>NC_141140.1:35803551-36526051 GCF_053477565.2 Lygodium microphyllum | reverse complement strand
AGGCTGAAAAAGTGGGGAGCAATAATGCTGGTCGGACAGCATTAAAGCTGGCCGACTGGTGCATAAAATGCTCCACTGGCATAAAATGCCACACCAGAAAAAAAACCTAAAATACCTAATAAAAATGCCCAGCCCAGATCAAGCTCAGACTCACACATGAGCTGACAAATACTCTGCTAACAACACAATCATCTTTGTAATATCCATTTTTCATAGCCTTTGAATCTCGACGTTTCTAAATCCATATGAAAGACTGATAGCCTCAATATATTGCATTGGTTATATTCATTTTATCCAAAAAAAAAAAAAAGAGACAAAAAAAAGAGGAAAAAAAAAGCACTCACAATCACAGCACAACACCTAGGGGTCCTCAAATTAGATACGTCTAGTGACCTTGGTTGAGTGGCTCTGTCCCTAGTCCCCTAGCCCTTTACACATCCCCCACAATTGTTCAAGGCACATTAAGGGCAGGACATACCTAAGGAGCTTGTCTCGCCTATGGTTAGACCTCTCACCCTAATCCATTTGCACGATTCTTTTTCGCACTCCATCTCAGTACCATTGCAATCAATAATGGTGAGCAAGGCACTAAAGACCATGGAAAGTACACCGTACTCTTCAAACAATACACATAGCTACCAGCTACCAAAAGCTCATGCATCATTGAGCTCAATTATGCTACATCGTGTTGTCAAAATCACAAATGATGTCTCAAGAAGCCTTCGAGTGTACTTCTCAATATAGGTAATTTTTTCCATCCCATTGAACCCTTGCTTCATCCATATACTACTATGAGAAACCAGACCAACAGCCTTCTAACTACGTAATATCTAAGTATGCATGTACACTCATATAATATCTTCACCACAATCTATACACAGTTTGGATCCTCAAGTGCAGGACATTACTCTCGACTTGCCTCACCTAGAGTTCAACCTAGCTCCCAAACTAATCAAGCTACATGTTGTGCGCGATAAGAAGACTAGCACTACCCCCATGGAGAGACCACATATAAGAGGTTTTCAATTGCAGGTATTGAAGACTCCAACGAAGTACCATCAGCTTTTCATCGACACTCAACTCTGAATTCTTATCCTTTATCATCCTGCAAGCCCACCAAAGAATCGTTGCCCGTCGAATCCCCAAAACATCAACACCTGTGCCAGCCATGAGTACAACTCCCAACAAAAACCAGCCCTATCACCAACTTTAACAACCCTATCACCAACCAATTAGGCAAACAACGTGTCCCCAACGACCTTCGTCCACATCACCACCAAAACTCCTCCACTGCAAACCATAAATGTCCCTTCCACCCACGTTTTCAGTACATGCCAAAGCTTGATACCTACGACAGTGAGTGCCATGGGACTCGCACTCATCTAGGAGGGGGGTAATGTTAACCCTCAAACGAACAAGGTGGAAATTTCAAAAAATCTAAAGCGAAAGACAAGGCCAAGGCAAAAGTGAAACGAAAAACGAAGGCGCACCGAGAAAAATATGAAAACACAAGAAGTGTAGAAAAGTCCTAAATTAAAAAAAAAGGCGCACAAAAAAAAGCGCAAGTCAATACTTTTGTAAAAGAGCGCAAGGCGCACCATGATTTATTTTAAGAGCACCGGGCTCTTACCTGTGCAAATTGAAAATGTAGATAGGCAGTAGAAAGGAAACTAGAAAGATAGGAGAACAATGAAAAAAAGAACCTAGGTCGCAGCCGGCCATGTCAAAAAGGAAATAAGGGGATGACCGCCCAAAAGGAATTTAGGGTTTTTTGTATAAAGTTGAAAAATAAATGAGAAGCTCATTCTTGTGTGTAGCCAAAAGTAGCTAAAAGCTCATTCTTATGTGTGGGTGAGGAAGTGAGTGTGTGAGGGTGAGGAACCATGGTGGAGAAGCTCTCCATCTTCTCCTCTCTTCTTCTCTTCTCTTCTTTTCTCTTCTCTTCTCTTGCTTGTGGCAATGGAGCTTGAAGCATAGAGCTTGAGGACTGAGCTCGCTTGAAGCTTGCACTTGGATCATGGAGCTACAGGAGTGCTCAGGAGAGGAGGCAACTCAACGGGCATGGAGGTAAGCTCACTACACTCGTAGAGAGAGAGCGCGTCGGCTATGTGAAAGGTAGCCATTAGTGCTCGGCTTGAAACGCTTGAACAATAAGCGGTCCGTAGGTCTTGGCGGTTAAGCTTGAGCTCACCTCTACAATAAGGGAAAGAATATTATATTGACTAAAAAAGAATATTGATACAATGATGATGGACTAATCAATCCCCGCAAGCGGCCCAAAGAGTTAGTGAGGGCACTAGATCAAGCTAATGACGATAGCAACACTAAGCACGGAAAGTCAAAGTGCTCGAGTATGCACCTACAAAGGGGAAGACTAAAGATTGAAGAGTGGTATCTGCCAAGTGTGAGGTGGGCTGGCTATAAATAGCCATAAATGCCCAAATCTAGCCGACCAACAATAAATACTGGTCACAGAGAAAGAAATGCTAGAAAAAATAGAAGACACCCCGAAAATATCCCAGATAACAAAGATAATGTCTGGCAAGTGTAGGCAAACTGTGAAAACAGTAACTCGCCTAGGAATACACACAGGAAGCCGACAAATAAAGAAAATGCACCTAAGCTACCAGAGCTCCTATGTCTCTACCACACTTTGAGAGGAGCTCACAACTAAGAAATGACAAAATAACATGACTAGCACAAGCACGCTAACAGATCCCTTTTCTAAAACGACAAACATGATGAGCAAATTAGTTACTAATGTCTACATACTACAACCTACAACCATGTTACTTTTAGACCCTTTTTTTTTTTAAGGTTTCCTTCTCTAATATCTATTGCCTAGCACCTACTATCAAATTGGCATGCCTCTAGTGTTTTTGACTCTCTTTTTGCTTTAATATTAATTACCCTTATGTTGACTCAATCTTCAATATTGTGATTTTTGCATCGTGTACTTGTATTCTTTGTGCATGTCCTATTATTTGGCACAAAATATATTATTTGTTAGTTGTTTTGGAGATGCTGTCACAACTCTATAGAAACAGAATTTGTATCCTTTTTCATTAATTTGTCTATATAATGATTTATTAAATTTATTTCCTTTGCACTAATTAGATATAAAGAAAAGTGCATTGGAGCTGGCCACTGATGAGTGGTCATAGGTTATGGTGGACCCACACGGTGGGTTAGAGAAAAGATAGTTCACACTTCCACCTATATGACCCGATTGGGCGCCTGTGACTAGAACTCACGCATATCAGGGTTAGACTCGCACACAGAAAGGATTGATGCCTTGAAGTGTGGGCTAGATCCACCAGAACAGACAGTTACAATCAACAAGATAGCATGATCATGAAATGCTTGTATAATGTGCATGTGTGGGCTGAAAGCTTGAAATGCACATTTCTTTGCATAGGAAAGTCACATGAAGATTCGGATACCATTTTTGCGATGTACACGGAAAAAGCTTTCATATGATACCCATATTGGGGGGGTCCCTAAATTCTAGGAGATCCCTAAATTTTAAGAGGTCCCTAAATTTTAGAAGCCTCGAATTAGCCTAAAAATGCTAGTCCTAAAAAATAGGGATGTCATTCTAAAAATAGTAAGTTCTGTACTCTGACTGTGCTTACTAAATTTGGTTGTTTCTATTCTTGACAGTATTCAACCCAAAAAGGAAGGCCATAAAGAAGAGACAAGTGTCAAGACACTTGTCACACAAGTTTCCAAGTGTCCCACCACTTGTCACATCTCATGACATGTGGCTGGACACTTGTCTTGTGCTACTCCACTTTCCCCTTTTGTACTAGCTCTTCCCTCTCCTATAAATAAGAGCTCGTTTTTCTTCATTGATCATCATTTTTCTTTGCTGTAAACTCATGTACAGCACCCACAGATAGCCAGAAACTGGCCCCATCCATCCCCATCATCATCCCCCACTTCTCCATTATCAAATTCCTCCATATTCTCTCTTCTATCACTGTTGTTTTACAAGACAGCAAGCCTGTAAATTCATTACAGCACCTTCTTCTTGAGCTCTTTCTTCCATTTTAGCTACAAGAAGCAAGCTCTATCCATGTACTGCTGATCAACGATGGAGAAAGGCTGATTTCCCCTTTTTCTTCTCTCATACTATAAAGAAATCAGTTCTTATCATTGCATAATAGATAATGCATGTGTGTTTGTACATCTTTGCATGATCTTGTGAGAGTGAGAATTACTTCTTCTCACTCTCAGGTTGATTGTAACTGAGCTCTTCCCTAAGGGACTTGGGTTGAGCAAAAATACATTCCTTCGGGGGGGGGTTGCCCATCTTCAACCCTCAATCTTGTCTCCATTACTTTTACATTTTCATGGCTGTAATTTTGTGAGTAATTTTCACTTTCAGCTTTAAGTGTTCATTCTCTTTTATATTAAGTTTCGAAAACAAGCGAATATCATAATTGTTAAGCATACTACGTTGTTCGGGGCGTTTACAGTGGTATCAGAGCTTTGGCTCGGTCCTCACCCCCAACACTGGTAGTGCTTACAACTATAAGTTTGTTTGTTTTCAGCCCTTGCATTGAGTGCTTGAGCATATTTTTTTTCTTTAGTCTCAATGGATCAATCGAGTGCTATCCTTCAAGCCATTCAAAGTCTTAGAGAGGAGAATCAACAAATTCGTGAGCAACTTCTCAAACTAGAAAAAGTTGAGAATCCCAAAGAATTCAAGGAAAGAAGCCCATCTACTTCAAGGAAACAAAGCCATACCAATGAAAGGAGCCGATCAAGAAGTCCAACTACTTCTAAGAGGCAGTCCCATTCTACTTCAAGAAAGAGATCGCGTCGAAGCTCATCCTCTTCTTCAAAGTCATCTGGCGCCTATTCTGATGGATCCTCTTCTAGTAATGAAGAGTCACACCCTTCTCGTGGAAGACCTCATCATCGTCAAAGGCGTCGACATTCTTCACCCTCGTCTCCATCTTCATCCCCATCAAGCACTTCATCATCTTCAACCTCAATATCCGAGCATGGACGAAGGCATAAGAAGAAGAAGAAGACTAAGTCACTATCTCAACTTGAAAAGAAGATCAAGTTCAGTATGTATGATGGTTCCCGAAATCCTGATCTTCTTCTGAAGTTTATTCGTCAATTTCAAATTTTGTATGGTCGTGACAAGTATAAAGAAAAAGAAAAGATTAAGTTTGCAGCTTTACATTTAACCGACTTAGCCCATACTTGGTGGACGGGGTTGGAATATGATCATGCTGCCCCAAAATCATGGCGGTCCTTTGTTCCCCTGATACAAAGCCAATTTCTTCCTGTTCATTTCAAAAGAGATGTAAAAATGGAATGGGATTGGCTTTGGCAAAAGAAAAATGAGTCACTTGGTGACTATACCAAGAGATTTTGGGAGCTACTTTTGAAGGTCCAACATTTCAAGAAGATCAGCAGTTCGGAAAAGCTTAGGAAGTTTCAAGGAGGTTTGCATTTTAAACTTCGTATTGCTCTTAATCATTATCATTGTTCTAGTCTCAGGGAACTCATTGACCATGCTGAGACATGGAAAATGGAGCACAATGGCAACAAATCATTCCAAAAGAATGATAAGAAGAAAGTAGCTGATGATGAGGAGTATTCAGCCCCAAATGAAGAACAAAAACAGTGGCAAAAGCAGCCACCATCAAATCAAAAGAAGATGAAGCCCTATGCACCTCCTAATGCTCCTCAATTTCGCTCCAATCTATACCCACAAGCAAAGCAATTTTCTGAAGAAGAAAAGCAACGCTTCATGAAAGAAGGGAAGTGCTTTAAATGTGGACAAACAGGCCACATAGCGAAGCAATGTCCAAACAAGGGACAAAGCAAGGTTTCTGACAACAAGCCTAAGTCGCCAGTGAAAATCAATGCTATCAGTGATGTAGTTGCAAACACAACTCACACTCCAGAGACGCGCAAATTATTAAAAGCTTGGGGACAGTTGCAAGAATGAAGAGATGGACACTCCGGCAGAAGTTCGCCAAGCTTTAAATGCTGATGAAGGTGACACAGTGAAGACTGTGATACCCTACATTGGCAAGCTCAAGTTTCAAATTCAAGGCTACAGTGACGAAGATACCTTCTGTATCGGAGACCTTGATGGTTGCGATGTGATTCTTGGCATGCCCTGGAATCATAGAGTAGATTCAACCATCTTCTCTCAGAAAAAGAAGGTAGAACTCACCAACAAAGGCAAGAAGTACGAGATCCAAGCTGGAGTTTCTGGAGACACTATACCTATGGTAAGCCATATGCAAGTCTCTAGAGCAATTAAGGATTGTGTTCAATGTTGTCTGCTTTATGTCACTGATGTAAAAGATAATATGAATGCTAAAAACCAAGAGCAACTTCAGCTCTTGGAAAAGTATAAAGATTGTTTTTCGGAAGATCTTCCTTATCAGCTTCCCCCAGAAAGGCATGAAGACCATCATATTGATATTATCCCGGGCAGTTCTCCTCCTAATATAGCACCAAACCGTGTGAGCCGTCCTCAACAAGAAGAAATCAGAAAGCAAGTCGAAGACCTACTCAACCGTGGGCTAATTAGGCCAAGTAGCTCACCATTTTGTTCACCGGTTCTTCTTGTTCAAAAGAAAGATGGCACATTCAGGATGTGCATTGATTATCGAGCCCTCAACAAAATCACTGTGAAGAATCGGTTTCCTATTCCCAGAATTGACGACATTTTGGATCGTCTAGGAGGCTCAAAGGTTTTCAGCCGCATTGATCTAAAGAGTGGTTACCATCAAATTAGGGTAATACCACAAGATGTACACAAAACTGCTTTCCGCACTTCATACGGTCTTTATGAATTCTTGGTGGTTCCTTTCGGATTAACCAATGCACCAGCCACCTTTAATCGAATGATGGAGCGCATCTTTAGAGAGCATCGACAATATGTCGGTACTTTCTTTGATGATATTCTTGTCTTTAGCAAGAATGAAGAGGAGCATCATCAACACTTGGAAATTGTTCTACAATTACTACAACAAAATCAACTCTTGGTAAATGGTAAAAAGAGTGAATTTTTCATGCATAAAATAAATTACCTTGGGCATGTCATCTCTTTTGAAGGGATTCAGATGGATCCTGAAAAGATCAGGATAATCCAAGAATGGCCTCATCTTCGTGATGTACATGAGGTGCGATCGTTTCTTGGCTTATGTTCTTATTACCGCCGCTTCATCAAGCATTTTGCACATATGGCTTCTCCACTTCATGACCTTACAAAGAAGAAGATCTCTTTCCAATGGAAGGAAAAAGAGAAGGCAGCCTTCACAAGGCTGAAAACAGCTCTTACTTCTGGACATGTTCTTATCATTCCAGATCTAGTAAAACCATTTGTGGTGGAAGCAGATGCTTGCGGTGATTGTATTGGTGCAGTGCTAAATCAAGAAGGCCATGCCGTAGCCTTTGAAAGCCGCCGTCTAAATGATGTGGAGAAAAGGTATGACATTTATGAAAAGGAGCTCTTAGCAGTGGTTTATGCTTTAAAGATATGGAAACATTATCTTTTAGGCAATGAATTCCTTATTAAAACCGATCATCAAAGCTTGAAGTATTTCAAGACTCAAAAGCATTTGCAGGAGAAACATGCAAGATGGGAAAATTTCTTGTTTATGTTTCATTTTCAAATTATGTACACTCCAGGGAAACAAAATGTAGTTGCTGATGCACTTTCTAGAGTGCCTCGCATTGCAACTATTACAGTGGCTCATCATGAAGATTTTCAAACGATGAAGAATACTTATGATGAAGATACTGATTTTGCAGCAGTTTGGTCAAATTTACAGCAAGGAGGTTCTCATCCAGATTATTCCATCAAAGACGGTTACCTTCTCATGAACAATCGCCTTTGTGTCACTCTTCCTGTTCGACAAAAGGTGCTTAAAGAAAGTCATGAACCCCCTTATGCAGGGCATAGAGGGAGGGCAGCCACTCTAAGTGCAATTGAGCGCTACTTTTATTGGCCAACATTACGAAAAGATACACATAACTTCATCGAGGCTTGTCTGGTATGCCAAAAATCCAAATATGATAGGCAGAAGATTCCAGGATTGTTGCAACCTCTTCCAGTGCCCAAAGATCCATGGAAATCTATCACAATGGATTTCATCTCAGGTATTCCAAGAACACCTCAAGGTCATGATATGATTTGGGTCATAATTGATAGATTCAGCAAACAATCACATTTTATTCCATGTCATAAAACATTGAAATCCGCACAAGCTGCAAGACTTTTCATTCAACATATCTTCAGATTACATGGTATGCCTTCTGAGATCATTTCAAATAGAGACTCCAAATTCACAAGTAACTTTTGGCGTGCTTTATTTGAGAATTTGGAAACCACTTTAAAGTTCTCCTCAGCTTTTCATCCTCAAACTGACGGCCAAACAGAGGTGATGAATCTCACTCTTTTGGATATGTTGAAAGCTTATGTTAGTGAACATAAGTCACAATGGGAGAAATATCTTCCATTATTGGAGTTTGCTTACAACAATACAGTGCACTCATCCACAGGGAAAGCTCCAAATGAAATAGTACAGGATAAAGTGATTCCCCCTCCAATTATTCGCACTAAAGATAAGATTTTTGCTGCTGATGAGTTTGCTTCAGATTTAAAAACCGCAGTGGATCAAGTTCGAGCCACTATCAAAGTTGCCCAAGAGCGACAAAAGAAGCAAGCAGATAAACGAAGAAGACCTTTGGCTTTTGAAAAAGGTCAATATGTCTTACTAAAGTTTGATAAAAGCAGGCTCAAACAAGGTTCTGGTCAAAATTCATCTTTTCCAAAACTCTCCAGTAGATACTTTGGACCCTTCAAAGTGATTGAGAAAATAAATGAAGTTTCTTATCGACTTGAGCTTCCTACTCATTGGAAAATACACAATGCTTTTCATGTAAGTTTGCTAAAACCTTACATAGGACCAGAACCAAAGGAACCCATTACTGAAGATCCCCCAGAAGTTGAAGAAACAAAGCAACTCTTGGAACCTGAAAAGATTTTGTTTCTCAAGGATCGAACCACGAGAAGTGGCCTTGTGACACGAAAATTCTTGCTAAAATTCAAGAATCTACCCACAACAGATGCACAGTGGGTAGATGAAAAATTCATGAAGGATTACCCAAATATTCTACAACAATATCAAGAAGCTTTTCAGCTGAGGACAGCTGAATAAAAGCCAGAGGGCTGTCACAACTCTATAGAAACAGAATTTGTATCCTTTTTCATTAATTTGTCTATATAATGATTTATTAAATTTATTTCCTTTGCACTAATTAGATATAAAGAAAAGTGCATTGGAGCTGGCCACTGATGAGTGGTCACAGGTTATGGTGGACCCACACGGTGGGTTAGAGAAAAGATAGTTCACACTTCCACCTATATGACCCGATTGGGCGCCTGTGACTAGAACTCACGCATATCAGGGTTAGACTCGCACACAGAAAGGATTGATGCCTTGAAGTGTGGGCTAGATCCACCAGAACAGACAGTTACAATCAACAAGATGGCATGATCATGAAATGCTTGTATAATGTGCATGTGTGGGCTGAAAGCTTGAAATGCACATTTCTTTGCATAGGAAAGTCACATGAAGATTCGGATACCATTTTTGCGATGTACACGGAAAAAGCTTTCATATGATACCCATATTGGGGGGGTCCCTAAATTCTAGGAGATCCCTAAATTTTAAGAGGTCCCTAAATTTTAGGAGCCTCGAATTAGCCTAAAAATGCTAGTCCTAAAAAATAGGGATGTCATTCTAAAAATAGTAAGTTCTGTACTCTGACTGTGCTTACTAAATTTGGTTGTTTCTATTCTTGACAGTATTCAACCCAAAAAGGAAGGCCATAAAGAAGAGACAAGTGTCAAGACACTTGTCACACAAGTTTCCAAGTGTCCCACCACTTGTCACATCTCATGACATGTGGCTGGACACTTGTCTTGTGCTACTCCACTTTCCCCTTTTGTACTAGCTCTCCCCTCTCCTATAAATAAGAGCTCGTTTTTCTTCATTGATCATCATTTTTCTTTGCTGTAAACTCATGTTCAGCACCCACAGATAGCCAAAAACTAGCCCCATCCATCCCCATCATCATCCCCCACTTCTCCATTATCAAATTCCTCCATATTCTCTCTTCTATCACTGTTGTTTTACAAGACAGCAAGCCTGTAAATTCATTACAGCACCTTCTTCTTGAGCTCTTTCTTCCATTTTAGCTACAAGAAGCAAGCTCTATCCATGTACTGCTGATCAACGATGGAGAAAGGCTGATTTCCCCTATTTCTTCTCTCATACTATAAAGAAATCAGTTCTTATCATTGCATAATAGATAATGCATGTGTGTTTGTACATCTTTGCATGATCTTGTGAGAGTGAGAATTACTTCTTCTCACTCTCAGGTTGATTGTAACTGAGCTCTTCCCTAAGGGACTTGGGTTGAGCAGAAATACATTCCTTCGGGGGGGGTTGCCCATCTTCAACCCTCAATCTTGTCTCCATTACTTTTACATTTTCATGGCTGTAATTTTGTGAGTAATTTTTACTTTCAGCTTTAAGTATTCATTCTCTTTTATATTAAGTTTCGAAAACAAGCGAATATCATAATTGTTAAGCATACTACGTTGTTCGGGGCGTTTACAGATGCTTATTAGTTCGGTGTGCAAATTTCAATGTATAGTGTTTTCTCATAATTCATTAAAATATGCTAGATATTAGGGTCACGCATGATTCAGGTCCAAGGTCAAAATCTTACCTAAATCATGCTTTCATGCGCTTCTGCATTTTGACATTTGATTGGCACATTGGCACATGGAAAACTCTGACTATTAAAGCTAAATCTCACTAAGTCGACTCTTTTAAAGCTCTCACAATTCATTCCCAACATGTACCCAGCATTTACAATAACAATGGCCTGATTCTTTTTTCCCAACACAGCTCTACACGAAGAAAATAATTTGGCCAGCAGAGCAACATTAAGTACTTGGCACCGGCAAGGGCTTGTCATTTAAAAGAACACTCTGCAATCCTTCAACTTTCAAAGCTCCATCACCATGAACCACGAAATCCATGTATCAAAAAATGGGCATGCCATTTGGACGACTAAAACATGATTTTGTCAGAATAATATCTCCTGTTTTAGGAGAAGATGTTACTAATCAGACTATGTTCCACCACAATGTCACTAAACTAGAACTAGAATCAACAATGATGTCATGGAGGTTTGTAAGACTGTCAATCACAGATACAGTACTGCAACAAGTGTTCTGTTTGTTTCGGTCACAGAGGGATCCTGAAGAGTGGTGGTTGAAGCATAGTCCAGCTTTATGTTAGAGTAGTACAAGTTGCTAAAAGTGTATCAAAGCACTGGAGCAGAGAGCTGCCAGTCATTTATCTTTTATTCACAATGCTTGTACTCAAAGGAACTAAGTATTTAAAGAAAATTCACGTCAGATTTAGTTGAAGAAAGATTATGAGATACATGTGCAGATTTGGCTAACAAAAAGGTGATAAGACGTTTGTGAGCACCTTCCAATCCTTCAAAGCTCTCCATAAAGTTGCAAATTCGGGAGGACCTGCGTTCCATTAAACCCCCACCCAAAAAAAAAATGTCATCTGCCAGAACTACATACCAGGAGATGTTTTACTCATGGATTTGTGCACTGTGTACATATTGTTTTGAAGGAATCGCAGATCAGAAAGTTTTAGTCTATTCGCGTGCTTGTATTGCAGCGCAAATTGAAAATACATAAGCAAGCGATTGGCAAGGCTCAAACTGAAAAAATGAGGACTCGCCTATCTTTTTAGAGTTCTTGGGACCAAACAGCATCATCATCAATCGCACCGTCCTAATGCTGAAAGTTGAAGTGACAGATAGTGCCCTCTGCAATTCAACCTCATCGATCAGGCCACTTCCGTCACGGTCCGCATTCTGAAACGCCTGGATTATTTCATGGTCGGTTCCGGGAGGAAACATGTGCTGGGAGCCGTACGGCTGAGGAGGGTAGCCAGGGTAAGGGCTAGGGTAAGCCTGAGAATATGCCTGGTTGTATGCGTTGGGGGGGGGATGCTGGCCCCATGAGCTGTAAGGGCTGCCATAACCAGCAGGATTGGGGGGAGGCTGGGAGTAAGGGACGCCATAGCCGTGCTGCGGTGGTGGCGCCCCCCAAGCACCTGCTGGAGGGGCAGATGGATTGGGCTTCGACATGGTGATGTACTGCTTCTTGTACGTGACAGAGAGAAGCTGATGGGGCAAGTGTCTTAAGTATGCAACGGAAAAAGGATACAACAGGCACAGAAGAAGGAACAAGAAAGGGTATAAACAGACAGACAGACAGACAGACAGAGAGAGAGAGAGAGAGAGAGAGTTTGCCTCTCCAACAGACTGAGAATTATGCCAGAAGAAAGGACTAGATGGAGATGTCTCAAATGAGAAAGGAGGGAGGATGGATTGATGGAAAAGCGGGATTAGACACTGTCAAACCCGCCCGCGCGACGCGTTTTGATTAGACATGTTGTATCTCTTCCATCGCCAACCTGGATCTAAGCTCTTGAGAAGGACAGTGGACACCATATTGTTGATCATAAGTCAACAGCATGCCTTAATTTGAAATATTTGGACGAGAAAGTATCTTACATTATAATCGAGGGGCACCCAGGTCCCAAACCCTTGGCTACCAACTTTTTTGTTAGGTGCGAAGTTGGTTTTGTATTATATTCCAAAAGTGAGTAAGTATTTACATCACCACTATGGGTTACAAACTTAGGTCATGACAACCCTTGGCTACTAACTTAATACAATGTCTATCTTGATGATTGGCCAGGTGGATATATAGCCCTTAGTGTTGTGTTACCCTTTATAGGAGGACACCCTATTGCACTTGGGATATTTTGGACTCCAGAGTTTCTTTGCATTGTGATACAACATAACCAATTATCAACACAAGATGATCTAGCTTCTAACTACACAACGAGTCATTACAAAGTTCACAAGGCTTTGCCTCGTCCACTTGGCACTTTGCTCATAGAACTGGTCTCTTTTTCTCAACCACAAAAGAACACACCTTTCAAGGATTCATGACACAACTCTGAGAATGAAGTATGCACATGACAACATAATCATATTGAAGATGAGTGGCTAAACAAAAGGACTACAATGAGAAAGCATAGTCAAACAAAGCCCTACAAAGGCACCCTAAAGTATAATTTTACAATGGTCATTAAGAAAATCTTTTTTTTTCATGCATGGGCTTTATCATTTAGCAAGGATGCATCTACAACGTTAATGATTGCAATTGATGAATTTGCTTGCCGATCGCATGGAATACTTGATCTCGCCTCCTTGACAGCACAATTCCACCACATGCGTTGAAGATATTGTCCCACATTTTAATATGAATGGATGTCACTGTTAATTGAGGTATCAGTGGTCGTCGTAACCTTTCTTCTAATTGAAAAGATTTATATATACATGAACTCGTATCAAACATGGGCAAGTTAAATAAACAAATGCAAAGCAAAATGCTATGACACTCACCTAAATTTGAAGTTGGGGTTGGATGCGAACATATGCATTGGTTTTTAGGATGGCATCAAGCACAACAAAATCAAAGATCTCATGATAATCCCAAAACTCTCAAACCCATGAAGAACGTAATTTCAAAATCACTAATGCAACCAAAGGGGCTAAGGTGAAAGCACTACACATGTGTGCATTGGTAATATAACTCCACATAAGTCAAAGTTGAAACATTCAAGTATGGGAGTATAAGGAGGCACTCAACAATGCTTGCAAGGCTACTATGCATGATGGCATTTAAGAGAAGGGAAGCGAATTACTGAGATGGACTCATCCTAAATAAACCTATTAATTTCTTGAACTAGCTCATAGTGACATGTGTGGCCTAAATATAATCTATGGTTGGTGCAAGTCATCCTAAGCATAGTTTTGGAGACATTGTAGCCTTGAAACAAAATTGTTAGCTCAACTTGAATCAACTTGCACTTGGTTCATGGAGAGTGTTGCTTCCAAGGCCTTGAGGACCAATATTCACCCCTTTCCCCTAAAGGAATTTGATCCATGGTTCTATCTATAGAACCTAATTCCTATCATATGGATTCTTGATTTGAAAGCTACTTGACTAACTAGGCCCACCTAGCCATAAGACATTCTCATTGGGGGTGAATCCACTCAGTTTCCACTCACACACCAAAAGCATTCTTTTTGCAACTTTCTCAACTATGTCCTTTACAAAATTCATTAGCATGTGCCTTTATCCATATATATAAAAGAAAATCAAACAATCCTCTCAAAATAATATTTAATTAAAAGCAACTTTATATCATTTGCTCCCTTTGGAGCAAGCACCCCAATCATCAAAATATACAATCCTCCTTGGACTCACACCCTTATCTAGAATCAAGTGCTTCGATGCCACAACATCAAGCTCATAGAGGTTTCACTCTCCACATCATAGGACCAACAAGGGCTTAAAACCAAACCTTTACTAGTTCCCTGGCTACCATAGGAGCAAATCACTCCCCCATGGATGCCTTATCTACCCCATGCATGGGCCAATGCTCTTAGTAGTTTGTTCACTTGACATGTGTGTAGCAACTTCACCAACATTGAAGTGGCATGGCAAAGGCCTTGGAGAGGCACAATGATGAAGTACTACTTGATTTGCTTGCCTAGTTGGAATGCACATTCATTAGCAACTATCTCAACAACCAATAACATGTGGCAATCAATACTAAAATAAGGATCATTGAAGAAACCAATTTTCATTATCTCTCTCTCTCTCTCTCTCTCTCTCTCTCTCTCTCTCTCTCTCTCTCTCTCTCTCTCTCTCTCTCTCTCTCTCTCTCTCTCTCTCTCTCTCTCTCTCTCTCTCTCTCTCTCTCAACTTGGGATACTTCTTGATGTTTGTCCTTTTCAAGACTTAAGTCTTCATTCCTTTTCAAGTCCACTAGGGGCAAATGTCTTGAAGTATCCCTTTTTGCCATATTAGTTTCCTAAGGGTCAAGGTGTGTGAATATATCAAGGGTTTCTTGCATCTCTTCTAATAATGATTTCCTAAGAAGAAAAGTAGTCTTCTTGAACTCTCTTCCAATAATAGTTCCCAACAATGAAAATAGTATCTATTGGCACTCTCACGAGCAACACCACCGGGCCTACAAATTGCTTATTATTTCAAGCATTTCAAGTAAGCGAGCTAAGGCTACCTCTCACATAGCCAATGTGCACTCTCTAATCAAATGTAGTGAGCTTACCAACTAATCCATTCATTGTAGTCTAATCATACAAATCCACCAATAGCTCCATGATCCAAGGAATGCATTCAAGCAAGCCCCATCTCCATGCTCCAATTGTCTACTTGTTGCCCAAAGAGAAGAGAAGAGAAGAAGAAGAAGAAGAAGAGAAGCAAGAGCTTCTCCAAGCTGGTCCCTCACTCTCACTCACACTCTCCCTCTCTCCCTCCAAACAAGATAGATACAAGAGTAAGAAGAGAGCCACAAGTTTGCACACTCCAAGAACGAGCTTATCCTCCTATTTTTTGGCTTATATACATGTCCTCTTTTTTGGGCATCCACCCACCCTTGGGTCCACCAACATTGGCCCTTTCTCAATACATGTCTTGCATTCTTTCTAAGACTACAAAGCATAAATTATTCTATATGTCATTGTGAACTCTTTGATTTTACAACTTGCATAGGAGGGAGCCTAGCACTCGTACAACTTGAATTATTTTCCTTGTTTGGTCCCATTCAAACTCTTGCTCCTGCACTTGCTTGCACTTCAAAATTTTTGAATTTTATTGTTCTTTTTCTTTCTTCTACTACTTTCATCCTAAAAGGGGTTAACAATACCCCCCTCCTAGCCAAGTGCTAGCCCTATGGCAGTTTGAGGTTCAATGGGATCCATGCACAATTGGTGCCAGTTTGGAGTTGTAGAGAGTACTAGTAGTATCCTTGTGCTTTAGGCCAGTGTGTGGCGGGAATGGAATTAGCTTTGGATTCATCTTCAGGAATAGGCTCACTACCAAAGTAGAAGAGGGAAGGATCAGGACGATATGGGCCACCAATGTTTCTGGTTTTGTCGAGTTGCTCTTTAGGCTATGTTCTCACCATAGAAGGATGTGTGCACTACCTAGGGAGTGTCTATCTCACTATGTTGTGACTTTTGTACTTTTGTAGGTATAACTGGGAGATGAGTTGAGCTTGGAGTGTTGTCTCATACTCAAGAACCCAGTTAGTGTTAGGGGGGGGAGTGTGGTGCAAAACTTAGGGAGACAAGTTTGCTGACATTCTCAGGACATCCTGCCCTTGATGTGCCTTGAGTTAATTGAAGTGGGGAAGGGCTATGATTGCGTGTGGTCCTCATTCTTTTTCTTTTTTCTTTTTTCTTTTTTGTTTTATGTTTTCTGTAAAGCATTGTGTACAAGTAAATGAAAAGGACTTCATTGGGCCCTCTATGATCCCTAGGTGGTGGTCGAGGTAGGGGCCACAACGATACCTCTAGGCATACTTTGGTCATCATATAGGTCTTTAGTGCAGATCTTACTGCCAAGGGTGTTGTTGGAAGGAAAGGGTGGCTACAACTAGCGAAGCAGCTGACATTGATGTCTTCCAGTAGCTTAAAACACTTGGAAGGAAAGGGTGGCTACAACTAGCGAAGCAGCTGACATTGATGTCTTCCAGTAGCTTAAAACACTATGCAAGTAGTAGTGTAGCATGAAGGAGTAATCTCACGATGGTGTACCTATCTATTCCTACATTCACATCAAAGAACAATGGGTGGAGACCCTCCTCTTCCATCACCTTCTTTTGATTGAGCAGTTGAAGAAGTAATCTTTAAAAATTGCACATTGTAATGAAAGCAAGATCTAGTCAAGAAGAGAAAGTGGCACCTCAAACACCTTGTCATGCCAATAATCTGCTGATTCGCATTGCCACAATCTAAGGTCTTGAATCTTTTGCTTTGGCCATCTTTTCCCTAACCTTAATGATACACAAATTACCTTCTATGCAACTGTCAAAGGCAACACCGTTTTGAGCCCACGTTGAAAGTTAAAAGTAAATTGCATAGACGATTCTTGAGCCTCCCATTGTTCCCAATTGATAAGTACTCTCCTCTTTGTGAAAAGGGTATGCCTGATGTGGGTTAAGCAGTGGCAGTGAGCTTCCTTATACTTATTTCCACCCATTCTCTTCTTCTATACAAGGCTTCCGTAATAATTCTTGGAGGGGTGAGTGCTCTTTCTATTTTGTGATTTCTAGTGGTGAGGATATTGATTGCTCTTGTTCTTCTTGTTCCTAGTTTGCTTTAAGCACAAGAGGTGACGATGGTGGTGCTTCCATGGTTTGGGCAGGTTCTTTAATGATGGCTATTCCAATCTCATCTGTGGGGAGCCCCATTTCCCTAAGCCTATGCACTTCTTCCTTCGCCATTCTATCTCTCATTAGGAAATTGTCACTTCTAGACTATCCTTGAGTGCATGCCTAGTGAGTTGCAATTTCTTCTTGAGGTTGTCCAATCATGTCATCCTCACATGGTTGCCACACCTCAAGTAATATGTTGATGAAGCCTTGTTGCTGAACTTGCATCACTACCTCAATTACCTTAGCTCTTTCTATTACCAGGCTTCTTTCACACTCTATTCTTGTGCCCCCTAATGGGGTACAATAGTACAAGGTTCACCCTTGTTGAAATCTCGTTGCTTGACATGTTTGTCAAACTAGGCCTTGCATCATTCTTTTTCACACATGAGTGCATGGGTAGCTAGTAATCATGTTTTAGAAAGTTTCTCTAACTCAAGCAAGCAATTAGTCCTTGCTGCTTGTCCCTCCCATCTTTTCCGGACAACAATTCTTTGACTTGGAACAAAGAATTCTACAAGCATGATCACGTTTGTGTTGTATGTTAGTCTAAAGGGAATTTGATTAGTCGTTGCTTTGTAGGCTATCTAGTATGCCCATAGAGTGATTATGAGTTTATTGTCCTAATCGCTCCAAGAAGCAGAGACAATTTTGGTCATGACATTGAGCATTGTTTTGTTTGTGGACTTTGCCTAGTTGTTGGCTTGGGGATAGTAAGGGAAATATTTTTTATGAATGATTATAAAGGTGGACAACAAGTGTGCAATCACCTCATTAATAAAGTTGGTGCTTTGGTCTCTTATTATCTCAATTCAATAGCTAAATCAAGAGATCACATGTAAATTTTTGTTATGGTCCTGGTATTGTTCTTTCTAGTAGCTCTAGCTTCTACCCACTTGGTCAGATAATATGTGGTAACAATGATGTATCTTGCATGCGAGTATTGTGTTGTAGGGCTTATAGCTATGACAAAATCAATTCCCATTTTTCAAAAGGTTGCCTTGCTATTATTGGTTGAGCTCCATTCTATCCTTTCTAATTGGAAATTTGGTGCACTGGCAATCGTCACAATGCTTCACAAACCTTGTAGTATCGCGAAATAGGGTAGGCCACCACAATTGCGATTGCAAGACTTTTTGAATAGTGAAATTTCCAAACAAAATGGCCTCCAACAATCCTTGGATGCACTTTTGTTAAGAATTTATGCATTTCATGTTTACAAACATAGCATCTTAGCAACCCATCCTTGCTTAAGCGATACAATTGTCCTGCGAGATCAATAGATATAGCTATGCTTTGATCATGAGGCAATGTAGTCTGGCTTTTTCTATTGATCTATATGATATTCCTTTTTCTAATACCTCAACAATGCCATTTGCCTAGTAAGGAGTGATATTAGCCTCAAAGAGTTCTCCATCTTTCGAGATCCCAAACAGATGAGCGTCTGGTAGGTCATCCATGATGCCTTCTTCAATCAGCTCCCCATTAGGAACGTGAGAAAGATGATAAGCCATGTAATGATGTTTTCCCTTTTCCACAACCACTGAAAAGTCAAATCCAAGGAGAAGCAATAACCATCTAGCTATGCACCCTATAGTGCATGGCTTGTTCACAAAGTTCAATAGAGCATGATGATCCACAAATAAAATAAAATGGGGCTGCTAATAAATAGTATCGAAACTTTTTCATAGCGAAGCACCATAGCTAATCCTTCCCTCTCGATGGTGGAATAATTCATTTCCGTATCCGTCAGTTGCAACAAGTGAAACTCACTGGATAATCCAAATTTTGTTCTCTAGGTTGGTACAAAACTGCTTCCACAACAAAATTTGAAGCGCGAATATGCACCTGGAAGGTTATGCTTCAATCTAGGGCTTGTAGGATTGGTGTAATAGTCAAAGACTTTTTCAATTCTTTGTAAGCACATTGGCATTACTTAGTCCACTCGAATGGATCAACAGATTGTAAAGTGGCCGCACAATGAGTGCGTAGTTCAACACAAATTGTTGATAATATCCTATGTGGTCGAGGAAGCATTGAGCTCCCTTGTAACTTGTTGGTGGGGCAGATCAACAATGACTCAGACTTTAGAAAAGTTAGTAGCAAAGTTTTTCCTCAAAACCACATGCCTTAAGATGCATCCGTGTTTTACCAAGAACTTGCACTTTAAGAGGTTCAGGGAGAGACCATATTGCGTACAATGTTCAAAGATCACTCAAATTTTTTCAAGATGTTCAACATATTGGGATGGATGGAGAGATCGTTTACAAACACTTCCAACCATTTGTGAAGCATGTCTTTGAATGTTGTGCATATTAACCATTGGAAAGTGGTAGGAGCAATCGTCAATCCAAATGGCATCACTATATATGCAAATACGCCCCCATTTAGTGTCACATGCCATTTTATGCCTATCATCCGCATGGACTTGCAATTGATTATAGCTCGAGAATATGTCAAGGAAGCTATAAGATTCCTTTTAAGTGACTCTCTCCATCATGTGTTCAGTGTATGCCAATGGATAGTTTTCTCTCTTTGTTGCTACGTTTACTTTCTTGTAATTCACACACACTCAACTTTTCCATTTTTCTTCAGCATTATCACAATTGGCGACACCCAATCAATGTGGTTTATTTTGTAAATGAATCCAACATTCAATAGTTTGTCAATTTCTTCTTTGATAGCATGTGCATGCTTGGGATTCATAGCATATGGTCACTGTTTTGACTAGGACCGCATCCGGTACCATGGGAATATATTGAGTGTGACGATACTAGGGTCTACTCCCTTGAGCTCATCAAGTGACCAGATGAGCACATCCTTGAACTCTTGTAAGAGGGTTATAAGGTTAGTCTCCTCATCCTTGGTTAGTAGGTCATTGGCAATGAATACTAGTCAAGGTTTTTCACCTTCCTTGCCTAAGTCAACTTCTTTGACTTTTGTTGGGCATTCTATTAGTTCATTGGCATACCCCTACCATTTGGCTCCTGATAGCACCACTATTCTATCCCCATTTTTGAATTTGGTAAAACATTTTGGAAGATCATGCAATTTATTTTGCTTTTGGACATAAAAGTTTTTTGTACTCTTTTTCCTTTCTTCCCTTAACTATTTGCATCGTAGGTAGACTAGAAGATCCCCTTTAGTGCATCAGTTTTAGAAATCAATAAGATTTTGGATCACTATCAGAGCTAATTTCCAACTTAGAGTTAAATGCATGGCCTTCGCTGGACAAGGGTGTTTCTCTAGGTGATCGTAGCTCTTAAGCAATTCCAACTTTATATGGTGTTACTAAATCACCTTGGTTTGAGCCCTGCTCGCTCATAGTCTAGTACTTCTAGGTATTCCAACTAAGTATGATTGCAATCCATTTTGACTATTCCATTGACAAGAAACATTGGGGATTCTGTGGGCTTAGAATTGATGATTATCTGCTCAAATGTATGGCCATTAGTGTCATAGTCAATTGTTTCAAGGTCTATGTGTGAGGTTTTATCCCTTGATTCACAATTTATCTAGGTGCTCTTTATATCTTCTACATAAGAAAATTCATCATTAGTGGTTGCTTCTTCATCAATGCTTTCATTCTTTTCTAGGAGAGCCCAATTGTAGAGTAAATTCAGGTCATGTACCTTCTTCCAATTCCAATGTTAAGCTTCCAAAATGTCCTAAAGTAGTTTGAGATTTGCACATGGATTACCTTGCAACCCTTCCTTGAGGTACTTTAGGATTCTCATTAACTCCAATTTGTTTGTAGCCACATGATAGGTCATGCGATCTCCTACTTCTAGTTTAGTACTTCTAGACATCATGCAAATTGGGACTGATGGTAATCAATCCCCTATAGCATTGGAAATTCCTTTCTGCTTGGCATGTGTGCTTAGAGTGATTGTGGCATGCTTATACCCGTCTTCATTGTTTGACAAGGGAAAAATGATTGCAATTAGTATATGCATCCAGTCTTGTTCGTTGTTAGGGCAAGGGATGTACTTTGTTAGAGCTCCATAATTAGGCATAGTCTTTGCATCCCCTCTAAGCAATGTAGAGATAGTGTCCAAGTTGACAGGTGATGTCTTCTCGGTGTCCATCTCTATTCTAACTACTTTTGAGTGGTCACCAAAGAACATCAACCCATTTTCCCAATCCTCAATCACTCAGGGATTGTGCATCCATGGAACTCCCAATAGGATATCATAGTCTACCCCTTTCATGACTATGAAGTTCACAGAGAATTGGATCTTTATGATCTTAAGCGACCAATCCTTCAACACTCTGAATGGTTTGACTTTCATCTCATTAGCTAATGTGACATTACATCATGCCATTTCTACCAATGGGTTACCCTAGACCTGCAAGATCGCATGACTTAGAATGTAACCCTTGCTTTTGTATCAATGATTCCCTTTCATGTTGCATCGCCTAATGCAATGACAGGTATGAATGTGTGCATTTCTACTTCCTCCCAAAAAGCATCAACTTATAGGATCCTTGACACGAGGTTTAGAGTTAGGTTGGTATGTGTGTGTTTGCATCCTAGCTTAACAAGGCGACCATCCCTAGTTGATTAGGTCCTTCAATCCATTTTTTTGAGCTACCTACAATGCTAAGCTTTGCTTAAGTAATTGCCCTAGTGGTAGGGACATTGGGATTGAGGTGGGTGTGGCAAGTAAGTTACTCATGGGCCGTGTTAACCGGTAGACGAACAAGGTGGAAAATCTAGAAAAGCTAAAGCAGAAGACAAAAGCCAAGCCAAAGTGAAACGGGAGACAAAGGCACATAAGAAAAAGCGCAAGTCAATACTTTTGTAAAAGAGCGCAAGTGCATCATGATTTAATTTAAGGAGTGCTGGGCTCTCACCCATGCAAATTGTAAAGGTAGATGGGTGGTAAGAAGGAAGCTAGGAAGATAGAAGGACAATGGGAAAAAGGGCCTGGCCATGGCCGGCCATGTAAAAAAGGGGATAAGGGGATGACTGCCCAAAAGGGATTTAGGGTTTTGTATATAAAGTTGAAAAGTGAATGAGAAGCTCATTCTTGTGTGTGGCCAAAAGTGGGTCTCCTCTTCTCCTTCTTCTTCTTCTTCTTCTTCTTGCTTGAGCTTGTGCTTGAGAGAGGGAGTGTGAGAGTGTGAGGGAGTGAGTGTGTGAGGGTGAGGGACCGGGGAGGAGAAGCTCTCCATCTTCTCCTCTCTTCTTCTCTTCTCTTCTCTTACTTGTGGCGATGGAGCTTGGAGTGTGGAGCTTGAGGAGCTTGCTTGAAGCTTGCACTTGGATCGTGGAGCTACTATCGGGGTGCGCGAGAGAGGAGGTAACTCGATCGGCATGGAGGTAAAAGCTCACTACACTCGTAGATATGGATGGCGCGTCGGCTATGTGAGAGGTAGCCGCTTGGAACACTTGAAATAATAAGCGGTCTGTGGGTCTTGGCGATTGAGTGAAAGCTCCCACATTTTGGTTCCATTGCCAAGACCAACGGATTCAAGCCTTGAGCGCTTGCACGCTTCGAATTGAGCGTTGGAGTAGGATTTTCCTCGAGCCGGTGCTTGAGGTAGATAGATAGGAAGTGAGGGAGTTTGAAGAGGTATTCGATCTCCTTAGCAAGTAGGTTTTTGTTGTTTTGCACTTGGAAAAGTATGATAGAGTAGTGTAGGTATTTTCCTTATGATTTTTTCTTGCATTTAGGAAGGATAGGAGCAAAACATTGGAGCAAACAATAGGGTTTTATATTGCTGTATAATAGGCTGAAACAGGGAAAAGAATGGCTAAAAATGAAAATTTGGGAGTAAGGGAGGCAAGACTAAGGTGAGTACATGCTTGGGCAGGGTGATAAGGGGCCAGGAGTGGCAAGAAAGGCCACATTATGCATTGCAGGGTTTCAGGAGAGCAGGAGGGAGGGAGAAAGCTTCGTCACGTAGATCCACTTTGATTAGGCCATTCGGAAGTTATTTGCCCATCCCAGGTAATTCTACACCTTCCCCTACATGAGTAGGTTGGATCTAGAGTTGCTCGACCAGGGGAAAGGCCTCCAACACTCGGCGCGGCAAATTTCGTGAAGTCCGGCGAAAAAATGCACCACGCTCGGCGTGTTTGAGTGACGGCGATTTTGGGCTGAGTTCCAGAATCGGCCCTCGAACCGCTCGGCCATTCGGCCCTCGGTCCACTACCACTCGGACCACTTGACTCAACCCACGTGACTCGGCCCTCGGCCCACTCGGCCACTCGGCCCTCAGACTATTTGGCCCACTACACTCGGACGCCTTTCACTCGGCCCGTCCGAGTGAAGTATTTAGACCAACTTTGAAATTCGGCCCTTGGCCCTGCTGACTCAGCCCTGCCGACTCGGCCCTTGGCCCACTTGGCCACTCGGCCCTCAGACAACCAGACTCGAACTAGTCGAATTTGACGTTCGGACCAGTTACATTTGGCCCTTTCTACTCGGCCCTCGGACGGGCCGAATCGGGCATTCGGCCCCTGCAATTCAGACCCTGAAACTGACCGAGAGACCATATATTTTTTCACATTTTTACTTGTAGACCCTGAAACTGACCAAGAGACCATATAGAGCAAAAACCACCTCATAGATCACTGGGCTGAAATCTAGGAGCAAGTAGTTTAAAATTGTCTATAGACGGTCCTTCAAATCACATATGGCATTTACCATAATAGCCCTGCGGGCCGGGGGGGATTATTCCCCCCCCTCCCCCCCCCCCCCCCCCCCCCCCCCCCCCCCCCCCGACCCTCGCAGACCCCTCCGCACGCTTCGAATTGAGCGTTGGAGTAGGATTTTCCTCGAACCGGTGCTTGAGGTAGATAGATAGGAAGTGAGGGAGTTTGAAGAGGTATTCGATCTCCTTAGCAAGTAGGTTTTTGTTGTTTTGGACTTGGAAAAGTATGATGGAGTAGTGTAGGTATTTTCCTTATGATTTTTTCTTGCATTTAGGAAGGATAGGAGCAAAACATTGGAGCAAACAATAGGGTTTTATATTGCTGTATAACAGGCTGAAACAGGGAAAAGAAGGGCTAAAAATGAAATTTTGGGAGTAAGAGAGGCAAGACTAAGGTGAGTACATGCTTGGGCAGGGTGATAAGGGGCCAAAAGTGGCAAGAAAGGCCACATTATGCATTGCAGGGTTTCAGGAGAGCAGGAGGGAGGGAGAAAGCTTCGTCACGTAGATCCACTTCGATTAGGCTATTCGGGAGTTATTTGCCCATCCCAGGTAATTCTACACCTTCCCCTACATGAGTAGGTTGGATCTAGAGCTGCTCGACCAGGGGAAAGGCCTCCAACGCTTGGCGCGGCAAATTTCGTGAAGTCCGGCGAAAAAACGCACCACGCTCGGCGTGTTTGAGTGACGGCGATTTTGGGCTGAGTTCCAGAATCGGCCCTCGAACCGCTCGGCCATTCGGCCCTCGGTCCACTACCACTCAGACCACTTGACTCAACCCACGTGACTCGGCCCTCGGCCTACTCGGCCACTCGGCCCTCAGACTATTTGGCCCACTACACTCGGAAGCCTTTCACTCGGCCCGTCCGAGTGAAGTATTTAGACCAACTTTGAAATTCGGCCCTTGGCCTTGCTGACTCAGCCCTGCCAACTCGGCCCTTGGCCCACTTGGCCACTCGGCCCTCGGACAACCTGACTCAAACTGGCCGAATTTGACGTTCGGACCAGTTACATTTGGCCCTTTCTACTCGGCCCTCGGACGGGCAGAATCGGGCATTCGGCCCTTGCAATTCGGACCCTGAAACTGACCGAGAGACCATATATTTTTTCACATTTTTACCTGTAGACCCTGAAACTGACCAAGAGACCATATAGAGCAAAAACCACCTCATAGATCACTGGGCTGAAATCTAGGAGCAAGTAGTTCAAAATTGTCTATAGACGGTCCTTCAAATCACATATGGCATTTACCATAATAGCCCTATGGGCCGGGGGGGATTGTTCCCCCCCCCCCCCCCCCCCGACCCCCGCAGACCCCTCCGCACCTCCCCCGAGTAGGTTGGAGAGAAAACATGTGCCATGATAGGTCCTCCAAATTAGACCCTAGTGTAGTAATGGCTCTACACAAGCATGGATTCTCACTTGCAAAAGAGCAACCAAAAGCCCATACCCGAACAGAGAGAAACAGAGACCCTAGAATCTCAACGGGCCCATCTAGCCAACAAGGGCAAAAATGCCACACTGCAAAAACACATACGTGTTGCATTCGGATTGCATCTAGTCAAAGCGGAAAGCAACAACATCAAGCTACAACAACGAGGATGACTAGATATGACAGTCCTGACGATAGATGCTCCTTGAATAGCACTGCATTGATGATCCAAAGACACCAGTGGAGAATCCACATCTGGTCTGCAGTTGGGGACTCAAGGGCATTTGTTAGAAGGCTTAAATTTACAAGCCAAGACCTGGAAGATGAAGACATAGTACCACCTGCTTATCTTAGGGTCAAACTCACTGTGAAAAGAGAGCATACTATCGATGCTCTGATTGATGAAGGAGCAAATTTTAATATCTTGACCTATAAATTATGGACCCTACTAGGCCAACCAGAGCTCACACCGACTAATGCAACTCTTAGCCCTTACGGGGGACACCCACAAGCACTCATAGGGAATTGCAAAATCCTTGCGACAGTTGAAACGGAAAGCTTGCCTATCCTATTTCACATTCCTCCAAATAGTGCTAATTACGGGAAGGGAACCCTCCTTGGAAGACCCTTCAAAAGGGCGACCAAGTGTGAGGCAGACTATGTAGCACAGAGGATACACTTGACACTATCGATAGTGAGGATAGTCGCAACCTTTAGCAAGGGTGACCTCATCGAACCTTGAGGGAAAGGCAAGGAAGGTGCTGACATAACAGTCAAGCCTACTAATGAGAGCAAGGACTTGTTGGAAGAGTTGATACAATGAACAACGAGAACTAGTGAGTGAGGCCATGCCTGAAACAAGAAGGTCAAGAGACAATGCCAAGGACAGGCTTTGAACTTACAAATATTGTAGAAGACCCCAAAAGAAGCCCAAGCCTTATAGACGAAGGCATCGATGGAGAGCCAATACAACGCCGAGATGGATATCCAAAGCGTTGCTACGTGCTCAAGGGTATTATGCAGGTAACCGATGGATTTGGGTACCAAAACCCCCTACTAAACCACCTCTATCAACTGAAGGCCAATTGCATCAAAAGCAATGAAGCACATGAGGAAATCTAAGAGAAACTCTAGGTCTCGAGGCAAGAAACCAAACATGAGTGTTTGAAAGAAAGAGCCTCAGCCTAGCATGCTTAATAAGCAGATGTCATATGTAACCATTGAGGGTGCACAAAGACCACTAGTGTTCAAGGAGCTTTTGACTTCCCAAGAGGATAATGAGCACTAGAGGCACAACGCTGTTCGTGAGAAGGCTGATTGCTTAACAAAGAAAATGGCACAATTGTCTAATAGCCTCAAGCAAATCTTTCAGCTAGTGCCACGTCCACCTAAGAGTCTTAGATCTCCTACACCCTCTTTTTCCAAACGGACACAGGAAGCACAACAACAGTCGTCAAGGGCGGCTGCTCAATCCCAATCTCTATCTCCATCTAAGCTTCCAAATGTCCAAGAGGTGGGACATGACACAATCCGTAGCTCTCGGCCCAAGGATATGCCTGTGCAACCTAAGGTGACTAGATCAACTCATGCTCGATCTACACAGGTGAATGCTCAAAGGGCAACAAAAGACATGACCACTAGTGAGTTCGGGAATCTCCCAATCCCCATTTTTTGAATGCTAAAAAGGTAGCACCCAGATAACATGCCCATAAGTTTCTCAAAACCATATGATGTGACCTATCATTGGAAAGCGCTTGAAAAATGGAATCTATTGAGCTATAGAGCGCTTGATTTGGAGTTATAGTATTCAAGTTATGGCAAATCCAAAGATTTGACCACGTGTCCCAAACTTATGGGAAATTCCCATATTCCCCAATACAGTGTTATCATAGTAGCCAGCCCATTGGACTAGCCGCTACTACTTCCAATCAGGGATCATAGCAATCACAGCCCTTGGCCGTGACAATGCCCCTGGCGGAATGTGTCCTTAGTAGTTTACCTGTGGAGGAGGTGTCTCCACCAACTTCCTTGACAACTCCAGCACTTCCAAAGTGCCTAAAGACTAGGCTAGAGAAGTTAAACACAAGGGAATTGGCTGAAGAGCTAGACTCTCCAAAAGGGAGGCAGTTGTACCCTCACAACCTAACGAGGCTATTCAGCAGGCCATGGCTATGTCCCATGAGGACACACTAGAGAAAGAGAATGCTGAGGCCCAAGCAAGCACATCAACGGTTGACCTAGTCCAGGGTCCTGAGTCGTTGAGAGATATATCTTCATTGACCAAGAAAAAGAGGAGAAAACATCGAAAACAACAGTAGTAGTTACAGGTGGTTGTGGACCCCAAGAACATCGAGACCAAGAGTGCTGGAGAGTTGAGGAATAAAGCATCGAGTCCATCCACCAATGAACCCTTTGATATCTCTCCTAATAGCGGTGAAACCTCAGATGCATCTGTGTGTTCTGAAAAATCAAAGTAGCAATTACCATCAATGGTTGCTTGCAACACTCAATCCACAGACAACAGAACTCACAGTGACCAATCAAGAGTGGATACAACATTGTCACGACAGGGTGACAAATTTATACCAGTCACGTCCAAGGAGAACCATGATGCAATAACAAAGCCTCAGGAGAAACATGGAAACCCCAAGAGCATAAGCAATCCTAGTGTTGACCAATCTTGCTCATT
Organism: Lygodium microphyllum; assembly: GCF_053477565.2. Lineage (NCBI taxonomy): Eukaryota > Viridiplantae > Streptophyta > Polypodiopsida > Schizaeales > Lygodiaceae > Lygodium > Lygodium microphyllum. Next base: position 36,497,862 of record NC_141140.1, on the reverse strand, counting down.
TAGGCCTGAGCCCCCAGCTATGCTAAAGCCTAGGCAAACTCCTAGAACCTTGCATGAGATAGCAACCGAGCAAGCCCTCGTTGAACATAGAAGTGCCATAGAATGCTTAATTGAGTTGGATGCTAAGTTCAAGGTGTTTGCACGTGTCTACATCCTTGCGGACATGGATGCATTCCCTAAGGAGCAGCTTGGAGAATACTTGCCATTTTCCCTATCCTAGGAAGAGCAAGAACATCTTAACAAGCACTATGACAGGTTCCTGCATGAACGCATGCGAGTCACCTCTGATGAGGAAGCCAATGACTTACGCTTAACTGTAACATTCAATGATGTGCTCTGCTAACCAAATCTCTTAGGGATAGAGCGGCTAAAGCGACAATCAGAGGGTCCAAGTCAATTTGAAAAATGTTGGTTTGAAAGCCGCGTTGCAATGGCCGAACTAGGAGCCCAGATTATGACAGTCTCAGAGGAGCGATTGGCCAAATGGCAGTCTCAAAGAGACCCAACCTATGTGGCACCAACTTCCTTTCGAGTGCTAACTGCCATTCGGGATATAGACTTAGCTGGAACTAGCCAAGAGAACTCTCTGGCTGATAAGGTTCTCACTGAGGAGGAGCTACATGTTGCAAGTAGACTCGGACAAGGTACCATGATACTTGATGTTGCAAAATACCTAATGTTATTAAGAAGGCTACCACGAGTACTGGATGCATGCACCACACTCCAGTACAATCCCGAGTTCTACAATTGGTTTTTATCCTCATGAAGTGACATGGATTCGTAAATATGTATATAAATAAACAATGACTTTTGTGACCTTGTATAGATAATATCAACACACACAAGCAATGATAGTCAAGCGCAGGGAGAAGAATTGGGTTTGACAGGCTGAGCTCCTCAGGTCCTCCTCTCACCACACATTGAGAAGTCGTGTGACCATTCCCGCCTACAGGAGGAGGGCATGCAACCCTCATTATCGCCATACGAAGCCTTGACTGACATCTCTGATGGTGTAGATGGGGCATCGTCCCTTTCTATACACCTTTCCCCTTTTTTCGGTCTATCCTTCCAGGGATGAGCCCTGCTCCACTCCATGACAACCAGTCCACGGAACTTAGCATAAGCCAAGATCTGCTAATGGCTGGAGGCAAAACAAACATCATCATGGGGGCCATCTCTCTACAACAAACACTGCATGCCTCACCTCTCCCCTCCTCATCATACGTGCTTGATAACTCATTGTATAATCCCTTCCATGCGAATAGTTTTATCCTGCCTCAAGGCCTAATCCTTAGTTTGCATTTTGCAGGTCCCCCTACGATAGCCGCCATGGAGCACCCAGTGCAACTGACTTGCAAGGATGCTATTCGCCGTCGAAGGGAGCATGCAGCACAAGCTCCTCCGCCAGGACACTACGTACCTACCCTTAAAAGGTACGCAAAGAAACGAGGCCCTAAACGACACCGCCCAGGACGTAGGCCGAAAACCCCCCAAGCCAAGAGGACGAGAGCTCAAGGGAGCACACAGGGTGTGGCAACACCAGTTGTGCGGGCCCCCAACAGACACTCGGGCACCAGGTGCTCAAAAGAGAAGACGGCAGCTCGGGACAAGCAGGAATTTGATGCATTGTTTAAAAGCATTTTGGAAACAGTTGCGGCCAGGGACTACACCATCTGGGTCCCAGCCGACATCTTCCCTGCCCAACCTCACAGGAGCCTTGCACCAGCAGAACCTCAGTCGCCCGACCACCCGGACTTGCCCCGATAGAGAAGACTAGCACTACCCCTAGGGAGAGACCACCTATGAGAGATTTTCAATTGTAGGTATTGAAGACTCCAACGAAAGTGTCATTCGCTCTTCATCATAACTCAACTTTGAATTCCTATCCTTTATTATCCTGCAAGCCCGCCAAGAATCGTCACGTGCAGAATCCCCAACAAACTGCCACTTGTACTCCATCAGTGTAATCCCCACAAAGAACAGCCCTACCACCAACTCCAGTAGCCCTACCACCAGCCACCTAGGCCACCAACGTGCCCCCAACGACCTTCCTCCCCACCACTACCAACACTCCTCCACGGCAACCACAGACGTCCTTGCCACCCACGTCTTCGGTGCATGCCAAAGCCTGCTACCTATGACGATGAGTGCCATGGGACTGGCACTTGTCTAGGAGGGGGGTAATGTTAACCGGTAGATGAACAAGGTGGAAAATTTGGAAAAGCTAAAGTAGAAGATAAAGGCCAAGGCAAAGTGAAACGGAAGACAAAGGCGCACAAGAAAAAGTGCAAGTCAATACTTTTGTAAAAGAGCGTAAGCGCATCATGATTTAATTTAAGGAGCATCGGGCTCTCACCTCTGCAAATTGTAAAGGTAGATGGGTAGTAGGAAGGAAGCTAGGAAGATAGAAGGACAATGGGAAAAAGGGCCTAGGTCATGGCCGGCCATGTAAAAAAGGGGAGAAGGGCCCAAAAGGGATTTAGGGTTTTGTATATAAAGTTGAAAAGTGAATGAGAAGCTCATTCTTGTGTGTGGCTAAAAGTGGGTCTCCTCTTCTTCTTCTTGCTTGCTTGAGCTTGTGCTTAAGACAGGGAGTGTGAGAGTGTGAAGGAGTGAGTGTGTGAGGGTGAGGGATCGGGGAGGAGAAGCTCTCCATCTTCTCCTCTCTTCTTCTCTTCTCTTCTCTTCTCTTCTCTTCTCTTCTCTTCTCTTGCTCGTGGCGATTGGAGCTTGGGGCATGGAGCTTGCACTTGGATCGTGGAGCTACCGGAGTGCGCGAGAGAGGAGGTAACTCGATTGGCATGGAGGTAAGCTCACTACACCCGTAGATATGGATGGCACATCGGCTATGTGAGAGGTAGCCGCTTGGAATGCTTGAAACAATAAGTGGTCCGTGGGTCTTGGCGGTTGAGTAAAAGCTCCCACAGGCCGTCTTGGTTTGACCTCCTCAAAGGGTTGCTGCCAGTAGTCTTGAGTAGGTGCCTTATTGTGGTAGCCTTATTCTACCCTTTGTGACAACATGTGTGATGTCATATTATCCTTTGTCCTCATGTTTGGGGGAGAACCAGGTAGACTCACACTTGAGAGTTCATTGATCTTGTCATCAATGACTAGGTTTGCATCCTTTAGGTGTGCCTGCGCTTCTCTTACCCTATCCCTAACCTTATCCACAATCTCTAGTTATTGTTTGGAATTAGGATACTCTCCAACTTGTGCACTTTCTTTCTCTCCCATTTTTGGAGTAGATATTTCGTCTTTTGTATCACTAACATGCTTCCCTGTGGTGAGTGTGGTGGCACTATCTGTCTTGAGCGTAAGTTTGGCTTCAACTTTCTTCTTATTCCTTTTTTGATTTTTCTTTCCTATGGTTGTTGTGTCCAAGCTGCTAGATCCAAGTAATGAAATGCCAGCTTGTTTAGCTTGATTTCATGTCACAAAATTTAAGGAAATTGGGGTGGCATCAATATCCAATGTTTCAATGTTGATGAAGAGTCTTGGCAGCACAAATGGCACAAATCTCGAACTACTAGAAGATTTTTGGTTAGGGAAATCATCATATATACATGTGTGATGTCGTATTTAGGGTATTGCAAATCCGCTTTATCCTTACTTGCTTGCTCTTTCTTGGGACATTGTGATGAAATATGTCTTAGATGATCGCAAGTTCAATAGATGAGTGGCTCTTGGCCTTGGCTTCCTCCTAGACCTCTACCTTGTCCCCTGCCCAAAGCCATAACTGGCATTGGTCCATAATCCATCAAGATTAGGTTACCCGCACCATTGAAATGACAATTTGGTGACTAGGGCCAGTTGATGTGATGGCATTGTGGAAACAACTTGAGCTTGTGCTAGTGCCCCTATTGCAACATCTCCTTCCAAGCTTGAACAAGTTATGATGATCCTAGGAATGCAAGGTATTCCAATTGCATGAGTACCAACTCATCAAGGGGAGAATGGGATCTTGTAGCATTGAGATGTCCTTTATGGTAACCCTTTATGTGTTTCCATTTCTAACTTCTTGATGGCTTGAATTCAAGAGTGTGTGGCCTTTCCAAGTACAAAATCTTTAGTCCAGCACAATACTCTTATAGTGCCAGTATGATGAGATTTTCTATTGCAAGACATTCTAAATGGTGTGGGGTCAAGATTCCTAGGAAATGTAGGGCAAGGTACAGCAATCGTCTAAGTATTCCCCAAGAAATATCTTGAGTGATTGCAAATCAAACCATTGTTTCCTTTATCTTGGCTAGATCAAGGCTACTACTCTAGGTTTTAGCTAGGTTGCTCATGTAAAGTGACACAACGTGCCACTTGTGCATGGGGTCTTGGGAGTTGTCGTCCATAGGTGGATGTTCTTGGTGTGGCAATACTTCATTGGGTACCCTTGATGGTTTGAAAAATGTCTCTCAAGGGACTACCCTAGAGATTGTTGCTTCTTCCTTGGCTCAAATAGCACTAGTTCTGATGATAGTGTCAGGGTCGAGAGATACATCGCATGTGAAACTATGGTACAAGGCACACCTATTCCCAAGGCATTGTTTATGTCAATATCGAGCTAGAATGACCTTCTTGTTGATCTAGAGCAATAAATGGGGCTCCTCTAGTCTTGAAACAATACTATGATGAAAACTTGCGGGGTCTTTAGGTAGAAAGCTCAAGCTGTTGCAATGAGACTATGAATGTTGAGTCTTGTATTTCAGCTCATTACATGTCTTGCAAGTTGATTCACAAAACTACCAAGATCATACCTTTCATGTGAGAATATGCAAGGCATGATCATATGTTTCCTTCTAGAAGAGAAATGATGATAAAGAGCACAAATTGGTATGAGAAAAGAGCACCCCCTAGATGTGTCCTCTTGCACACTGCGCAATAGTTGTCTTGTTTTCTCTAGGCCCCAATGAGTTGCAAGGCCCCCTCATCTAGTGAGTTGTTGTGAGCTAGTAGTTGCAAGCCCAAGCGCAATGCCTTTGCTTAGTGTAAGTCGATCAAGTGGCATTTCAATGCACTCTCTATCTTAACTCTATGAGTTTTCATTAGAATTGTGTTTCCTTATCATTGCATAAGTTTGAGTGGGGGAACTAGGGTGGGTGGCCTTCTTGTGGGCTCTTGATAGGATTTAGTGGCATGTAGCTTGAGGCACATAGGTTAAGGATTAGCCTTAGTTCAACGATACCACTCACTTATCTAGAAAGTTTGTCCTCAAGGAATTATTCGGCCTAACAACCCCTTGGTTAACTTGGATGGTGCCAATTCATAGGTCAAAGGCTCAATTGAGCTAATCCTTAATTCAGATGGATTTGGACAAAGGCTTAATGCCTTACTAACATTTAGGTGGATGTCAATTTGCAAAGGTGCCTTGGTCAATTTGAACTTAAGGTCTTGGCCATTTGGATGGAAGGCTTAACAAAAAGCATTAAGGCATTCAGATGCAAGCTCAACAAAAGGTTGTAATGCCTATAGGCATTCAGGCAAATGAAAAGCTTAGTTGGATGGAAGGCTCAACAAAAAGCATAAAGGCATTTAGATGCAAGCTCAAAAAAAAGGATTTAATGCCTATAGGCATTCAGATGGATCAAAGATCAATTAAGCCTTAATTCAGATGGACACGAATGCTATTCAGATGGCCTAACAAGCCATACCCTCAACCGTGAGGAGATTCGAAAGCCTTATCATTAGCCACACATGTAATAAGGCCTATTCGGCCATTCCAAAGCCTAAGGCCTAACACAAAAGCCAATTTGGTTGGCCTAAAATTATCAAAATGGCCAATCATAGGTAATGAAGGCCTATTGGGCCTTACATTAAATCTAACTTGTAGTCCTTGCCCTACCATATGACCAACGTATAGTAAATTCTTTGTGATGGATGCCACATGTAATACAATTAACAAATACTTTGCCTGATGCATAACCTAGACTTTGTAAATTCTACATCTCTTCAAACCATTCAAAATGGCTAGTCATATGATTAGTTGCACATGAATCAACGTATCATACATCATCACTTGGCTCCTTTCTTGTAACAATATTCTTTATATGTTGCATGATATATAGACACTTATTTTTATCATCATTTTGTCTTGAGGATGAGGCATAATTCCCTTGCTACAATTTACCACTGTGAATGCCATTCTTTGTATCATAAGAATGGGCTACAATATGACCTCTTCTTCCATTGTAATGATAGATAATACCAAAATTACTAGAACCTTTGTTCTATCTTCCACCTCTTCCTCTAGATCTCCCCCCACCTCTAGAATTACCATAGTCTCCTCAAATTTTCATGTCACCAATTTGTTGATTTAACCTATTTTGTGGGTTATTGCTAACATGTTCCTACCACAATCTCTTGAAGAGGATTTGCCATGTCTCCTTTGTGAGCTTGAGTAAAATTCTTGCATCTATTTATATGAGTTCTTTCTATGATTCATCCTGCATTTTGATCTTTTCAGTAATCTTGAGAAAGGCTAACTAATCAAAATCCAGAAACCACTACTATACATACACAGAGATAACAAAAGATTTCTAAGCCTTTTTATTATTAAGGTTGCCCAAAGTAGAAGAAATGAAATCATCAGCACTATGCATTCCATCAAGTAGCTGCCAAAGAGTCTGCAATGCTCTTTACCTTCAAAACATATACACTTATAGATATGTTTCCTTTCTTAAAAGTGTTTACCTCTTGCTTGAGATGAATCTTCTATGTCTTTGCATTTATCAAATACATCTTTTTGAAGGTGGTCCAAGCTACATGTGAACTCTCTACATTTCTAATATGTTTCATCATAGTATTATCAATAACGTGTAGTTAAATAATACATCACTTTTTTATCTTTTGCATTTCATTATTTCCATGCCTTTTGATTCTTCAACAACAGTTGGAGGATCACTTAGCTTTGATTCCTTTTCGTTACTTGAAATGAACTCATAGAGGCCCTTTCTAATAAGAAAGTTCATCACATAACTTTCATAATGGGTATTTATCCTTGTCTAGTTCTCAATAATACAATTTCCATTGTTATGAGCCATTATGACAAAAGTGAGTATCAAATAATAATCAAGTCTTTTGTAACCTTTTCACACAAAGAACAAAAATAAACCATGCAATCTTTTCCACTGACTTTTCAATAATACATGTAATATGAAATCTATTTGTAAGTAAAAGTTATGTTTACTTCTTGACAAATATCTCAAAACTTACAAATCTGAAATCTGTAACTTGCACATCTTAGAATGACCCTGACACAACAAAACCACACTATATCCTGACATAAGTGAAATTATATAGTATCATGGCCAAAGACACCACATTATCCTACTTATACACCAAATCTGATTGCAATCTAAAAATTTTGCTCGACCCTCATTTTTTTCCCTCTACTAGCACTATCCAATGGAAAGAGTGAGAGAATGGGAGAGCCTCTTACTTGTTGCCTACTTGCATAAATTGGGCTTAAATCCTTGCTCCTTTTCCTTCACTTCAACCTCCAAGGCTAGCCTCTATCACAATAGTGTAGCTTTGACACCATGTCACAAATCATGTAGTGGGAAGACTTGCTCGAGCTGGTTGCACTGCCTAACACATACAATGCATACAAGGAGAAGCTCACTCAAGAACACAATGCCAAATTAGGTGAGATGAATGAATGAGTACCCCCACAATCACTTAAATTTAGAAGGATGTTCCTTTATAGATACTACGGATGTGGGCGATAGAATACTATTGGCTTGCTCTTGAATTCTCAACAATAGCATAGGTGGTGCCTCTTTTAACTTCATCTTGAAGGGAAAGCTCTATGCCATTAGTATCAAGGGCATAGTCATGTGCTCCAACCACTCAATATCTTCCATGTTCATGGCCAAAATGATTGAAATTCCCCTCCTCTAAGGGTTATAGGAGTATATCAATATTGGCATTACCACCCAAATTTGAACACTAGGCTTAGAGGTGATCAAGTTGGTTGAATTATTAACATCTTCGTTGATTTCCTAAATTATTATTGTTGTAATTGGTCGAAGTGTTGGCATAGCTGTTGCAGACTTTTTTATGGTTATTATCTTCTTGATTTTGTTGTTTTCTCTTAAGACGTTTAAAGGTTTGCATTGTCACTTTATTTGGGATCTTCCAATTTAAACACGAAAGCCTTAGCACTAGCAAATCTTGAATATGTCCATATACACCTAATCTTGAGGGAATAACATATTGCACATACTATACAAAATCATTCCTTCAATTTTGCAAAAAACTCATGTTTGATCAACATAGATAATCTTTGTAAATTATTTATCAAGGGTTTGAAAAGTACTACTAATGCTCTCCACATGTTGTCACTCAAAACTTGTTAACAAAACATAATAACAATAATTCATTTACTATTACTTCATTGATAGAACATAAAAACATGTTTATACTTATAACAAAACTTATAATGTGTTTGCACAAAAACTTGGTCAATTGTGGACAAGTACATATCCCTAGTTGTAGACACATTGAACTTGAGCAAACCACCCTTGAGATATAGCTTTGAAAGTAGCAATATAACCCTTCCAATGATATTTGAGATCCTCCTATTTTACTTTTTTCACCTTATGGGAGCCCTTGAAGGACGGCAATATGGTAACCCAATCATTTAACAGAAAAGGTTTTGGGCTCATACGTTTCATTTGTGCTCTTATTTTATAGATGGTATATGAGTTCATGGAATGAGAAGGATGCCTTAAGGATGCTATGAAGGAAAAAAAGAAAGCACAACTACTGTGTAGAGAAAGGAATACAAAGAGAACTTAAATGAACTCAAAGAAAAGGTTAAGTAAGAAAATCAAGAGATTCTAGTGAATAAGTATTGAAAAGAAGCCAAAAAGAGGATATGTAGTCAGAATCTCTCAATTTTCAAAATATCAAGCATTAACTTCTAGTCTCCATCTTTGACATATCTTTGATAGCTTTTCTCAATGAATAGGACCATTGGGACCCCAAAACATGTCAAACTTTTGAGATTTTGGCTAAAAAGAAAGAGAGAACTAAGAAATGGTGTCTACGATCTCCAAAATAGAGGAGACATGAATACCATATTCTTGTACACATGACAAACTCTATTTGCATATTTTTTTACTCTAAGGAATAAAAAAGGGCCTTTTTTTGAAGCATTTTTCAAAATAATGCACATACCAAAGAAGCAAAGAGATAAGTTTGAGCCGACTTTCAAAAGACAGGTGTTTGTTGGCTACAACTGTTAATCACAGGGGTACATGATTTATGATCCCATTTGATCAGATGTTTATATGAGCCTAGTTGTATAGTTAATTGAGTTTGTAGATATAGAGGGGTGAGGAGCACCCTATTCTTGGAGATCTAGGTGATAGTTGGGGACCTAAGCTAATGTCTGTGGAGCCTAAACCTCTTGAGGCTCCATCCACATATAAGGAGATTGCTTCTCCACCTAATTTTTGACCTGTGGATGTTCTAGAGACTTTAGCAAAGGTAGAGTGATGAGAAGAGTATCAAGCTCCTTGTTGGGCTTGTGAGACACTTTATGACGTAGGGATTGAGGGGCTTCTAGAGGAGTGGTAGTCATAGGATGGCCATAGCGATCTCGAAGGAACTAGGTGCATTCCATTGACGTTGTTTATACTAACTAAGGTTTGACGAACCGTGCCATGAAGGACAGGGATCCTACATTAGTAAAGGAGACATTACAATCTTAGTGGAAAGCCATGGAGTAGGGATTGGAGTCCATTGAGCAGGATGACACTTGGTATCTTATGCCTCAGCTTGCTCATCAAAAGGTGGTTGGAGCCAAGCGGGTCTTTAAGACCAAGTATCATAGTGATGACACACTCAATAAGCATAAGGCATGGTTGATTGCCAAAGACTTTACACAATAGCCAAGTGTTGACTTCCATGATACTTTTGCCCCTGTAGCTCATATGACCACCATTCGAATAGTACTTGCTCTTGCTAGGAGATGGGCAATTTACTAGTTGGATGTTAAGTATGTGTTCTTGAAAGGCAACTTAAAGGAGGAGATTTATGTTGAGAAGCCTCGGCTTTTCTACCTCAATTGTAAAGCATACCATGTTAAAGAAAACCCCTATGGCCTCAAATAGGTGCCCCATACTTGGAATGAGAAGATAGACTCATTCCTTTGAGACACATTGGGGTATTAATCTACCTCTTATCCAAATTTATATGTCCCACAAGTTAGCAGACATACATAGAATATTTGGGCTTTATATGGTCAATCTCATTCTAACAAGTGACCATGCCCAAATGGTTAGGTAGACTAAGGAACCACTCCATGAGAAGTTTAAGATTTCTTCTTAGGTCATGAGATATGGTAGACTGAGAGGGGGATCTTTCTCTCCTAGCAATGTATAGGCAAGACCTCTTGACCACCTTCAAGTTGCAAGAGTATTGAAGTAGAAACATGGATCTAAATTGGTAGGCTATAGACGATATAGATTCATCACCTCTCATTATAGATAGTTGATTTGGTTGCCAAATACTCAAATTGATTTGTGCTTCTAGTAGGTTCACTTGTAGGTTTTATGAGTGAATCTAAGAAGGTTTTTTGGCAAGCTACTATATCGATATTGTGGTTCTTGAAGGAGACCCCCAATCTAGGCATGTTTTATCCAACAAATACAAGTGGTTTGGCTTTTGTGTTACAACCATGGAGTTGTTGGAGTATATTAGCTATCCACCAAACAAGGGCTACTACACTTCTATACGAAAATGAGAGTTGCATAGGCTTGGCATGGAATCCCGTACTTCATACTAGGACAAAGGACATCAAGATCACTACATTCATAAGAAGATCTTGGATGGGACGATTGATGTGGAGTATTGCAAACTCTGGCAGATTTGTTCACCAAGTCACTTCCTTAGGCCATTCTTTGTTGGCACTCTAGATTCGTTAGCCTTATATTAATGTCCAGGATCTGAGAGGAAATATTAGGGATTTGGTCACCTCCAAATGGGCACATGCATATATGGACAATTTAGGGTAGATTATGTCCCTTAGCCTTATATTTGTCTCTAGCATCTGAGAGGGGTATTAGAGATTTGATCACCTCTAGGATGGGCATAAGCTTATATAGGGCAATTTAGGGTAGATTGTGCAATTGTACCATGCTTAGAAGCACATTGACAACAATTTTGCAATTGCCAGTAGTTTGAGAAGGTTTCTAGGTAGGAAGGATCATGTTTCCTTCTAATGTCAACCAATAATAATCCTACTTAGGCATTTAGGCATTAAGAAATGTATATAACCATATCAAATTTAAAAGATTTGTTATGTTCTTTTACTTGTGCACAAACAATTCCAACTACTATTGACTTCCACTTTTTCTCCTTTTTGTGGTGGACAAATAATCGAACATGGTTTTAAATTAGTTGGACAATGTTAAATTTTTGCTCAAATAATCCAACTTGGTGCTATATAAGTTGAATGGTGTTCAATTCTAGTTTCTATCTCACATATACCAAAATCTCTTATTTGTTGCAAACTATATCCAAGGTACAAAATATTTGCCTTGTTTTCCTCATACATAAAGAATCAAAGTCACTTGTTATACATGTGGAAATCTATGAATGTGACTAATCATCATTGATGGATTCTAAAGTTGGGTGTAAAATACACTCATGGTAAAAACATTATAGCTTTAAGAAATTTATTAACTTGTTTTGTTAGTGCACAAACAATCTCACTTATTGCTTTTTCACCATTTTGTTGTGCATAAGCAATCCAACTTGGTGTTAAATTAGTTACTGGTGTTTAATTCATGCATAAATAATCCAACTTGGTGTTGAATTGGTTGGATGGTGTTAAAGTCTATTTTCTCTATCTCATGTATACGAAATGCCCTTGTTTGATGCAAACTATACCCAAGTTACAAACTTTTTGCCATTTTCTTCATATGAACAATCAAGTCACTCACACTCGCATGTGGCTATGCACATAGCATGCATGAGCTCACACCTACACATAAATGCATGAACATGCCATATATAAAAAGATCACCCACATTTACATGTAATTTCTTAGTTTGTAGCTTCACTTGGAAACAAATGCAAAGTTAAAACATGCCAACATCCCCCCTGCCCCCCTCGAACCCACTTCTACAAATTGTTGTAGCCAACTAAGTACACATGCATGGACAAAAATTTCATTAAAAAACTTACCATGCACATGCACAACAATTTGAAAATCTAATCCACTCTTTCAAGCTTAAATAAGTAGGGGGAAGAAATGCCAAACTATCCTATTTTCAAACCTACACATCACTCTAAACAAAACATGAAAAGAAAAAAAGCTAAAGTCAAATGTGTCATCCACCCTTACACTTCTTGTCAGAAGATTTAACAAAATGGACACATTTCATTATGTCAAGTCACAACTTTGTGAACAAACTTGCTTAAGGATTATAGATGTTACAAATGCAAAGGAATGCTCTCATCCCTCTTCCAAAACTCTTAAGATTATTATTGAGAAATATGGTACTCTCCAAACGCAACATTTACATAAATAAGGCCCACTAACCTTCAATCCTAGGAAGGATTCTTCTCAAATCCGGAAGGGGAGGGGTTAAGGTGAGTCAAATCAGAACCAATCAAAATCAAGCACACATAAATACATAAGAAAAAACACATCGCCGTGAAAACCTCAATCTACACTTAAACGCAAAAAGGAAAGAAACATGTTAACTTGTGATTGAGGAAAAATGTCACAAAAATTTTGAAATAAAGGGTGAAAAGTTTGAAAGGAAAGTTTATTTTGGAGCTTAAATGTTTTCATTCAACAAACACGAAGCCTTTCTTTTCAGCAAATAATTGTTTTGAAAGCACTAATTGGAATCATGGTTCATGATAGGAACGAAAGATATCGCATCAAGATTGTGCTCACCGACTCCCTTTCACGGAGGAGGAGAGGATGCAGTACGGCATCAGCTTAGAAAACTATGCTTATAATCAGCAAAAATTCTGCAGTATCCACAACCTTGAGAAGGTGCTAGCCAAGGAGGATGCTACAAGGAGAGTGGTGGAATAGTGTAACCTCTCGAACCTAGAGAAGTTTGCACAGGAGCCTGACCACACAAAGTGTGTGGAATTTCTGAGAACGTACAACCCCGATCAAGAATGTGGAACGGTGACTGTGGGAAGAGGGGAGAATGCTAAACAGGTGCATGTGCCATTGAACCGGGCCTTGGTGGAGAAGGCACTAGGGTTGGAACCTAAGGTGGAGAATAAACATAAGAGAGATGTGTATGTTATGCTAAAGATGAAGAGGGAGGATGTTTTGACAAACGACAGCATCAGCATACAAGATATCCCCGATGTTGAGGCCTGCATGCAGGAAAAATTGGTGCACTCACTCTTCTCCAACTAGCGCTATAACTCCCTCATGCACCAAATCAGTGTGCCTGTGTTGGAGAATGTGGCAACCCACACCTTGGATGAGGTAGATTGGAACAGATACATGCGCAAGACTATAGACCAAGCAGCCAAAGCACTAGCCTTACAGTAGGCGGAGAGTCCCCAGCCTCTAAAAGTACCAAGAGAAAGAAACCTTCCTCGAAAACCTCTTTCATCAGATATGGAAGTGTGCTGACAGCCATCATCCAGGAGGCTGTAAAAGAAGCTCAGCAACAAGGAGGAGAAGGAGAGGATGAGACTCCAGATAGGTCGGCGATCCACCGAAAGAAAGAGCCATCGAGTGATATGACAAAAATTGAGACATAGAAGGAGGATCAGGAGGCTCAATCCAGAAGGAAAAAAGCAAAGAAGCCCACTAAAAAGACAGCTCAAAAGAAGAAACAGGATGAGGGAAGGAAGAAGGAAAAAGAAGATCTAGAGAGAACCAAAAGGGAATCCCTAAGAGAGACTAAAGAGAGGGAGAAGAAGAAAAATCAAGAGGCAGAGGAGTTGAAAGAGGAAGCCAGAAAGGCCAAGAAGGAGTTGGAAAAAGAGGCTCTAGAGAGGAAGAAGAAAGAGAAGGAAGAAGCTGAAAAGTTGGCAGAAGAATCAAGGAAAACAGAGGAAGAGAGAGAGAGAGGAGAGCTGCGGAAAAGGAGGCAAAGTTGAGGAGAAAGGAGGAGGAAGACATGGCCAAAGCAACTCGCTTAGAATAGCCAAGCCGACTCGTAAGGGCAAGGCTCCCATCCATCCCATTCTGCCCCTCTTAGTGCCCACTAGCGAAGCAACCACTCTCACTCCAAGCATCCCGGCCACAACGCTGATATAAACAATTTTGTAGCCTGGATGCAGTACTTCATTAATAAGGAACTGGCCTAGGGAAAGAGTGTGGAGACTATGGCCACTGAACATAAAAGACCGGCCAGAGATGTCGAGTCTAGGCAGGATCCGAAATGCCAAAAGGTGGAATTTTCGACCACTCCAATCCCTATTACTATGACACCACCAGCAAACTATGATGAATATGTTGCTGAACTACTCTCTCATCTAGAGAAGTCAAAGGAGGAAAGAAAGATAGCGGTGGCCGAGTTGGAAGCGGAAAAGGAGTCGATGGCAACCTTCCAGTTTGAAAAGATGAGGCAAATAGCTATGCAACAAAAGTAGATCTTTGATCTAAAACATGAACTAAAGGCCAAAGATGACAAGGAGGAAAGTTGGCGGCAATGGCTCGAAGATGAAAATAAAGAGCTAGTGAAAATGCAGAGAGAATATAAACTTTTAATCATGCAACATGAGGATTTGGAAACAAAAAAAGATTGGATCAAACGAGGCATGGAAGAGTTTGCCGCAAGGAAAGAAGAAAGGAAGCAAGAAGAAGAGCAACACTACAGAGAGATGGAAACCATGATCGAAAAGTTGAGCCTTGAAAGAAAAGAGCAGGAGAGCATGAGTAGGGAATTGGAAGACCGGGAGTAGAGACTCATGTCCCTAGTACAAAGACAAGGAGAAAGTATGGAGGAGATGAAAAAGAGAGCCGAAGAGTGGGCATGCCAAAATGAACGAAGAGTGAAGACCTTGGCGTGTTGTCTGGCTCTTGTGGAAAAGGAGAAAGTCCTAGCAGAAAGCAGAGTAGAAATAGCCCAAGTGGGCTTTACTACTCAACAACAAGCTTTCTTGAATACTTTGATGGATGCCACTCACATAGAGGAAGGGGAGTCCCTTGAGGTGGTAAAGAAGAAGCTGAGCATAGTATGCAGAGCTCTACAAGCAGGGCTACACATGCCACCACAACCCGTTGCAGTTGGGTTGAGCCTTGATGAACAATGCAAGTACTTGTTGTTGGCCGACCTAACACCCAGGAGATTGATGCACTGGGGTTTGTAGAGGAGGTATAACAAGAAGATCGCCAAAGGGGTGAAGCTAAACTGCAATTTGACATGGGTAAATTCGAAGAAGAAGTGATCCCACAACCCCCTTCACCCCACTCTGAAGAAGAACAACAGCAGTCAACAAACACATCTGTGGATATAAAAACCGCCTTGAGGGAAAAGAGAAAGAAAATGGTGGAAGAAGCCAGACAGAGATTGAGGGCCGCACCTATGACATAGTCATCTGCACCTCTTCCACCATGCCTAGGTGACTTGCTGGCCAGCTCCATGTAGAACCCGTAGTCTAGGAGAGACAAGAAAAGGAGAAACAACCTTTTAACTTTAGCTTCCTCCTCCCCAATGGCCTGCACAGAGTCCTTCCCCTTGAAGTAGTGGAAGAGGTGATTAGCGTTGGAAGCCAGCTAGGCCAACAATGGCTAGAAGAAAGAGAGAAGAATCCCACCCTTTGGGGCACCAAGGATACAGAGTATTGGAAAAATAAGGTTTTTGAAGTGCCTCAGTCTGTGCTCGGATACGAGTGCCAGCCCCATTGTGGCGGAGACGCATTTGCGATGACAATGTATTCTCCTAGATGGCTTTTTGTAATACCCTCCCCTTTGAGAGAAATAACCCCACCTTTATGGCATATCCTCGTAGGGTAGGAGTAGATTTTGATACAAACATTCATGGTCACTATGACTTCCCCATCATATATAACCCCCGTACTACTACCTTAGCACAAGCCCTCACTTTCACCTCGGATAGCATAGATGCTACCACGACCCACTTCATTGCTAACTTCTCCTCCTGTCCCGATCCCACCTTCATTACCACATCCAACTACCTTAGGCTATTAAAAATCTTACTTAAGCAGGATCCTACCCTAGCAGAACGTGGTCTCCCCCCACTCTTTTTTTATCTTAATGCCATAGATAGCTGCGCAATGACCCACTTAAGGATGCGAGCCAGCCTTCTACCTTCCTTCTGCCTAGCTATTCTTGAGAATATGAGTGACATCCAATTCACCCGCTGTAACCACCCATTCTTCTCCACCACCTCTCTCCATGTCCGCTTGAACCTCAAGGGTTACATGCAGAGCTAGAAATTTTTGAGTCACTCCATTGAATCCCCTTCCCCACCACATTTTGATGATGATAACTAGCAATTAGCTACTCCTCGAATCATGTAACTCAGCAAGCAAAACAAAAAAAAAGAAAGAAAAGAAAAGAAAAGCAAAGAAAAGAAAAAAGAAGGCCAAACACAAAGACAACAAATAAATAACAATGAAAGGAGCACACAACATGTCCAAACACAAGTCGCGGCACATAGCTCACAGTCACTTCACCTAGGGGTCCTCAAGTTAGGCACGTCTGGTGGCCTTGGTTGGCTTGCTCCCTTCCTAACCCCCTACCCCTTTTTTACTCCCCACTTCATGCTCAGGGCACCTCAAGGGCAGGACATACCTAGGGAGGTAACACTTGCATATGGTTAGACCTGTCACCCTAAGGTACACACACCGCACCTCCCTTCGCATGGATGGGGTTCTCAAGTGTGGGACATCACCCAAGCGACCTAGCTCCCCGTTCCACCAGCACGAGCACAGAGCACTGGCATGGTGAGGTAGACACTCCCCTTAGGTAGAGCACCTTCTTCTTTCAGGTACAACAAGATGCTGCAAATTGCCAACTTTGGAGGTCCCCATCATCCACTCGACATACCTTGGGTTCTCCATCCAAATCATTACCAAATCTTGCCAATCAATGGAGTCCACATGTGGCCCTATCATCACCCCACCAGCCACTTGCCCAGAGCCCCCCAGAGCCTATCCTTCCACAACAAAGAGCTCGAAGTGCCATGGGACAGGCACCTGTCTTGGAGGGGGGTAATGTTAACCTCAATTCGAGATGGTGGAAATATGAACCTCAATTCGAGATAGCGGATATATGAAGCAAAGAGTGAAAAAAGGACAGAAAAAGAGAAAAGGCGCAAAGGCGGCCCCTAAAGCTAAGCTGAGGTAAAAAGCACAATTTTAAATGGAAGGCACCTAAAAAAACTCTTGTAAAAGAGCATAAGGCTCCCTCATGTGCCATTTGTAAAAGAATAGATGGGTGTAGGCTTAAGGCATGATGCAAGAAGAGGAAAATAGGAAAAAGGACCTTACCACAACGGCCAGTCATGTAAAAAGGGATGGGTGCCCATGGGATTTTAGGGCTTGTATATAAAGTTCAAAAAATGAATGGAAGCTCATTCTTTGGTGTGTGGCTAACAAGAGTTCTCTCTTCTTCTCTTCTTCTCTTCACCTTTCTTGTATGTGTGCTCTTGAGAGAGGGATTGTGAGAGTGTGAAGGAGTGAGTGTGTGGGAGTGAGGGATCAAGAGGGTGAAGCTCTTCACCATCTTTTCCTCTCTTTTCTCGTGCACGTGCAGATATGGTGGATGGAGCTCAATGGAGGATGCTTGAGCTAGCATCTAGGATCGTGGAGCTACCGCTGTGTATGAGGGAGGAGACAACTAATTTTGGCATCAAGGTAAGCTCACTACACTTGTAGGTTTGAAGGCACGTTGGCTAGATGAGAGATAGCCATTAGAGCTCGCTTGAAACACTTGAAACAATAAGTAGTCTGTGGGTCTTGGCAGTTGAGCATGAGCTCCCTCTATATCAACAATTAGGAAATATGTTGAGCTAATTATCAACATATTGTGCACTTTGCATATGCTTGCTAGGAACATAATCACAATTCCTATTGGCAAATTTTTGCAGACCATGATCGTCGAGTTCAAGGAGCTAACTTGTCTCTCAAACATGTGTGGAGCCATTGACAACACACATATGTCTTCTAAAGGAACCAAAACAAAAACACTTCGGAGCACAATATATGTGCAGGCATGGGTTCTACTCCTTATTATTGCAAGGAGTGGTTTGCTTTAGAAAGTTATTTTGGAATGTAGTGTATGTGATAGGACACATGACTCTAACTAACTTCAAAGGCTCATAAGTCTTTCAGTAAATAAAGACTTATGAGATTCTCATCAGTGAACCAATTATACAAGTACAAAACTAGGAATTTAGAACGAGACAGAATGTATAAGCCCATAATTTTTTGTTATAGACAAAAAAACACGTTTGACAAGCATATAGCTAGAGGTTGAGTGAAGATAGAAAAAGCTTTTATGATTTAAAGAATAGATGGAGAATTTTAAGGAAACTAAATACCCCTAGGATGATTGATACACAGAGGACACTGTCGTATATATGCTTGATACACAGAGGACATTGTCGTATATATGCTTTTTCAATTTTGTAGAGTTTGGTCCTTGTAATTTTCTTTTCTTGCATTACACATACTTAGATAGTTGGATGGATGATAATATGCATTCAAGCATGGATCATTTATGGGTTTGGGAATGCAGGGAGGGAGCGAGGGGAGTGGGAAAGAGGCGAAAGGGGAGAGCATACACATTTTCTTCAAAGGATGCATACACATATACATGTTTATTTATAGATTGCACATATGAAAAGAAGAGGAAGAGAGTGGGAAGAAGAATGTGGTGCAAGCTTCTTGGATGACAATAGCAAGCACACGCTATTGCGCAAGGTTCAATTCCTTGCAAGCTCGATAATGAAGGTGATGAGTAGAGCATGCAAGCAATTTAGCTCAATGTAATTTGTAACTTCAATTTGTTTTAATGTATGACATGTCCTTGATGAAGTGAAGATCTCAGTTTAATAGTTATTCACTATTGTAATTATTGTTTATTTGTTTAATTTTTACTTTGTTGATTTATTTGTTAGTTAAGAATAGAGTCAAGTATTAGGTTAAAAGAGTTGAGTTGAAGAGCTATGTTAAATTAATTAAGTCTAATAAAGTAAATAATGAGTTAATTTAAAGAATTAAGTGAAATAGGGACTTTTGGAGTTTGGCCCCACAAGGCAACTCATGTGCCAAGTCTATCTGCCTCTCCTCTTGCACATTTAGGTCCTTCTATTTCCCTTTTCTTTCTTCCTCATCTTGGCTTATTATCGGGTTCCCCCCAACAAAACAAACCAAAGCATAATAAGTAAAAGATTGCACACTATCATTCATTTAACAATGCTTGCAACTGCCCACACATCTTTAAGCTCACTTCAGTTTCCTACACAGCTTTGACCCTAAGAACTCAGTTGTGATTCTAATAGTAAGTACAATGTAGTATACACCCTTCCTCAACATCCATCTCCAAGAAGAAAAAGCTCCCTCAATGGAGCAATAGCCAAGACAGGAGAGGCAAATGCAGTGAATATCAATTGTGATGGAAAGAACGGCCGCAATAGTAAGCTGAGGGCTTCCACAAGCTCACCCAAGAGAATGTCAAAAATTTGCATGTTGCATGGAGATCCACTTGGTCTATTAATGGGGGGTGGTATGCATGAATCATGCATGGCATAAATTTGTGGGAGATAAAGTGCATGACTCCCCCCCCCTCTCTCTCTCTCTAAATCTACCATGGAGTTAAAGCTACATGGGTTTATTTGTACAATTGAAAATCATTGTGAAAATGTCCCAAAGATGATGGCCTAGTGGTTGAAATTTGGGTTCATAATTATGAGGCTGTGGTTCAAGCCTTATTAATGTCATTACTTGATTGGAGACACTTTCTCATATGGTGTGTTCATGAAATTATGGGCTATTGCCTACTTGAATACTCCATTGGTTCTCCTCCTTGGTAGCATCACCAAGGGGGAGGATCCTAGGGAGCTATCCTATTTACACATAAGAGCATCACTAGTGTAGCTCTTGCCTCCTTTCTAGGTCGATATTTGGGAGGGAGGCACCCTTGCCCCTTAGGTTGGCATTTGGGTATATGTGGCTTATCTCATTAATTTTTTTGAATATAGCTTCTCACTAATGCAAGGGTTGGTATTCAAGTATATGTGTCTTATCTCAAGAAATTTTTTTGAATAGCTTCTTACCATTGTTAGTGCTAGCAACAAAATATACTTTCTTTTAGATAAAATATGTAAGCTTTTCCTTCTACTTGTTTTTGGCTCTTTACTAACAAGCAACTAATAAGGACATTGACTTACCTTAGAAGAGAAGCCTTGCTAACAAGAAGTCAATAACCTCTTTTAATGGTGACATTGTTACTGTGTGTTGTCACTAAGGTCCACTCTCATCATTGACAAGATATCCATACCTGATCTAATATTGATTAGTTTGGCTAATAAAGTATCCCCTTACACACACATATATATATCATCTGCACATACAAGTGCAATACGTAACAATAGACTTATGAGTATGGGTGATATGTGTATCTAGGATGTCTTTTCAAAGATTAAAAACCCTACTATTGTCATCTTTGCAATTTAACTCATGCATGTTTACCTATGTATTCAACCTACAAGGACAATGCTTATATAGAATATTACCATGCACATTGTTTATATTTGTCAATATATTTAAAACTAAGCTAAGTAAACTACTCCATGTAGGGAGTATAAGTAAACATCTTGAAAACATGTTAATACCTCTTTCTTTTTGCATTACTAGCCTAGCACAACTAATAGTCCAATTAAGACACATGCTGGTGTGTGATAGCTTGCTATGGCCCCCCCTCTCTATCTCTCTCTCCTCTCTCTCTCTCTTTCTCCCTCTCTCCCTCTCTCTCTCTCTCTCTCTCTCTCTCTCTCTCTCTCTCTCTCTCTCTCTCTCTCTCTCTCTCTCTCTCTCTCTCTCTCTCTCTCTCTCTCTCTCTCTCTCTCTCTCTCTCTCTCTCTCTCTCTCTCTCTATGTGTGCCCCCATGCCTTCCACTCGCAACATAACTATGCTCACAAAAACACATCCTATAAGAGCTCTAATGGATTGGGCTGCCCATCACTACATCCTCAACAAGCTCGCAATAGTTGAGCATGGAGCAATTCTTTAGCTTGCTATGATGAGCATAACAAGTAAGGACAATGGAATGGTGAGGCTTTTTTGACTAGGTTAGAGCATGTGAGTAGGCCTAGCATGATTAGCTAGACTTGCAAATATTGGTCAATTTCAAAGAGCAATCAATGCAACAAATCAAACACAAAGCTTCATGTTGATTTTGCAATGAATATGTAATTGGTAAAGGATGGTAAAAATAGAAGCAATGAAATGAATCAAGTAGAACATCACTATGCCATTGCACGAATAATAATACGAAGAATATCCAAAGGATTATTGTACACTTGCATTAGACATGAAAATCTCACAAGTTTGACACATTTAAGAGGGCTTTAGATTTTTCCAAATACTCTAGTATTGCCAAGTTACATAATCAAAAACCTCATTGCCCTAATAGCAACATGATTTATGCTAATGGAATTGTCCCCTGTACCTTGATTGAAGGCAATTCTTGTTAGCTGTAGCCATGCCATGTTAAGAAGGTATCTTAATACACATCTGGCTTGTACATACATTCATAATTATCACTTGTGGTCAACATGATGTGAATCTGTCTAATTTGATTTGTTATCGTATTATCAAGCAATGACATTGGCCATCATTGATAAAATCATATACCATTAACATTACCAACAACTTCAATATAAATTTACATTCTTGCTAATGGAGGCATGGGTTTTGTAGCAACCCCATTTGTAACAATATTAAACAAGTATTCATTAGTTCTAAGCAAGGGGAGAGGATGCAGGAAATGTGCATAGTCGTAGATAAAAAGTTGTTAGTAGAAAACTAGGTTTGTGAGCCAAAACTTACAGTTGAAGCATATATTAGGATAGTGTGCACTTTGCTGATATTTATAAAGTCCAGAGGAATTGCATAAGTACATGAAGTGAGGAAAATACTATTTATGAAGTAGGAAAGACATATTCAAAAGAAAAACAATTCACTTAGACTGTGTAACGGTGAAGTAAATGTAGGTTGTATTTAGTGATCATAAAGTGCCTAAAAGTTATATTGAGGATTTTTAATATAGAGAACATGAAATGCCTTAAGTTTAAACGATAATATTGAAATTCAATTAATAAATTATTAATGATAATAGGATAAGATAATGGTTAAACAATATTAAAATTGAATTAATAAGTTGTTAATGATAATAGGATAAGCTAATGGTTAAAACATGGTGTGCATTGAAAAAAAGGCATGACGTACATAATAAGAGAGTTAAGTAGTTGATGATATATATGACATAATATGATGGTTAGCATTAGTAACTATTGATGAACAAGTTAATGCTCTTTGACTTAAGAATGAAAATAGTGTTGTTAGTGTTATTGATATATATACCCAAGTAATGAATAAGGTAGTGCCATGTGCACATCCATTTGGACGTCTAGATGCACACATTCATGAGATGTTTCATTAATGTGTCTTTTCTAGTCCAATTGTGTCGTCATGTTCCTTTTTTGACTTTTGTCCTATATATATCCTTGTGTCTAGAATGTTGCTTGGATGTCCCATTATCCAAGGGTAGTGCATACCATGAGGGCTAATTTTTCTCCATGCTAGTTTAGACAACTCCAATTGTTTGGCCATCTTGCTTGGAAAGGATCAAAGAATGATTTTAGAACATACCCATCCAAGTGTTAATCACTTTCTTAAGTACCTTCTAGTGAGATCTTAAAAATCTTTGATAGTAGGCCTCCTATTTTTGTCCCAACATGTTTCCTGAACAAGTCTAGCCATGTGAAGTCAAGTTTAGGTGATTGTCCTATTCTTGAAACTTGTTGACTATTAAAATTAGAGGTGACCTCAATCAACACATACCAAGAAGATTTTGCACATATTTGGTTTACAGACATTTACAATACCTCCATATGAATGTAGGGACATGAATCTTGTCCCCATTCCGTCTCATCAATTGAGTATGTATATTGCATGCAAAAGCAAAATAGAAAAAGGCCCTTTGCATAAAAATTCTATACCATAGTCAAGGCCCTATTATTTTGTGTTTGGTAATGCAATTTCCCTTTTAGGACTTATGTTTATCTTCAAAACTTAAACTTGATTGGCTACATCCAGAACCCTTCCACTAAGATAAACAACCTTATGTTTATCTTCAAAACTTAAACTTGATTGGCTACAACCAGAACCCTTCCACTAAGATAAACAACCTTATAGTCCAACACAAAAGCAATCAGGATGCTCTCAAGTTGAGCTTTTGCCAAAGACTCTATAATGTAAATTTAAACTACTCAATGTAACTTTTAAGATGGTTTAATGTACATCTAAGCAATTGAATGCAACTTTTTTGGGTGAAGAATTTGGATATAGCAAAATTCATCAAAATGATGAGGGAAAGTTCACAAAGCCAAAACCAAAGGAAAAATGAGAAAATGTTCAATTGATATGTAGAGCACCTGCTTAATTATGAGGGCCTCTTCCATAATTGAATAATGTTGTGATGTGAGGTTGCGAGGGCCACAATCCTTGGCAATTTCTTTACAAGATCTCAAAATGGAGAAGCACAACTCAAAATGTGGGTCCATATGGCAAATTTAGAGGGCTTGCACTTGAAGTAGAGGAGGTTGACAACTCAAATGAGGGTCCATATGTGGTGTACATGGTAGTTGTGGTAGGGCTTGGACTTCAAAAAACATCAGGCTCTCTATAGTTGGAGGTCTTCCTCTCTCAAAGAAACAAATATGATGAGGAGGAGATCAAGGTGCATCAATTCCTCTATTTTATGTGTGTAACATAGTAATTTAATTCTTAGATTGCAATCTATTACTAGCTCCACTACTTTATGTGCCTAAAACAAGTAATTTATGAGTTCTTCTTACGAAAAAAGTGCCGCAAGAAAATCGTTGACAAATCTCTTCAACATGAAAAAGGAATGTGGCGTGGCCATGACAAAAAGGGGCATTCCGAGAATTGAACTCGGGACCTCTCGCACCCTAAGCGAGAATCATACCACTAGACCAAATGCCCTGTTGTACGATGGAGGCCAACTTTTACTTAATGTAGCTTTGCTCTTGTGTAGTAAGCAGGACAAAAGATCAACATGAGGTGTGTCCACATGTAGCGTCTCTCGTAGCTCGCCGGGTGCTCTCTCGACCTTTGGCCCAAATAGCAGTGCATGCGCCCAATACAATCTGGGTTGTGCGCAAATTATCCGTCTTGTGTGCGTGGGACAGCGGAGGACAGAGTGACTGACGGTTACACACACACACACACACACACACTCGATAAGCGGTATTGGAGTGGATATGATCCTCGTTGGGGCAGGCTTGTTTTTGAGAAACTCCGTCTCGATACTCTTTGCACCAACTCACGCCTCGCAGAAGCTCAGCCTGCCTGTCTGATGCTCGCTACTCCCCCTCGGGACTCGGGTTAGATTAGTCGGAACTGGTACTGCTATCCTCTTCATTAACAACCAGCTACTGTCGGTAAATAAGCATCATCTAACAGGCTGGTAATCCTAGGACATTAGCGAACATGTCAACCCACATTATTCTGCTTAGCATCGCCTATCAGGGCATATACTTATATACTCATGCGGTGATAAGGTGGTGTTAGTCCTTTAAAAAAGAAAACCCATCACTCTTAATTTTAATCAAATGGTCTACTAAGCTTTGAAATGTGTGGATATTTTACTTTTCGAGAAAGAAGAGTGTATTGCCACAAAATCTCAAAAAAAATGTGTTTTCTCTCTCTCTCTCTCTCACACATGCAATAGTGAGCCCTTGTTCCAATCTTTCAAAGAAAATAATGCAATATGTAAACCCACCTTTTTTGTTCAAGTATTTTTAAAGATAATAACGTAGTGCCATTCTGGTAGGGAATGTAGCTCAAACCCCAAGAGGGCCTTTTCATACAATAGGGCAAGACGTCAACAAGCCGTGGTTTAGATGATAGGTGCAAGTGCATAAGTTCTAAAGGTCATTGGGTCAAATCCCCTTTTTTAAAAACTTTTTTACTTGTACTTTAATACAATTACCACCTTTTCATTAAGGGAAAAATAAATGCCCCAATCCTTTTCTTTGAATGCGATGATCATTGAGCAAACCATTAATCATTCTTATTGGTTGCTCATTTAGCAAACGATGCATGGATACTACAAGTGAGCAAGCTTGTTAGCCTTTGCCTTGTACTATTGGTGCACATATGTCTCTGCAAAACATCATTGTTGCTATGATGCCTGTTGCATTTGACATTGGGTCACAATAGATTTCTCAAGCAGACTTTATTTGATTATTCCCCTTCAATTTGATTGAAACCTTGAAGTTCGATACGGGGCAATTATTTCTATATGTTTCACTTTGTCTCCAAGGAAGGTAATACTCTAATGTCTTAGTGGCACTTCCATCAAGCTTGAGAATATCCCCTAAGTTACATAAATTCATTTAAACATTTCAAAAAATTTGAATAGATGGTATAAGTTTGAGAATTTTGGTAGACTTTGATTACAGTCATGAATGCACGCTCATCATAGTAGGCATTTGTCTATGTTAAAACAATTGCAAAGAGGTATATATTTGAAATATCTTATTCAATCAAAATTTGTTGTCCTCTTCATAATATCGCTCTTCTCAAAACTTAGCATCCAATAGCAAGTCACATACTTGGACTAGAAGATCACTTTGACAATCAACCAAATCTTTTTCTTGAGAAGATATATGTATCTACACTAAATAATGTCACATTTACGTTAACCCAACAAAATCACTCCTATGCTATTTCAGGTTTGGTTCCCTTTAAAAGCCCCATTTATCTCAAGATGGGCCCAATCTCTTTTGGATTCTTAGATAAATGAGCATTGCTTTCAACTTGACATCAAAAGAGGAGCATATGATAAGCCACTTAGAGTTTGGAGCTTTACCTTACTTTTAATATGAATCATATCACTTTCCAGGATATCCCAACTTCAAAGTCACCACTATATGAACCTAAGTTCCTCGTGCTTACAAATTGACATACAAGATTTTATGATGCAAGATAGGGGAAATAATCACTCTAGTCCTTGTGATTAGGCATTAAAGAAAGATATTGATTTATATATGATTGGATGGTTGAATAGGATGGCCTCATATCTAAGTCTACATGGTTATCCCACATGCATATGATAATCAAGGAGACACCACATATGATGAAAATGGTGCATGCAGCCTAATGAGTTGCCATCATCTCATGTGAAAGTAGAGAATTGTTCATAATACTTTATCACACTAAACACATGTTCACAAATTTTTACAGGAGGAGACAAGCAATATTTATGCCAACACTTGATGAGTGTTTGCAAATTCTTGTGGCCCCCATCAGTAAATTCATGAACGAGATGCTAACAACATAGCCTATTGTTTGCAATATTTACTATTTGAATATAAATCCATGCAACACCTCTTTGTCACCCATTGTTCTTAAAATATAGTAAACATATTAATGGTAATAGTAAACAATTTACTTTGAGCTATGATCAATTTCTCAATCTTACTACTATATTATTTTAGCTATAGGTTCGGAAAGCCTCGAACTTCTAGAGGGCTTCCCGAACTTACCCCCTTTTCCAAACCTCTTTTCTTTAATCAAAACCCCCTCCCCTCCTCTCTTTTTCACGTGTAATATCTCATTTTCTCTTTCTCTTCCCTTTTTTCATTAAAGCCTCCTTTCCTCACCTCCCTTTTTAAAATTAAAACCCTCTTCCATTTTTAATTAAATTTCTCCCCCCTCCCCCCCTCTCTCTCATGTGTAGGGCCTAAGTCTCTCTCTCTCTCTCTCTCTCTCTCTCTCTCTCTCTCTCTCTCCTTTAATTAAATCAAACTTCTTTTTAAATCAAAAGTTTCTCTCTCTCTCTCTCTCTCTCTCTCTCTTAGAGTTAGATTAAACTTTTTAATTTTAAAAATTTTAACTAAATATTTTAAAATATTTTTTTAATTTAAAATTTTTCGAACATATTTTTTCACACACTTTGAGAAGGAGATAGAATAAGAGAGAGAGAGAGAGAAAAAGAAGAAGAAGAAGAAGAAGGATAAAAAGAAGAAGACGGAGAGAGAAGGGGGAGAAAGAGGAAAGTGAATAGTCTTTTTTTTAATTAAACATTTTTCTTCTCCCCCTCCCCCCTCTCTCTCATGCATAGGGCCTAGGTTTTCTCTCTCTCTCTCTCTCTCTCTCTCTCTTAGATTAAACTTTTTAATGTAAACTTTTTGTTTAATTAAAATAAAGAGAGAGAGAGAGAGATAGAGATACAAAGAGAACAAAAGAAAGAAGAGGAGACGGAGGGAACAGAGAGAAAGAGAATTATAGAGAGAGGAAATATAAATTTTAAGATAGAGAGAGAGAGAAAAAGAAAAAAGGTAAAAAGAGGAGAGAGGAGACAGAGACAGAGAGAAGAAAATGAGAGAGAAAAAATAAGAAGAAGAAGAGAGAGAATTTGAACATAAAGAGAATTATAGAGAAAGGAAAGATAAAATTTAAAAGAAAAAGAAAACAAAAAAAATTAAAGAGAAGAAAAAAAAGAAAAAAGAGGAGAGAGAAGGAAAGGAGAGGAGAGGGGAGAGAGAGAGAAGAAGAAGAAGAAGAGAGAGGAAAAGAGGAAGAGAGATGGGAAAAAAGAGAAAAGAGAAAAATATTTTTAAAATTTAAATATTTTTTGAGAGAGAGAGGAAGGGAGAGAAGGAGAGAGGGGGAAAGAGAGAGAGAATATAAAATTTAAAAGAGAGAAGAAGAGAAAAAAAAGATAAAATTTAAAAGAGAGAGAGGGAGAGAAGAAAAAAAGGAAAATTAGGAGAAAGGGGAGAAGAAGAAAAGGGGACAGAGAGAGAGCGAGAGAGGAGAAGAGAGAGAATATAAACATAAAGAGAGAATTATACATAAGGAAAATATAAAATTTACATACTTTAAGAGAGACTGGGGGGGGAAGAAAGTGAAAGAAGAAGAAGAAGAGAGAGAGAGAACATGTAGAGAGAATTATAGAGAGAGAAAAGATAAAATTTAAAAAGAGAGAGAATAAAAAATAGAGGAGAAAGAGAGAAGAAAAGTGCAAAGAGAAGAAAAGGAGAGAGAGAGAGAAAAGAAAAAAATTAAAAAGAGAATGAAGAGAGAGAGAGAGAAGAAGAAAAAAAAGGAAAAAAGAGGAGAGGAAAGAGAATGAAAAGAGAGGAGAGAGGGGGAAGAATAAAAGGAGAGAGAGAGAGAGAGAGAGAGAAGAAAAGCGGGGAGAGAAAAAAAGGAGAGAGAGAGAACCAAGAGAGGAAAAAAATAAACTAAAATAGAAGGCAAAGAGAGAGAGAGAGAGAGAGAGAGAGAGAGAGAGAGAGAGAGAGAGAGAGAGAGAGAGAGAGAGAGAGAGAGAGAGAGAGAGAGAGAGAGAGAGAGAGAGATAGGGAATTTTGGGGGGAGAGAGAGGAGAAAGAGGAGAGAGAAAGATGAGAAATGGATTGCACGACAACTTCGCTTGCCACTTCGAGGCTAGTATTTATAAGTTTTGACATTGTATTCTAAAGCAATAGTTTCACACGATTCATGTACACCATATAGTTTCTCACAGATTAAAATCCAAACTAATAGTTTACACATAATCTATATACATGGCTATGGTAAAATATTAATCAAAATCTAAGTTATCCTAAATCAATAGTTACTCATAACCCACATACATTATTATGGTAACGTATTGATTAAAATCTAACATATCCTAAATCACACTTAATTAATAGCCCCATATACATGACTATGGTAAAGTATTGGTTATGATTTAACTTATCATACATCAATATTTTATTCATAATCTATATACATGCCCATGATATATCTTGAAAAAATTTGTCTGATTCTAAATAAATAGTTAATGTATGACCCATATAGTAATGGTATAGTATTACTCAAAATATTTAAAAAATACATATTGTGTGTGTGTGTGTGTATAGCCTTAGCTCTTTTTAGATTTGTAAGAGAGTGGGGATAGATAGGTAGGACACGGGTTAGCATGGGAATACCCAGTTATTCTAACGGGGTATATAAGATGTTGAGAGATCCAATTAGGGCATCAATTTTATCAATAATTAAGTCTCTTTTCCCCTTTCTTCCAGCTTTCATGGATTCCCTTCTTTCTCTCTCTTTTCTTATCTTTCTCTCTCTTCTCCTAGTCTTTCTCTCTCTTCTTCTCTCATCTTCTTCCCCTTTCTCTCTCCTCTCAACAGTCTCTTCCTTCTCTCCTTCTCTCTCCTAGGTCTCCTTCATTACAATTGGTATCAGAGCTTAGGTATTTGGTACTTTCTTCCTTCTCTTTCCTCACATCTAGTTACATTTTACAAAAAAAAACCCTAGTTCAGATAGGTATAATAGGAACATGAGCTGTAAGGAGCAGTGACGGAGTACCAAAGGGAGATGGCAACTTTCTTGAAGACCACAACAAAAAGCTTTACTGTGCTTGTCTACGACTTTTCCCTCTTTTCCACTTCCTTCTTCCTTCCTTCACACACACTCTCCTCCCCCCCTTTCTAACTGAATCTTGAAGCTTCCTGACTATGGGGGAATGCGAGGAACATGAAGCTGAAAAGCAGAATCTCAAAATTTGATACAAAAAATGATGACCTTCTTATTACAATGTGGGTTTGATTGGTGATCTGCAGCAGTCCATGCATTGTCTATGTCTTGCCGACGTTCAAACCTGCAATCTACGACCCTCTATTTCGTCTAAAGATGTGAATTTCATTAGCTGGTTCAAAGGGTGTTCATCTAAACAAAGGATCCCTGAGAGGCCTGGTTCCTAAAAAAACGGCTTCACCATCAGTAAGATCATGCCCAACCGAAAAAATGCCAGCATATTTCCTTCTCTAACCAATGAAGTCCACCAAGTCTTCTCCAGCTCCATCAATTTGCAGCTTCTGGCAAGAAAGAAGCCTATTTGAAGAGATTTTGCCAAGTCTTTCATCTTGGCAGAACCGTGATAAGGTCTCCATCACAGAGAAGGGAGCTGTGTAATCTCCCCCATGGTAGGAATTACCTCGAGTGCATTGCACCTGCAAATAGATCCTGCAACAAGTGTTTTTAGCTGTCGAATCTCTCTGAGGCATGGCACCACCTTGATGTTGCCCTGAAACTGTGATCCCTAGAAGCTGACTGAAATGTTTTGGTGTTCCAAGAGGATGATGAGTTTGGATGCCTGAATATAACGTAGACTGCAAATACTACAACCTTTGTTTGTCCTCCATAACTTAGGAGGATAGAAAGTGAAGAAATGTATTGAAGTTCTTTTGCTACAAATTCATTGTCAGACAAACAGGTCTTAGCTTTGAATAATCTATAGAAAAATGTTTTTCAAGAGGAATCTGATCTCTCACAGCAGCTTGCTTCTTTCCAATTGCTTCTAATTGAACAAAGTATGCTTGTAGCTTATGAGCTTGTTTGTGCATTGAAGTCTTTCGGGACCTTTTATCCCGATTTGTGGAGAAATAGGTAGGTGCTAAATTGGAAGACATTGTGCCTTCCTCTCATAGCTATGATGTCCGTGAATGAATTGAGTTGATTACCAACTTATAGACATATTTGAGAGTAGATTTGTGAACCTCCTTATGGACAATGATGGAACTAAGGATGTATGACAAAGAGCAACCATGACAAAGAGTAGACATTGTGCCATGGCAAGTCCTCTTGGAACTAAGGATGTATGACCAAGAGGACTTGCCATGGCTGTCAAGCATAGTGATTTTGAAGATCGGTCTAATTACTATGATGCCTTACTTGCAAATGAATCAAGAGCTATGAAGGGAGACTTCTAGTGTGAGGTCAGAGATTCCCGTGCATCTATGAATGCACCTAGCTCCGTCCAAGAGGATCGTGAAGACATGCTTGAAGAAGGTGCTTCCCAGATGGACTGTTTTGCTATGCTTAATGACACACTATGCCAACATGAGACCCATCATGCTGAGGAGCATCAAGAGCTGGAACACCACCATAGGGAGATGGAAAACCGCAAAGATTAGCGTCATAACAAGATGTTGGCTAAGATGGACTTGCTTGTAGAGCGCATGGGCACCCTCATCTCCACCCTCTCACCCTCCTCAGCTCAGCCCAAGGAGCATAGTCCTTCTCGTGAGACCAACCGCCCTCCCCCCTTGGAGAGGGGCGTGGCTAGCAAGGTTTTGGTAGCACCCATGGTTTTCCCCATAGCACCTATGAGCTGTCAAGAATCGCGTGGTGGAGGGGGTTGCTCAAGATGCTGCGCCGAACACACACAGAATGCACAAGGAGAAGCTCACTCAAGAGACAAGAAGAGAGATGGAGGCCAAAACGTTTTCTTGCTGATTTCTTCTTCTTCTTCCACACACTTTACAATGTACACAAAGTATAGATAAGATACAACATAAAAGGAAAGTGGCCTACTAAGTCAAACAATGCATAACCGACTACACTAGTCGACTGGCGCTATAACTATGCCAGCTGTAAATAGGTGTAACAACCTGAATATAATAAGTAATGAGTCAGTGGCCATGTGAGAGTCATAATGACCACCGACGTGCTAAGTGTAGACGTGTGGACCCATCTAACCAGGCGGTCCATCATCCATGTCCACATGTGTTGAGCTTGCCATCTCAACACTCCCCCTCAAGCTCAACTGTATCTATGCAACTCCAAGTAAGCTTCGAAACTTTTGAAGCTTCTCTGTACCCAATGCCTTCGTGAAGATATCAGCTATCTGATCCTGTGTGCTGACATACACCAAGTCAATCTCACCTGCTAGTACCTTCTCTCTCACAAAGTGGTAGTGTACCTCAATATGTTTTGTCCTGGCATGGAACACAGGGTTCCTAGCCAACTGTATACTGCTCATGTTGTCACAATAAATGACAACTGGACCTTCCACCTGCACATCCAAATCAGCCAGTAACTTTTGCAGCCATACTACCTCACATGCTGCAACAGCAGCACCTCTATACTCAGCCTCTGTACTCGACAAAGCAACTGTAGATTGCTTTTTGCTGCTCCAAGCAACTGCTGCACTACCAAGAGAGAACATGTATCCGCTGGTAGATCTTCTATCAGACATACTACCAGCCCAATCTGCATCTGTGTATCCAAACACCTGTACATCTGTACCTGCCTCATAGAAAAGTCCATAATGTAATGTGGACTTCACATATCTCAATATGCGTCTGACTCCATCCAAATGTGGCTTTCTAGGTACTTGCATAAACTGACTCACAAGACCAACAGCATAGCTCAAGTCTGGCCTTGTAATGGTCATGTAGATCAAACTCCCCACTATCCTTCTGAACATAGTAGGGTCTTCTATCTCATCCCCAACATCAGCACTCAGCTTTACATTCTGCTCCAACGGGACTGAAAGTGGTTTGCATGCAGTCATACCATACTTGGACAACATATCCAAGCCATATTGTCTTTGGGACAGCCATATACCATCATCACATCTGATCACCTCAATGCCAAGGAAGTACCTTAGCTCACCTAAATCCTTCATCTCAAACTTCATCTTCAAACAGCCCTTGACTTCAGCAATCCCACTATCACTATCACCTGTAATAATCAAGTCATCCACATAGATGACTATGATGACCAAACCTGCATCTCCTTTTCTCACATAAAGTGAGTGATCAGCATCAGAAACATAAAAACCAATATTGACAAGATACTCTCTAATCTTGTCAGACCATGCTCTTGGTGCTTGCTTGAGCCCATAGAGTGCCTTCTTCAACCTGCACACATACGTGGGATGCTCTAAATCTTCATAACCTGCTGGCTGATCCATATACACTTCTTCCTGCAAATCACCATGCAAGAAGGCATTCTTTACATCCATTTGCTGCAACCTCCAACCTTTGGCTGCTGCCAAAGAAATCACACATCTGACAGTTGCCATCCTAGCAACTGGACTGAAGGTTTCATCATAATCTATGCCATATGTTTGGGCATAGCCTTTTGCAACCAGCCTAGCTTTGTACCTGCTAATAGAACCATCTGCATTGTGCTTAATCTTATAAACCCACTTACATCCAATAGCTTTCTTTCCCTTTGGCAATGATACTAGATCCCAAGTCTTATTGGCCTCTAATGCAGCCATCTCCTCATCCATTGCTGCATCCCAATGAGCATGACCAACAGCCTCCTCAAAACATGTGGGCTCAACATCCTCAACTAGTTTCACCATATAAGCATAATGGTGAGCTGCATAACCCTCAAAACCAAATCTTTTAACAGGGTATCTCACCCTGCTAGACTTGCGTACCACTGGATCACTCAATGGAGTCTTTGCATTAACACGTGCTCTCTGCACACCTGGAGTCCTCACTGAAGGAATGCCAAGCTCATCATCCAAGCTCTCTGAGCCACTGGAGTCTCCATCAAGAACTGCATCAATGCCTTCTGACACCTTATTCTTTCCTTTGTCTTTACCTGTAGTGCTACTAGATGCACCCGAAGATGTAGAGATACTCCTTAGTCTCCCAGACCAAGGACTACTAGATGATGTCTCTGGTCCACTAAGAGTCCGTGATTCTTGCTTTTCAGCCTGCACATGAGTGTCATGATCATCATCAACATCCAATGCATCACCACTAGATGCATACCAGCTGCTCATTTCATCAAAGATGACATCCCTGCTCACTCTGAACTTACATGTGATAGGGTTGTAACAGCGATACCCTTTCTGCTCTAAAGAGTATCCAATAAAGATACACTTTTCAGCCTTTGGATCCAGCTTCTTCCGCAACTCATCTGGCACATGAACATACGCAATGCAGCCAAACACTTTCAAGTGTGAAACATCAGGCTTCTTACCTGTAAAACATTCTTCGGGGGTCATACCATGAACTGCAGCTGTGGGAGTTCTGTTCATAATATAAACAGCAGTATGAACAGCCTCAGACAAAAAATGCTTAGGCATATTCTTTTCAGCCATCAAGGCGCGTGCAACTTCTGCAATATGCCTGTTTTTCCTTTCTGCAACCCCATTTTGCTGTGGGGTATACCTGCATGTGAACTGTCTCTTTATCCCATGAGACCTCAGAAAATCACTGAACTCATTTGAGAGGTACTCTCCCCCTCCATCTAACCTCAGGCACTTTACTTTCAAGCCTGTTTCTCTTTCAACTGCAGCCTTGAAAGTTCTAAAGTGCTCAAAAGCTTCACTCTTTTCCTTCATAAAATATACCCACAGCTTTCTAGAGCAATCATCAATGAATGTGACAAAGTATGAACTGCCTCCAAGAGATACATTTTGTGTAGGCCCCCAAATGTCTGTATGCACAACATCAAGGATATTTCTGCTTACATCTTTGTCATGTGAAAAGGGTTGTCTTGCCTGCTTACCAAACTGACATGCTTCACATACCTTCTGAAATTCTGCAACTTTAAAAGTAGGCAAACCTGTAACCAACCCTTTGGACTGCATTAATTTCAGCCTTTGTACATTTGCATGTCCAATGCGTTTGTGCCAAATTTCAATGTCTGCAACAACACCTTTTCCTTTGGCATACATAGCCGCATTCATAGTAGGAATTCCAGCATCTAGAGTGAACATACGTCCAACTCTACTTCCCTTTGCTACCAACCTGCACTTGTCATTGAAGTCTTCTACAAAGCAGCCCTTTGCATTAAATCTGACTTGCAGCCCTTGCTCTACCATTTGACCGACTGACACCAAGTTCTTTGTAATAGATGGCACATGTAATACATCTGAAAGACTCTTTGTCTTACCATCATGCAAGGACAAGGGAACTTTTCCAATGTGTGAAATTGGGTGGCATGAGTCATCACCCGTCTGCACATAACCTGCATTCTGCAAATCCTGCATCTCTCCAAACCATTCTGCATGGCTGGTCATATGATTGGATGCACCTGAATCAACATACCAAACATCTTCATGTGTTCCCTTTCCTGTAACAGCATTCAGCATATGCTGCATAACGAACAAACGTTCATTTTTGTCTTCATTCTGTCGTGA
This sequence comes from Lygodium microphyllum, assembly GCF_053477565.2. Lineage (NCBI taxonomy): Eukaryota > Viridiplantae > Streptophyta > Polypodiopsida > Schizaeales > Lygodiaceae > Lygodium > Lygodium microphyllum. The sequence goes on along the minus strand of NC_141140.1, from coordinate 36,462,706 downwards.
AGACGATGCATAGTTTCCTTGCTGCAACTTACCACTGCGGATATCATCTCTCTTAGCATAACATTGGGCTGCAATATGACCTGTTTTGCCACAGTAGTGGCACACAATACCAGAGTTGTTAGAACCTCTGTTCTGCCATCCACCTCTTCCTCTAAAGCTCCCCCTGCCTCTAAAGTTACCACGACCTCCTGAAACCTGCATATCGCCAAATTGCTGATTCAATCTGTTTTGCTGGTTGTCACTACCACGTCCTGTACCACGGCCTCTTGAAGAGAACCTGCCACGTCCCCTTCCAGAACTGGAGTAGAAAGCTTGGACCTGTTCACCACTTCTTTCAGATGTCTCACTCTGCATGTTGATCTCTTCAGTGATCATAAGGGAGACCAATTCATCGAAATCTGGAAATGGCTTTCTGACATATACGGAAGTTACAAAAGACTTCCAAGCCTTTTCATTGTTAAGTCCACCCAAGGTAGACGACACCAAATCATCATCATCGGGCATTGCATCAATCGCTGCCAATGCATCTGCAATGCTTCTTACTTTCAGTGCATACTCATTGATAGACATCTTTCCTTTCTTCAATGTATTCAACTCTTGCTTGAGTTGAATCTTTCGTGCCTTTGTATTTACAGAAAACATACTTTCAAGTATGGTCCAAGCTGCATATGCATTCTCTGCATTTCTAATGTGTCCCAGCATGTTATTGTCAATTACTGCAGACAACCAATACATGACCTTCTTGTCTTTTGCATTCCATTCCTTTCGTGCCTTTGTCTCTTCTACAGTTGGAGGATCACTCACCTCCGGCTCCTTTTCTTCACCTGAAATGAACTCGTAGAGGCCTTTTCCAATAAGGAAGTTCGTGACACGAAACTTCCATGATGGGTAGTTGTTCTTGTCGAGCTTCTCAATGATGGGGCTTCCACTGTTCTCTGCCATTATCACAAAACTAATACCAAACAGCAAGCAAATCTTCTGCAACCCTTGACCTGTAGTGCACAGCAATACACCGGACAGCCTTTTTTACTGTCTGCTCAACAATACATGCAATCTGCAACCTTTTTGCAGATAAACCTTGTGTTTACTCACTGGTAAACACCTTTGAACTTACAGATCTGAAATCTGTAACCTGCGCACCCACGTTCGGTCAATACAGTCGAAGTCACAGTGTATCCCGAAACTGCTGTCCGCAACCTTGCGGCTCTAAAACGGGCCCTGAAACGGCCTCAAATGCCCAAAATCTCTGCGGGAAGCCCTAAAGGGCCTAATCTGCAGAATACACAGCGCTCTTCGCGCACACCAAATCTCACTGCAATCTGAGATTTTTGCTCTGCCTTGCTTCCGGTGCCTCCACAGGCACTACCCAAGAGAAAGAGTGGAAGGATGGGAGAGCTTCTTACCCGTGGCTTGCTTGCTCGAACCTTGCTTCTTCTCCTTTGCTTCAACCTTTGAAATCAGCCTCTCTCAGTGGTGCGGCTCTGATACCATGTCAAGAATCGCGTGGTGGAGGGGGTTGCTCAAGATGCTGCGCCGAACACACACAGAATGCACAAGGAGAAGCTCACTCAAGAGACAAGAAGAGAGATGGAGGCCAAAACGTTTTCTTGCTGATTTCTTCTTCTTCTTCCACACACTTTACAATGTACACAAAGTATAGATAAGATACAACATAAAAGGAAAGTGGCCTACTAAGTCAAACAATGCATAACCGACTACACTAGTCGACTGGCGCTATAACTATGCCAGCTGTAAATAGGTGTAACAACCTGAATATAATAAGTAATGAGTCAGTGGCCATGTGAGAGTCATAATGACCACCGACGTGCTAAGTGTAGACGTGTGGACCCATCTAACCAGGCGGTCCATCATCCATGTCCACATGTGTTGAGCTTGCCATCTCAACATGAGCTAGGTGAGCCCTCTATGCGACATGATGAGCCCATCCTTCCCTCACCCATGACGAACCCTTCCAGCCCATCCTTGGGACAAAAACTCCCTCATAGTGGAAGTTATATGCAAGGGAAAAATGCAAAATTTGGGCAACATAGGATACAGGGTGCACATGGCTAGTATGCACATGGTAGTTTTGGGCAGTAAGGCCCCAATGTTCAATTTGGTTTGCATGTACTGCATGGGCAGCATGGAGATTTTGGGTAGCAAGGCCTTAAGGCAGATGCACATGGGTGACATGGAAATTTTGGGCAGTAAGACCCTAACAACAATCAGTTTGGCCCACATGTAATGCATGGGCAACATGCCACCTAGGGACATTTTGGTCAGCAAGGCATATATGGGCATTCTCATGGACATTATGAGTACCATGACCATTGGCATGGGTTTGATGTGCAAAGGCAAGCACATGCGCCTACTTATGGTCAACATGCATATGATGATTGTGAATATTTTGAGCAGCATGCATTTGATGACTATGTATGTTCTTTTGAGCTACATTTTGGTCACATACATGGACAACCATCTAGACATCACTATGTACATGGACAACATCATGAAAATGTATATGAGTATGTACATGGGGAGCAACATCATTATCAGCAAATAGAGTGCTTGATATCATTAGCCACTTGATCATTACTAAAAGCAACATGCGCATCCTTATGAGCCACATGATACTTCTCTAGAACGATGCCATGATGAGAGCATCTCACTACTGCAGGCTCAGGAGTAGGTGGCCCATCAACCAAAGACCCTTAACTTTGAATGCCTAGTAGTAGCCACGCATGTGGAACTCATGGACATGAAATGCCTAGGGATTGATGCAGTGAATGTTGTAGTGATTGCAGCTTCATCTGCTCCAATCCGACTTGGTCTAGTGGTTCCCAATGAGTTTATGGACAAGTCAATGCATGCTATTGTATGGGTTGGTAAGGATCTTGTGCCACCATCAATGCTTGAAGACGACACCATGAATTACTTCTATGATACAATGGATGCATTGGATCATAATTACCCTTTTGACCCCGGTGGTAGTACGGTGACCCATGCTTGTATGGATGACCCTTGTGCTCTTGATGCTTATTATGTAGGTTATCCGTTTGATCTCGGGGACAGAATGGTCTTGGAAAAGCCCTACCTCGATCAGCATTTCAGCAATGCTGTTCTTTCCCTACTTCAAGGGTGCAATTTTGACTGAGTAGTAGCTAAATTTGCCCTAGTTTGCACTACAGACAACTTGCAGACAACACACTATTTCAGAACAGTTTTTACCCTGTATTAATGACAGTCAAGTGTCACCTATATGGTTTGAAAGTACACTTCATGAGCTTCATTTTGACATGTCAAACACCTCAATCGGAGCTACCCATAGGACATTATGACCAATTTTCTCTAGCAGGCATGTTCTGGACAACATGCTGTCCATTGTTTGTCAACCTCTAATTGTCACGAAATGGTGGCCAAACTCATATACTATCAACTTACACATGTTATATGCATCATACACACAATTGTATGACCTAATTCCACGTGAGGTTGTGCTTCCCTATACCGATAATCTCATTTGTAATGCTGAATAGAGTAGTACTCTACATCCCGTCCCCCCTTCTTGTGAGCCACATCAATAAGTCCTCTTTTGTTTTTGAGGGCAAAAACCTTTGGGGTTGGGATGGAATGTAAGAGAGTGGGGATAGATGGGTAGGACATGGGTTAGCATGGAAATACCCAGTTATTCTGACAGGGTGTATAAGATGTTGAGAGATCCAATTAGGGCATCAGTTTTATCAATAATCAAGTCTCTTTTCCCCTTCCTTCTAGCTTTCATGGCTTCCCTTCTCTTTCTCTCTCTTTTCCTATCTTTCTCTCTCTTCTTCTCTCATCTTCTTCCCCTTTCTCTCTCCTCTCAGCAGTCTCTTCCTTCTCTCCTTCTCTCTCCTAGGTCTCCTTTATCACAAGATTAAGCAAATCATTTGATTTAACTAATAGTACATCTAGTCATAGCTAATATTAAATAAAATTAAACTAAACCTAAAAGACCTAACTTTATTTTAAAGCAAAGTAAATATCTTTGCTTAGTCAAATTGTTTTTAGCTCTTTCTTCTCATGAATAAGTAAACAAGCATATTAGAATTTGGAATGATATGATACAATACTAGATTGATATTGCTAGATCGTTGTTTCATTCTCTTTTTGTAATTCTTCCTTCTAATGGAGGGTCCATCTATCAATGAGAGTCCTAGGAGGCTAATTCGTTCCCTCTTTTTTTGAGCTCCCATCATGACATTCAATGAGATAGATTTGAGATCTTTATTAAGGGTTTCTATATAAAAAAGACTTGGATGCACAAAATACATAATGGTCACACTCGTGGAAGCTCTCACATAATCAGGAAATCAATATTGACATTGCATTTGAGAACACACATGCAAACCGTTTAGATAATATTTTGTCTTAAGAGAAACACTTGGAATCTTTTCCAAGTGATTCCCTAAAAAACTACCATTTTTCATATTATTATTCAAAATCACACTTTTTAAAGTCAATATTTTGAATAAAAGATATGAAAATGACTAGATTTTTTGAATAACATCATATTTGTCATCTTGAAAAATATCTTGATTTTAAAAGAAAAATTAAAGGGAGACCATAAGAGAACATAGATTTTATCGATCATGTAAAACTTACTATTCATTATGAGGTTCCATATATACATGTTGGTGAGATTTTAAAACATTCACTGAATTTATACTAATTGAAAAAAAGAAAGATATTTCAATAAGAAGAGGTAAAAAACATGGATAAATTTCATTGTTGTATGGTATTCACTCTTCTTCATTTTCCTCTTATGTTGCACTTTCAATATCACTAGCTTTTGTTCATTCATTTTTTGAACTAGATGATGCATTCTCTTTTCTACTATCAACAAGAGCATTGCTTTCATCTGAATGTAAGCCTTGATTTTCAAAGTTTTCTGCTCTGCTTCTAGTACATCTTGTTCCCCTAGGCGCATTATGATCATGATCATGATCATCATCATTTCACAAACCAAGAACTTTCTCTTTAAGAAGTTGCAAAGGTTGATTTCCTAAGATGTCCAATTGTTGTAAGGAAAAATTCATATATTAATGTATCCACCTCATCAAGTTTCAATATGCTTGTGCACTGGCTTGACTTTGCTTGCTTTCTTATTGTTGTAGGATTTTTTGTAGAGTTTATAGCTAGTGTGTATTTATCTACAAGTGCACCCTTATGTTTTGTTTGAAACCAGTGTACTTTTATGGAGCATATCTTACCTAAAGTATCATCCTTCTTAACTTCCAAAACTTTTGCTATCCAAAATGGATGACCCATCTCATCATCCTTAGCTAGTGTTGCCACAAGTGAGCCTACCTTAATATCATTAATATCACCCTGCCATATTTCTTGTAGCTTCTCAATTATTGTTCTTGATCTTCTACTACCAATATACATTTCTCACTCCTTAGGATGTAATATCTTTTGGATTTCCTCTGACATTTATACATTGCTCCTTATTGTAAGAAGATTTCAGTACTCTTACTTTTAGCCATGCAAAAGGTTTTGTTGGATGCCAAACATCATTTTGTATTTTTGTAAGTATTTTCTCTTGGTTCAGGAAAAAATCCTCCCACCAAGTCACATCATGTGTGCTTGCATACTTTCTTGCTTTTTTAATTAACTACCTTCGTTCTTGTATACATTTTGCATGGTCAATCTCTAGTCCCTTCTTGGATGCTTCTTTACCTTCTTTGATGGATCAAGGGTTCTTGTTTTATTGCAAGCATTATATTATTTGTGATATATCTCAATAACTTAAGTCCCCTTGAAGGAAACTAGTCCTTAGAGAATTACTTTCCATATAGATGTACTCTACCACCTTTTTTTTTTCTATTTCTTAGAAATGCATATTGGAAGTTGAGGTCATTTAACTTATGCAAAGATTTGATCTTTTTTTCCTTTGAGCCATATGCAAAAAGCTTGAAGTCATATGCTTCTCTTAGGTGCATGACAACTAGTTTCGATGTATAAGCATCCTATATAATACACATTATTTCAAGCAAGCTAAAAGCATTATGTCGAGATAGTCACTTAGTAAATGTGCTTAACATTTGATGAATATGATCGTGTGTATGATCCACCATTAAAAAATTCACTTTTACTTTTTGAGATACCCCCATGTGTACAAGCATATTAAGGTAACCCAAAACTATTTGATTTTTGTTCTCTCTTGTTGTGTTATCTAACTACAAATAATGAACAGGTGGTAAGGCACCCTCCTAGCTAGAAAGCACAATGTTCAAAATTGTGATTGTAAGGTTAGGATCATTACGAACATTTGGATAAGTAAAGAACACTTAGGGTGAACTCTTCCATGATACACAAAGACATCCCACTAAATGCATTTGTACAAGAGTTTCTTCACTGACATCCTTTGGAAGACAAGAAAAATGAGGTAAGCATGACCTTCTCTAGTATGCACTAACAAGTCCAATATATCTTTTCGGTACAACAAAACACTTATGCCTATGGTGCATGGCCTTTTTTCACTTTGTTGATTACTCTTCCAGATGAATTTGTAGTGCTTTCTTTGGCATTACAAGCTTATCATCATCTCTTGTATTCTTTTGTTGAGCTTTTAAATTTGCACAAAAGTTACATACTCCCATTTTAACTTTCCTTGGGATTGATACATTGCTGAAGAATGACTTCCACAATTTGGTGAAATGTGGATAACTAACAAACTTGGCTGCATTTTGAAGCACAACTTGCTAGTAGATAGAATATACTTCAATCCTAGTAAAGTTATTTGCAAGTTGCAACCTCCTAATTGTTGGGATAACTTCACAATGGTCTTAAAGTACATTTTCATCCAAGAAATTGCAACCTTGCCTAGAGGACCAATGGTAACATTTGGCTCAAGTTTGTATATGTCATACTTATATATTCTATATTTGACTCTTTCAAGATAAGTATTACCTAGGCTCAAGCCTATTTTAAATGCTATCTTGCAAACTACTATGTTATGAAAATAATAATCAAAATTTTCACATACCCATGGTATCAACATTGATGAAATAAAAGCATCTTATTGACTATGTCAAAGAAAAATAATGCTACTAGAGTGCCTTCAATTTTTAATAATCATATGTAGTAAGACAATTCTTTGAAAAATAATGACATTGCAATGCATAGTTGATTTGTGCATCGTTTATTAAAAGTAACCTAGCATGCTCCATACCATAATTTCTTCTTTTATTTTGGAAAATCAATGTATAATTTTTTTACCACCATATCCTTCTTACATATATGAAACATCTTCAGATGATTTGTGATTTTGATAGTATGAGTGATCTACATGCTTTGATGATTGCACCTCTACATCATTCAAGGAACCTCTAATGTCCTCCAAAGTATTGGGATCAAATGAATCAAAAGATAACCGATCTTGTTCTTTGACAATATCCACATCAATTTTTTTTTGTAATCGGGGTTGGGATGCATGCACTTGATAGGATCTCCAAGTCAAAGAATTCAAAAGAAAGAGCATTTAAAGATCCATCATAGGAACTAAAAGACAAAGTATCCATTCATACAAGAGAAAAGATACAGTGTAGGTGCTAGTGAGAGAATTAGAGGAAATGCTTGAGGATAACACTATAACTCACTAATAATAACAAAGTGGAATACATGCCCAATGGTCTTTTATGAGAATTAGAGGAAATTCTTGAGGATAATACTATAACTCACTAACAATAACAAAGTGGAATACATGCCCAATGGTCTTTTATGAGAATTAGAGGAAATTCTTGAGGATAATACTATAACTCACTAACAATAACAAAGTGGAATACATGCCCAATGGTCTTTTATGAGGAGAGTAGTTGAGGTAAGGGTTAGGTTTATTGTTACGTTAGGGATAGGGCTTAGTGTAAAGGTGCCCTAGGGTTAAGGACTTGCTAAGTTGGAAAATTTTTATTTATAAGAAGAGATGCATACCTCATTTCTCTCATTTGCAAGTAAGAGATCAACAAGCTAGAGCATAGAAGCATTGTAGAAGGAGCAAGACCAACCCATTGCCATGGAACCTTCAAGTTGAAGCTTTATCTCGGGCTAAAGCAAACTAAAGGGAAGAGCTCCTTAATGCCCATGCAGGGTGGCTTTGATACCAATTGAAGAGAGTGAGGTCATAGTGGAAGAACACGAGCGAAAACAAGAGTTATGGTGGAAGGAGCAAGAGCAAGAGAGAGAGAGAAAGACAAGATGTGGGAACTCCAATAATCACAATGTGTGCCTGGCCTTCCCTTTGTTCAAATGTCAGCGAAAGAATAAAGAATGAAGTGACAGTGATGGGCACGCACCACCTATAATATACATATGTGCAAATATATAGTTGGATTTTATAGGCCTTCTATTTAGGTAATGACTTGATTAAGAATAATGATTAATAAAAGTAGGTCAACTTGATGCAATGTTTCAAGTTATATTGAATATTTTTCATGGGGCATTTACTTTCCTAGTTATCTCCAAACAAAGGGAGAGTATTGTCTTGTTCTCAAATGTAGTATGGCTACACAATGATGCCAATGGGAAAATTTTGATGCCAAAGCTCTCAAGTGGGCAAGGAGTTAAGCATCTCTCCAATTCTAGGACACTACCCACTAGCTAAGTCATTGGGTCCTGTCAGAGAGAGAACCAGGGAGAGAAAAAGAGGAGAGAGAAAGATTGCAGAGGAGAGAGAAAGACAGGAAAGACAGGAGAGAGAATTGGAGAAAGACTAGAATTAGAGCAAGAAGGGAGAGAAAGATTGTAAATGTATTGATTTGTCAAAAGATGTGAAAAATTACAACTTCTCTCCTTATATACCAGTGTCAGTGTGACATGGCATATTATTAACATTCTAAGTATTCTAGGGAGAGAGAAAGAGGAGAGAGAAAGACTGCAGAGGAGAGAGAAAGACTGCAGGAAGAGAGAGAAATAGAGTGACGAGGAGAGAGAAAGACTAGAATTGGAGAGAGAAAGACAGGAAAGATGAAGAAGCCATGGAAGCTTGGAGCAAGAAGGGAGAGAAAGATTGTAAATGTATTGATTTGTCAAAAGATGTGAAAAATTACAACTTCTCTCCTTATATACCAGTGTCAGTGTGACATGGCATATTATTAACATTCTAAGTATTCCCAGCTTCTTACAGGTCCCATTAGTTCACACATGTTCTATAGAGCATCCAAGAAAGTGAGACTGAAGAAGGGGGGGGGGGGGGGTGGGTGTAGATGTCATTAATGTGACCCTTTAATTTACTTATGAGCCATGATTTACAAGAAATTAAAGTCATCAGAGCTCTTCCATGTATCGACAACCCCATCTATAATGCACACAATCATCATTCAATTTTGTGAGTAGATGTTTTATTTGCAATGTTAACGTTGGAAACAATTGTTTCCAAAATGCTCAAGAGAAATGTTATGTGAAAATGTCAAAACAATTGCACTTGGAATAAATCATTATTATAAAAACTTCAAATCAAATTGTATTATAATCCTTGGAGGTTTTAGACAAAAAGATGTTCTCTTTACTTAAAAGTAGAAATTCAAGATTAGAAATCTTAAATACTTTAGTTGACAATGCTTCAAATTGCATTTTTGGCAAACATCTCTACAATCTTTATCTTTCTTGTCAAGGGCATTTATCAAATTTTTTTATCTCCCATGAAAGTTAGGAAAAATATGCTCATGCATCATGCTCAACATCCATGACATGGCATATGTTGAAACTAATTAAATACTACTGATAATGAGTTAAGTATTTAGTTAGTAATTGGTAATATTTATTTAATTATTAATTTAATAATATTAATCTAATAATTAAATAACATTAATTACTAATAGAATTTATAATTACTAATAAGATTTATAATCTAATACTTAAATAATATTAATTATTAATAATATTTATAATTTTTAAAAATTAATTTTAAGATAATAAATAATAATAATAATAAATAATAATATTAATATGATTAATTAATACTGATTAATACTAATAATTCTTATCTAAAAATTAAATAATACTAGTACCAACAATTAAAATGAAATACCAATACTAGCAATTAAATAAACAATATTCATACTTTCTGCCATTCCTCATCTCTCATCAATGATAGCCATGCTCAACTCTACCCTTTGCCTCAATAGGGTTACCCTTATGCCCCTAGACTGCAAAGAGGCTATCAGCCCATGGGTGCACCACTTGCTCTCAACACCTTCCTTGCATTGCCATGGGAGAGCACCCTACTTCACCATGAGGCTTAGTTAATTCTTCTCTAACTACATCATAGTCCTCAAGTTGAAGTGGGAGGGTATACCTATGATCTTACCCCCCAACGTGTGTAGGAGTAGCTTCACCTCCTTGTGGATGGCGCCTTAGAGGCCCCCTCGCTACTCCCCATTCATGATAAGGAAGCCACCTTTGGCTTGGTGAATAAGAATGAATATAGCCTCAGTGGTCTCATAGACACAATCACAAGCCCAAACAAGAGGTACTCAAGTCCTTTTTAAGTTTGTATTTGCAGGCCAAGGCCTTCATAATCTCATGTATGGTAGCCTCCATGTTTTTCTTTTCGAATGCCATGTTGAGCGTGCGTTTTTCTTGATTGTCTCCATGTGGAGTATAAGCGCACGGTGACTTGATCCTTAGATGTGAAGTTGTTGAAGGTCATGTGTGGCCAATACTTCACATTCCTCTTCTCCCCTTGCCATAGTGAGTTGAAAAAGATGGACAATGCAACATAGTACAAGAGGAGGAGGCAAGTACTTCTGCAAGACGTCCCAAAATGGACACCTACGAAGACAAACCTGCAATCCTACAAGCTTCTCAAGATATCCCATAGGCCATCTCTATAGTAGAACCCACTAGCTCCAACCAAGGAAAGCTTGACTTTAAGTCCCAATGTGCTCTATTGGTTCAGTCCTTCCAGGGCCAAAAGTGTAGCAAGGAGGATTCATAGACTGCTAGCTAGTCTATTGCCATGCTCACTAGGACTACCATCCACATTGTCCCAATCCAACCTCTAGCCAGACACCCCATCTTTGCCATCAAAGTGATCATCTTAGCAGAGTTCTATCCTAAAATTTCCTAGTTCTACTTGGATTATATAGTAGGAGGAATCTATTGATGCTAGCAGGTGCAATAGTAGGTTCTAACACTTGAATAGAAATGGAGCAAGTGGTTGGAGATTGAGGCTCTCCAAGCCCAAGTGTAGCAGTAGCATGCAGAGCTCTATGAGCAGTGGTGGCATCTTTTGGCCTATCATGATGCTCACTTAGACTTTGCAAACTCCATCTAGGACCGAATCTAGTAGGAGAAAATAGAGTCCGTATTCCTGTGCTAACAAATGACAGCAGTCACCAATTAGCTCTATGTCCATCAACTTAGACATTTAATAGGAGCTACATGAGATATTCCAAGTGGAAGTGCGTGAAGGCTAGAATGAAGCAATGCAAAAATTTTGGGATGCACTCATAGATCCATGTTCCCAGTTGCTACCCTTACTGCATCCAATGGATGATCTAGATACTGATGCCCAGTCCCATCCTTTGGCCCAGCTCACTCTGGTTGCCCCTGCCTAGCTGGCCACTAATCTTGAAATAGGTATCCTCTCTTCTTTCACCCCTACTGCCTCTCCTTTTGCCACAGGTTTGGTAGCCACACTTTAGTAGGAGGCTATTCCCCCCACCCCAACCTATGTTCCCCAAGGCATGCCCATAGAGATTGGTAAGGTGATAGCATCCCTATCTCCTAGTCCTCCCCGGCTACCACAGATGTTGTAACTCGTGGTAGAGGAGGCCTCGTACCCCTCTTAATCCATGGACTCAAGATGAGAGGGAGTAAGCCTTGCAAACACCCAGGTATAGCCTAGAACAACCTCAGTGCAAGTTCTCATTGGTAATGGTAAGAATGTAGTCAAGGAAGAGCCCATTCCCCTCAGCAAGACGAAGCACTACAAAGAAGCCCTCTCCATGACTTCTTTTATTTCTCTATAAGCACTTCCTCTGAAGACCCCAATTATCTTTTGCTCATGGAACACTACAAGGCCCTTGAGCAACAATGGGATGAGGCCTTAGAGCAAGTCAAAGTGCTCCAACTTTCTTGGAGTGGATTTCTAAACCCAATAAAGGGCTATCTCCTAAACAGAATTGCTACGAGATTTTGAGTGTAAATACTCTAAATTATCAAACAAGGAACAACAAACTCTTGAAATTGAAAATATTGAACTTTTCTTGCATGCTGCTGACTCTACACTTCAAAGAAGTCTCAAAGTGTTGAGACTTCAAGCTCAACTGCTCATATGTATGTGTGTGTGACCAACATTACCTACAACTGTGTCCAGTTGTACTCATGTGTGGGACATCAAATAAGTCAGCATTGACCTAACCATAGTTAGTCATAGCTAGTGGTAACCTAGTTGTACTATCTTTTTCATGTTAGTAGAGATTGAATAATGAAGATGAATGAGATGAGTTGACTACTCACTCTTTGGGTCCACTCTATCTCTCTTATCTTTGAATATGGTATCAGAGCCAACATGAATGGGCTCTCTAGAGCATTGCATTGAAGGAGTCTAGATCTGGAGCTTGAAGATAAAAGTCTCTACTGAAAAAGAAAGGCTGCCATTGTTGTTGTCAAGGTATGCATCAGGGTTTATGCTTTGTGCTTGTGCAAGAGCTTGCTATGGCTTTTTTGGGAGCTTCATAAGGCTTCATTGAGCACGTGAGTGGCCATTTGACATTAAAGATATCAGATCTGAAAGAAAGTCATCAAAGGAGACTGTGCCTATAGCTTGTTTTTTTGCATAAGCCATATCTTGATAGAGAAATGGATTTTGGAGAAACGGCTCACCTTCCTGACCGTTTCGACGTGATCTACAACTTTGCAGAAGAAAGTTTTTTCAAATTCTTCATAGATTTTGAGATATTTAGCACAAACCTATGCAGACAAGCTGTTTACTACAGTATACAACAAGTGGTTCCAGGGCACTGGCGGCTTTCATCCTAACAATGTATATGCCCTTATTCTCATGCATTTGAGCATGGTTCTAGAGTTTCAAATGCTAAGCTTTGGAAGGTTTTAACTGGTTGGAAATCTTTCTTGAACTATGGACAGCAAGCATCTATTACTTCTTGAAGCAATCTATGACATTGGATAGTATTTGTGGACCCTGATTATGGGCATATGTATGTTGGATGTTGTATGAATTGAAAAGAGCATTGAATTCTAACTTTTGGAGTTGAAAATCAACTACATTGACATCATTATTGGCTGTACATGAACAGTACAGGAGTTATATGACATTGTTTCTTGAAGACATGGCATGCATGAATGTCGGTATGATCATGTCTTGGTCTCTACATGTGTTGGCATATGTATGCTATGATTCAGGAAGCCTTTGAGCTTGGATTGCCCTTGTTTTGGCTACATATTGGCTTACTATTATCAACCGAGAAGATATTTGGCATTTGTACTTGCTATACATGTACTATAGTGTGCTTGAAAGGTCATGTATGGACTCGTGCATATAGTGGCAAATATCTAGGATATTTTGGGGCATGTTTGACACATAAATATCTCTATTTTGATTGAGAAAAGGCTGCTGGTCATTTATTGGTGCTAATTGTAGACTGTATATTTCTCTACTATCAGTTAAGATTGAATGTACACAGGGTATGCAACAACTACATGCTCTATGAATTGGTTGATGTACTGACATGCTGTGCCACTTGATAGTGGATGTATCTGACATGTTTGTGGGTTGAAATATTGTAATTTCAGTAAGGATTTTGTTGTAGAAAATTGTCATAAAAGTTGAAGGCTGAAATTGTTCAATAAGACGTCTTGGTTTGCAAGGAGTCAAGCATTGATTAAAAACTATCTGGTGCAATATGGAAAATTCTCAAGGCACTGATAACATCACCCAAATTGTTGGTGATAAGCGCAAGGAGTCAAGCATTGATTAAAAACTATCTGGTGCAATATGGAAAATTCTTAGGGCACTGATAACATCACCCAAATTGTTGGTGATAAGCTTGATAACAAGAACTTTGCACTATGGAAGTCCAGGATGCAAAATTTTTTGATTGGTAGAGGATACTGGGATTTATGTATGGGGATTGAAGTTGAACCTGAATTACTTGAACGTAATCCAACATAGGTTCAACGAAGAGCTCACCGACAGTGGTTGGAAAGAGCTAGTAAAGTACTACATTATTTCTCTTTGTGCATTTCTAATTCAATGGCTATGCAGATTACCAGTTGTCATTCCCCGAAAGATGCTTGGGATACATTCATGAAAAATTACAGTAATGTCACGCATGCAAGGAAGATATAGCTTAAGCAACAATTTAATAATATGTCCAAAAATGGCAAGAGCATTCAAGCATACACGACGGAGATAAAGACCATGGCCGACCAGCTGGCTACTATTGGGTATAGTGTTTCAGAGGACAATATGATTGCAATGATATTGAATGGGCTTGGCAAGGAGCACAAGGCATATGATACTTCTATTTCTATAAGAGCAAAACCCCTTGATTGTGATGAATTTCTTGCATTACTGTTGCATGAAGAAGTAAAGCTTGGTCTTAACACATGTTCCAGTTTATCTCAAGGTAGAGACACTGTTCTCTACTCTAGCCAGCCTGGCCGAGGTCGTGATTCTTTTTGAGGTTGAGGAGACACTCAAAATACCTATGGATAGTAGCTGCAGAATGCATGGAATAGCTCGAATATGTAGGGCCAATGAGGATCTGGGGGCTTTAGAGGCAGAGGAAGATCACCTAGAGGCAGAGGTGGTGGATCATGGCAGTCAAATGAGCCGTCTAATAGGGACAAAGACTGTCATTATTGTGGCAGCAAATATGGGCATATTGCCAAAGATTGTCGTAAGAAGCAAACAGACATGAAAGCAAAAGGCAGACAACATGAAAATCATGCATCTTCTAGTGGTGCTCAGGATGATCAAGGAGACAAGTTGTTTTCTATGCAGCATGTATCAAAGAATGTGCCTAAGCAATGTAGAGATGAGAAATGATACATAGATTCAGGGGCCTCTAATCATATGACACCCCACGGAGAATGGTTTGATGAGTTGGTTGTAGGTTCTCATGGATATGTCTACACTGTGGATGATACCCAACATGATATTCAACATATAGGTGTGGTCCCATTGCTTATGCCTAACGGCAAGAAAAAGAGTTTACATGATGTGCTTTATGTACCATCGATCACTAAAAATATTTTGTCGGTTGGACAAATGGCAGCCTGCAAGTCAGATTCAATAAGGATGGATGCTTTATTGAGGAATATGGTAATGGTTGCAAATTGATTGCTAAAGGCAGAAGGGATGACAAAATGTTTACGTTGGATGCATCTATTCCGGAATTGAAGTGAGCCAAGTTTGCCCATGATGATGAAGTTGTATTGGATGTTGAAATTTGGCATAAACATATTGGCCATGTAAATTTTTAGAAGTTGAAATCTATGCAGCAAAAAGAGGTTGTACTTGGGTTACCTAAGTTCAAATATAATGATCTTGGACATGTATGCTCTACTTGTCATTTCGGGAAACAAGAAAGGTTTCCTTTTATGAGACATGTCAGGAACAATTCTCGTCCATTGTAGTTAGTACACTCGGATGTATGGGGTTCGTCTCATAATGCTTCTTTTTGTGGTGCTCGATATTATGTCTCTTTCATTGATGATTTCAGCATAGATACACATGGCTGTACATTATGAAACACAAAGATGAGGTGTTTGATGCTTTTAAAGACTTCAAAAAGCATGCTGAAAAAGAATTGGGCTGTTATATCTCATGTTTAAGATTAGATGGAGGTAGAGAATATGTATCCAGAGAGTTTGACAGGTATCTTGCCAAATATGGTATAAAAAGACAGCTTACTTGCAGTTATACACCATAGCAGAATGTTGTAGGAGAGAGGAAAAATCATGTGCTTATGGAATCGGCAAGGGCAATGCTTAATGAAAAGAGTTTGCCAAATGACTATTAGGCTGAAGCAATGGTTACTGTTGTTTATGTACTGAATAGAACTCCTACAGTCGAGAGTCATGATGTAACTCCCTATGAGAAGCTGCATGGGCACAAGCCTAACATTAGGCATCTTAAGGTGTTTGGGTGCATTGCTTACATACATGTTCTTGATGAAAATAGGAAGAAATTGGATCCAAAAGCTATCAAGAGTGTTTTTTTAGGTTATGCACAAGATAGGAAGACTTACAAATGTTATGTACTATCCACTCATGAGACCTTGATCAACGTAGATGTAATTTTTGATGAGTTGGCTTTATGATGTGGTAATCCTACTGCAGTGGTTTCTGATGGATCAGCCCAACACTACTAATGCTGAAAATTCTTTTTCAATGAGTACTTCTATAAGTGGTCCTAAAGGTGATGCTTCATCTATACTTAGTCCTTGGATAGGACGACTACGTGATCATACTCCTACATCCACTGGCACGGATATGTTAACGAGGGGGAGATTGGATAAAGGAAATGAAAAGATGTTTGATGATGTGATTGGTCCACTTTCAATATGATATGAGTCACCTGGCACAGTGATAGTTTGGACAGTGAGTTGGGAATGCCTTCAATTATGACGCCTGATGTAAGGCATAACAGATATGTGCTGCCTCATGAGAGGCAAGCTAAGAGTGAACCACAATTAAGAAGGTCCGAAAGAGTCATAAAACCAGTTGATAGTTTGAGATATAGTGGATATTCAGCTCGTCACTATGCTTACATGACTAGATTAATAGGTTTCAAAGAACCTATGAAGTTTGATGATGCAGTTGCAGATGAGAATTGGTGTGTTGCCATGGATGAAGAATATGCAACACTGGCTGAAAATGAAACATGGGATTTGGTCAAGTTGCCTAAAGGAAAAGTACCCATTGGTTGCAAATGGGTCTATAAAGTAAAATGCAAGTCAGATGGTTCACTAGAATAGTATAAAGCTAGGTTGGTTGCAAAGGGATATGCATAGCAGTACGGCTTGGATTATAAAGAGATTTTCAGTCCAGTTGCCAAGATGGCAACAACGAGAATGGTCATTGTATTGGCAACGTCTAAGGGCTAAAAATTATGGCAGATGGATGTTAAAAATACTTTTTTGAATGGTGAATTGCTTGAAGAAGTGTATATGGAGTAGCTTGAAGGCTATGTTCATCCTGATTTTTTTACATATGTGTGTAAGCTTAAAATTTTTTTTATTGGCCAAAACAGGCACTGAGAGCATGGAATGCTAAGATAAGCAGTTATTTACAGCAGCATGGATTTTAGATAGCTCATGCAGATCACAGTCTATTCACGAAGAAGATAGATCATGGTTATGCTTTTTTGGTGGTTTATGTAGATGATCTTATAATCAGTGGAGATGATGATCAAGGGATTGTTGAAATTAAATCATTGCTAGACATGTTGAATTTAAAGTTAAAGATCTTGGAGAGGTGAAGTATTTTCTTGGGATTGAAGTTATACCTACACTGTAGGGTATATGGCTGTTGCAAAAACAATATGCTCATGATATGTTGCAGAAGTATGGCATGATTGAGTGTAAAGCTATGGAGACACCCTTGGATCAAAATGTCAAGTTGGCAGTTGATGTTGGGATTGAATGCTGAAATCAATGAGAAGTCTAAATAGGTTAATGATCTTTGGCCTTATGCAGTAAAGAAAACAAAAAGAGGGAAGTTTGCTAGGGATGCTTTGCACCAAGTTGGCGATTGTATTCGACAAAAAATAGGTTGGGATGACCCTGTAGACTCTTTGTCAATGTATGCATACATTACTGTGAGCCAAAACAATGAAGCTATTGTTGAAGAAAAGCACAAATGAAGAAAGCGATGAAGGTATATCAAAGAGGGAAACAAGGGGAAGTGGAAGAAATGAGTCAGAGTTACTTTGTGATGCAACTCCACATGATGTTTCTCCACCCGAAGTACCTATGGATGATGCACCAAGGGAGAAAAAGTATGAGCAAAGCAAAGGTAAATCTAAAACTCTAGCTTACAAATGGAAATCTAACATTCAATTGGCTACAAATGTGAAGAAAGTGTTGGAAGAAAGAATTCTCAAGAGTAAGTTGGAGTTTACTTTGGGAGAGGTATTTGGAATTGCTAAATGTGAGTTTCATGAGGAGATCATTGATATCATCAAGAGGAAGTGACAAGTTTTGGGAGATCCTACCAATCCTCACTTACAAGGCCCATGGAGAGACCTTAAAGTCCTAAGAGGTACATGGTATACAAGAGGTACACGAGTCACATGCACATGAAGATGAAGATGCAAGAAGCATGGTGGATTGTAATAAGTTTTATAATACATTTTTGCCATGCCATGAATTTATAAAAGAGAATCATAAGGATGACCTCTCGAGCAACAATATCAAAGTAGATTCGATTCCAATGTCCACTATAAAGAAAAAATAAGTAAGTAAAACAAAGATGAAAAAAAGCACCAAAAGTAATATGTATAAGGGATTTATTTACCTTTCAACATATGAAAAACAAAGTGTGTGTGTGGCACCATTAAAAAACCCAAGAAAAGCTGCAATATTTGAAGCAAACTTTGAAAAAAGATCCACAAATAAAAGTGGATAAGTAATGAAAATGTTCATTGCTGAGAGAAGCAATGTATGCCCTCTATAGGAAAAAAGCTCAAAATAAGGGAATGGAAGTGTAAGGTACTTTGAAAAAGTTTATAAAACCTATACTTGCAATGTGAGTATGAACATTATCTTGCAAGTGTGTGATTCCATCAAAGTGCAAATGTGATCCATTATAATGCAAACATGATCCCTTAAAGTATGCAATGGAATTTGTGATAGTACCCAAAAATTATTTTGAGATGAGAAAAATTTCTTTATACATGATATGTATTCTTACCCTTTGATTCTTGGACAACCATATACTAGTGCAGTCCATATGGAGACTAAGGTGATGGATGATGGTTTTGGTTATGCTAGAATAAGAAGTCATGATGGGCAGTATGCTATTCTGTTCTTGACTATATGTTGGATCATGAGAGGAATAGAGAAAGTCTTTGTGAGCATCCTTTACCAAATATTATCAAGGAGTTCAAAGGGTATCGAGATATGATGGGTTTTCTACATGTACCATTATAAAGCGGGACTATGATGGTACACAAAGAAAAAGGTTCTTGCCTAATTTAGAAGGTAAAAAAGCTTTTACTACAAGATTTATAGGGCTAATAGTAGAAGGCTCCATATGTTTTAGAAAGTTTCAAGACTTGCAAAGGAAGAAATGGCAACATGATGGTAATGTTCAAAAGAGCTTGAAGGAAAGTGGTGTGATTGAAGATGATGAAGGCATTTCAAGAGTTTTTGAAGAAGTTTCTTTTGTTGATACCATTAGAGAGCTTGCAGCCATAGTTGATTCAAATCTAGAGGAAGGTAATTAAGTTTTCAAAGTATGTTTAGTGGACATGTACAAAGCGATTGAAGGCTTCAAAGAAGACATATGTTCCAAAGCAAGTGAATGACCAGAAGTGCACGTGGAGACCAAGTACAAAATAGTCGCTAAAAAGGTAAAACCTATTGCTCAAATTCTACCTTTTAATATCAAAGAGAAGATGAATCAAGCCTCTCAACAAGAAAACCTACGAGATCCACAAAGAATTGGGCATACATTTACACCAAAGACTTTAAAGGAATCGAAGATTGGATGCAAGGATTTCTTACACCAGAGGAGAAATAGTGCTTCCACGAGATGCTATCAAAACATGGTGAGGCATTTGCTTTTCAACCACATGAAATTGGATGTGTGGATCCTGGTGTTGTTGCTCCAATGGTTGTTTTCATTGTGCCTCATGTGCCTTGGAACTTGAGACCCATTCCTATTCCTAAGACTCACTTACCAAAGTTGATTGAGTTATTGAATGAAAAGATCAAGATGGGTATTTTGGAGCCTTCTTGTGCTCCATATTCAAATTGGTGGTTCACTGTGCCAAAGAAGAATGGATCTTTGAGGTTTATACATGATATGCAATCAGTGAACAATGTAACTATTAGGAATGTTGGTATAGGTCCAATTGTGGATGACTTTGTAGAAACTTTTGCAAGAAGAATGATTTATTCAATGGGAGATGTCTACTCTGGATATGATTAATTTAAATTGAATGTGGATAGCATAGATTTAATAACTATGAGGACACCTTTGGGTTTAGTAAGGTTGTGTACCTTACCTCAGGGAGGAGCAACCAACTCGATTGCACATATGATGAACAGGATGAACAGAGTCCTTCATGACTTCATACCACATGCTATTATGCCTTTTCCAGTGATGATGTGCCTAAAAGGGTGGGAAGAAGGGGTCAAGGATGAGACACTAGATATGAGGGGGTGTCGCAAGTTTTTTGCAGATCATATTTCGGATTGTGAGAAGATCTTATCCAGGTTGGAAGAGGTAAATATTACTCTTTTTAGGCCAAAGTCAATTTTTGGAGTTAAGGAAGTGTTTATTGTGGGAAATATGCGTGGGCCTTATGGTTGAAGGCCTTCTCTAGTAAATCTTGAAGCCATTCAAAAGATGAAGGAAACTTGTACTTCCATAATTGACGTGAGACGATTCTTGGCTATGTGTGTTTTCTATCTTATTTGGATTCTACACTTTGCACATGTAGGAGGTGCACTCTATCAATTGTTGAGGAACTTGAAACATTTGTTGGTATGTGCACCCACACTAAGGAAAGTAAATTATAGTGTGAAAGCCCTCTCATTGTTATAGTGGATACTAGTCCAATAGAAATTGGGTGGGCTATTGGACAAGATGATGAAGAGGTAAATAGATAGGTTGTGCGATTTGAAGCCAAAGTCTTAAGTCCTCTGACAACAAAATTATCCACAGGTTAAGAGGGAATTATGGGGAATGGTAATTTCATTGAAGTCTAATAAGGAATACTTTATTGGTGCATCAATGGTTGTCGAGACATGTTGTCTACCTTTGCTTGGGATGATCATTAAGTTGCTCAACTCTTGATATTGCTATGTTATGATGGACTGCTTACATCAAGTCCTTGAACCCAGAGTTTTTCCATATTGTAGGTAAAGATAATCCAGGTTGGAGATATGTTATTGACAGTCATGTATTAGGATGTAAAAGACATGGTAGTTGAAGGAGATGATGTCGGTACACATTTCTACTCCACTTCTTATGTTCAATGAGATAATTGTTGTTGTGCATATTATCTTGAATCATTTTCAAAAGACATGTATGATGGTCATTGGTTGCTTTCATTGGCCGCTACTTGAGTAGTTTGACTAAGCAGGAGGGATGGACTAATCAGGAGTTCAAGAGAAACTGAAGAAAAGAATATCGGTATTTCTTGAAGAATGGCCATCTATTGAAGCATCCAAAGCAAATAAATAGGACTCCACAGAGGGTAATATGTGATAAGGAGACTCAACAACAAATGATCAAAGAGTTTCACAGTCTATGGGTTGGTCATCGAGGTGTGTTGACCACTTTTATGAATATCAAAGAAAGATATTGGTGGAAAGGTATGTATAAAGATGTGTTGTAGTTTGTAGAGACCTATGCGACTTGCCAAAAGTATTCCAATATGTGATATAGTGATGATCTACATCCTACCTATCCATTAGCCATGCATTACAATTGGGTGGTTGACTTGGTGACTATGCCTATGAGACTTTGGCAAATGCGATACATTGTACTTGTTAAGGAAGATCTAACAAATCAAGTGGAAGGTTGGGCATTGAAAAAAAGGCTACAAGTGTGGTATGTAAATTTCTTTTAGAAGATGTTATTTGCTACTATGGTTGTGTTGAAAAGATAATTGCAAATCGAGGAGATTTGGATGCAAAAGAAGCTAGGAAATTCTTCTTGAGGTTGGCCATAAAGGTTTCTCTTACTTTAGCATACAACCTTGAAGGTAATGTCAAAAGTGAACGCAGACACCTACCTTCATCAAAGATTTAGCCAAGGCATGTAGAGGTAAGATTCAAGAGTGGCCCAGGCTAATTCCATATGCTTTCTGGGCTGACCGCACTACACATAATACAATGATTGGATATATGCATGCTTAGTTGATGTATGGCCAAAAGCCTATTATGCTTATTAAGGATGTTATTACTACTTGGAGTGTGATACCTTGGGAGAATGATATGGACAAGGAGGACCTTCTTGCTTTGCAGATTTGACAGCTAGAAAGGAGGCTCGAAGACATCAAGATTGCAACCATGCATTTAAAAGATGCCAAGTTGGAGAATAAAGATAGGTTTGACAAGAAACACATGCTTCATCCAAAAGAGAAAGGAGATTGGGTGTTAGTCTATGACAGTAGTCTTCGCACTCAACATAGTACACTGAAAAAGGTTTCTAAGAGATGGTTTGGCTCTTATATTGTAAAGCATGTACATGATAATGCAACGTATTCTTTGTGTGAGCTAGATGGTACACATTTGAAGATTCCTATTGCAAGAAAGAGAATCGAGATTTTTAAGTGATAGAATGTAAATGAACCAATTGAAGAACAGGTGTAGGATGAAGAATAGGTTTATGCTAACTTAGATTATCAAGAGGATAATGAAGATGCATGGATGGAAGATGAATATATTGATTTGGATGAAGATTTTAACTATGTGCCACATACCAGAGAATGTGCAGGTTCAGAGGGGGTGAATGTCGTATCACTACATGAACACAATATGAAAAACCCTCAAGTGCATCATCATATGGCTTTCTTATTAGTTTAGAGAGTTAATGTCATGTTAGTGATTAGTGTTAGTGTCCATAGTATGGATGGTTCAAAATTATATGATATTTGGACAATTTTAGTTTATTTTTGATATTTTAGACACAATTTCTTGAAAATATCCTAAAAAGGTGCAAAAAACTTCTAGAATAGAGTCTCATGCATAAAGCAAGTTACACTTCAACTAGTTTTGGGAGATCTCATGCATAAAAGAAGGGCTCGTGAATTTGCATTGCATGCAATCACAGTTTTTTAGCAGCAAACATCACTCCAAACAATGAGAAGGGAGAAGGAGCAATCTAGGAGAATTTTGATCAAATGTCCTAGAGTTTTACCCCCCTTTAAGAACCAATGGAACCATCAAATTTTTCGGCTGAGCCAATAGAGAAGAAGCTAGTATTTAGTGCGAGTTTTTGGGTGGGTTTTGGATATAACAAAGTGAAATAGGACACGGTGAAGGAGAGACTTATTATAAATAGGTTTTCTTAATCAATGCTTGGTTTTGGGATACTTTGAGTCTTTGATATCTTGCATGTATGGTTTTTGATCTCTCGTTGGTCTTTACTCTATGTAATCTCTATCATCATCTCTTGTATGTCATGCCACTACGTAGATACAATGTAAAAAAACTCAAGTGCATCATCATCCAACTTTCTTATTAATTTAGAGATTCAATGTCATATTAGTCATTAGTGTTAGTGTCCATAGTATGGATGGTTCAAAATTACAAGATTTTTGGATAATTTTAGCCTATTTTTGATATTTTGGACATTATTTCTTGTAAATTATCCTAAAAAGATGTAGAAAATTTCCAAAATTGGGTGTCATGTATAAAACAAGTTGCTTATGATCATAGTTTTGCCGTCTAAGTAGTAGAAAAGAAGCTAGCGGTTGATGCGAGTTTTTGGATATAACAAGGTGAAATAGGACACGTAGAAGGGGAGACTCATTGTAAATAGGTTTTCTTAATCAAGGATTGGATTTGGGATACTTTGAGCCTTTGATCTCTTGCATGTATGTTGTTTCATCTCTTGTTGGTCTCTACTCTATGTAATCTCTATCATAATCTTTTCTCTCATACAAGAATCCGCCTAATCTCTTACTACCCTTAATTCTCGCTTAAAAATCTCTCTAATATCACATATATCTATCCATCCATTACTGCTCTTATTTACTCCCATAGCCAGAGACCTGGCGTCTTCGAGGCATATGTGTAGATTATCTTGACACTGTAAGGCATAGTCTCACGCTAGCCCCTTAAAAGAGTGCTTAGCCACCCAACCATATGATAGTTCAATCAAGGAGAGTCCACCCGCTTCCCATTATTAACATGGCCTATTTTAGTTATTTAAGTAAACATAGTACTCACATTGTAATACACTTAAAGAAAACATCCTTAATTAAACTTTATGTGGGTTTTTTTTAAGTTCTTAAATACAAACATAAAAATATTCTTTTAAAAATATAATAATTTATATTATTATCACAATTACAACCACTCAAAAGAGCAAACTACCCCAAAATTAGGTTGCCACATTGCCTTGTTCATGCCAAGGCTTCCGATGCTAAAATACATTGGGCTATAGGTTCCCTTCTGTATCAAAGAATTGGGGCCGTGATTATAACCTTTGAGTTGAGCCTTGCTAGTTCGTGCACTCCGTAATGGAGAACTTTCCTATACAAATGACCATACATATCTAAGTAGTGGTTAGCCACCTCAAGTATTTTTTAAACAACTCCAGGTGAAGAATATCATAGGCATGGCCCTAGTGATGGCACAATGCCTCAATCCCATCTGATTGTTGAAGGCATGGACATCACAAGAATCAATTTCAACATTTTTTGCAACCAAATAAACAAACAATCTCGGTCAAACATGGACAAATATAATTTTTCTGATGGAACTATATCGATTTTCATCCAATTAATAACCAACTTATAACTTAAGTTTAGCCTTTATATGTGTGAATGCACATTATAAGTACTAAGGTATCTCGATTGATTTTTTATCTACTTGGAAAATATAAAAAAAGAGAACTTTATAATTTATTATTTGCATTTAGTTAAACTATATAAATGTAAATGTGATGTGAATGATTTATAAATAAATTACTTTTTCAACATAATTTCTAAGCTTAGTGTTAAAAAAATACAAGTTTTCATTGACTATTCAATGGTATTCTCCATAAAAAGTCTCCTTAAGAGTCAAAAAATTTGAAGAATAAAATTTGAAAGTTTTTTTAACAAGCTTAAAATTAAAAGTTGATTTTAATGTAAAATTATTTATTTTTAATTGATTAACTATATTTTTTTGCTAATTATTTAAGTTACATTCAATTTCTTGACTTTAATATATTAAATTTTAATATTATTTTCCACTATGGATGAATAATTTAACAAATTTAACGAAATAAAAAATTAAAAGAGAAAATTTAAGTCATATCTTTATTTATGAGAATTTTTAAAATTGATTTTTGAATAATATTATTTACTTAAGAATTCATGAAAATAAACTAGTAAACTTGTAATGTATTAATAGCCATATTTTCATCGTTTTGGGTGGATCTTGCTATGTTGATGCCCTTATGTGGGGCCATGGTAGTCGAGAAAAGATACTAGAATGATGAGGCGCGCAAGCAGAGTGTTGACTATGGACAATGGCTATCTCCTCGGCATATAATCTCTCTTAGGTCTTTTTTGTTTCCTCTGATCTTTACTCTCCCTCTTACTTACACTTACCCTCTCTTAAGAGAATCTTCCTCTAAAAAATGAGATGAATTGAGGGAGGTGGGAACCCTTTATCCCCCCTAAAGGGATGGAATTTTATTTTTTCTCCTTTTTTGTGTCACACACACACACACACACACACACACACACACACACACATCTATCTTTTAAAGAAAAAGAACTTTAACTACGAATAAAAATCTAAAAAAAACTTTTTAAAAGTAGATAAAAATAAAAGTATTTTATATTAAAAATTATTCATTAAATTTTAAAAAATTATGAATAAATTAAGAAAATTAATCATGAATTAAAATAATTTTAAAAATAGTAATAAATCAAAATATTATAAATAAATTAAAAATGTAATTATAAATGTAAAATAATATTAAAATAAATATAAGTAAATTTATGATATTATAGATAATTTAATTTAATTAGAAAATAATTAAAATCAAATCATAATGAAATATTTTAAGCTAATCAAATAGAAAATTGAGTAAAATAGAATAATGTAAGCTTATATGAGGGTATATGAACATATGCCAATATGAAGAACTCATCTTATGCATGCGAGGTGGTGAGAATGAGGGATGATTACACACAGTTGGTTGGGAAAAATCTGGGTATGTTACAATGTTTAATGGTGGGACAACATACATTGATGTGCATTATCATTTTATAAGTGAGAAAGTAATTGTATATGAGAATTGACTTGGTATATGTCAGCACACAACATCATATATCTAATAGTTTCACAAGGTATTCAATGAAGAGAAGCTTTAAAGATTTCAAAGCTTACTTGGAGTTGTAGAGATGTAATTTTACTTGAGGGGAAATATTGAGATGGCAAGCTTAACATGTCCAAATATTGATCATATAGTGCCTAGTTAGATGGGTCTACACATCTACGTTGAGCACATTGGTGGTCATTATTATCCTCACATAGCCATTTACTTAACACTTATTATATTTCTTTACTTACAACTATCTATAGGTCCAGTCGATTAGTTATCAATAGAGCTAACATATTTATAGTACCAGTTTATTATATTTGGCTATAACCACGTTAACTATCTATAGCTAACATAGTTATATCACCAATCGATTAGTATGGTCACTTATGCATTGTTTGACTTAGTAGGTCACTTTCCTTTATGTTGTATCTTATTTACACTTTGTGTATATTATAGCGTGTGAGAAAGAAGAAAGAAAAACCGATGAACACTTTTTGGTCGCAATCTCTCTTCTTATATTCTTGAGTGAGCTTCTCCTTGCATGTATTGTGTGTGTTTGATATACTAGCTTGAGCAACTCCTCCCACTACATGATTTCTGACATGAACAATCTTTTGCAAGTAGTAGTGGCCCACTTGAAAGTTGTATGCACCAATTTTCAGTGGTAGGGGACCACTTGTAAGGCAGAGTAGACCACTTAGGAATGGTAGTTTATCACTTAGAAGTGATAGTAACTACATATTTAGGAATTTGGGAATTTTCATAAAATTTGGGAATTCCTAATGTGATTAATATTTTGACACATGGTCAAATCTCATCCCCTTACTTGATGGTTAAATTTTCCCTAGATATTATAAGCAATCCCCCCAAGTCCCACTCTCAAATATAGGGCTAAGATTTAGCCACTTGGTCAAATCTTTACTCATTTGAAAGTAGAACTTGAGAGATTCCCAAATTCTCTAATATGGTATTTAGTACTCCAGTTACAAGTTTTATGGGAACACTAGTTATAAGTTTTATGGGAACACTTGGGAGTTGTAGCCCACTACTTGTAAGTGTAGGGAACTTCTTTTTTCTTTTTAGTTATAGGAAACCAATTACAATCATAGGGGATAAATTACAAGTGATAGCGAACTAGTAGTAAGTAGTAGGAAACTACTTGTAAGCTATGGGGGACCACTTTCAAGTGGTGAATACACTTGTGAATTATAGAGTAGTTGCAAGTGGTAGGGGACTAGTTGCAAGTAGTAGAGAACCAATTATAATTGTAGGGGACCATATGTAAGTGATAGAGAACCATTTTTCAAGTCATGGGTACCACTTGTAAACTTTGGAGGAGCAATTGTAGAGGATGAGTTGTAAGTGGTAGGGGACCAATTTCAAAAAGTTTTTTGTAAGAAGCTGGGAATACTTAGAATGCTATTAATATGCCATGTCACATTGACACTGGTATATAAGGAGAGAAGTTGTAATTTTACACATCTTTTGACATATCAATACATTTTACAATCTTTCTCTCCCTTCTTGCTCCAAGCTTCCATGGCTTCTTCATCTTTCCAGTCTTTCTCTCTCCTCTGCAGTCTTTCTCTCTCCTCTTCTTTTCTCCCTAGTTCTCTCTCTGACAAGTGGTATCAGAGCTTCAGTCTTTGATCCATTATTTTCTTCCATTTTCACTCTCATTTTCCTATTTCAAAACCAATTTCAGACAAAAATGGTACAAGACAGTGACTAGTGGAGTGCTGCAGGACAACTACATTTAGCAAATGGCTACATCTGGAGATATCCAAGGTCAGATATGGCGGGTAAAGGCTTAAATGGCTGGACATCATCAAATTTCATGCAAAAATGGAGGTAACTAGGGTAAAGAATGGTTAACCGGGCTTAGTTACAGACTAAACTACAGTTACTTTTCAAAAGAGAGCTTCTCTTCTCTCTCCTTCAAGCTTTTGGCTGAAGCTTTCATGGTGGATGTCAAGAATCTTCACAAATATCTCTCTCTATGCTAAATATCTCACTGCCAAACCATGGGGCAAAGAATCTTTGTTGCCTAAGCTACAGGAGGAGCGCCATAGTTGATGCCTACTGTTGAAGATCAGCCCAGGAACTGCCCGAAAATTGCGCCAAAAATTGCGCTGATCCTCCTACCCCTTCTCACTGCTCAACTGCTCCAAATTCTCAGCTCATTGATCAAAGATTCTTAAGGCTTCATCAAACACTTGAGTACATCAACTTTCAGCCCCAGGGGAACTCTCATCAGCCATTCCTCTGTTCAAAATCCTAATACACAGCAGCGCAGCCATAGCCACAGACATGGAAGCTCAAATTTCTCAAGATTTTGGACTTTCCCGACCTTCAAGGCTTCTCTAAAGCTGAATACAAGCTGGATAGACTTCAAGATTGAAGACATTGAAGAGATTTCAGCCCGTGCATGTCAATGAAGCTCAAATGGAAGGAATATTTTGGGGCTTTGCATCAGGGAGCTTGAATCTTTGAAGTTCAAGTGTTCAAGCAAGGCTGGAGTATTGATCTTTCAAGGATTTCATCATATTGAAGCATGTATGGACTGATTTCATGGAGATTTCAAGTTTTATGTTGGATTCATGGTGGATTATGAAGAACTCTTGCATCAACCGGGTTAAAGCTGATATCCATCATCATTTTCAAGCTTAATGGAGGTATTTTCTTTTGCTAATCTCTGAAATCTCTCAATAATCCTATTGCTAATGGCTTTTCCACTTGTTGATGAGAGGTTATTGATCAATTAATTCACTGGATTGATCAATAGATCAGAGAATAGTATTAATTTTCTTCAATCTCAGCCTATTTCATTGAATTCCTTTTGATTCAAAACCATTACTCATCTTAGGTAACATTTGATCAGCTTGATGCATAACCTTGATCTGTTTTGTTGAAATTTTCTCTTATCCAAGCTGAAATATTGTAAAAGGGTAAGTACTAGCAATCAGTGAGTCACTGAATTGCATAGGTAAACCCTTCTCCCATCTCAAGTTTTCTTATCTCAATCAATTGCATCTCATGAAAGGCTGAATGGATATTTTTCAATTGCATATCATGCTGATTGCTTAGCACACTAGCCTCTGCCATGTTGATATTCCCACCGAGGAAAAAGGTGGATGTCGGGGGAGATAGTGGGACAAAAGAGAGGCGACCCTCCCTCACTATCGAAGATCCCGAAGGGGTGCAACCAACCGACCCGGGGGGAACTTTGTCCACCTCCCGGTGATTCGGAGCCCGTGTAGGGAGCCTGTCCTGCCGTTTTATCCCTCACACAGATACAGCGAGTGGAGAATTGAAGATTGAAGACTTTCCAATGACTCAAGTACCTACTGGAGTAAAACAAGGTAAAACAGGGCATTTTCAGGTTACCCACAGGGTATTTACAGGTGGATACAGGTACACCCTTTGATACTGAAGTACAGGTGCAGGTACTACAGGGTACCCACAGGTCCTATATACCCCTTTGTAGGGTTTGGTAGCCATTTGAGGTTACTTTCTTGCATTACAGGGTCAAAACAGGGCACTTACAAGTCTAAACAGGGTGCAGGACTGGACACTTCAGACTCTGAAATTCAGTTACAGAATTTTCTGTCCTAAACCTGTTATAGCGTGCTATAGCTCATCTCGAAGAGGGCATTGTAAGCTTCGATTCGCACAAAAAAGTTTTGCAATCGGAGTTTTCTAGCCAAAGCTATAGCCGTTTTACTGACAGGGGGTACTGCAGGACTGCACTAGTATGGCAGGGCATAAAGGCAAAAATAAGGTCCAGGAGGACTATGCACAGCAAATCAGGGATTCTATGATGGAAAGCACACTTCAAGAGAACCCTGAAGAGCCTCAACAAGGAAAGATTAGTATACTCAATGATGCTTTGTGTGCCCATGAACTAAGACATAAGGAACGTCATGAGACTATTTTGTCAGCAATGGAGCATATGATTTTATCATTTGATCAAACAAAGTCTACTGTTGAGAAGATGATGGAATCAACTAACCGAACCAGTGCTTCCATTGATAAGCTGGTAGAATCTAATGCCCAACTTATGGCACAATTTTCTCAACTCATGCAATCACAAAAGGGATCAAAAGAAGCAAATGAGAAGGCTTGTTCAAATAGTGACCCCTCAGTTCCACTTCAGCCATCCAACCAAAATGGTTATGGAGATGGGATCATAGGAAGAAGAGGCATATCCAATAGTCAATATGAAGTGGAAGAAGCTTCACAAAGGCATGATGACTATTTGGGCAGTTTGAATGGAGCTAATACTCAAGCTTTTGGACTGCATACTCAGCATTCTAGGGGTGCTTTACCAACAGGAAGATTACAGGGTAATTCTCAGCCACCTGTTGGAAGATTTCAATCTCATTTTGGGGGTTCTGTACTTAGAAATTCCGATCAGCCAGTTTTGGGACAGCAACCTTTCCATGATAGAGAATTCAAGGATAAAATTGTTTTATCCAAATTCAATGGCCAGTCATCTTCACCATCAGAATTAGAGGAATGGACTTCTAAGATGGAGTCTTATTTTGACATATTTCCTAAAACTGATGATATGAAGATACATTTTGCCTCCCTCCACTTAGAAGGATTTGCTCACACTTGGTGGAGGTATATCAAGAAAGAGAATGTACTTATTGAGAATTGGGAAGCTTTCAAGGCACTTATGGCTGAAGTCTTTGTTTCACCTCTTGAAAAAGAGAAGTTAGAACGAAGATGGTATAACTTGGAACAAAGGAGCCTAAGTGTAAGAGAATATATAAACCAATTCCTCAACTTAACCATGTATGTGGAAAACATCAGTGATGAGGCCAAGTTACACAAGTTCATGTATGGTTTGGAACCACCCTTGTCAGCTGATGTTATGGCGCAGAATCCTACTTCACTTTTCAAGGCTATTGAGCTTGCAGAGCGCTTTGGAAGGAAGTATAGGAAAGAGTCTTCATTTCAGCCAAGTTATGGACAACCAAGGACTGTTTTAAAGCAAGGGCAAGTTGGTAACAATTATGGCAGCAATCATATGCCTAGTGGGAGCTTATGGATACCAACTTATCCTCCATTTAATGCTTCTAGGATTCAAAGCAATTTCAGGACAGCAAACAGTCCAAAGGTTGAATTTAAGCAAGGTGACAATAAGCCTAAGTCTACTTCAGCCAATACAAATTCCAGAAATATTCCCATGGATCTTTACAAGGAAAGAAAGGACAAAGGCTTATGCTTCAAGTGTGGAGAAAAGTATACTCCTGACCATGCTTCAAAGTGTGTATACAAAAATGCCAAGCCAAAAATTCAGAGTATGCTAGTTCTTGAGGACCTTGAAAATGACATAGATGAAGTTAATGCAGTCCCAATCAATGCTGAAAATGAAGATTTCGAGGATGATGGTGGACAGGAGTACTTCTATGATCCATCTGACTCTTTTCCTTTTGATCCAGGCGGTGATATTCCATTTGATCCTGGTGGATTTTGTAATGAGTTGCCTGCTGCCACTAATTGTTCTATCTCTATGGATGCTTGGACGGGATCTAAGAACCCTAATACACTTCGTATGAAGGGAAGCATATGTGGAAAGCCAGTGTTCATCCTGATAGATAGTGGCAGTACCCACAGTTTTGTCAATAAATCCATTATGTACAAGTTGAATTGTGTTCCCACCGACTTACAACAGCCCATTAGAGTACAAGTAGCTAATGGTGAAGAGGAAATCAACACACAGATTTGTCCACAGGTTTCTTTGCAGATGGCTGAAAATTTTGAAGTCAAAGTAAACCTGATCACTTTGGAAATGGGGCCCATAGATATTGTACTTGGTTGTGACTGGTTGATGACCTTAGGCAGGATTACTATGGATTTCTCACAGTTATATATGGAGTTTTTCTCCAATGGACAGCTCATCCGTTTACAGGGAATCCCTAGTAGATCTGATTTTCAGCTTATCACCATTCAACAACTCAAGAAAGAGTACAAGAAGCGCTCACAGATATTTGTATTGCATTTGAACAAAGAAACACAGGATCAGCCCAATAATTCAGCAAACCATCCAGCCTTGACAGCTCTTCTTGAGGAGTATAGAGATTTATTTGAAGTACCTACTTCATTGCCTCCTAAGAGAGCGGTGGATCACCCCATTGATTTGGAACCCAACTCAAAGACAATCAATAAGCCACCTTACAGACTATCAAAATGTGAACGAGAGGAAGTAGCCAAGCAAATCAAAGAGCTTCTTGAAATGGGATTTATTGAACCCAGCTCTTCACCGTATGCATCCCCAGTCCTGTTAGTCAAAAAGAAAGATGGATCTTTCAGAATGTGCATTGACTACAGGGATCTTAACAAGATAACAGTGAAGAACATGTATCCTATACCCAGGATAGATGATTTGCTTGATGAGCTTAAGGGGGCTCGATTCTTCACAAAGATTGATTTGAGATCAGGGTATCATCAAATTCGCATGAGAGAGGGTGATGAGGTCAAGACTGCTTTTAGGACTGATCGTGGGCTCTACCATTTCTTGGTGATGCCATTCGGCCTTACAAATGCTCCAACTACCTTTCAAAGCCTGATGAATAAGATTCTACAACCTTTCCTCTTTCAGTTTGTCTTGGTATTCTTCGACGACATTTTGATCTACAGCAAGACTTTTCAGGATCATTTGTCGCATATGAGGAAGGTTTTTGATGTGTTGAGACATCATAGGCTTTTTGCTAAGGAGAAGAAGTGTTCTTTCATGCAGACTGAAGTGGAATACTTGGGACATATAGTCAGTGAAAAAGGAATACAGGCTGATCCCAAGAAGGTGTAATGCATAAAAGATTGGCCAACGCCTACTACTACTACCTCTCTTAGAGGATTTCTTGGTCTATCTTCATTCTATTGCAGATTTATAAAGCATTATGCGGCAATTGCAGCCCCTTTAACTGACAAGTTGAAGAAAGCGGTTTTCTTTTGGGATGCTCTTGCAGATAGCAGCTTCAACCAGTTAAAGGAATTACTTACCACTGCTCCTATTCTTGTATGCCCGGATTTCTCTAAAGAGTTTACTATACAGTGTGATGCTAGTGGCCGTGGCATTGGAGCTGTTTTGCTTCAGGAGCATAGAGTAATTACATTTGAAAGCCGTAAGCTTACTGATAAGGAGATGGCCATGAATGTTTATGATCAGGAAATGTTGGCTATTCTGCATGCAATCAAGAAATGGCACCATTACTTATATGGCAGCCGATTCAGAGTGCATAGTGATCATCGCGTACTCAAGTATTTCCTTACTCAGTCAAATCTTACTCCAAAGCAACGACGATGGGTAGCAACATTACAGAATTATGACTTTGACATCACTCATACAAGGGGCAAAGATAACATAGTGGCTGATTCTCTCTCTCGTATGTGGGCCTGCAAAGTATCAGCCATGACGGAATTACATAGTGATTGGATTGAAGAGCTACAAGAGGCATATCTCTTAGATGATGAATTCAGCCAAATCTTTCAGAAATTACAGCAAGGTCTTATGGAAGAAAACTCGCATTACCAGCTTAAAAATGGTCTTATTTGGTGGAAGGGCAAGATTGTTATTCCCTCTACTTCTTCTTTCAAGCGAAAAATTATGGAGGAGATGCATTCTTCGCCTTTAGCTGGACACTTGGGAGTTTTCAAGACTTATGACAGGATCAGCAAGAGATTTTATTGGAAAGGACTGTGGAAAGATGTCAAGGACTTCGTTATGAAGTGTATGCCTTGTCAGCAAAATAAGGATAGCACCCATAAGCCAGGGGGTTTATTGCAGCCATTGCCTATTCCTACGGGTAAATGGACTCATATTACTATGGACTTTATCACTGGCTTACCTACTACCAAGAAGGGGTGGAATAGTATTTATGTGGTGGTTGACAGACTCACTAAAGCAGCTCATTTTATCCCAACAAAAATTCAGTTTACTGCTTCTCAGGTGGCCAACCAGTTTATGGAGCATATTTTTAGATTACATGGATTACCGCAGGTGATTGTCCATGATAGGGACTCAAAGTTTATGAGTAACTTTTGGCAAGCGGTATTTACATCTATGGGTATCAAGCTGGCTCCATCTACGGCTTATCATCCCCAAACTGATGGACAAACAGAGAGAGTTAATAAATGGTTGGAGACTTATCTTCGCCATTTTTGCTATGATGTCCAAACCTCATGGGATTCTTGGTTACACCTGGCTGAGTTTGCTTATAATAATTCCACTCATGCGAGCATAGGAGTTTCACCCTTTGAGGCTTTGTATGGTTACAAGGTGCCCCTACCCACAGTCATTTTTAACGAAAAGATCAACCCTCATGGGAAGGAAGAGTTAGAAAGAATGCAGACCCTTCTTCAGCAATGCAAGGTGAATCTAAGGAAGGCTCAAGATCAGATGAAGATGTATGCTGATGAGAAGAGGAGGCCTTTAGAGTTCCAGGAAGGAGAGCTGGTTTTGTTGAAGGTGCCCAAATCCAAGTATTCAACATTGAAAGATGGATCCAGTAATAAGCTTGCCCACAGATTCTATGGCCCTTATAGGATCCTTAAGCGGATTGGAGATTTGGCATACAGACTAGAGCTTCCCTCTTCTACAAAGATTCATAACGTCTTCCATGTTAGTCAGCTCAAGCCCTATTATGGTGATCCAGTGGATTTAGTTGATGAGCTGCCACCTATTGATGAAGATGGTATCGTTCAGTACATCCCAGAGGCTGTTATGGGTCAGCGTGAGAAGAAGCTTCGATCACGTTCTATTGTGGAATATTTGACTAAATGGAGAGGTTTACCCTCTGAAGAGGCTTCTTGGAGACCTGATTCAATATTGGATGAGTATCCATATTTGAAGGATACATTGGTGGCTGAAGCCTATTGCTTATGGAGCTAGTATTGGTGCAGACTGGTTCAGGACAGCACGCTGTTTTAGAACAGTTTTTGTCGTACTTCATTTTCAGAATTGAGCTATCTACATGAGCTTAAAGTACTCTTCAAGAGCTTCGTTTTGATATATGGTACACCTCATTTGGACACTTCTATCAAAAGTTATGGCAGATTTGGTCCAGCAGGGACTGTTATTTCAGCAAGCTGTCTACTTTCTTCTGGAACTATTTGTTGAAGATTCTATGGCTCCAATGGCTTCTAAAGTTCTTCAAATCATGTATATAGTGGAGTTCTCTTTCCGTTCATCATATTCAGCCCTTGTAATGATAATTCTTCACTCATTTCCCATTTGTAAAGCTGTAAAACAGAGTAGTACTTTGTTCTATCCATCTTTTCTTTAGTTCTTTCTAGGTTTGTTTTTGAGGACAAAAAACTTTTAGGAAGGGATGGATTGTAAGAAATTGGGAATACTTAGAATGCTATTAATATGCCATGTCACATTGACACTGGTATATAAGGAGAGAAGTTGTAATTTTACACATCTTTTGACATATCAATACATTTTACAATCTTTCTCTCCCTTCTTGCTCCAAGCTTCCATGGCTTCTTCATCTTTCCAGTCTTTCTCTCTCCTCTGCAGTCTTTCTCTCTTCTCTTCTTTTCTCCCTAGTTCTCTCTCTGACATTTTTATGGAAGTATTTACAACTAGTATACTACTTGTGGTAGTCATGTTGAACCTCTAGTAGTAGTATATTGTTTTTTAGCTAATCCATAAAACTTGAGTTATAGGACAGGCCCGTAGTCAACCAATCTAAGGGTAAGGAAAAATTCATTTATTCATAACCCACTGATTGCTTAAGATATTTTGTCAGACGATGATGAGGATGAATTTGTGGAAAGCTCCTAGTTTGTTAAAGGCTTAAACACAAATTCTAAGAAAGAGTACAACAACTATGACCTCAATACTACTCCAAAAGAGGTAGTTATATCCTAGGTGGATGAAGAATCTCCCCTCCAAGACACCCACCAAATCCAAATTCTCCCATTTGAAAGATAACAATGTTTCCTTTAAATGATGTTGTTCCAAGATAAATCTTACTCTCCACATGCTTAGCCTAAGTCTTTAGCCCCAAAAGGCGAACACTTTAAGAAATAATGAGTAAATCAATGAAGATAATCTATTAACACCAAGGGCCTTTTCGACCCAACAAGAGATAGAATAATTAAACCTTGGTTGCATTGCAAAACTTTCTATCTCTTGACATTATATGCCAATAGGAAGTAAAAGTAGGTGGAAGAGAACTAGACAAAAACTTAAAGAGTGTATCACACTTGAGTACTCTTGGCATTGCACCAAACATGCAAATCAAAGAAATGGTGCTACCATTGCAGTCCATTCAAGATGGAAAATTTGAATCACACAATTATGTTGCAATCCTCATAATCAATGGGTGGCCCTTAAAGTGAGAGCTAAAGAGAAACTTGCCATTGTCTCTATTTACACAATTTTCTATTTGTAGATAGACCCTCTATCTAGAATTCCTTAATATGTTTTAATCTCCCTTTCATTTAAATTGGTGCTTCTAATATGGTAAATGACCTAAACGATAGATATATTAGAAAAGTCATGTCATCTCAGGCAAGGAATAACTCTTCACTTGGTCCAACAAACAAAAAGGAAACAACCTTAGAAAAGCAAGGTTCGGCAGATCTTATATATCCTCACTTGGCCCAACAAACAAAAAAGAAACAACCTTAGAAAAGAAAGGTTTGGCAATTTATATATCTTCTAGCTTGTTATCAACTTTTATTAGTGCTAACATTAGGGCACATAAGAGATATAACGTCGTATGAACATTGCCCTATTCAACTAACATTATCCAACAAAGAAAACCTCATTAGGTTAGGTTGGTTTCATGTAGACCCATGTATATATGGATTGGACATAATTAAAGTTATCAAAGAGAACATATGCACATGGGCATTCTCACCTTTTTTTTCCTTCATAATTGCATGGTAGTAGGCCACAAAACAATCATAGGAACTCTTAGAAAGTATCAAGAAATAATCGGTCCCACACAAAAGACCCACGACATAGAAGTATGCGCAATGTGAGATATCACAAGCCCAAATCAATTGGAGGTTTATTGAAAAACATGAAAAAATCTTGGTTCTATGGGCTAAGCCCAAATAAGATGAAGAGATGGAGACACAAAAACTTATCCTATTCACTATGTTGGAAACATTTATCACCCTTCCAAATAAATGTTCCACAAAATGAAGGGAAAAAAGGAAAGCGAAATTCCCCCCTTCTTACTTATGATAATGGACAAATGAGTGCTAATGAGAAAGACAACATAACAATTATTCTCTAACAAGACTAGAGCTAGAGAAAAACAAGCACTCGACTAGACCCAAAGTCGTCCCCCAATCCTTCTCTAGCATCCTTGATCAAGATTTCACTTTTGAAGAACTCTGTGACACCATCAATGACTTAAAAAATGGGGAAAACCCTTGGCCTCAATGGCCTCCCCAAGGAATTCTATTAGGAGTTCCAAGATATTCTATTCGCCCCCCTAATTGCTATCTAGAAGGAAACCCTCCACTTTGGGGTGCTACCTCATTGTCTCAATGCTATGGCAATCAAATTAACTCATAAAAGAGATGATAGATTGTTGTTGACCAATTAGAGACCTATTGCCTGTTTAAATTTAGACCTATTGCCTGTTTAACTTTAGCCTAAAAATTATTTGCCAAGCCTCTTGCTAGAATAATCTCATACCACCTTGACCATTGGATTAGAAGGGAGAAAAAAGGTTTCATTAAGGGACATTACATCCTAGGTTTGATTATTTTTCAATGAGAGGGTAATGGACTATGCGTAGGAAATAGAAAAAGATTTCGTCTACTTTGAAGTAAACTTTCACAAGGCATATGATAGGTTAGAATGGGATTTCATATTCCAATCCTTTTCACGACATGGGATTGAGAAAAATTTCATTAAATATGTCATAAACTTCAGTGGCAATGCTTCAAGTAGGGTTGCAATGAATGGTACTTAAACTCATTCTTTCCCATTCAAGGAATCCATTAGACAAGGCTATCCCCTAAACCCTCTTTTGTTTGCCACAGTAATGGATGCAATGGAATGGATGGTTTTAAAAAATGTTGAAATAAAGAACATAAAAGGTATTACTCTACCAGACACCCAAAAGCAAATGGTTCTTATTCTTAACCTCTTTACCAATGATACAAATGGAACTATTAACTGAACGAGGAGAGAAAGAAAAGATGCCCACAAATTTTTG
Organism: Lygodium microphyllum; assembly: GCF_053477565.2. Classification (NCBI taxonomy): domain Eukaryota; kingdom Viridiplantae; phylum Streptophyta; class Polypodiopsida; order Schizaeales; family Lygodiaceae; genus Lygodium; species Lygodium microphyllum. The sequence goes on along the minus strand of NC_141140.1, from coordinate 36,424,274 downwards.
ACAAATGAATAGATTTTGTAACATTTTGTGTTACTATTTTTATGCAAGCTAGGCTCCTACCCATACAAGTTGTAATAACATGTTGATACTTTGTAATTGCTAAGTGTATTAATAAAATTTTGATAATATAATGAGATCTAGAAGCATATAAAAGAAGCCTTGACTGACTAGAAGGACCACAAAAGGGGTAGGATTCCCATGGTAGATGGAAAAGCCCTAACCCTGAATTGTTCATATTTAGGATGAGAAAGAATAGAACACACTATTCATGCCCATGAAAATTTTTTGTTCTTACTTGCTTTTGCTTTTACATCTTGAGAGAGAGAGAGAGAGAGAGAGAGAGAGAGAGAGAGAGAGAGAGAGAGAGAGAGAGAGAGAGAGAGGGAGAGGGAGAGGGAGAGGGAGAGGGAGAGGGAGAGGGAGAGGGAGAGGGAGAGGGAGAGGGGGAGAGAGAGAGAGAGAGAGAGAGAGTGTGTGTGTGTGTTTGTTAGGAATCATGGCACAAGTGAAGCTCCTTCCATTTCTCTTAGAGATCTCTAATCTTGTCCTATGCCTTTTCTCATGCACGTGGAGAAAGAAGAGACAATAAGCAAAGGGGTGTGCACTCGGATCATGGAGTTTGTAGTTTTCATGCAATAGAAAGCTCACTCAAGTGAATCTTTGAGTTTATTAAGCATGCAACTGGCTAGGTAAGACCTAGCCCAAGGACTTCTTAGGTCAAAGCTTCTGAACAGTAGGAGTATGTCCATTGGTCCCAAGGTTGAGATCATGTAGTGCAACATTTTGGTTTTATTGAGACAAAGGGACATGTCGACAAGAAAGCCACTCATGCACATCAAACCACGGAATAGGATATGGTACTTGCATACATAGTCTGATATGGGGTTACATAGCTAGATCGTAGTTGTAGGTCTTGTGCTTAATAATACTATCCTTGCTATTTAAAATAAGTAACGAGGAAGTATAGTTGAACATGTTTTGAAAAAATGTCACACATGCTTGGAGAATATAATAGAATAACAAAATTAAAAAATAATAACACATTATATTGGATCATTTGACTAGTTACACTATAAAGGGAGCTCTCATCATTGAAATTGACCCTAAGGGAAAGAGGAAGAGAGGGTCTTTAGGACTCTTTGTACTACATAGTGCATTTTAATGTGCAATAAACTCAACCTTGTGCACTAACATGCACATGCTTATTTACACTAGCACATGAACTTGTGTGCACTTGATCCTCGCACACATTCCACTACACAATATTGTGCACACATACAATCATAGGTGGTCACAATTGGTTCAAAATCTTGCAAGGAAATTCGAGCTATCCTCCTTCCCAACAACAACCTCTCACAAACTACATTTCATGTCTTGAAGATGAGGAAGAATGGATGCATATACTTGCCACTCTAGAATTTCCATTCATGGAGGAACTTGAATATAGAGAAGCTCATGACTGTGTAAGTTAGTAAGCAAGATGAGACTCTACTATCCAAACAACGAAATATTAAATACAATGTGTCTCAAAATATGATGGTTCCTGACTTAGTACCATAAGCATTTCCTAAGGGCTATTGCATTCCAATGAACAACCTTGAATTGTGCAAGTTGTTAAGTTAGTGGAGTCCTTTACTTCCATGATAGACTTGAAGTAGATCTCCTAATCTTCAAAGAATTGCTGAATTTCTCCACCACCTATCAATGGACCTATTTGACTATCACAATGATCTCTCTATCACCATAATACAAGAGCAAGGGGTTAAAGTGACAAATCCACACATGATGATGACGAAGACAATGACATATACATTGACTTGGTTGACTATGTTATCAATAGTAAAACAATAGATAAAATCTTGGCTCATCCTAAGCCCTCACATACAAAAGGTTTACTCATTGATGGGGGTGTAGTCAAGAGCTTGAATGGTTGGAGCACCAGGCATTAGACTACAAGCGCATGGGATACTAGTCCACACAACTAGTTCTAAAATACTCTTGGTTGATGAAGTTAAAGAAGATGCAGCCTTTGATGGCCCACCAACAAAGTCTATTGACTTAGTAACAAATGGGAGCAATGATTTAGATCCTAAAGTACCACCATCATCCAACTCTCACAAAGCTAGATTAGAATTACCAATTCATCTCATGCATAAGCACCTTAAAAACATCACACTTGAGGATGAGTTAGAAGCTAAGAGCCACAAGAAGCCACAAGGTCTCCCAAATCTATTTACACAATATAAAAAGGAAAATCAAGTTATTATACTGCTTGGTGCAAAAAGGGAAGGGAAAACCAATGAACCCATTAAGAGCATGACAAAGAGGTTAACCTTACCAACTAAAATTTTAAAGAAAAATGGAGGATCTCAGTGTTGATGATGAGTAGTGGCTAATTGACCTACTAAAAAAGCATCGCAATATTTTTTCTTGGAAATACTCCAATATCAAGGGTATTCTGTCTCACGTACTAACACATACCATTCTGCTGAAACTTGATGCCAAACCCATTAAGAAATGACCCTATGAATCCTTTCTATTTGCATCACATGCAAGAAGAGCTTTAGAAATTACAACAAGTTTATGAGATTGAGCATATAGACTTTGTATCACCATCGTTATGGTACTCAAGGAAAACAAGAAGATTTGAGTATGCATTAACTATAAAAAACTAAATGTTGCAACCAAAATAAACAATTATCCACTTGTTTACACAAATCACATGATCAAACACGTGGCAGAAAAAGAAAATTATAGCTTCTTGGATGGCTTTTTAGGCTACAACCAGGTGCAAACACACCCACATGATTGGCTAATATTGGATTCGCCATGAAATGGGGGATGTCTACCTACATTGCCATGCCTTTCGATCTAACTAATGCACTAGTCACCTTCTCAAGACTCATGTGTACTATCTTTAAAGACATGCTAGACATTGGCTTGACGTCTTTGTGGATGACCTTTTGTGTCCACTGTAGTTGTTGGGAGGGATATGTTGAAAAGCTTTGGCTAGTCTTTGAGCAATGTAGGTAGTATAACCTATCTCTGAATCCTTTGAAATACCAATTCTAGGTTAAACATGGCATCATTTTCAGTCATGTGGCATGTAGGAATGGCATTGCAATAGATACAAAAAAGATCAAGGTAAAAATGGATCTCACACCACCTACTAGCCACAAAGGCATCCAATGTTTTCTCGGGCATGCTAGCTGCTATCTCTATTTTGTGCTCAACTATGCATCCATAGCATGGCCATTGTACAAAATATAATTGTCTAGGAATCAATAGAGAAATGCCAAGCTTTATATGAAGCTTTTAAGAAGTCTCTTATGACTACACCCATTTTACAAGCCTCAGATTAGACAACTACTTTCCACATGCATATCAATGCATCCAAAATCGCAATTGAAGCTGTATTGTGCCAATTGACTGAGCACAATATGGATTTCCTAATGATCTTTGCTAATAAACAAATCATTAATGACAAAATGAAATACTCCATGATAAAATAGGAAGGATTACCAGAGGGACTCACCTATAAAAAATCATCTATATAATGTGGATTCAAAGAATATTAAGAAATACCCTTTCTTTACATGCTATAAGGCCTTAAGATAACCCCTTTTACTTTTACTAAAATTATATATTCTTTTCAAATTGTAATTAAAAAAACCATTTTGTAAATAGAATCTTGTAAATTTTACTAAATATAATACCCTTTCTTTTGAACTTACATGGTATCATACATGTTCTATAAGGTGGATTCCCCGGGAAGGATTAGTGATTGTGTACACCACCAAGAAGTTTCAACAATACTTGAGGGCATAGGTCAAATAAGCAAGAGTCACTACTAGGACCTAGCAACATAGATGTGTCCTCCATTGGAAAGAATAACTAAAAGAGAAAAAAATAAAAGAGTAAAAGGAAATATCAACTTAAAGAGCAACAATGCCACAACATTTACTTAACCAAAACCTAAGGAGGAAAGCACTAAAGTAGGTGAATACCCTTAGCCCAAATATCAGTTGGAAGTAATCAACAAAGTGACTTCTAGGTATTATATCTAAAGCCTCTTCATCATTGTGATACATCTAACACATACCCTTTTGCGTATGGCTTACCTTCTCAAAAAGAGTTTACAAAGGAAGAGCATGTACCTTTATTAGTTATTGGGTGGTGAAAACATTGAGTAAAATTTCATTCAAATTTCATCACCTCCTTCTATTAAGATGAGAAATATAAACACATGGTTTAGTCAATTCAAAGATGGTGTAAAAATCAATTTAGACTTACTAATGGTTCTTACAACAACAAATATTTGGTGAACACATATTTGCCAAAGCACTATATGATCCATAGAGTTATAGAAAGTAGGCGACAATCTTTTCTCACAATCCACTAAAATGTTGTCATCCCATGAGTGCTTCTTTATGAGTGATTACTTTTTTAAAAAAGGTATGACTCAAATAGGCCACAAATAAACTCAAACAGTACATATAGGTGATGACTTGTAGGTATACACAGTAGCATGGATTCATTTCCTTCTTGATCATATCCTTGCCCACAAAAAAATCCTATGACTATTATGATAGGAACACATTTTATATTGGCACACGTGTACTTAGATGATAAAATAGGACACTCATGAATTGTCATGCATAGAGCCACCCCTTAGATATCCCAGATTTACTTCTAGTGGGAGACACTTGTATGTTTCTTTGTAGAGCTTGGTTCTTTCGAGACAATGGGAGTTTCTTGCCTATGTATATATGAGTTAATATACAAATATACTTTTCTTGCAGGTAGATATTGACTTCTTGTGGGCTGATTTTCTTTTCAAAATTTGAATATATTCTACCTATCATTCTTAATGGGTTGTTAGTGGTGGATGCTTGACATGCATTAGTTTTATGCATCTATCTATCTGGCACTTTGTATGCTTTGACAATGCTTGGTACTTGGTTGTTACACTTCCAGCTGCATTCTATATATCTTGGATTGCTACCTAGATATTCCTAGTAGTGGAAACTTACTTTGTTGGTCATTTTCCTGCTAATGTGTGCCATTTATTGCAACTTTATGGACAACAATGCTGAATACTATTTATGAGTAGTTTCTTTGAGCACGGACACACTGTTTAAGCACTCTACTACCTATTGTTTGTGGATAGATATATACTCTTTTGTTCCCCACCTCTTCCCCTCCCTTTTGGCTTAATTTTGGGGCTATTTTGATGTAATTATAGCATTCCACACTCTTATTCTTTGTAGTCATTAGCAAGCATACTAAGAGGTACTTCCAATGCATCAACGGATATTACTATTTTCAACATTAAAAATTTTGATGATGGTAACAACTTCCAATCAAACATACTAGGTCATTGAAAGCTAGGATCATAAAGCCAAAAACTTGAGATAGAGATGATTGGGATGAACTGGATGAGTTGTATAAGTCTACTACCATACTCTATTTGGCTAAATATATGTATTTCAATGTTATCTCTACTGTTGGTGGTGCATATGATTTATGGAAGAAGGTATGTGATCTCTATAACAATAAAAGTTTTACATCTCAATTTTATTGATTGAAGAAGCTTATGGACCTTGGCATGAAGGAGGGCACCCCTATGTCTACTCATTTGAATGAGTTCCACTCTATTTTTATCCAGCTTATCTTGTAAGGCATCAAATTTGAGGATAACATCAAGTCTTTGTTCTTGCTTTGGTCATACTACCCGAGTCATGGGATACATTTTGTACTACTATGAATGCTAATCCTCATGATATGATTTAAATGAAATGATGCAAAGAGTACTTTACTCATTACATAAGAAGTAAATAGGAAGAATATTGATGTAGCCCGCACTCTCATGCACTTACTATTAGAGGCAAAAATGGTGGAAATGGAAGTAATACCCATGGTAGTGACTCACAACCCAACAAGAACAAGTCTCAATCCCATTGAAAATATCTTATAAGTCTCGTGGTTGTAAATTCTCTTTGACATTTTATTAATATGGGCAACATGGTCACATTAGACCGTAGTGCCAAAAAATGTGCAATGATAGACCCAATGAGAAAGGCAAGGGAAAAGTGCAAGAAAATGCAAAGTCTATTGAGATTGTTTCTAAGTCCATTGTAAATATAGAGGAGATTAATGCCTTGGAGTACAATCCCAATGATTACATTCTTGCTCCTTCATCACTTGATACTACTCAGTTGTTTGACCGATGCTTCCTCCACTTACTCTCATAGTTGGCTTCTTGATTGGGGGGCTTCATTTCATGTTACTCCGCATTGTCATTGGTTTCATAACCAACATATTGTTATGGGTTCTATTAGACTGGGAGATGGCATTGCATTAGATATCATTGGCATAGGTGATGTTATCGGTGCTCCTTTTGTGCTGCATGATATACATTGTGTCTCGGCTTTGACCAAAAGCCTTATTTTAGCTGGATAGTTGGATGATGAGAGGTACCATGTAACTTTCAGTGATTATTCATGGAAGATCACCCATGGCAGTCTTGTTTTTTCTAGAGGTGCCAAGGTTGGCAGCCTCTACCCTTTTCTTTTCCATTCTAGTTCTAGTGATTTCGAGGTTAAGGATACTTGATCCTCAAAAGGAAAGGAATCCCATGTGAAACAAAGCCTAGACAAATATTTGAAGCTAAAGAAGTGAGCTCACCATTAGGTGAGAATGTCTCAACCATGCCCCATTTGGCATAATTTTTATTTAGTTTGATGTTCAAGTTTCACAATGATGGAAGAACTTGCAAAAGGTATATGAGTCACTATGATAGAATTTTGCACCTAGCTTGATAGACATTTACATTTCTAGCAAGAGCCCAAGAAAACACCATTGTAGCTTTCCAATTATGATTTGTTAGACTTAAATGGATTTACACATATCATATCATGCTCTATATTCTTGATGACCTCTCACACCACAAAGTATACCTGCCTTATTCATCTTGCTGCTAAGCTAGCCTAACCATATAATTTACTTTATAGCTAGCTTGGCCATTAGAATCAATGAAAAGAAAGTAGATAGAGACAACCAAACCTCAATGTGTTGTAGTCTAGATGGTTGGCTAATGAGCTCCACAACTACTACCAATCTTGGTAATTATTTCTCCTTGTGGACATGTGCTCCTCAATCCCATAAGCTTGCTTGCAAGACAATGAATTCCTTTGATCGCTCTTTCCAAATAAGGCTATATGTGCGCACACACACACACACACACACACACACACACACACACACACACACACACACACACACACTCTCTCTCTCTCTCTCTCTCTCTCTCTCTCTCTCTCTCTCTCTCTCTCTCTTTCTCACTCTCTCTCTCTCTCTCCACACACACACACACACACACACACACACACACTCTCTCTCTCTCTCTCTCTCTCTGTCTCTCTCCACACACACACACACACACACACACACACACACACACACACACACACACACACACACACACACACACACACACACACACACACACACACACACACACACACACACACACACACACACACACACACACACACACACACACACACACACACACACACACACACACACACACACACACACACACACACACACACACACACACACACACACACACACACACACACACACACACACACACACACACACACACACACACACACACACACACACACACACACACACACACACACACACACACACACACACACACACACATCTATATGTATATATATCACCATGTGCACACACACACACACACACTCTGGGTTGCTAAGAAATTTTGTTGCCTTGTTGCTAGAGTAACACTCATGTTCTCATCAAAATGTTCACCATAGCTAGGCATATGGTAAAACTAGTCTTTCCCTTATTTTAATTAACTACCACAATTGGACCCCATTATCTTCCACAACTATCTTCAATGACTATTTGAACCACTACCTTGTTGAGCAAATATCTCTTCAAATAGTGGTAATCTAAGCACCAAAGATTTCTCAAACCCTCTACCAAATGCACCTTTGATAGAAGCTCTCAATGGTACTCAAAGACATTATGAATATTAGGCTATGGCCTTTTTTGATACTTTTTATGCATTTTCTAGTACAAAATCTATTTTCAAGCATATTCCATAAGCTTACAACATTAATTCTCTATGCACTAATAAGAGATCCTTCCATTTGCCTTTAAGGACAGAACCATTACTTAACCAATATGAGCATCTATCAATTGGCAATGTCACAACTTCTATGCATATCCAGATGAAAATATTCACAAATATATCAAATAATTTGAAGAATTATTTGAATAATTTATAACCTTCATACATAGGTGACAAGTCATAACATACACAAATACTCTTGGTAGAGTTGATCTAGAAAAATCAAATTCTCTACGCAAGGTTCACATGCCAATACTATTAATAGCACTATCCTCTCTAACCTCCAAAGCTAGCACACAAGTAGAAGCTCTCAAACAATCCTTAAGGGAAATTGAGCTTTGAAATTTAATGAATCCAAAAAGACATTCCAATCCATGAGCTATCTTTACATGTTCATAAACACCCTTGATGCTATTAGGCCTTTGACATTAGCACATGTACAATAATGTACTTTCAGCAACAACTTCTTGTCTAATGTGTCTCTATTTTCACTTCCACCACAAACTCATTATCCTCTTATTTTCACGAACCACCACTTTACCTCATTTTTCTCAAATTGAGCTAGCTTCAACACAAACTAAAATCCACTCTTGTTGATTAATACAATGACACATGAGATGCAATCTTCCCATGCACTCAAACTCAAATTGACTTCCTAATGGTGCCAATTCAACAATGCCATCTATCTATACAATCAAAAATGCCTATTTGTGTCTCCTTTTTGCAATTCAATGCCTCCATCACTATTATATGCTCCTTAAAAAACCCCATGGTTTTTTTGTCAAGAATCACGTGGTGGGGGGACTTGCTTGAGCTGTTGTGCCAATCGCACACTGTATACAGAAGAGGAAGCTCACTCAAGAACACAAGAAGAGAGATGGAGGCCAAAACGTTTCCTTGCTGATTTCTTCTTCTTCTTCCACACACTATACAATGTACACAAAGTATAGATAATATACAACATAAAGGAAAGTGGCCTACTAAGTCAAATAGTGCATAACTGATGTCGAAGGGTTTTCGAAAGCAAAGTCGCGACCACAGAGGACCTTGACAAATTTCAAGATAGAAGATCAATCAAGCGAATAAGAAAGATGAGAAAATGATGCCAAGTAACAATATCTTTCCAAGAGTTAACAGCCTCCTTCCACTGGTGAATATTGTCAAGTGTTGCCTAAAGCCAATGCATACGATCAGATAAAGATGAAAGCTCTTGTGAGGTTCTCTTTTTTGCATTTGAAAATCAGTTCCTTCCTCTTCTTTGGCAATAGCAACATTTTGAACTTTTTGAAAAAGCAACTCAAGCTCTTCCACTCTAAAAGAGCTCAAAATAGAGCTCATGCAACATCAGGAGGATCCAAAATCCATCCCTCCTGGGTTGCACACTCAAGCTGCACTTTCTCTTTCACATTTGGCATCTTGGCTTCATCTACAAATGTCTGCAATGGGAGGAAGTATAGATGACTTGAATCCAGCTTGTGGAAAACAAGATGCTTACTGCAATTGTCCTGCTTAGTCTGTACAGTCTCTAACCATAGATCTAGAGAGTCGGTCAAAGAGATTGCTGATTCAGCCTGTTGTAAAACAAGAGCTGTTCACAAGGGGTACCTCTACATAGATGCAGAGTCCCCTGTTTGATTCTAGAAGTTGATACTGCATTATTTGCTATCGGTGATCTTTTCACGAGTACATGGTACCTGGTAGTATAACAGAATCCATGCTTGTCGAAATCAGAGACAAATATGTGTAACAAGGAGCTTATAAGAATTCTGGTAACAGCTGCAAATGCCTGTACATAGATGCAGGGTCTAGAGCATCAAGAGCATCATCTCTCGCTTTATGTAAGGTTGAATAGAACTGGACACCTATCCGCATCAAATAATAGTTGCATAAAAAAAGCATGTACATAGACAGTCTTGCCAGCTTCTTGCGGTCACCTAATCTATAATGTGGTCCTCAGGTCCATTTTGTAACCCTGCTAAGTGCTCAAGCAAAGAGGAATTCTCAGATGCAAGTTGCCTACAAAGCTTGCTAAGCTGGTCTACTTCCAGTTGCAAGGATTTGTTCTCAGCAGTAAGAGATTGCACTTTGATTACAAGATCGTCACACTCCCCCTGCTTTTGTTGTCTCGACCGCCTTGCAGACTCACGATTGACCTCTTTTCGCTTCTGCCTTAGAGCATGTGATATTTTGAAATTGTTTACTGCATAAGGATTAATGACCTCGCTTCCTTGTTCACTGTCAGCATTGTCACTTGGTTCGGACCTTGCAAGCTTTTTTCCCTTTCTATTGCTTGTTTTCGTTGTTTTTTCTCCCCCAGGAGGAGTTTTTTCTGGTGGCCTTTTCTTAGCATACCACACGCAGCTTTTTCATACCAAAAAGCGGCCTCCTGGAATGATCAACATCAAATTTTTGTTCACAGCTTTCTGTTCAACAAGTCAGCCTTGCTGGATGACAAGTGCATCTAATGCAAGTTTCTTGTAAGCACGTTCAATCACTTTTTCTTCAATAGTTAGCACAGTACAAAACTGAAATACTTGAACCTCTTTCTTCTGTCCAATATGCTGAGCTCGGTCCTGAGCTTGTAAATCGACCTGTGGATTCCAATCACTGTCATAAAGAATGAAAATATCAGCCATTTGCCAGATTAATTTCCAACCCTCTAGCCCTTGTAGATAGTAAGAAAATGAACTTATCACTGCCTGGTTGATTGAAAGAATCAATAGCACTTTCCCGGTCTTCCGCACTTGTGTCTCCATCAATACGACAATACTGATAGTCTTTGAAAACACAAGAATCTTTCAGAATATCGAGTAGTCATGTTATCTGCATTTTGGATCGGATGTTCCCCTGTTCTGAAGCTTTCCAGGCGGTCCCCAAGCTCATATTTTGAACATTGTTGTGATGAAGTTTTCAAGTTTGCATATTCTTGTAAACTCTCTCTCATTGTTTCTTGAGACAGATCTGTGTCTTTACAACTGCTTACAAAACTTGTGGCTTGGTTCTCCTGAATTCCTCCAACGGATCTCCCAACATCATTTGGGCATTGTGGCAACATGCACTCCAATTTGACACTGTCCTGTGGTATCTCCCCTGATATTTCTTCAGCGTGAAATGATTCTTTAGAACTGTTTAAACAATATGAAGCTTGCATCTTCTCCGACTGACTTGTCAACCAATGAACCTGGTATGGTGTTTGGGCTTTCCTTTTTACAGGACATGGCCTTCTGATTCAGTTAAGCAGACACAATTTCCTATCTTGTTGACATTTTTCCCAATCAAAAAGAAAAGCTCCAGCACACAGGTTCTAGCCTGTCTCATAGAAGCATTTTCCACTCTCTAATGAGTACATCAATAGTAAAGAAAAAGTCTAGAGATCTCAAGTTCGCGAAAATAGATCGTCTTCATTGAGGCATATATCTTCCCCTGCAAGGAAACTCTCTTCACAACTCTTGTTTCTCGACCATTGTTTGCCTTCTTTTCGCGTGTCTTCAAAAAGATCCAAAGCCTCCTGAATGTGTTCTTGTTAGGTATATCCTCCAATAAAAGAGCTCCATGTCACAACATCTCTATTGGGTAGTGTATCAAAAATAACATGCGCATCTGGTAGGTTTCCATACTTGGCATACATGCCAACTAGAGCATTATAGATAAATTCCTCTTGCTCCAACCCCCTCTCCACTATACTGCCCACACAGAACAAAATGCAAACACAACGACTAAGTATGCACAAAGTAACAAATGTCACACACACAAACTTTTTGGTGGATTCCATATCTCGGATACGCAGCAGTACGACATCCACCCCCTCTGATCTTGTGCATCCTCCGGATGGGCCAACTACCCATGATCATTATTGTCAAGATCCATGAACAGATCAATCTCTTCATTGTGTATTTCTGGTATATCAACAAGGTTATCTGTCATATCATCTGTCTCTTCTACTGGAGTTTCTTCTCGGTACTCTTCTCTTGCAAATTCTTCCAATGCATAATCCTCATCATCTCTTTTCTTGAAAATCTTGATTCTTTTTCCTGCAATGAGCACGCTAAGCACTGTCCCATCCAATTTTGTCAACTCATATGTTGCATTTTTAAAGACATGTCTGACTATGTACGGCCCAAACCATCTTTTCACCATCTTTCGAAGTGCAGTATGCTAATTTTCAAGGCTGCTATCAAAGACTAATACCCAGTCTCCCTCTTCTATTGCTCTAGGCCGCAAGCGATTCCTGCTATCAAACCTTTCCTTATTTCTAAGTCTAGCAACCTTCAACCTGTTAATAGCTATACTGAATATCCTTTGGTCTTATCTCCAACTACTGGATCCGAAGAGCTAAGAGCTCCTCTCTCATCAAATCCTCTTGCCAAGGTAAAACTGACCAAGTCAAAGCACAAGTCTCAGTCGGCATAACCGGTTTCTGACCATACATCAACTCTGCGGGCATATATCCTGTGGTAACACTGTGAGTCATACGATCGGCCCACAAAGCAAATGGTAGAAGTCTTGGCCATTCTCCAATCCGTCCTCTGCATGCTTTGGCTAATGCTTTCACTATCGACGGATGCCCTCTTTCACTCTTTCCATTTCCCTCTGGATTGTATGCTGTGGTTAGAACCAACTTGATTCCTAGTTGAGAGAAAAACTCCCTAGCTTCATCTGCATCCAATTCACTGCGATCTGCAGTGATCTTACCCACATAGCCATACCTGCAGAAAATTTCTTCCAATAAGAACTTACACACTGCATTAGTGGTCTTCGTTCTCAAAGGTCTACCCTCAACATGATTGGTAAGATCCTCTCTAGCCAAAACAATATATCTCATCTGCCATAGACCCATAGGCATAGTAACCAAGTCAACTACCCACTTATAATGAATGCATAGCGGATAGGTTGGATGAAGCTCATCTCGATGACACACTACGGAATACATCTGATAGTCTTTGCAAGTCTCTACAAAGCGAGAAACATCTCTGTACATGCCTTTCCACCAATATTTTTCCTTGATTTTCTCATAAGTAGCCCACACTCCTCTATGACCAGCCCAAGGACTCTCATGAAACTCTCTCATCACCTGTAACTGGGTCTCTTTATTGCAGACAACCCGCAAGGGTAATCCACCTCTTTTCTTCGGGTGCTTCCAAAGAAATCCATCCTTAAGAAAATAACCATAGGCTTTTCTTCCGATCTTCTTGAACTCTTCATCTGTCCATTCATCTCTTTTGCTTAGTGTACTAAGGTACTTGCCAATGTACAACCAATCTCCAACATAGAGTTCTTCTATGAAAGCCACAATATCATAGACATGGCAAACATGATCAACCATAGCGCGGCTGGAATTTATGCATCATCCTCTTCTGCAAGTAGTGTCTCCTCATCATCATATCTAGCTCTAGACAGCATATCCGCCATTGGATTATCTTTCCCTGCTACATGTTTAAATTTTGGATTTAATGACTTGATGTATGTGATCCATCTCAGCATAGCTATATCCGGAGTAGAGCAACTCGTAATCATACCTATCAATGGCAATCAATCTGTCTCTACACAACTGGGGCTCCAATAAAATACTCCTTGTCACATTTGAGAGCCGTAACAATTCCCAGTAATTCCCTCTTGATTTGCGGATACCTCCTCTGTCTCTCATTTAGGACTTTCGCCCCAAACTGAATAGCGTACTTGTTTCCATTTGCATCATCTTGACCCACAGCCCAACCTATGCCAATTGGACTAGTGTCAGCTGTCAATACAATAGGCCTTCCGCAATTATAATCTACTTTCCTGAGAGTAGGAGCAATCTGCAATAACTTCTTCAATTTTTGCATGGCTCTAGTGTGGCTCTCATCCCAATAAAATTTCAGCCCCTTTCGAAGTAGCTGATATAAACAATCTACTATGTGTGCAAAATGGGGTATCCAAATCATGTAAAACACACAGGCTCCAATGAATCTCCATACCTCTGAAGTGGTAGAACAATACTTTGTAATCTTTCCTATAGCATCCACCTTCTCAGGTGAAGGTTTCCTGCCATAATACCCACACATATGTCCAACAATGACAACCTCATTTACTCCAAAAACAGATTTCTGCCCTGATAGTGTCAAGTTCACTTCTTCTAACCGGGCCAAAATCTTTTCACAACCTACAATATGATCAGCCACAAAGTATCTGCATCCCTGCTCATTTAGACTCTCATTCTTCTCTTCTTTTGCACACCCCTTAATGGGCACATCATCCAAGAAAGGCATGGTAAGCTGAGGTATATACTCACGAAGGACCTTATGCATGGCATTCATCATATGCGCAACAGAATTAGTGGCACCTTGAGGCAAGGTACACATCCTGACAAGCCCAATAGGAGTTCTCATAGTGGTTATGTCCCTACTTTCCAAGGCCATCTGAAACTGATCATATCCCGAATACAAGTCACCTAAAGAATAGATGGCACGTCCAGCAAATGCTTCTGCAAACTCATCCACAGCTGGACCTATACCAATATTCCTGATAGTAACTCTGTTTACTGGCTGCATGTCCTGTATAAATCGGAGAGTACCATTCTTCTTTGGAACCGTAAACCACCTATTTGAGTATTGTGCAGATGACGGTTCTAGGATTCCCATCTCGATTTTCTCATTTAACAAGTCAACTAGCTTTGGCAGGTGTACCCTAGGCACTGGAATAGGTCGGAGGTTCCATGGAATATGAGGAATAGTAAAGATCACCATATGGGCAATAATATCCGGATTCACACATCCAATCTCATGCGAAAAGAAAGCAAACCCCCTTCCATGTCGCTCAAGCATATCCTAAAAGCACTGCTTCTCAGAGGATAGCAAAAAATTACAATTTCCAATTTTTAATTCAGCAAGAGTCTCTGCTGAAAATTTATGGCCTATATGCTCTGGATTCCTCAAAATTGGCTGGTTGGCAGCCCTCTCTATTTGCTGATCACTATCAAGTGGAAGCGGTCCAGCTACCGGCTTCACCTTCTTATCCACAGTCTTGTATTTCGTGTCAACCCTGGCTTCATTATGATCCTCTGCATTACTCAAATCATGCTGTAAATCAGCAATTCTGCCCTTTGGTGTGGCTGAATATCCTCAGCCCTCTGCTCTATGGACTGCATATGAACAGCCCTAAACTCTGGATGCTGAAATATTTCAGTAGTAAACTCTGTTGGCTGAAAGTTTTCAGCCCTCTGTGTCTCTGTAGGCTGATCATAATCGGCCGGAAACTCTGTTTGCTGAATTTCTTCAGCTCTCAACACTTTTTGTTGAGTCACCTTAGCCTCTGACTCTATCTGTGACACAAAATCTGAAATTTCATGAAACATGTGCAGGGACTGTACTGATACATTATTGAGACAACTCTGCATATCAATTTTTAGAATATTTTCCATTTCTGTCATCGTATCTACACAAACCACACTATCATACATCCCATCTATATGCTCATCATCCTCTAAAATTCCTACATTTTTCAAATCTTTCTCTTTCTTGCATATGTACTGTTTGGCAGCTCTAGGCAACTTAGAAATCTTCTGATAACTCATTGAACTATTTGCTGAAATTCCAACAAAATTGGAGGAGAAAACACTGCTGCCAGGAGGTGAGAACTCCAATCTCCTCTGCTCTATACCACATTCGTCTCGCGGAATAGCGGTACCTAATGAAAACCCGAATCCCTCATAGTGGGCAAAGGTGCATCTCGAAGAGTATCCCTATTTCTAGCATGATTTACACACACAATCATAAACTGGACTGCTCTCATACCATCTTTACTGCGAATCTGTGCATAAGCAGATCCATCATCCATTACTTTCGTCTCCATGCGCATCTCTGTAATGAATGGCTGTCCTAGGATTATAGGGTAAGAGCATGAATCCTGCATAAAGAAATGGAAATCCTCCTCTACATCTCCAATAGAAATCCTGACACTATGACATGCAACATACAAATCACCCATAGTATTGCTGGCGGCTCTCATATGCCACCCATGCTCTGCATCCATAGGCCATCTATTACTTTCATAAACTCCACGAACTATGATATTAATCTTTGAACCATGATCCACCAAAGCAACATAAGGCACCTATTTCTCTCCAATTTTTACCAACCATTGTTTCTGTAGTTGCCCTAGCCTAATGACTCCATGAAAAATGACTACATGGTACCAAGATAGGCTCATCAGTTTCAGCATAATGCATGGGCTGAACTCTCTTCTCTGTCTACGAAAAAACAAAAGCATTCTCAACCATAACCTCATCCTCATTCTCATCCAACTCCCCAATCAAAACTCCCTGTGTATCAGTAATAGGCAATGTATGTCTTTTTCTCTTCAGGACTTCTTGGAACTGATCTTGAAACTCCCTTTTCCAGATGCCCAAAACCTCAGAAATAGTAAAAGTCACCTCACTGCCAAGTATCTTGTCATTAAAGATTTTCTTCATGTCTGTAGATGTCTCAATATCGGACATTAATCTAAATCCTGGATGCTTTCTCTGTCTAGGCTCCTGCCTCTTTTCTTTCTTTTGAGCATCTTCCATTTGCCGTTCTGGCCCTGGTCTCAAAGACGGCCATGTAATAGGTGGAGTAACAAACTCAGCCCCTCTAGTCTTTTTAGCTGCATTTGGATTCTCTTCATCTCTCTAATGCTTCTCCTCAACAAGTACATATGCTCCTTGAGACTTAGCCAAGTAGGCATAAATAGTGTACCTGTCAACATGCGAATCCCAACCTGTCTCAGATCTGATGCTAAAACTTGCACTAGTCAAAATAGTCTGCTGGATTTTCCCCTTGTTTGCCGTCTCTAAAGCATAGGTCCATAATGCTGACTGGCTCTCTGAACCTTTCTCAATCTGGACTCCATGTGCAGAGGCATCTCCTCTAGCTACCACATAAGAAGTACGCATAGCCATGTCATCTACTAATTTCTTCATTCCGCCTTTCCCAAAATTGGTAGCAAGTGGAGCTCCTATTTCAGTCAACCAGATCTTGCCATATTGTCCCCAAAATACCAAATTCTTCCTCCTTGCATCTTGCAAAGATTCACAATCCCTGCAATGTTGATGGTCCATACTATCACACCAAATACATCTTCAATCTCTCCTAGGTGCACTAGGAGCACTAGAAGAAATAGTAGGCGCGGTCGAAGCAAACTACTCTTTCAATTTTCCTACCAATTCTGCTTTAACTGACTCCAGTGTCAAATCCATTATGCCTTTGATTATGTCATCAAGAGAGGAAGGAATCAAAGGAGCGGATGATTTTGGAGCAGAAGGAGCCGGCATTGGTCTTGGAACAGGAGGATTAGAAATAATAGGCATTGGCATAGGCCAAGTAACTGACTGAGGAAGAGAAGAAATGACACGGGTAGAAGCAGACATAGGAGCAGAAGACGGCATTGGTGTCATGGATCCATTCTGTAGGCGGGTCTTCCATATCCGCCTCTTGGTCAAAGTCGAGACCGCATCCTGGGCATCTTGCCAATCTATTTTAAGACCCATAGGCTTCGTGCGATCCTCAAGAAGCTCTCCTAATCCTTCTTGAAGAGTAGGATCTGCAGCTTGCAAGAAAAGCTCAACTTTCTCAATATCCAATGCTCTTTGTTCAATGGCATCGAGCTGATATACCTCTCTTCAAATTCTCATCTTAATTCTGAAGCAACTAGACCTTTGTTTGGCATGTAGGCCCACTCTCGAAATGACCGCCATGTAGCCATCCCAAAGTCCTCAAGAAAATACTCCTCTTTCAGGGCCTTTTTAAAATCTTGCCAATGCGAATTTTGAAAGAAAAGATCAGTCACTTTTACCCTCAAGGCGGGTGTGACAAGGCGAAGAAAATATTTACTCATAAGTCTTGTTGGTACTCCAAAAAATCCCATCTTAATCTCATACATCTTCAAATAAGCCGATACATTACGGCCATCAAATAGCTTCTTTTCATTTTCAACAGCTTCAATCGCCTTAGTCACGCTGATTGCATTCTCTTTCTCTGAATATAGTTGCCTTTGTTGAGACAACTGTTGTTGATGTAACTACTATTGCTGTTGCATATACAATTGTGTCTTCTGATTTTGAAGTTGCATATACATAGACATATTTGGCAAAATCTGCTTTAAATCATCTGTAGAAGTACTTGAAGCAGAAGTCGATGATGAAGCTGAAGTAGAGGACAAAGCAGGAATTGTAGAAGAGGTTGAAATTGATGATGAAGTATCTCCCATCCTGAAATTCTTTTAATGCGACGCTTTCACGTCGGGTTCACCAAAGATGTTGAAGGGTTTTTGAAAGCAAAGTCGCGACCACAGAGGACCTTGACGAATTTCAAGATAGAAGATCAATCAAGCGAATAAGCAAGACGAGAAAATGATGCCAAGTAACAATATCTTTCCAAGAGTTAACAACCTCCTTCCACTGGTGAATATTGTCAAGTGTTGCCTAAAGCCAATGCATACGATTAGACAAAGATGAAAGCTCTTGTGAGGTTCTCTTTTTTGCTTTTGAAAATCAGGTCCTTCCTCTTCTTTGGCAACAACAACATTCTGAACTTTCTAAAAAAGCAACTCAAGCTCTTCCACTCCAAAAGAGCTCAAAACAGAGGGGGTTGGAGCACGATCCAAAATCCATCAGCAGGATCCAAAATCCATCCCTCCTAGGTTGCACACTCAAGCTGCACTTTCTCTTTCACATTTGGCGTCTTGGCTTCATGTACAAATGTTTGCAATGGGAGGAAGTACAGATGACTTGAATCCAGCTTGTGGAAACAAGATGCTTACTGCAGTTGTCCTGCTTAGTCTGTACAATCTCTAACCATAGATCTAGAGAGTCGGTCAAAGAGATTGCTGATTCAGCCTGTTGTAAAACAAGAGCCATTCACAAGGGGTACCTCTACATAGATGCAGAGTCCCCTGTTTGATTCTAGAAGTTGATACTGCATTATTTGCTATCGGTGATCTTTTCATGAGTACAGGGTACCTACTAGTATAACAGAATCCATGCTTGTCGAAATCAAAGACAAATATGTGTAACAAGGAGCTTATAAGAATTTTGGTAACAACTGCAAATACCTGTATATAGATGCAGGGTCTGGAGCATCAAGAGCATCATCTCTCGCTTTATGTAAGGCTGAATAGAACTGGACACCTATCCGCATCAAATAATAGTTGCACAGAAAAAGCATGTACATAGACAGTCTTGCCAGCTTCTTGCGGTCACCTAATCTGTAATGTGGTCCTCAGGTCCATTTTGTAACCCTGCTAAGTGCTCAAGCAAAGAGGAATTCTCAGATGCAAGTTGCCTACAAAGCTTGCTAAGCCGGTCTACTTCCAGTTGCAAGGATTTGTTCTCAGCAGTAAGAGATTGCACTTTGATTACAAGATTGTCACACTCCGCCTGCTTTCGTTGTCTCGACCGCCTTGCAGACTCATGATTGACCTCTTTTCGCTTCTGCCTTAGAGCATGTGATATTTTGAAATTGTTTACTGCATAAGGATTAATGACCTCGCTTCCCTGTTCACTATCAGCACTGTCACTTGGTTCGGACCTTGCAAGCTTTTTTCCCTTTCTATTGCCTGTTTTCGTTGCTTTTTCTCCCCCAGGTGGAGTTTTTTCTAGTGGCCTTTTCTTAGCATACCACACACAGCTTTTTCATACAAAAAAGCGGCCTCCTGGAATGATCAACATCAAATTTTTGTTCACAGCTTTCTGTTCAGCAAGTCGGCCTTGCTGGATGACAAGTGCATCTAATGCAAGTTTCTTGTAAGCACGTTCAATCACTTTTTCTTCAATAGTTAGCACAGTACAAAACTGAAATACTTGAACCTCTTTCTTCTGTCCAATACGGTGAGCTCGTAAATCGACCTGTGGATTCCAATCACTGTCATAAAGAATGAAAATATCAGCCGTTTGCCAGATTAATTTCCAACCCTCTAGCCCTTGTAGATAGTAAGAAAATGAACTTATCACTGCCTGGTTGATTGAAAGAATCAATAGCACTTTCCCGGTCTTCCCCACTTGTGTCTCCATCAATACGACAATACTGATAGTCTCTGAAAACACAAGAATCTTCCAGAATATCCAGTAGTCATGTTATCTGCATTTTGGATCAAATGTTCCCCTGTTCTGAAGCTTTCCAAGCAGTTCCCAAGCTCATATTTTGAACATTGTTGTGATGAAGTTTTCAAGTTTGCATCTTCTTGTAAACTCTCTCTCATTGTTTCTTGAGACAGATCTGTGTCTTTACAGCTGCTTACAAAACTTGTGGCTTGGTTCTCCTGAATTCCTCCAACGGATCTCCCAACATCATTTGGGCATTGTGGCAACATGCACTCCAATCTGACACTGTCCTGTGGTATCTCCCCTGATATTTCTTCAGCGTGAAATGATTCTTTAGAACTGTTTAAACAATATGAAGCTTGCGTCTTCCTCGATTGACTTGTCAACCAATGAACCTGGTATGGTGTTTGGGCTTTCCTTTTTACAGGACATGGCCTTCTGATTCAGTAAAGCAGACACAACTTCCTATCTTGTTGAATTTTTCCCAATCAAAACGAAAAGCTCTAGCACACAGGTTCTAGCCTGTCTCATAGAAGCATTTTCCACTCTCTAATGAGTACATCAATAGTAAAGAAAAAGTCTGCAGATCTCAAATCCGCGAAAATAGATCGTCTTCAATGAGGCATATATCTTCCCCTGCAAGGAAACTCTCTTCACAACTCTTGTTTCTCGACCATTGTTTGCCTTCTTTTTGCATTTCTTCAAAAAGATCCAAAGCCTCTTGAATGTGTTCTTGTTAGGTATATCCTCTAATAAAAGAGCTCCATGTCACAACATCTCTATTGGGTAGTGTATCAAAAATAACATGCACATTTGTCAGATTTCCATACTTGGCATACATGCCAACTAGAGCATTACAGATAAATTCCTCTTGCTCCAACCCCCTCTCCACTATACTACCCATGTAGAACAAAATGCAAACACAATGACTAAGTATGCACAAAGTAACAAATGTCACATACACAAACTTTTTGGTGGATTCCACACCTCGGATGCGCGGCAGTATGACACCGACTACACTAATCGATCGGCGCTATGTCTTTGCCAGTTGTAGGTAGGTGTAACAAACTAAATATAATAAGTGATAAGTTAGTGCCCATGTGAGTATCATAATGACCACCAACGTGCTAAGTGTAGATGTGCGGACCCATCTAGCCAAGTGGTTCATCATCAATGTCCGCACGTGTTGAGCTTGCCATCTCAACACTCCCCCTCAAGCTCAACTCTATCTCTGCAACTCCAAGTAAGCTTCGGAACATTCGAAGCTTCTCTGCACCCAATGCCTTTGTGAAAATGTCAGCTATCTGATCCTATGTGCTAACATATGCCAAGTCAATCTCTCCTGCAAGTACCTTCTCTCTCACAAAGTGGTAGTGCACCTCAATGTGTTTTGTCCTAACATGGAACACTAGATTCCTAGCTAGCTGTATGCTGCTCATGTTGTCACAATGAATGACAATTGGACCATCTCCTTGCACATCCAAATCACCTAATAACTTTTGCAACCATACCACCTCACATGCTGCCATAGCGGCACCTCTATACTCAGCCTCTGTACTCGATAAAGCAAATGTAGGTTGCTTTTTGCTGCTCCATGTAACTGCTACACTACCAAGGGAAAACATGAATCCACTTGTAGATCTTCTGTCTGACATGCTACCAGCCGAATCTGCATTTGTGTATCCAAAGACCCGTACATCCTTACCTGCCTCATAAAAAAGTCCATAATGTAACGTGGAATTCATGTACCTCAATATACGTCTAATTGCATTCAAATGAGGCTTTCTAGGCATCTGCATAAACTGACTGACAAGGCCAACATCATAGCTTAAGTCTGGCCTTGTGATAGTCATGTAAATCAAACTCCCTACTATCCTCTTGAACATAGTAGGGTCTTCTATCTCATCCCCAACATCAGTACTCAGTTTCACATTTTGCTCCAATGGTGCTGAAAGAGGCTTACATATTGTCATACCGTACTTGGATAACATATCCAAGCCATACTGCCTTTGGGATAGCCATATACCATCATCAGGGATGCTCTAACTCCTCATAACCTGCTGGCTGCTCCATATACACTTCTTCTTGCAATTCACCATGCAAGTAGGCATCCTTAACATCCATTTGCTGCAAAATCCAACCTTTGGCTGCTGCCAAGGCAATCACACACCTAACAGTTGCCATTCTAGCAACTGGACTGAATGTCTCTTCATAATCTATGCCATATGTTTGAGCATAGCCTTTTGCAACCAACCTAGCCTTATACCTGCTAACTGAAACATCTGCATTATGCTTGGCTTTGTAAACCCACTTACAGCCAATAGCTTTCTTACCCTTAGGTAAGGGTATCAAATCCCAAGTCTTATTGGCTTCTAATGCAGCCATCTCCTCATCCATTGCTGCATCCTAATGAGCATGACCAACAATATCCTCAAAACAAGTGGGCTCAACATCCTCAACTAGTTTCACCATATACGCATAATGGTGAACTGCATAACCTTCAAAACCAAATCTTTTAATAGGGTGTCTGACCCTACTAGATCTGCGTACCACCGGATCACTCAATGGAGCCTTTACATTACTATGAGCTCTCTGTACACATGGTGTCATGACTGAAGGAATACCAAGCTCATCATCCAAGCTCTCTGAGCCACTAGAATCTCCATCAAATCCCAAATGACTGGTAAATGCATCATTACCATCCGGCACTTTCTTCTTTCCTTTGTCCTTCCCTGCAACACTTATAGATCCACCTGAAGGTATGGGGCTACTCCTTAGTCTCCCAGACCAAGGGCTTACTGTAGGTGTAGTACCAGATGATGTTTTTGGTCCACTAAGACTCCGTAATTCTTGTTTATCTTTCTGCACGTAGCTGTCCTGATCATTATCATCATCCAAAACATCACCAGCATGTGTATACGAACTTCCCATCTCATCAAAGATAACATCCCTGCTCACTCTGAACTCACCTGTACAGGATTATAAGAGCGATACCCTTTCCGCTCTAAAGAGTATCCAATAAAAACACATTTTTTTGCTTTTGGATCAAGCTTCTTCCGTAGCTCATCTGGCACATGAACGTATGCAACATAGCCAAATAATTTCAAGTGCGATACATCAGGCTTCTTGCCAGTCAGGCATTCTTCAGGAGTCATCCCATGAACTGCAGAGCTGTGGGAGTTTTGTTCATAATGTAGACAACAATATGGACAGTCTCAGACAAAAAATGTTTGGGCATATTCTTTTCAGCCATTAATGCCGTGCAACTTCTGCAATATGCTTTTTTTTTCTTTCTACAACACCATTTTGCTGTGGGATATACTTGTAAGTAAATTGCCTCTTTATTCCATGAGTCCTCAAGAAGCCATGAACTCATTAGAGAGGTACTCTCCCCCTCCATCTGATCTCAAGCACTTCACTTTTAAGCCTGTTTCTGTTTCAACAACTACCTTAAAAGATTTGAAGTGCTCAAACACATCACTCTTTTCCTCCATGAAGTATACCCATAGCTTCCTTGGACTGTCATCAATAAATGTGACAAAGTATTTGCTGTCACCAAGAGATACATTCTGTGTAGGTCCCCAAACATCTATATGTACTACATCAAGTATATTTCTGCTCACTTCTCTATCATGCGAGAAGGGTTGTCTTGCTTGCTTACCAAACTGGTATGCTTCACAGACTTAATGCAATTTTGCAACTCTAAAAGAAGGCAACTCTGTAAAACCAATCCTCTGGACTGCATTAATTTCAGCCTTTGCACATTTGCATGTCCAATATGTTTATGACATATTTCAATATCTGCAACTACTCATTTTCCTTTAGCATACATAGCAGCATCCATTGCAGGAATTCTAACATCCATTGCAGGAATTCCAGCATCTAAAGTGAACATTCGGCCAACTCTACTTCCTTTTGTGACCAACCTACACTTATCATTAAAGTCTTCTACAAAACAACCTTTTGCATTGAATCAAACCTGCAACCTTTGCTCTACCATTTGGCCAACAGACACTAGATTCTTTGTAATTGAAGGCACATGCAATACATTTGTCAGACTCTTTGTCTGGCCATCATACAAGGACAAGGGAACCTTTCCAATGTGTAAAATTGGGTGGCATGAATCATTACCCATCTGCACATAACCTGGGTTTTGTAAGTCCTGCATCTCTCCAAACCATTCAACATGACTGGTCATATGATTAGATGCACCTGAATCAACATACCATACATCATCATGTGTCCCCTTTCCTATAACTGCATTCATCATATGCTGCATAAGAAACACATGCTCATTTTTGTCTTCATTCTATCATGAAGACGATGCATAGTTTCCTTGCTGCAATTTACCACTGTGAATATTATCCTTCTTTGCATAGCAATGGGCTACAATATGGCCTGTTTTGCCACAGTAATGGCAAACAATAGCAGAATTTCCAGAACCTCTATCCTGCCATCCACCTCTTCCTCTAGAGCTCCCCTTGCCTCTAAAGTTTCCTCTGCCTCCAGAAACCTGCATTTCACCAAACCGTTGATTGAACCTCTTTTGTTGGTTATCGCCAGCACGTCCCATACCATGGCTTCTCGAAGAGGATCTTCCACGTCCCCTTCTTGAACTCGAGTAAAATGCTTGGACCTGTTCACCATTTCTTTCAAACGAATCACCCTGCATATTGATCTCTTCAATAATCATGAGAGAGATCAGCTCATCAAAATCTGGAAATGGCTTCCGTACATATACTGAAGTAACAAATGATTTCCATGCCTTCTCATTGTTAAGGCCACTCAGAGTGGATGAAACCAAATCATCATCATCCGGCATTGCATCAATCGCCGCTAAGGCATCTGAAATGCTCCTCTCAAAACATACTCATTGACAGACATTTTCCCTTTCTTCAAGGCATTCAACTCTTGCTTGAGTTGAATCTTTCGTGCCTTTGTATTTATTGAAAACATGCTCTCAAAAATTGTCCAAGCTGCATGTGAAGTCTCTTGATTCCTGATATGTCCCAGCATAGTATTATCAATTACTGTAGATAGCTAGTACATCACCTTTTTGTCTTTCACATTCCACTCTTTCCATGCTTTTAACTCATCTGCAGTTGGAGGGATACCTAGCTCTGGCTCCTTTTCTTCACCTGAGACAAACTCATAAAGGCCCTTTCCAATGAGGAAGTTCGTCACACATAACTTCCATGAAGGGTAGTTGTTCTTGTCGAGCTTCTCAATAATGGGATTTCCACTGTTCTCCGCCATTATCACAAACAAGGATACATCACAGCAAGCTAGTCTTCTGCAGTCTTTCACAACACGTGCACAACACTACGCCAAATATTGACCGAAAGTGGGTGCACAGATTACATGCACAGATTACTATTATTCATCATCTCTCAAATCTTGTACTTGTACTAGTGTTAATGGATTGGTCTCATTAATACATATATCCTTAGAATTCCACATGGTCCACTTAATAAGAAGACACTTCAAGAACCAAAAACTTAGCGTTTCTCAATCGATATTCATATGATAGAATTCTAGTTCATGATGATTCACATGTCCCTGTGTTGTAGTTGCCTTCCTAAAATTTTCCACCTTGAGAGTTGGCTTCGCTATTCTTGACAAGTGTGCATATCTATGCTCATTCTCATAACAATTGTATCCCTAATAACCCCTTATTGAGCTTGGCAATCCATTCCAAGAAAGTTCTTTTTGTTGCTCATCCCATATATTCCATGAAGTATTCATCCTTGACCGATTTTTAAAAATCATCCTAGGTTTATCCATGATATGTGATATTATCTCTTACATGTAACCCGATCTTTAAGAATGACTTGATATGTGAGAAAATCTCTTATATGTGACCTAATCTTTGAGACTATGACCTATATAACATATTAACTCACCTAATTTGTAAGAGTTCTAATAAATTCAAGCTTCTTTGCATAAACTCTCAAGTATTTAGATATGTCTCACCCTTCAAATTACTTCACCTCATTTGCAACTAATTGGAGAGCATTTGTTACCACTTCTTCTTGTTTACACATCCATATGTTTGTATAATTTACCTCATATTTTCTCATCATATGAAATCTACATCTAAATAAATGTCTCCCATGATGTTGAACTCTCACGTTGGATTTTTCATGTTGGGTTAAGATTTTTTTTTTCAAGAGACTTGTGTGTATGCTCCAAGAAGAAAACTATCTCAAATTGTGAGAGTTCTGGTTAGGAAGAGATAGTTTTCATTATATGAAGAAGAGGAGAGGGTTTATAGAATCAAGCCTACACAAAAATACATTGAAAGAATATATATAACATAACTAGAATTCAAATAAAAATATACATTTAACAAAAATAAATCACATGATTCAATTTTGAATGCTTATGTGTAGCATACTCCTTGCTCTGGATAGTAGAAATTATTTATGTATAGCACTAAATGTTTATGGAAAACCCTATATTTATGAATATGTCTAGATGTTTATGGACATCCATGTATGCTTCTATTGTGTAAGAATAGCTATATTCTTATATGTGAATATCCTTGCTCTTGTTTAACCCATATTCTCTTGTTTTACCCTAGAGTTGATCAAGAATAACCCTCTTGATGATCAATCTAATATATCCTTCTTTTGTTTCAAGACAGTAGTAAAATATTTTTATTCTAGAACAATCCACTTCTTCTCTTGATTCAATATAGCAATGCATGCCTCCTTGTTGATAGTTTAGGCCTACATATATCTATCTTTGTTCTTGTTTAAGAATAACTTGCCCTTCTTGAAAAATAGTAGTATATGTTTTTCTTAAGATGTATGTAGTTTATTCTCCCTTTGTGGCTTTTTTCCCTTTCCTCTACCTGTATAGATTCCCACCCCAGATTTGCCCTTGCAACCCATAAATCATGCTAGAAAATTAGCACCCTATTCTTATCTTCATGGCACTTTCTTGTTTTTCAAATATACCCCTTTGATACCCTTTTTAAACCTATTTTAGTCTCAAAGTTGTTTAAATCTCCATCTTTAAGTATTAGGTATGTCCTCACATCAAAGAGCTTATAATGGAATACAATGTAAGTATATGCTGATGTTGTATTGAATCTCCATTGGCATTGTATAGGAGTATGAATTCTCATAACTTAAATTACAAATAAATATAAATACAGTCTCTTGTTCTATTTGATCATCTCATATGTTCAATTCAAGTTTGTGAACAAAAAATACACAATGATTAAGGAGAATAAGAGACCACACATCCCATCTAGGATAGATGGACAAGAGCGGGTTTATTGCCACATTTGTGACTATATAAGGACATTTTCATAGTGATGACTCATGCGATGATTATGGGAGTGCAACATGATCATAGTTCCACACATTAATTGGTTGCTACTTTCACTTATTAGTTTGATACCATGCGGCATATTCCACAGTGGATTCCGTGTGGTTTCTCGATGGATTTCATAAAACTAGAGGCATATTCCACGGTGGATTCCGTGAGGTTTTTCGATGGATTCCATAAAACTATATGCATTTTCTGGGGCTCGTACACAAGGTGGATTCCTTGTGCAAGAAGTTGATTTGTATAGCTGAAAACTGCTAGGTATTCACTATTGTTTGTTTATTTCATTTATAAACAATTGTGAATGCTTCAGTTGATGTGTAGAGTAGGTAGCAGTGGCTTTGGATAGCATTGGGCGTTAGAGTAAGTCCAAGCATAAATTTCATAATTATGATTAGTTATCTTAAGTATAATATATAATAATATGTATGATATTGTATTATTAAAATTATTACTCTATTTGTAAGTTATAAGTTTAAACTTCTTTAGTAATAATTAAATCATTGTTCTTAGTACTATTAATTTTTTTAAAATATAGATTATTTTAGAATATGAGATTAAAGATATGTTTTTATTGAAATAAGCTTTCTTTATGGAATATCTTGCTATTTTCTTGATGTGGTTAAGTTTAGAAGGCTTTTCTAGCTTTCTTTATAAAAGCAACAGGATCGCGTGCCAAAAAGGAGAACAAGGTGAAAACTAAAATTTTTCATTTCTCCCTTATCTAGAATCAGAATTCAGAGCTTCAAGAGTCGTTGTACTTTCTTTGTAAATATATGTAAGATATGAATGTAGATATACATGTAAAACTATAATATATAATTAAGGATGGTAAACCATGGCTTTTGCCATGGGGGAGCTTGGGCCCAATCGTGTGTTTTTATATTGTCTTTCTCAATCTATTGAGTTATTCAAATCCTCTTATGTATTATAATGTCGTTTGTATTTAATAGTTGAGATATTTGATTTGTTAGATTTTTCCACTAAGTTCTATTATGTGTGTGTCATAGAGTTGTTTATGATTGAGATTTGCTAGATTTGCCACATACTCCTACTTCATACCATAGTTAGCACTTGGTTTTTCATGTATCATGTTGCTCTCATATTTATATACATATTTTACTATTTGATATGATATTACTTCATCTTATATTATTTTTATATTATGTAATCTCACAAATCGGAGTTGAAAAAATATAAATGTATCAATAACCATTCATTAAGAGTGTATGTGCAAATTTCATCAACGCTATGACCCACAAATTGTAGTAGTGCATATTCTTGCTCTTGAGGAGTGTATAGTTGATGTGGGGGAGAGTATAGTAGCTATGTACAAGATAGCATTGCTAGGGTAGGGTGATTTTATCACACCAAGGGCCATATGTTGTGATTAGGGTACTTGATCATACCATATATAGGAACATATGGTGGGGAAAAAGAGAAAGAAAGGGGAAGTGTGAGAATAAGGGAAGAGAGATAGAGAGAGAGAGATAGAGTGAGGAAGAGAGACTAAGAAAGAGACAAAGATAAAGTGAGAGTATTAGAGTTTAGATTTGATTTTTAAAAGAAACCTAATATCACTTGTAGGATGCATGGGTCAAATGCATTGCTTATGGGACATTTTGAATAGTTCATTGTTTATAGGATGCTTGACCATGCATCACTATGAATGTCACTTAATCCATGGAGCATAATAATGAGTGGAGTGATTTTTCTTGCATCTTTTATGCAACAAAAATTATTATCACTATGCCCAGTGAAAGTGTTTTGGGGGGGGGGGGGGGGGCTTTCCCCCCAAAAGGACAAACGTAGAGATGAGAATGAAAGAGATATGCAAGAGAATGAAAAGAAATTGATTATTTTGTACATTGATCACCCATCATTTACAAATATATAGCGCATAATGTAACATTTGAGATTTGTATCTCACGACTCTCCACTCCTCGCATGTAACTTTTGAGGGGGGTTTCATCCCTACCCACACACACACACACACACACACACACACACACACACACACACACACACACACACACACACACACACACACACACACACACACACACACACACACACACACACACACACACACACACACACACACACACACACACACACACACACACACACACACACACACACACACACACACACACACACACACACACACACACACACACACACACACACACACACACACACACACACACACACACACACACACACACACACACACACACACACAATGAACAGTGGTTGACTATTCTATCTATTAATCATCCCTCATTACAAATATATAGCACATAATGTAACATTTTAGATTTGCATCTGATGACTCTCTACTCCTAAAATGTAATCTTTGAAACTTGTGAACTCTTCTCCATGTACAAAAAGTGCACTTATAATGCATGGCTAATGGATATGTTGGATATAGACCATTGCAATATCATAGCACTATCTTTCTTTTATTTTTACAAACGTAGCCTATGACGAGCCCAAATACTTTTATGAAATTATTTAATTATTTGTTGTTGAGTCTCCTTATTGCATACTAGTCTTTGTGGAATACCATTCCTTTGCTTTGGATGCTTCCAATACCCATTCTTCAATAAATACCCATATGTTTTCCTTTGAATCCTTTTGAACTCTTGATCATTCCATTATTCTTGCCTTGACAACATACTCAGAAATGTCAAATCATCATCCATTTGCCATCACACATCTTTTGAAAAAGGTACAATGGAAGAAACAAAGCACATCTAATCAAGACTTGCACTTGCACTACCAACTTTTTTATGTACAGAGACCACATCGGCCTCACTCTCATACCTAGTTCTTTATATCATACCTACAACATGACAAAACTTTGGGTTCAAGGTTTTGATATAAGTAATCCATCATAGCATTATGTTGTCCAAAGTTGAATGACTAGTAATCATGCCAAGTATTGGTAAGTTGTCTATTTCAAGCTCCAATAAAATGTTATTTATCTCACTTTAAAGCTATAAACACTCCCAAAGCCCCATAACTCCCCTTTTATCTATGGATACTTTGGTTGTTATTGGTTCAACACCTTAGATCCAAACCTACATTCTTGTTCATCATCTTATGCAATAGCCCATCTAGTCCCTTTAGAATTGGTATCAATTGTGATAATGACAGACCTTCCACTTTTATAGTTAAATTTTTGCAATGTTGGTGTTGCTTGTAATAAATACTTTAGCTTCATTGTCTTACCATCTTAGACACATATTAATTAAAATAGACTTCAAAAGGTACCAATCTCAAGAGAAAATCCTCTATATTTGAATCATATTCACCAAATTCCCTTAGGATTTCTTTAGAAATACTTCGACTTTCCCTCTCACAATGGTCACATCCCTTGCACAACTCATTTTCTCAAGGTACTAGCTCTAAGCCACGCCCCTTTATCTCATAAAAACTCAATTCCAAAAGACTCTCTTTTTGGCTTCCAACTCATTTTTAATTCTTTTTAAGGAATTATTCACATCACATTGGCCTATTATCTCACAAAATCTAGAGTCTCTTTGAACAAACTCTTTCTCATTCTCAACTTCTTTCGTCCCTAAGGTTTTCTCTTTCTCAATAGATAACCCATCCTTATTCTCAAAGTTTTCTCCTCAAAAACATGTGAGTCAACCTCACCAACCAATCATCAAGATATACATGTGTCACATAATATTTAGTCCTTAATTCACTTTCACAAGATGGCTCTTCAACATTACCCATATGAAGCATGTTATTAGATACTTCCTAGATCCTTTCCTTATCTCCTTTTATTTCCATTGTAAGCTAGATCACATCTTGACTAGAATATGTTTGTGTCTTCTCAGAATCCTCATATTCCTCATCTTCTCTTTTAGAACTTGCAGTATCAGGCTCACTATCGTCCTACTCAATATGCTTCCCTGTGGACATGCCAAACTTTCTTGGCAAATCTCGTCTACTATGATAGATAGAGATTGTGACTTTGCCACAGTCTTGAATAGCTCATGCCTTCCTTAGCCATGTTCTTCTTAGAATTAGAGGAAATTCCCCTATTCTAGTTAGAATCACATGATAACTTATCTTCAAGGGTATATCATACACCTTGATTTCAAGGTCTTTTATGACTCCTTGAGCATGACTTACTAACCTCGATTGAAATCCTAATAATTCAATTATTTAGATGCCAAACTTTTCAACAAGCATGTTTGATGACACACATTGTACCCCTCCTCAAAATAGACTTCTCTGATGTCCTTATCTTTGTATTGCACATTTACAATTGGACAAATATCAAGAAACTTCTCAACACTCAAACCTCACTATCCCTCGTAATGTTTCTCCCAGGAGCTCTAACCTTTGCCTTAGTCTACTTTGTAGTATCTTTGGTTTTACCCTTTTGAGCCTCAGAATCATTCTTTCCCTTAGCTTTCCATCTCTTGCCTACCTTGCTTGTCTTTGGCTCCATCCCTCTATACTTCTCTCGTGCTCCTAGTAGTAGGTGTCGCATCAATTCTTCTATTAGTGGCAAGAATGCAATTCAATGAAGTCCTCCATTTCTCTTCTGATGAAGAAGGACCTCCAGAAGTTTAAGGTTCATGAACCTCAATCCCTAAATCATTCTATTTGTTGGGAAGATTCTTTAGGAAGGGATACATGACACCTCCTAATCTGCTAGGTTGTGGACAACTTGGACTTATGTGACAAAACTCTCTGTAGTTAAAACATGTAGGATGTTTGCTTACAAGCCCTCTATCATTTCCTCTTGGTAGTTCTCCTTATGCACCTTGACTAATAGGTGTTGCAACTCGTCTTCCCCATTCTCTATTCTTGAAGGAAGCAAGCCTCATATTTTTCATTTAACCACCTACTTAGTCCTCGATTTCTAGTGTTAGTTGGGAACCTTGTACAATCATCATTTGATAGTTCTAGCCATTGACTTCTAGGACATGTTTCCTAGGCTCTATTCTTGGTCTCTCTTCTCTAGGTCTCTCAAATTGATATCTAAATTTCAACTTTTTAATTATCATTTACTTCTCGATTACTTTCCTCATAGCCTCTTCAAAAGTGTGTAATTCCTTAACTTCTAGTTTGTCCTTGCTTCCCCTTGTAGTTTATCCAGAAAGTGCTTTACTTTGAGCATGGTTGGCTCTCACTACTCCCATGGTCATACACAATGTCAAAGTCTAGGGCAAATGTCTTAATGGTTTGGTATTGTTTCATTTGGCAAGACTCTATTCTTTTCCATAGTTCTTCTGGCGTCTCAACCTCTCAAAAGCAATTTAGAAAAGCTTGCTTTGTTGCTTCATACTCCAACTAGACTGGATGGTTTCTTTGACTCAATTGTCTCTCATAGGTCTTTAACCCATTTTTGCCCTCATCTAATAGTTGAAACTTCAAAATGTGGAGCTTGATAGCTAGTTCAATAAGTCTTTGAATGATACACCCTAACTTTATCTTTTCTAGGAACTAAATAGGTGATGGGTCTCCAATTGGTCAATGGCAATATATAATCTCTTTTATGAATTAATTTGATTACCATTGCATTGAGACAATGAGGTAGAGCCCCAAACTAGAGGGACTCCTTCTAGAGGGGGGACTAACTAGAATATCCAATAACTTCTGATAAGATTCATTGGGGAGGCCATAAAGGCCAAGGGTTTTTCCATTTTTCAGGTCCTTGATGATGTCACAAAGTTCTTCAAGAGTGAAATCTTTAGGTCTAGAGATGGATTGGGGGCCAATTTTGGGTCTAACGTGTTGTTTTTGCTCTAGTTCTACTCTTTTCAAAGAAGCTGAGCAAGAGGGGGATTGGGGGAACTAAAATACTTGCTTAGTAATTATGTACACATGTTAGGTTTTCTTCCTTGTCAACAGACATTTCTTCATTGTTAGCATGTCTTTCTTGTTAGCAATTGTTAGGAGGGAAGTTCTTGCATAGTAATATGGACAAGTGTTAGGTTATCTTTCATGTTAGCAATTGACACGCATTGTAGCTCCTCTTCCCCATTGTCTATCCCTTAAGGATCAAGCCTCATATTTTGCATTTGACCATTCTAAAATTTTAAGTGCTAATTGGGCTCCTTGTCTAGTCATCATTAGATAGTTCTAGCCATTGACTTCTAAGACAAGTTTCTTGGGTTGTACTCTTGGTCTCTCTTCTCTAGGCCTCTGAAATTGATCCCCCTTTTTCCATCTTTCAATTTTCCTTTCCTTATCACCTTCTATCCTTACTACTTCTTGAAAAGTGTCTAGTTCCTTCACTTCAAGTATTCTTATTACTTTCCCTTGCAATTTGTCTAGAAAATGCATTGATTTGAGCATGGTTTGTACTCTCTCTCCATCTCCTAGGGCACTATTCCAATGGTCCCACCGTCTCTCAAAGTTTATGGAAAATCTTCCAATGGTTTTGTGTTATTTCCTTTAAATGTCTAGAAAAGCTTGTTTTGTTTCTTCATACTGCAATTGGATTGGATGGTTTCTTTAACTCAACTATCTCTCATAGAGTCTCTAACCAGTTTCTACCCACATCCAAAAGTTGGAAGCTTGGTATATAAGCCGTTACCTCAAACTTAGAGGTTAAACGAACTCTCGTGACTTTACGTAGGGAAAAGTTAGGTTTTTTGGGTGTAGTTGTGGAATGGCCGACATGTAGCTAGTTCCAGTGTCACTATACAGAACCGTACGTGAGATTCCCACCTCATATGGCTCCCCATCATTCAAAGAAAATTCAGAATAGGATTACAGAACTAGAACTCTCTCTCTTTGTTTTTCTTTCTCCATACGAAAGAATCTATGAAATAGGGGGTGTAAAAGCCCTCTCTTTTTCAATCCTTTTCAATTCTTCCTTTTTTGCATCTCACCCTTCCCTCCTTCACTTCTCCTTCTGTTGAAATCAGTTTACTAACCTCTAGTAACCATTCTAAAGAAGTAGTGAAGAGAAAGAGATTTCTTTGTTGATTTGAATGTCTTAAACACGAAGGAAACAAGTTTACCAAGTCTGATCAAGGTTTCAATATTAAGATCACACACAACACTCCTTACCATGGGGATAGGAAAACATGATACACACACTTGGCTATTAGGCAAAAAACATAGAAGCACGGATGATTTAGGGATACTAAGGAGCATTGGTAGGTAGAGTGACCTAGTGCAAAAGCTTGTTTATATCCAAATCGAACTAAACCACTAGGGGCAGAGAGGACAATTCTAGGTTTAACCCTAGGATTCTAGTCAGTTTCTTCTTTTCGTAAAGCCCTTTACGTTAGTGGTAGAGCTCTTAAAGGTACATAATTTTCCTTTCAAAGTTCCCTTCAAAATAGTCAAACTTTTCTAGAATAATAGTCCAAGATCTATAACATATACTCTCAAACTCACCTCTAACAAATAGTTGGCACCATATCAATTTACAAAGAGTCCTCCTCTCTAAGATAGGTAGGGGAGTTGAAAAAGATCAGCATGTAATAATAGTAACAAGCCTAATGAAATTGATTCTCTTATTTAGTACGTGAATATATAAGTATGTTAATAGTCCTCTAACATGCATACATACACATTCGCATGTGTATGTGTGTGTGTAAAACCCACCAACACACAAGAGTGCATTAGATAAGATATAACTATATATAAATATAAATATATAACACTCTTATTGTCTCACCTCTCATGCTAAAAATACTCTCATACCATAACCCCTCTCAAGGTCAAAACATAGTAAGGTGGTACCAAAATAGGTTATGTATGACATGACTAGAAAAAGGTGATACTAGTTGTACATAGGTTCATGGTTAAAATGTTAAGGAATAAAGCTTTGGAACCTTGGAAAAATTTTATGCATTTTAAAAAAAGTGCATCAATCCACATATTAGTAATTCTTTTTGTAACTATTTAGTAGTGTCCCAATAATGACTTTGAGATGCTCTATGTGTGTGTGTGCGTGGGTATCTCACCTATAGTCCCTCTCTCTCTTCTACATGTTTTCTTGGAAATCCAACCAAAAGGATCCTTCTCTCTTTGTGATCAAGGGTGCCTAGTAACCAATAGAAAGAGCGAGTTCAACTTGAGTCTACTTGAGTCTTATCAAGAGTGTATTAGCTTGGCACATAAAAGATGAATTCAAGGGCTGATATTCGCATAGATCCATTGGTTGATGCTCATCAAGAGGTACTTCTCACAATCGACTAGGGCCATGGAAATCACCAAATGTTAGAGCATCCCTAGATAAGACAATATAAAGTGCATTGGCTTGGCACAGAGCAGATGGATTCAAGGGTAAATCTTGGCATAGATGCATCTATTGATGCTCATGAAGAGGCACTACTCACAACAAAGCAAGGCGATGGGAATCAACAAGCATCAGAGCATGCATGGATAAGAAAATATTAAACAAAAATAAAAAAAGAATACCACCAAAAGACATAAGAGAGAAGAATCCAACAAGCTATAGATGAGGTCGATAAAGAGGAGAGAAGGAGGGTGAATGGAAATGTAGTTAGGTTCTTTGCCACCACTAGTAGTTAAGGATATTTTTAGCTTCTTTTTCCTTCTTCCATAGTAAAAAAATTTACATGTTGGTTGCATGGATCAGAGGCCAAAGAAAATGAGGTGCTTATTTTGAGAATGCATTGTACCTTTAACTCAATAAATCAACCCAAGAGTTTAAGTGAACCGTCAAAAAGGTGTAGCATGCTAATGCTAATGAATGTAGCCTCAAATGATACCACAAGGCCTCCTATAAGTGTCCGAGTAGCATCATGAGTTTTAAATATACATCATAGGAATCTTCATGGGAGCAAGAATAAGGTTGGCTACCATGGATAATCAAGATCTTCATAAGGATGTATGCAAAATAAAAGAATGAATAAGCATCATCACCAATGAAGTAAATGAATAAGTTTTCCAATATTGGGCTACAAACACACGAGTCTCTTCAAACAAGAAGGATATATGGTGAAAGTGCATTGGAAGAAAATCATACATAAAATATCTAGTTCACCATCTTGAGATGTATCAAGTGAGTCTTGAATATGTTAGTAATTGAAATTTCCAAATGATTGGATACGTGCCTTTTAATTGGCTAGTTATGTTTTATTACGTTTGCAAAGTGTGGTAGCCAAGATCTCCATAAGCATCATCTTGGCTTCTTAAATCAAGAAAATCAGATGATTTATTGGTACTATCATGCTTACAAGAAAGTACATGCCTGTTTTCTATTGGTTATCCAAAAAACTAAATGGAAAAACATTTGGTCTTACTATCCAATCAAATTAGGCAATATCTATTCAGTACTCACCAAGCAGGTGAATGCTATATAACTAATGTCTAGTTTCATACATTTGTTGACTCTTGGGGTTGGAAGTACTAGGAGCATACCTACTATCATGACTTGTGTTTCACCAACCTACAAGGATGAGGCCTGACTAGGTAGCCAGCATCATAGCTAGATCACCAAGTGACTACCTAGTCATCTGGTAGTTTTTCAAGTGATGAATAAGCTAATTAACTACAATTCTAGTTAAAGAGCTACCTCAAAATTTTAATTAATGCTAAAATACCTAGCTTGGTGGCTGCGATTCTAAGTATGCAACTAGCCGATTTTCTAGATGGTTGTAAGATGAGAAACTACCTAGGTGGCCGTACTTCCAATTGTAAAGCTAGCTAGGTAGCCAGAAACAACTAGCTACCTTGCTAATGTTCTAGTTGCCTAGACTATATGGGAGTGGTTTTTAAGTTGAGAGCTGCTTAGGTTGCTAGTTATTAGGGGATGGCTATGTCAGGGAATGCTTGGTTCAATAACCACTTTGTTAGTCGTGGGATGCTTAGATCAGGGGTGCATGGTTGAAGGAACTACCTAGTCAAGGGAATGATTAGGATAGAAGATGGAAACTACCTAGTTATACTCAAGAGATGCTTGATTCACAAACTATCTAGTTAGTTAAGAGATGCTTGGTTCAAGAACTACCTACATAGTTAGGGGATGCTTGGGTCAAGGATTGGAACTACCTTGTTAGTCAGTGGAAGGTTGGTTCAAGAACTACCTAGTTAGTGAGGGGATGCTCACTATCTAGGTAAAGGAGTGCTTGTTTCAGGAACTACCTAGTTGATCAAGGGATGCTTGGTCATTAGTATTGTAATATTTCTGTACGAAATATTAATGACCCCGCACACGACATGCAAAAAGCGGTTCAAAATAATCTTCCGCATCGATTAATGTTGGTGGCTAAGTGTTCCCTCCGCGCGCACTGATAAATTCCGGCTTCGTGGCGTGCATGAGGCCGTGGCTTGAAGATCACAAGCCCGCACGAGAACACCTCTTCTAGAGGGAAAAAGGGGATAATGGTTAAAATTGAGGCAATTTTTTTTTAATTTACCCCCTCCCCTCAGCTGATGCATGGCAGGGGAGAGGAGTGTGAGAGGAAGTGGAGCTAAGTGGAGGAGAGAGGAGCATGGGAGGGGAGCATGCCACTAGCCACGTGTGTGGCTATCTTCCCCCACTATCCTATAAGACCCCCCCTCTCAAGATTGAGAGAGGGAGGAGTGAGAGCAGGTCGTGAACGCTATGCTGCCGCCAGCCCATAAACGCCACCGCCCTAGCCGCCATGCTGGCCTGCTGCTGCCTGTGCCATCCCATCTCCATCATCATTATCATCACCCATCCTCGTAATTGGCGTCCTCATCCTTCCATTTATCTTCTTCTCTCTCCACGTAAGCTTCTGTTCAGAAGCTTAGAAGCTTCTAAAAGAAGGCTTCCATAAGCCTTGTACACACGGCCTTCCCCGGGTTTCTTAAAACCACGACTTGTAAAGGAAATTCCTGCGCAAGGGGGAGTAGGCAGTTTCTAGGGCTGGATTGCCAAAGCATGGAAGGAGTTTCGGAGATTGGGAATAAGGGCAAGGAGAATTCGCGGAGTCCAAGTCCACTACATCATCGATGGCTCCAAAGCTAAAGACACGAGGTGCACACGCAGGAGCTTCCAACCCAAGTTCATGAGTGGACAACACTGCGAGTCCTCATGTCCAGGTTCTAATTGTTTCTCGCATGAAATGGATGCGTTAAGCACGATGGTTTTTAGAAAAATTTAATTGCACTTATCCATTCGTTTTACAAAGTTTAGTGCATGTCGATTAATTGAAGTTGCTCGCAATCCCGTCAACAAGGGTAGTTGTAATTTTCTTGATTGATAATGCATAAATTAGAAGATGATATCATGCTAGGAAGGATAGAGCTTATGTCACATGTTGCACGTATGATTTAAATTCATGGATGTAATTCGTATAGAGGATAATTTTAGTCGTCCATTGAATGTTGTCCAAAGAATTGCAATGCATGAAAAGGAAACCATGAACTTGCCAGTTGCATGCGAGGATGCTTGTATTTTAAGTTGGGTTAAGTGCTAAATGACGCTCATGCATGGAGATCTCTTGTCAAATTATGAATGCATATTCATCGAAAACATTAAAGCTTGATTTCGTTGCGTCAACGTAGGTTTTTATACGAGTTAGCCCTAAAATTGTTAATCATTATGATTTAGGCAAGGAAAAGAAATGGTCATTGTACCTTTTATAGTTGCATAGAAGGAAAAAGGCTATGAATCGCATAGTTGCATGGTATGTTATATCTTGCAATTATTTACATCTTTTAGGACAAATATTAGCATCTCTAAGAAAAGATCGCTTCTTGTCGCAAGACAAGTAGATCGATTTAGGTAAAACACTTGTAACGGCATAATCCACATGGGATTCATAAAAGCATAAATAGTTAGTACGATGAACACCTCAAAGTGCTAGGTAGGGTTAGTTACGTCAAAAATTCTGCCTAGTATCGCACTTGGGATGCCAAGTCAAGATTTCCAATTTCCAAGGATCCTATCCACATTCACGGAATGTTAGGGTTAGTTAAATGCAAGAATGATCTAGGGTTCTTACCCTAAGGATTGATTGGCTAAATACTAGACTTCCATTTGAAATTAGAAACCCTAGGGCCAAACATCGTCAGCCTAGTATGGTTAGGGCTGGGTTAGGTCAAGAAGACATCCCAAACCTACATCTTGACCAAACGTATTTCTTGACCAAGGAACGTCATTTGATGGGAGAAATGATCCCACAAGTTAGGTGCGGGCCTTGTCTCGTGCGACAAGTTGCAATGTCGCATGGCTTTTTGTTTAAATCAAAAGTAGAATTGCCTTTGCTTAGAACAAGGTTGGTGAGTTCTAGTGAAATTCTAACTTGCAAGAGGATGAGTGGTTATCCTGCTACATCACCCTTCCTTGGGCCGATTTGCCAAGTTAGGAAAGTTATGTATTTTCTAGCAAGAAATTGACCAATCAAGTTGGGGCGATGAGGTTGCCTAGGATTTACTGTCTTAGTTTAAGGAACCTAAGGTGTTTGTTAATTTGGGTTAACTGGGTATAAACCCTAACCCAAGGATAAAAGGGTAAACACGCAACAAAACCCTTGGGGATCTTGCCAAGTTGCAATTGATCCCGGATCGAATGCTGCATGCATTCGGAGAGAAGGATTTACATAAAATGTTGGCCAAATAAACGACCACCGGATTGATTGTGTTTGTACAGTTAGGAGCAGTGTTTGTTCTTCTTTGCTCAAAGAATCTAATGCTGGAAAAATAACTAATGCTTCAGGTTGAAGGCCTAGAGAGAGAGGCAACATCAATTACCCTCGACTGTCTGCCTGACCCTATCCAAGGGGGTTGTT
Organism: Lygodium microphyllum; assembly: GCF_053477565.2. Lineage (NCBI taxonomy): Eukaryota > Viridiplantae > Streptophyta > Polypodiopsida > Schizaeales > Lygodiaceae > Lygodium > Lygodium microphyllum. The sequence goes on along the minus strand of NC_141140.1, from coordinate 36,383,992 downwards.
AGTCATGCTGGGTACGTGGACCGAACCCACCGCAAGAGGTCTCTCCGTGGATGCTACTTGAAGCAGGAGGATGATTGGGTGCCAGGGGGGGCTCTGGCCTTAAATCCCTTACCTCCGGGTCCTACACAAGAGGCCGACAGGACTCGGGATTGGATCTCGAGGCCCGCATACTAGTCTACGGGCGGAAACTTAGAATAGTAATCCATGAGGATTGTTGGATTAGCCTTCGGGTGGATTATGGATTAGCCTTCGGGCTGGATTATGGAATAGCCTTCGGACTAGATTATATGATGTATTTGAAAGACTGATAAATAAGATCAATTGTTGAAAATGAACTTGCTTGACATTTTTTTTCTATGTCAGTGCTTAAGTTATGTGAAGGAACCGTTGATTAATTGGCTAATTAAGGAAGCTATTTTTGCATGTCAAACTAAATGTGGTAGGTAATTAAATAACTAAAGCACCCCGAGGAAAGTGCGGTGGATGTGACCATGGGTCCGTCCTACGGAAGGGTGGTCCCGATTGGCCGGGAACTTTTCTCGAAGGAAATTGTCAGCAAGGAACGATGACTTAGAATCTAGGATACTAGAGTCCCGATTTATGCTATTTTAGGGGAATGGAATGGGACTATGCCTTACGGGCAAAGAGGTCGAGCTTTGCATCCCTCTCATTTCCCATTCCCCTTGAATCAAGTGCAGCATGAATCCGCTTTTACCCTGACGTTTCTGCGTAAAGTAGTTCGACGCTAGCTATCGTTCTAGGAATTTGACCACTAGGTAAACCCTGATTCAGGTCGTCCTAAGTGGGAAAAGCCGGAATGCTTCTGCTTCGTGGCAGACTCGGGAAGACTTGGATCGCAAACCCCGTGACATTTCGTGGGAGTGCCGGGCGGCGCTTTCAGGACTCTCTTCCCGATGGGCTGCTAAGACGTGTCCTACAAGTGAAGAGGTGGACACATTACAAGTATAGCTAGTTAGAGGCAGTGTGTTTTAGGAACTACCTAATTATCCATTAGATGCCTAAGTTAGGATGCTTGGTTAAGGTACTACCTAATTAGTTTGGAGATGCTTAAGACAGGGGATGGAAATTGCATAGTTAGTTAGGGGATATGTAGTTCAAGAACTAGCTAATTAGTAAGGAGATTCTTAAGTTAGGGGGGGTGCTTGTTTTAAGAACTACCTAGTTAGTCAACATATGCTTTATTAGTTGTAACTAGTTAGGAGATGCTTAGGCCAAGAACTATGTTTTGGGAACTACCTAGTTTATCAAGCAATGCTTTGGTCAAGGGAAGCTAGTTTCAAGAACCTAATGAGTTAAGGGATGCTTAGTTAAGACACTATCTAATTAGTCAAGGGATGTGAACTACATACATGGGATGCTCAGTTCAAGAACTACCTATTTAGTCAAGAGATTCTTAAGCTAGGGGTGCTTGTTTCAGAAACTACCTGGTTAGTCAAGGGATGCTTTATATAGTAGGTAGTTAGGGGATGCTTAGGTCAAGAATTATGTTTCAAGAACTACCTAGTTGATTAGGGGATGCTTTGTTAGTAGAGCTAGTAGTAAAAGGAATCTTGTTAGTTAGGGGATGCTTAGCTCACCAAAACACATTCTTAACTCACTAATTAAAATCTATGTAATCATTGAGTTAGGACCTACATGGGTCCAATAGGGAATGTCCTTCCTAGGCACATTGCACCATTATGTCAAAAGTTAAAGCAAGAATTAGGAAGCACATTTCATTCCAAAATAGAAGCTTGCATAATTTATATCCTATTTAATTTGATTGTGAGACCATATGAAATCTCCTTACTCCATGTAAAACCATCAAGATATCAATCATGGGTAGCATTTGCTATATAAGTTGAAAAATCACTAGCATAAGTATATTGCAGAGTAGCATTATGCATAATCATGGTATAGAAAAATTTGATGTCAAAGTACAACATATCATTGACATCAGTAACCAATTTGAAGTTTCCATTTCTTAGATAGCTCATTTATTATCTGATATACACCTAATATATGATATGTGTTATCTATTGTTTTTTGAGAATATATACACTTTTTTCATCTACAATTTTCTCAACTAAAATTTTCATCCTTTTCCTTGTAGGTGGAGTTGTTAGACAATTTAAAAGGGGACATCCAAAGGTCCTTATATAGCAAAGGAGTTTTGAAAAGTTTAAGACCTATTTTGTACACAAGTTGAAGGATAGAAATACATGTTGTTACATTCAATATGTCCAAATTTTGTTCTTGAAAGATTCTCTTAGCTAACTACATCAATCATCATGGAGAGGTTCCCATGAGAAACAATGTTGCTTTAGTTGTCAAATTTACAAATTTGCTAAGATAGGTACTTGTAGTGGGCACACTCAAATTCAACTTAGTGTCATTCAAACATGGGAGAGCTTGCTTTATGCCCAAGCAAAAAACTATGCTTACACTGGGGAGATTTGCACTCACTTTTTGGTCTTTTAAGCTCTTTGAGATTCTAAGGAATATTCCATAAGGACCAATGAGGATCAGGCTACTGTTACAAAACTTCTATGCTCACTTTTTGGTTGAGAGGCCATAATTTGAGCATATAAACTCGAAATTTATGGGAGGTTGGTAGTTAGAATCCTCTTATCAAGACCTTTCTAATGATATGTTACACGATATAGTTTTGAGGTACAATGGATACAATAATTTATGGATTCCCTTTTTTTAGTAAGATGAGGACACACATTTCTAAATCTCCCCTAATGCCATGCACTGAAGTGTTTGCAAGGTGAATGTTTAAAAGCTGGCATACAAAATCTAACATGCTGTCCTTGTGAGGTGAAGGAAGAATCAAAATATGTCAGAGTTAAAATATTTGAAGATGTTGATGTTAGGCTTGAGAAGAAGAGAAAGAAAAAAAAAGAGAAAAATTCTTACTTTTTAGGAGATGAGCTATAGTCAATTGATAACAATGTATAGAACACACTTATAGAAGATTATTATTCACAACTTTATTGCCAAGTAGCCAGCATATCTATTCAAGTTGTGTGCAGACGTCTGATGAGGAGGTAGTTGTGTCTATCATAGACGTTGTAGAGAATTACACTTTCCACGAATAGAATGAGATACAAGTGATGCACTAGCACTCCAACCAAGTTACAATGTGAGTTCTCATTATTCACTTTCGGAGGGTTGGTATAGTTCAAAAGACTCTTCATTTTTGAATTTTAAATGATAAGACCCATGACACACTGCTTATTCAACATTACTTTGCTACATCATGGTTGGCTGAAGTAGCAAGGCTTGGAATTGGAAGAGCAATGGGTTTGGTTAGATGGGATTCAAAGAAAAAAGACAATTTTATTTCATGTCTAAGTACAAAGGAATGACAGATTTAACCATGACACACCACTTCGTTGGATCCAAGCATGGGAAACAAGAACATGATGGAGCTTGACTCATGAATATCTTAAATAGGATGGAGCAAAGCTACAATCTATCAAAGCTGTAAGCTTTTTGAGATAACACATGAGTGAAGGGCTAGATGTTGTGTCTGCTGCTTAAAGACCATACGAATATATGGGAAGTAAAACTTGATGAGGTTAACAATAGTAAATCATGGAATTGTAAACTTGTTCTAGGGTTGCAATCCTTGCATGTTGTTTGTAGTTATTCAAGTAGAAAAAAACTAATAATAAGAAATTTGCTATGCTTTTTTGTGGTGCTTGTATGCAAAGCAAGTGGAGACTATGTTGAGATATCGAGCTCCACTCGTGATACGCCAGGGTGACCGTTGTATATTTATGTCACCGACTTGTCAGTTGCAGACGCGGTTGGTACACCGCCCATGAATAATAGCTACATGATAGCTATCCTTATCTACTCTAGTTCGTGGCTCAGTTAGTATGCCACCTTAGTTAGTTGAGTTTGGTTTGAGACCCATATATAGGGTTCTTCTATTTCTTTGTACTAGAGTTCTTTTTGGCTTACACAACTAAGAAGAGGAAAACTGTTTTCAGCCTCCACCCTTGTGTGTCTTCCCCCATTGTGCAAGCAAGAAAGCTTCAAGCGAGACTCCTTCCTTCTCTCCCACAATCTTGACATGGTATCAGAGCCTTGTTCGTGGTAAGGAGCTCAAGAAAGCAAGCCAAGCTCGCGGTGGTCTGGTAAGAGGAGCAGTGTTGCTTTCATTTCCTGTTTTGGGAGCAGATCTCTGCAGGTAGCACAGCCGGAAATTGCAGGAGTGCATTGTCTCAGGTTGAGACGCCCTTCGCGGTGAAGCAAGAGGGCAATATATGCTGCGGGAAAGGGATTTAGCCCTTGGCGACCCTGTTCTTTTGATTTGAGGCCATCTCGGGACCTGTTTTGGAGGTGGAAGTTTTCTGCACGCACTCAAGAAAAAGCCCTGTTTTATGCTGTGCGACCACTGTTCTACAGGTCGATGAAAAGTTACCACAGATATTGCATCGTATGTTTGTGTGCAGAGACATTGGGAGTTACAGAATCATCCTTGGTTTCTGTATATGCAAAATCGTCACTAGGAAGTGACTGTGTGGTCAAATACCACTTTCGCCAGTTTTGCAGATTTGCCCTTGTGAGGGTGAAGCTGTGTTTTTTGCAGTGACAGAATTTCTTGCAGTATTCTGTAATGGCGTCTGATTCTCTTTCACAGATTGTCACTGAAAAGCTTGACAAGAACAACTTCCAGGCATGGAAGTTTAGAATGACGAATTTCCTTATGGGAAAAGGATATTGGGAATTTGTTGCAGGAAATGAAGAAGAACCAGTTCTTCCTGATGTTCCCAATCAACAACAAATGCAGGCATTTAAAACATGGCATGAGAGAGCCAGGAAAGTTATGTATTGGCTGTCTATCAGTATTTCAGACTCTATGATTGTGCATATTCAGGATGCAAGTACGCCAAAGGAGGCATGGGATACTTTGTCAAAAATGTATAGCACAAATACGCAAGCCAGGAAAATGCAGCTCAAGCAAGAGTTGCATAATGTGCAAAGAGAAAGTATGAGCATCAACGACTACCACATGAAGGTGAAGAAGATTGCAGATGCACTTGCTTCCATTGGGTCGCCAGTGGAAGATGATGATTTAGTTTCCGTGACCTTGAATGGTCTAGGAAAGGATTATGCACAGTTTCGGACATCCATTTCAGTTCGTGAAAGATTTCCTGATTTTGAGGAGTTGATTGCTCTTCTAATTTCTGAGGAACAGAGAAATGGTGGTGCATCTTCTTCAGGAGGAACTTCAAAAGAAGCTGTCTTCTACTCAAATGCTGGAAGAGGTAGAGGCAGAGGTAGAGGAGGCCGATTTGGAGGCCGTGGCAGAAATCAGAATATGCAGCAAACTCAAGAAAACCAGTCCTATGGAGGAGGACGTGGTAACTCTAGAGGCAGGGGGAGCCAAAGAGGTCGTGGTGGATGGCAAAGAGGCCAAAATGCAAACAGTAATGTTGAATGCTACTACTGTGGTAAAATGGGTCATATGGCTAAAGACTGCTATAAAAAGCAGAATGACATCATGAATGGAAAACTGCAACAAGGGAATTATGCATCTTCTAGTAGACAGGGTGATGACAGAAATGAGCATTTGTTCATGGTGCAGCACATGAACAATTCTATGACAAGTGCAGAAGAAAGCAATGATGTATGGTATGTTGACTCAGGTGCATCAAACCACATGACAGGTCATGCAGAATGGATGGAGGATGCAAGGAAAATGGAAAAACCAGGATTTGTGGAGACTGGTGATGATACTGCACATCCTATTGTGCAGATTGGAAAAATTCCCTTGTCTATGCAGGGTGGGAAAAAGAAATACCTGTCCGATGTATTTCATGTCCCGAATATCACCAAGAATCTGGTTTCAGTTGGTCAAATGGTTGAACAGGGCTTGCAGGTCAGATTTAATCCTCATGGATGCTTTGTTGAGGATATGAAAAATAAAGGTCGCTTGATAGCAAAAGGAAAGAAGAAGGGCAGAATGTTTACATTGGATGCAGACATGTCTGAATTGAGTGCAGCAATGTTTGCACATGGGACCGGTGTAGTTGCAGATATTGATATCTGGCATAAACGCATTGGTCATGTTAATGTACAGCGACTTAAATCAATGCAGGCCCAAAATATTGTTGCAGGATTGCCCAAATTCAAGGTTGCAGAAATGCATAAGGTATGTGAAGCCTGTCAGTTTGGAAAACAGGCAAGGAAACCATTTCCTAGACATGTTCAAGAGAGTGAGAAGCCATTGGAATTAATTCACTCTGATGTGTGGACAACTAAAGCTGCATCTCTTGGAGGCTGTCATTATTTTGTCAGTTTTATTGATGACTATAGCAGAAAAGTTTGGGTGTATTTTATGAAAAAGAAAAGTGAAGTTTTTGGGCATTTCAAAACTCTTAAAGCTATGGTTGAAAAAGAAACAGGCTTGCAGATAAAATGCCTAAGGTCAGATGGAGGGGGAGAGTACCTCTCAAATGAGTTTGCAAAGTTCTTGCAGGAGCATGGCATAAAGCAGCAATATTCATGCAGTTATACCCCACAACAAAATGGAATTGCAGAAAGGAAAAACAGGCATATTGGAGAGGTATCTCGTGCCATGCTCAATGAAAAAGACTTGCCAGATTTTTATTGGGCTGAAGCAGTTGCTACAGCAGTCTACATAATGAACAGGACTCCCACTGCAGCAATACATGGAATGACTCCAGAGGAGAGGTATACTGGTAGAAAACCAGATATTTCTCATTTGAAAATTTTTGGTTGCATTGCCTATGTACATGTGCCAGATGAGCTGAGATCCAAGTTGGATCCAAAAGCTGAGAAGTGCATCTTTATTGGTTACTCTCTGCAGCAAAAAGGGTATAGATGCTATAACCCTTCTACTCGTAAGTTTACAGTGAGTAGAGATGTTGTTTTTGATGAGATGAGTAGCTGGTATAAACCAGTAAATGTGATTGATGATGAAGATGCACAAAATGGTAATGCTACACAGAATTCACAGCAGCAATCACAAAATATTAGTGGACCTGGAGCGTCCTCTAGCAGTGGTTCACATTCTTCGCCATGGACAGGCAGATTGAGATCAGGAGAATCTTCTCAAAGCAATGCAGATAGTGGTATGCAGGTATCACGAAAAGGAAAAGAGAAGGTTGATCAGCCCATGTTTGATGTGAATGCAGGTCACTCTTATGTGGATGGTGAATCCAGTGGCTCAGAACAGAGCATTGATGATGAGTTGGGTATTCCTTCTATTGTTACACCTGGAGTAAGGAAGACCAGGGATGTTTTGAGAGCACCTGGGAGTGAACCTCCTTTGCGCAAGTCTACAAGAGCTAGGTATCCTGTGGATAGGCTGAAATATGATGGATTTACAGCCATTCACTATGCATATATGGTCAAAGTGATACAGGAACCAGAACCCACATCTTTTGAGCAAGCCATGGGAAAAGAAAAATGGGAGAAAGCCATGGATGAAGAAATGGATGCCTTGGAAGCAAATGCTACATGGGAGTTAGTACCTTTGCCTAAAGGTAAGAATGCAATTGGCTGTAAGTGGGTTTATAAGGTGAAGCACAATGCTGATGGTTCTGTGAACAGATACAAGGCAAGATTAGTAGTCAAGGGGTATGCACAAACATATGGCATTGACTATGAAGAAACATTTAGTCCGGTTGCAAGGATGGCAACCGTAAGAGCAGTCATTGCTATGGCTGCATCAAAGGGATGGTCTTTACATCAAATGGATGTAAAGAATGCCTTCTTGCATGGTGATTTGCAAGAAGAGGTCTATATGGAGCAGCCACCAGGTTATGTGCATGCTGTTCATCCTGAGTTTGTTTGCAGGTTGAAGAAAGCCTTGTATGGCTTGAAGCAAGCACCTAGAGCATGGTCTGACAAGATAGGACAGTATCTTGTCACTATTGGCTTTCAGATTTCCAAGGCAGATTTCTCACTTTATGTGAGAAAAACAGAGAAAGGTATTATGCTGCTTGTCATTTATGTTGATGATTTGATTATGACAGGTGACAGTGATGAAGATATCCTTCATGTGAAAATGCTATTGAAGCAGAAGTTTGAGATGAAGGATTTGGGAGAGCTGCGTTATTTCTTGGGCATTGAGGTGATTAGATCACCAAGTGGGATACAGCTCTTGCAGAGGCAGTATGGATTGGACATGCTGTCCAAATATGGGATGACAGGCTGTAAGCCTATTTCAGTTCCTTTGGAGCAAAATGTGAAGCTGAGCACAGATGCAGGTGAGCTTCTAGAAGACCCTACTATGTACAGACGCATAGTAGGAAGTTTGATTTATATGACTATTACCAGGCCAGATTTGAGCTATGCTGTTGGATTGGTAAGTCAGTTTATGCAGGCTCCAAGGAAACCACATTTGGATGCGGCTAGACGCATACTTAGGTATGTGAAGTCCACATTGCAGTATGGACTATTTTATGAGACTGGGGTTCAGATACAGTTGCATGGATACACTGATGCTGATTGGGCTGGTAGTATTTCTGATAGACGATCTACCAGTGGATATGTATTCTCTTTTGGGAGTGCTGCAGTCACTTGGAGCAGCAAGAAACAGCCTACAGTTGCCTTGTCGAGCACAGAGGCTGAGTACAGGGGTGCAGCAATGGCTGCATGTGAGGTAGCTTGGTTGCATAAGCTACTTTATGATATGCATCAGTCTACAGATGGGCCAGTTGTCATTTATTGTGACAACATGAGTAGTATACACTTGGCAAATAACCCAGTCTATCATGCTAGAACAAAGCACATTGAGGTGCATTATCACTATGTGCGAGAGAGGGTTTTACTAGGTCTTATTGATCTAGTTTATGTCAGCACAGAGGATCAGGTAGCTGACATATTCACGAAGGCATTGGGCGCAGAGAAGCTGCACAAGTTCAGAGACCTGCTTGGTGTGCAGGAATTGGGATTGAGCTCGAGGGGGAGTGTTGAGATATCGAGCTCCACTCGTGATACGCCAGGGTGACCGTTGTATATTTATGTCACCGACTTGTCAGTTGCAGACGCGGTTGGTACACCGCCCATGAATAATAGCTACATGATAGCTATCCTTATCTACTCTAGTTCGTGGCTCAGTTAGTATGCCACCTTAGTTAGTTGAGTTTGGTTTGAGACCCATATATAGGGTTCTTCTATTTCTTTGTACTAGAGTTCTTTTTGGCTTACACAACTAAGAAGAGGAAAACTGTTTTTAGCCTCCACCCTTGTGTGTCTTCCCCCATTGTGCAAGCAAGAAAGCTTCAAGCGAGACTCCTTCCTTCTCTCCCACAATCTTGACAGACTATGCACAAATAGTTCGTATATTGAAGCATGGACATCATGTGCTTAAGCCTTTGTAGGAAGGTAGTGAGATTTAATTTGAGGATGATGATGAGCTATTGTATGAAGGACACCATGATATCCATTCTTATGCTTTGGAGATCAAAGACAATTGTGTAGTTGTTGCAAAGAAGAACAATGAGGAAGGCCTAGATTTTTATGTGTTGAAGTACATCTCACCAAAGGAGCATATCCCTAATGTAATGATAGACAACTGGGGAAACAAGATTGTTGCAAATACTTATTAATAAATGGACATTGGTACAAACAAGGATGGTGTTTCTTTTAGGTTGATGGATCAGCATGAAGAAGCTTTGATCATACATGCATGGAGTACATGCCATCAATTTTCCAATGGAATTGATTAATGCAAGGATAAAGTGCTATAAGATATTTGTTGACATATATGAAGAAATTTATAGTAATATGCCATATGATGTGTGATTCTCATTGTGAATGGTGTTGAGCTAATCAATAAGTCCTCTTTTTATTTTTTGAGGGAAAAAACCTTAGGGATTGGGATGAAATGTAAAGAGTGGCATAGATGGGATAGACAAGGGGTTAGTATAGGGAAAACACTCGATCACATGGATGGGGTATATAATGTGTAAAGAGACTCAATTAACGCATCAATTAATCAAATAGTCAAGTCTATTCACCTTCTCTTCAACTTTCATTGCTTTCCTTCTATCTTTCTCTCTCTTTTTCTATCTTTCTCTTTCCTCTTTCCTCTTCCCTCTCTTCCCTCTTCTTTTTGTAGTCTTTTCCTCCTCTCTTCTGCCTCTCCAGTTCTCTTTATTATATATTTTCTTCAAACAATTGGATGATTCATGGAAAGACCATCCTATCTATGCCAAGTGCAACACTTTGATTTTGGATGATATACTTGCAAAAGCCTTTCGAAATCCTAAAAGCACCTACCTAGTTATTCCGAGAATGGATGTACTTTTGTTGATGATTAGGGGAAAGAAAGTTCAAACTATTTTTGATGGAGGAATTGGGACACTTGATTTATAAGGGGTCCCAATCCTCACTCAAACTCTACAAAGTATGCACACTGTGTAATCTTTGGGGGCAACAAATAAAAGAGAAGCAAGTAGGGAAAATAAGTCCGGTAGTGATTCGAAGAAGAGCTCAGTATGAACTTCCCAAGTCCAAAACAACAAAAATCTTCTTGCTAAGGAGATCCAATACCTCTTCAAACTCCCTCGCTTCCTACCTATCTACCTTAAGTATTGGTTCGGGGAAAACCCTACTCCAATGCTCGATTCAAAGTGCGCAAGCGCTCAAGGCTTGAATCCGTTGGTCCTGAAAATGGAACCAAAATGTGGGAGCTTTTGCTCAACTGCCAAGACCCACGGACTGCTTATTGTTTCAAGCGTTCCAAGACCCATGGACCGCTTATTGTTTCAACCGCCAAGACCCACGGACCGCTTATTGTTCCAAGCCAAGCACTAATGGCTACCTCTCACATAGTCGACACACTATCCATATCTACGGGTGTAGTGAGATTACCTCCATGTTGATCGAGTTACCTACTCTCTCGCGCACTCCGGTAGCTCTATGAACCAAGTGCGAGCTTCAAGAAAGCTCCATCCTCAAGCTCCACGCTCCAAGATCCATAGCCGCGAGCAAGAGAAGAGAAGAAGAAGAAGAAGAAGAAGAAGAAGAAGAAGAAGAAGAAGAAGAAGAAGAAGAGAGGAGAAGATGGAGAGCTTCTCCTCCTCAGTCCCTCACCCTCACACACTCACTCCCTCACACTCTTACACTCCCTCTCTCAAGCAAGAAGAAGAAGAAGAAGAAGAAGAAGAAGAAGAAGAAGAAGAAGAAGAAGAGGAGACCCACTTTTGGCCACACACAAGAATGAGCTTCTCATTCACTTTTCAACTTTATCATACAAAACCCTGAATCCCTTTTTGGGCGGTCATCCCCTTATCCCCTTTTTTACATGGCCGGCTGTGGCCTAGGCCCTTTTTCCAATTGTCCTTCTATCTTCCTAGCTTCCTTTCCACAGCCTGTCTACATTTACAAATTGTACGGGTGAGAGCCCAGCGCTCCTTAAATTAAATCATGATGCGCTTGTGCTCTTTTACAAAAGTATTGACTTGCGCTTTTCTTTTGCGCCTTTTTCTCTTATTTAGGACTTTCATTGCGCTTATTGTGTTTCTAGATTTTTCTTGGTGCGCCTTCGTCTTCCGCTTTAGCTTTTCCAGATTTTCCACCTTGTTTGTCTGATGGATTTTCCACCTTGTTTGTTTGACGGTTAACAATGATTATACTAATATTTCTATTCCAAGGTGTATTCCAACATATATATCAATGTGGAGCATGATATTTTAAAATTTTATCACTATTTTCATTAGAAATTATGGTGGTACACACTACATATACTATAGTGGTTATTAACCTTTTCCCTAAGGGGGGGTACCCATTGGACCCCATTAATGAAATTCTTCAAGTCAACAATTGCAAGCTTCCATGGTAGCTACTTATAGTTTTGTGGCAAGTGGGTCACATACATACAATGCTTTATAAAAACTTGTGGATCATCAACAAAGAGGTTATTTACAATAGTTTTCTTATTTCATTTGACCTTCTTTAATATACTCTCTTTTATGCCTTGTCAATCATCATTCATTATATTAGTCTTGTGCTTAGTGCTCATGACTCCATGTTAACACTAATTACTAGAACCCATTGCCAACTTGCCATGACAAAGAAACATAAAAGAGAAAGCAGTGTCAGAGGGGTTTAAATTTTGTCAAAAGGTCGTATCCACCAGGGATTAGAGATAGAAGGAAGTAGAGATAGGAGATGGAAGAGAAGAAAAAGAATAGATAAGAGGTAAACACGACAAAGATAAAGCACAATGAATCAAATCAATATGTATTGATAGAACTTGAAATCCCTTGTCTAGTACTACTTAGAAGCAATCTCCAAGCATTGGATCTCATGTTGCTCCCTCGTAGACCAAAAAGGTACATCAAAACAACAACTTCTTCTTTGCTGCTCAGAACCTAAATCTGATGGCTCCATTGTTGGCTCCACAAGGGGGGTAAAACTCCAGGACACCTACTCAAGAATCTCCTAGTTCACTCCTTTTCCAGTTCAAAGTGTTGTTTTTCAGACTGTCAACTACAATCGTGACACACGTGATTTTGCCCATCTTTCTTTTTTATGAAAATTCCAAAACTGGTTGAAAAAGCAACTTGCTTTTTGCATGCCATCCTAATCTCGAAGCTTTCCTAACTTTTTAGGATTTTTACAATAAATAATATTAAAAAAGGCTAAAATTGTCCAAAAATCTAGTATTTTTGGACTATTTATGCCATGGACACTAGCACTAATGACTCAGTTCACATTGACTCTCTAGATCAATAAGAAAGTTAGACGATGATGCACTCCAGAGTTTTTCACACTGTGTTCACGTAGTGGCACGACGGCGGGAATACTCTCTCCACCCAATTTGCATTTACTAAGAGAGAATAGTTGCAAAACTAAACTTTATCTACTCATACACACAAAATTTTAGCATAATGATGAAGAGGGCAAGATAGCATCTATAAACTAACTAAGCATAGCTATGAGAGAAAAGTTTAGAGAAGCAAGAGAGGTGTGAATAGAATGAGAAAGATGCATGATATGCATGAAAATCCTTCACCTCTTTATTTCAAAAGACAATATTGAAGGGAAAGTTTGCTTTGTATGGATGTTGACATCGAACCTACCTATTGATAAAAAAAACCCACACCAATGAATTTGGAGAGAGAAAATTCACTTGACATATTTCTCAGACAATAAAAAATGCCCATCTCCTATAAATTCATTTTTAAGATCCTAGATCTTCTTGAATAGAGATATGGATTACATGTCATTATATCTCAAATTTGGTATTGAAGAGTCAAAAACATTTCCAAACTTCCAATGGTCCTTTTCTTGGTAATTTCTTAGGGAGTGTACCTTATAGAATCTGTAAGATACCACATGAGTTCAAAAGAAAGGGTACTTTATTTAGTAAAATTTACATAATTATATTTGCAAAAAATGATTTTTTAATAATAGTTTGAAAAAAATTGTAAGCTTAGTAAAGTAAAATGGGTCATTTTATGGCCTTATAGCATGTAAAAAAAAGCTATTTCTTAATATCCTTTGAACATACATTACATATATGATTTCCTATAGTTGCATTGCGCCGCCACTTTCCCCCTGTGGGTAATTTTCATGCTTATGTTGCATTTTGTGTTATATATTATGAAACATGTCTTTCCCCATTGACAAAAAGAAAAACATGTAGCAATGCAATTCACATAAACTTATTTGAGACAAAGTACTTTGATGTCCTTATCAAAATGTACATGCATATTTTCAATGTATGCAAGATTCACTCACATGATATGAACATCATTAAATGTTACAATTTGAGGAAGGATATTTTGAAAGAACTTTGAAACATGAGATAGTAATCAGTGTTGACAAAAAACTTTTTTCCCATCCAATGGAAAAAAGGAGCAGGCTTATGGTTTTGGGAGGGAAATAGTCGGTTTTATAACTAAAATGATAAAAAATAAGCCGATTTTCCTCAAGACGAGCGTCAATTTCAATTGGTTTTTTGAGAATCTTGCTTAGAGAAAATACACTAAATGATAGTTTTTTGTGAGCATTAATAGTAATTATACTTTATGGGACTTTTAAGGCTCAAAATTTGATTTAATGTCTAAATTGGTTAAGCTAGATTGATTTTGGTCAAGTAACTTTTGTATAATAAATGTACATACAAATTATTGGTTGGTCTTAAATGAGCTAAAACTTATGAAAGGGACATGCTGTTACTCTCAATGAAGGCGAATGTCTTGGTCGGTTACATTTTTTCAACAACGTTTTGATTGTTTGCTATGTGTCCAATTGCTCAATCTAGAATGGGATGTAGGTGTACTGTGGAAGAATGTTTTAGACCTTTCAAAAGTGGAGTGGAGGATGGATGCACATGTTCTAAGGATGTAGGTGCACTATGGAAGAATGTTTTAGAACTTTGAGATAGTGGAGTGGAGGATGGATGCAAATGTTCTAAGGATGAATGTTGTACACTTTTAGGACATGGTGTAGAAGACGATTTAAGGAAAGATATTATATAACTAAAAATGACCTTAAAGCATATTTTTCCTTAATTAAAAAAAAAGAAAATTTCCATGATGCCATATGTATGGCATGAAGAAAACATATATGGATTCTCAATATTTTCCATATTGAGGACATGAAAGTGAATGAATTTCATTGTGGAACTCCTCATATGTGGTTGTGCTACATATAAAAGAGAATTTCATACTTGTCAAAGCTTGCTACCTTCTCATAAGTAAGTTATGAAAGAAACTTTCAATACTCTCACTTCTAAAGAGTACAACTTCCATCAAGATATTGCTTTCCCATGATGGTGACATACATTGAATTGCATGTATATAGGGGAATAATATATAAACATTTCTCTACTACGAGGGTGATATATATATCTTTGACATGAAATAAGTTTACATGAAATTATTAACAATTAAAAAATATTTTTTGACTTTTATATAGACACATATGCACACATGTGATTTTGAATAATATTGATTGTAGTGGAGGGGCAATCCACTATGATTTCTTCTTGTGCTATAGGGTTACACATGTCCCATTGATATGATGTTCTATGAATGATATGATGGAAATGAGGCATGTGACACTATTGTGTTTCACACGTTCACTAACCACAATATCTAGCCATTGACTTTTAAAATGTGAGATTATAACTTGATATGACGACATCGACCTTCCACATCATTATACACAAGAAAGAGATTGGCTAAGCATTTTCCACTCAAACTAGATTTAATATGTATTCATAGCCAATTAGTCATGGCATGGTTACTTTCACATATCCCAACTTTCTTTACTGCATCTTCATACCTAGCAGACCATGGCATGGTTGCTTTCACATATGTGTGTATGTTTTCATGTGTTTTTGTGTGTCCTAGTTCCTAAAATATACAACTTAATAGTAGAAGTAATCACTATATGCTTGAAGGGAGGGATGTGAATTAGAAGAATAAAAAATAGAGTTACCTCTACACTAGCTAAGATCCCAACCAATTGTCTTACTTTATATATGCTTTCCAACGACTCTTGTATTGAGTATTAATTCATTTTCTAAATACAAAGAGATATGCTATCTATATGCTACTTTTTGCATATATTTTGGATAACCTAATTTTGTAGAAATTGAAGTTTATAATGAAGTAAAGATGATGAAAAGTAAGATAAAATTTCTCTCACACCCCTTCCAGTACATCTTGTGTTTAGAAAAAAATCTCTCAACAGTAGTTTTTCTTCTTGAGGAAATAACTAAATCATTTGTATCTATGCATTCAAGGGGCCAATTCTATCACTTATATACTCCTAAGAACACATTCTTTGTTAAAATATATATAGTCAAGGACTTAAAAAAAGTACATGTTTTCTCTCCTTAAAATTCTATTATGATATTGAAAATGACATGCAAAATAGTTGAATAGACAACCATAGAAGAGTGATAGCTAACTAGAATTATTACCCGTTTCCTCCAATTGCTTTGTGTTCCCCATGTAGCCTCTCTTCTTTCCACTGCAAGGTGGACAAGCTATTAGGCACAACATGCAAGGTGGTTTGACTACCATTTTCTCCTATTTAGTAGGTTGAGTTCTTGGGGATTATGAGCTTGAAAGATGAATGTAAAGACACTTTAAGCTAACACAATTTTGTGTGTTTGCTAGAAGGGGTTCTTTCTTCCCTTTTGTTACCTCTCTATAGAGAGGGGCTGGATCCTTCAAATTTAGCTTACTATATGCTATCCCTCAAATGGTTTACTACCTTGCTATTGAACTTCTATAATAGTTGGATAGGATGAATTGAGGTTGGCCCCTTGGCTAAAGTGCTTGAAAAGGCATTATATGTGCTTCGAAGTCCCAAGGTATTGTGAGGTTAGGGAAGAAGGCCTACATACTTTAGGATAGGAGCTAGGATCCCCTTGAATTCTTGGAAAATTTTGATATGGATGGCATCTACTGGTCACAGAGGTCAAATTTTCACCATGTCTAGAATCTTGCTACATCTATTAAGGGAAGTAGCTAGTTTGCCCATGACTATTTGAATAGGATTATGATGGATGGGATCCTTGTAAGTAAAATATTATACTTCTAAGAAACCTATGCTAGGACACAATCTAAGCATACTATTAGTGCAAGTAGAAGTAGGGTATTGAAATGAATAAGGAGTCAACTCAAGCATCTGCTAAAGATGGAAAAATGTGAGGAGAATGTGCATGAGCTTTCTAAAAAACCTTGATCCAAAAGGGATAATGTTTAAGACCATCATCCAATCTAAGAAATCTTAGATAATAATGAACTTCCATTGAAAAATGCTCAAGTAAAGAAAAAAGTATATCTTAAGAAGCATGATTGGAAGCTTCTTCTTGAGAAAAACATTGTGTAGCTTTGGATGAGTTTTATGATGGTAAGTTCGTCCTTGACTTAAATGCATAAGATGGCATGGCTGTCAACGAAAGCTATTTTTGTTTTTCTTGGAACATAAGAGGTATCCAATGGAAAATAAGATATAATAGATTTTAGACTAACGTGATCCTAGAGGAGATCAAGATAGAATAGGTTGATGATGTAAATATTAACCTTGGGTAAGTTACTCATGCATATATGTGTGCATCACGTGGGTTCAAAATAAGGTAATTTTAAAATGCAAAATTTATACATTTTTTACATACAAAAGGGTGTAATATAATGGGGTTATTTATAGATTGAATAGAAAAGGGTTATATTTTATTCATGAAAAAATCATAGATAAGGATATTTATAAATAGGCCTTGAATGCACGTGATGTAGAGGATATACATGTAGTAACTTTCCCGAGATATTGACCTATTCCAAGGTTGGTTCAATGTTGTGTGTATTTCTTGTTTTTTTGGTTCTCTGAGCACTCTTCAACTAAGAAAGAGAAAGGGCAATGCCCTTGCGTATTTGGAACATGGTTTTTCAACTATCACATGATTTTTGAGTGTTATGTCCATGGCCACATGCACTGACCATTTATAGATGGAAGAGAGGGAATCTCTATATACACTCAACCTTTTAAGCCCAAATAAAAAAATCAATAGCTATTTGTACAATCAACCTTGTGAGATAACTAAAACTAACCCAAATTCGATTACATATGAAGAGAATTTGTCATAAGTAGAGAGAAGCTAAGGATTTTATATAGAGAACTCATATATGCACAATATGCTCATTTGGTTATGTAACTAAGGTCAGTTACACACTAGGAGGAACCAACGTCCACCACAGAAAATGAAGGGCTACATCAAAAAATGGAAATTCTTAATTGGCACCACATTTCATGGGATTTGGACATGTTTAGGCAAGCAATATCACTTGCCTAGTTGGTGCACATCATCCACGCCCAAGCACACACCGTTATATATCTACTCCAATAAAAATTGTTGGACTTAGTGAGATTTGGACATTGACCATTAAAGAAGAAGGCAATTAGTTCAACCACTAAGATATGAATTAGTTTGACACATTGGTTGGGCATTTTGGTTAGTAAACAATCTCGATGGACACTGTCTTTCAAATTTTTAACCTAGGTGTATGTGAGCTTAGTGGTGTGTAACTAGCCTAAGATGGGTAATTTGATATTAGTGGATAAACCTAGGAGATTATTATAGTAATTTAATTGCATTATATGGCTCATTATTAATTGATGAGCCCTCTTCACCCTATTCAAGGCACACCCATGCTTATGATTGCTCTCTTTCAGTTTTCAAAATCTATCTTCTTTCTCTTGATGACCTATCATAAAATGAAATCCCCCCCTCTCTCAAAAGATCCTCCTTTTTAAAAAATCCATGAAAAGGGGAGTTAAAGCAAGTCATCATGCCATGACCAAGGCCTACAATCGAGATGGGATTACTTGAGGTAGCACCATGTCGATGAGCTTCAGGCATGCAGGCTAAGCCGTCTTCTTCTCTTTTCCTAGAGATGCATGCCTGAAGCTAGGAAAGAAAAACTGAAGCAGGCAACCAGTGTCGGGGCTAGGGCTTCGAGTTCAGGACTAGAGGTATTAACTTGTCAAGGCATAACTCAGCAAATACAGGGAATTAGAGAAAAAGAATGTCCTATTAAGAGCTGCAATGGATTAAACATTCCTTTCGTGTTGCAATGGTTGTTGGATTCCCTAATGGTTTTTTCTTGTAATGTGAATGTTCCGTTCATCCTGCACACTTCAATCACTTATTCCCATCTTCTCTCTTAGAGTTTAATTCTTTTGAAATTATCCATGGCTCCTATCTTAAAATCGTTTGGTGCGCTTTCTTAGAGTTTCCTTGCAATGTTTGGTCCGCTTTCGGACAAAAGAGCTCGAGAAAGTAAATCATGAACTACATGCTATTGTTGTCAGCTTGTGTTTTCTGCAGGTCCAAGATCCCACAAAAGAGCTTGAGAAAGTTCAATAAATCGTAAAATACAGGTTGCTGTTGTTGTCTTGTGTTTTTTGCAGGTCCAAGATCGCACAAAAGAGCTTGAGAAAGTAAATCCTGAACTATGGGTTTCACAAGTAGTAGCAAAAAGAAGCAAGTAGGGCAAAGTCCGAATTTCTTGCAAACATGAGCCACAAAACATGGTAATGGGTATAGTTAGAGCGGCAAATACTTCTTTATAATTGATAAATGTGAGGTTCATGTGTTCTAGTATGGTGGCCAAGTGGAGCCTCTCTTTGAGAAGAGAGCATTGATGCTCTAAGTGCCACATTACCATGGATATTTCTCTTTCTTTCTCTCATAAGCAATCAAAAGCAATCATAAGTATCAATTATCTAAAGAGTACATGAAACCATAGAGCATAAATAGAGATTCAATTTTGGTATATCTTTGACTTGTAGGGTAGGTCGCTCTTAGAGCACACAAACTTCTTATTAAGTTTTTCAATGAGCTTATATTTACTTTTTCTTTCCTTATTCTTTCTATACAATCTTTGTTGCTCACAAGGAAACCTTTTCTAACAATGTGTTCTCCTTATGTGAATTTGATCTATCTTAGGTCCTTTTGATTGAAAATCCATTAACTAACATACTCAGCCTTGTTGAGGCTACTTCGTTAGGAAATAGGATGTTAGATCAACTTCAGGTTTTCTTGATCAATGAGGACTTAAGGTGATCTTGACCAATGAGATCAAAGATCGTAAATAACAACTATTATGTCATGGTGGATGATGCTTAAGGATTTTGGTTTACTTTTTGAAATACATTATTAATTAATGTGGTAGTTTCTTCATTTGTGGATGTCATTAGAATGTTGTTTTTTAAATCTCAGTTTTAGTCATGTGGTATTTTCCAAAGTCCATCAACACTCTATTAATAGTGATCGATATTTGTATATAATTTAAATTTATTCTTAATTAACCCAGGCTTAGGCATACTTTGGAAGAGCCACATAGTCAAAGTTGGCTTGTACCTTCTACTGTAGAAGTATAATGGCTAGCATGTTGAGTATGACCAAAGACTATATGTTTTTAGGTAGAGAGATTAAATCTCTAGGCATGACTTGCTTCAAATTCCATATTTAAGCCTCAGGCTTATCTCAACCTATATCCACACTAAGCATGGTGTCTAAGTCCCATGTCCTCGTGGCTTGGCACTAAAGGGACACCATAATTAGTGTAGGTATGCACTTGACTTAAGTGGCATTCTATTTTTTGATGAGTCTCATAGAACATATTTATCAAATTGAATATAATATTTTTAAATTAAAAAAAAATCACCTAATTCTCTAAAGTTTGAGCTAGAATGTTATCACATATTCTATAACATAATACAACACAAAACTATAATTCTCTAGTCTACTACACCCAAAAATCTACAAAACGTACACAATTTTTAAACTCTTTGAAGTCTCAAATTTTATAAAACTTGCAAAACTACCCCACAAAAATATTGCAAGAGCAAAATGGGGGTCAAAATAGTGAGAAATCCTTGGGGAGTTATTTATGCAGCTTAACACTCTCTCCACACTCGCCATGTTTTATCTCAATCTGAGATAGTGGTTGAACTCCCCCTTTCTCTCTCTCTCTCACGTACTAGACCTTGAATATAATGATAATAAATATTTACATATACTTAAGCACCCCAAGAAAAGACTAGTATGTGAAAGATAATCATACATTGAGACGTTACCTATCCTAGTGAGGGGCTAGAGAGGTAATGTTTAGTAGTTTTTTAGATCTTTATTTCAAGAAGAGCCATCTAGATTCCACGGTTATACAATGACTTATCCAACCAAGTAGCTTGTGGGTCTACCTCATAGGCAAAGCATTCAGCTTGATCCATAAGGACTAACCTAAAGATTCCAATAGACTTTGTAGCTCTCTTAACAACATTCTAGCATTGATCCTAGAGTGATACTATGATGGTTTCTAGGACTCAAATCTGAGGATAATCATTGTTCAGCTCTATTTTTCTAACTACTTGAGAAGCCACCTAACTAGCATGGTATGTCAAGGAAAATTCCAATGTGGAAGGTGGCCCATCTTACTCACTAACCCTAACTATATATGTATATCCAACTTGAACACCACCATATTTGTGAGCTATATAGGAGAGAGATATAGAGAGAGTGTGAAGGGAGAAATTTTATTGATATGTTCTATTGTTTCAACTTGTTAGGTACATGGATACTAAGGGAAAAGCAAACGCCCAATGAAAAATGCATAAATTGGATTAAAAAATACATTTGGAAAGATTTAGGTGCGAGCTACTCACGGAAATATGCTTTGTGAAAGAGGAGGAGATGAGAGATACATGTTGGAACATTGGAAAAAGAGACATACTAAGATGTAAAGTGATATCACAAATAAAAGAATATGTAGAACATACAAGGGTTGCATATTTGACTGAAAGTATGGATCTAGATGCTATTGTCACTAGATGGATCTCCATCATGATTGGCAATATGATAATAAGTTGGAATGCTAGCAACCCCATCTTCCAACACGAATTTGATGTCGATAAAATTCAAGCATGGGATGCATTATATGCAAAAGTAAGAGTTGCAAAATGTAAATCCGAAAGGGGCATCATGAAGTCAATATCATGGGATAAGAGAATGCAGTCTGCATATGTTGCTCTTGGACATAATTCTATCGCTCCAATGGCAAGATGCAATGTGTAGGTCTGGTGCGCAGATCGGATGCTGTACGCTCGCGTAGTGAATGTCGGAAGGTCCCCAAGAACAAAAGAACTCTACTTTTTGCACAAAACTCAAGGTAAAAAGCATGCACGACATGAACAAGAGACCAATTGGGTGCAATCTCCCCCCATGCCTTGTGTGAGCGCTCCACAAAGCATGTATTTTATGTATTAATCATCTTCAAGCTCAAATAATAGCCCAAATTACAAAATATCAAGCTTTTGGCTTTTGAGTTTGCTTTAGCACAAAATAGAAATAAAGCTAATGGGCGGTGCCCAAAGAGTTAGGCGTACCCAATACAATGTCCAAGTACAAATAACATAATCGTGCGCCCATGCACATACAAAATAATAAACAAATATCCAACGCCTCAATAAATAGGCGCAACAAAATATAGGCGCCATGCCTAAGATATGCGCCCATCAAAATATAAGTGATAACTCGAATACTCGCTATCCTTCAATGCTTTCCTCCGCCACTGCTGCTATCTCTACACATTAACTGAAGCATTCACAATCGTTAGTAAAATATTACAATTAAACCGACAAAAGTGAATACCTAGCAATCTTGAGCTACATAAATAAATCAACTGGTTAGAAATCAATCCTAACCTTAATTTATTACGAGTGCGCACTCTAAACTCATAAATGTTTATTAATTTAATATGCATTTTGCGGAATCACCCGCTATGGAATCACCCATGTACACACTAAATTAATGAAAGGCCCGAAAAGGATAGGCGTTCCCATCAACTTCTCGCACAAAGAATCCACTTTGTGTATGAGCCCCGGTTAACAAAGTTTACGGAATCCACCGTAAAACCTCACGGAATCCACCGTGGCACGGAATCCACCGTGGCATAGAATCCACCGTGAAATATACCTCCTAGCATCATACCCTCGGGGGTGGGATATCAATTGACCTCAATTGCTATTAGCTCAATGTGGAGCTAGCAGAGTGGGGAAAGCATTTAAGTCTCTAGCGTGCATCCATTGGGTTTTCTCTACAGGATGGTTCTTAAATTTGATTAGATATCTAGAATATCTTCGGCTAGTTCTAGTGGTCATAAAGTCAGTATCTATGATAGCTTGAGGTTCAAGTATTTCAGTCTCTTCCTCTAACAAAGGTGGGTTTTCGTAAATAGGGTGTACAGGTAATTGGCCTCTAAAGGGTCGTAATAAACTAATGTGAAATGTGTTGTGAATTTTCCAGTGAGGTGGAAATTCTAACTTGAATGCATTGTCATTGATTTTGTGAATGATCTTAAATGGTCCATAGAATTTAGGAATTTTCGTATTGGCTTGTTTGGTATATGATTGCTGGGCTTTGGCAATCATGTCTTTAACCTCATCAAAAATAGTAGCGTGCATACTAGCAATATCATCAGCACTCTGAATTCTATTTGATAAAGATGCAATAGGTGTAGACAATCTATAACCATAAATCACTTCAAACGGTGCTTTCTTTGTAGATGTGTGTGGTGTATTGTTATATGCAAATTGCAGTAAATACAAATGTGTGTTCTATGTCTGTGGTTTAGAAATAGTGTAAGCACGTAAAAGATCTAGAATAGTACTGTTAGTGGCTTCTGTTTGTCCATTAGTTTCAGGATGAAATGAAGATGAGAAATCAATTTTTATTCCTAAGTTAGCAAACAAAGTAATCCAAAAGTTGTTACAAAATCTAGAATCACGATCAGAAATAATAACTTTTGGTAATCCATGGTTAGTGAAAACAGTTTTCAAAAACAATTGTGCTGCATGTGATAATGTTAAAGTTTTCTTACATGGAATGAAATATGCTTGTTTACTAAACCTGTCTACTACAGTCCAAATCATATCATGGTTAGCTTTAGTATTAGGTAAACTAGTAATAAAATCCATAGAAATTTGTTCCCATGGTCTGGATGGAATAGATAAAGGCATAAGTAATCCATACTGTTTACCGTGATGTCTCTTAACTCTTTGACAAATCAAACATTCAGAAACAAAGTTAGATACATCAGTGTCCATATATGGCCAATAAAAATCTTCAGTTAATGTACGTAAAGTAGATATGATACCTCTATGACCTTGATATGGAGGACAATGAATCTCATTCAAAACAAAGGATCTGAATGGAACTGTAACACATAATCTCTTTTCATAAAACATGAATCCATCATTATAAGACAATGAATCAATAGGAATCCAGTTATTTCCAACTAATTTATTCCAATCAGTATGAAAAGTAATGTCCTAATGATAAGTATCTTTCATAGGAGTTAAAGAATCAAATGATATAACAGAAATATTATGAATGGCGGGTCTTCTACTTAATGCATCAGCCACACTACATTTTCTTTACCTGGTTGATATTGAATGATGGGATGAAAACTCTGAATAAAGGCTGCCCATTTGATATGTTGATCAGATATTTGGGGTTGGCTAAGTAGATGTCTAATACTTTGTTGATCAATCTTAATCATAAATTCAGAACCCATTAAATAGTGTTTCCATTGTCTTAAAGCTTGTACTACAGCTAATAATTCTTTATTATATGTGGAATATTTAAGTTCAGAGGGTTTCAGTTTACAACTAGAATAGGCTATAGGATGATTGTCTTGCATAAGTACGACTCCTATTCCAGATCTGCTAGCATCAGTAACTACTAAAAAGAATGGTCTATTAAAATCAGGTAGTTGTGAAACAGGAGCACGGGTTAATGCATGTTTCAATAAGTCAAAGGATTTCTGTTGATTATCGGACCAATGATAAACAATACCTTTCTTTAAAAGTTTAGTCAATGGCAAAGCAAGTAATGAAAAATTACGCACAAACTTCCTGTAGAAACTAGCAAGACCTAGGAAGATCGTAACTCATGCATATTTTTAGGTATAGGCCAGTTCAATATTGCTTCTATTTTCTTAGGGTCAACCTTAATACCATTTGATGATACAATATGACCTAAATATTATTTTTCTGTTTTAAAGAACTCACTCTATTCTGGATTAGCATATAGTTGATTATCTTTTAATAACTTGAAAACCAATGACAAATGTTTATAATGTTCTTTCTCATTTTGACTAAACACCAAAATATCATCAAAGAATACAATAATACAATGCTGATATTTCAAAAATATACGATTCATCATTCTACTAAATGTAGCAAGTGCATTAGTCAATCCAAAAGGCATCACTAAAAATTCATAATGACCAAATTGTGTCCTAAATGCAGTCTTGAATATGTCAGACTTATCTAATCTCACCTGATGATAACCAGATTTAAGGTCTATTTTACTAAATATGGCAGAACCTTGCAGTTTATCCATAAGGTCATCGACTCTAGGAATTGGATATCTATTCTTTACTGTGATCTTATTTAAAGCACGATAGTCAATGCACATACCATAAGTATTATTATTCTTCTTTATTAACAAAACAGGTGCACCAAATGGAGAACTACTAGGTCTAATCAATCATCTATTTAGTAATTCCTCAACTTGATTTTGAATTTCTTTTTGGTCTATCTGGTTATGCCTATATGGTGCTTTACAAGGTGGTTGTGTACCAAGAATCAAATCTATTTTATGGTCTTCTGGACGTGAAGGAGGTAAACCAGGTGGTAGATCTTTTGCAAAACAGTCTTTAAAGTGTGCAAGAAATTCTTTATGCCTAGGGTGCATATGATTTTCTTTAACTTGCAGTTCATTCACCCAAATGAGATAAGATTTACTACTTTTGCGTAATGCACGTTTAGCTTGAGTATGAGAAAGCAGTGGAAAAGCATTAGATGCATGTATACCATACAATGTAATATGTTTTCATTGAAATTGAATATTAATCGAATGTGTGGAATAATCTATATCAGGGTTATGCTGATGACGCCAAGGCATACCTAAAATAATGTCACTGGATTGTAATGGTACAACTAGAAAATTCCTTCTTTCAGTGTATTCACCAATTTGAATTTCTAAATCATGCACTTCTTGTGTTCCGTTATACCTTGTGCTTAAAAATGCTGCTTTAATGCGATAATGCGTAGGAACAGTTTGTAACTTCAATTCTTTCACTAGCTTTGCAGAAATAAAATCATGAGTACTACCATCATCATGCAAAATAATCTTTTCTTTTCCATGCACCAAACATTTCATTGTCAATAAAGAATGTGGAGTTGGCATACCTGGTAAAGTATCCGAAGGAGTGGTAATGTCGTCTTCATCTTCCATGAAATCAGGCATTTCTTCATGTTTGTCATCTTCCATTGCTCCAAGGTAGTTGATATGGACAGGTGGCTTCTTCAATTGGCAATTGGATGCTAGATGTCCAGGTTGGTGGCATTTATAACACACTATAGGTTTGGCTTTGGTTACATTGTTTGCAATGGCAGGAAGTCTAGGAATATTAGGATTTGGCTGTGGAATTGGCTTGTGGTTGTGATTGGTATTGGATGGTAAAGCAGGTGGTTTTGCCCAAGATTTACGGAAAGATGATGAAGGAAAATGACCTTGATTAAATCTTTCAAAATTTGAGTTGAATTGCTTAGATCCATAGTTACCATTGGTTTGGAATTGTTGTGGACGCTTGTCTCTTCTTCGAAGCTTGTCTTCAGTGTCATGAGCTAATGAAATTGCGTCTTCAAGAGTTGCAGGCTTGAACATATTGACTTCAGCGTAGTAATGCCCAAGTAATCTAGACATATACTTGCGCTTATGTGTCGCTTCAGGTACGTCTTCAAGAATGCGTAGCTGGAGTAATGCATTCCAAAAGCGTTTGGTGTACTGAGGAATAGACTCACAATCTTGTTGCTGAAGAAGGTCCCATTGCTTTATGGCTTTTTCATGAAATTGTGGAGGAAGAAAATTCTGCATAAACTTCTTCTTGAAATTCTCCCAGATAGTGGGACAATCTATACTCTTACAAACCACGGTCCACCAAAGAGATGCTCTATCCACTAAATGATTAGTGACACACTTGATTTTATCTTTTTCTGTGTATGTTTCCTCATGAAAGTAATCATCAAACTAACTGATGAATGCAAGAATAGTTTTTCCATCTCGAGTGCCATTGAAAGTACAAAATTTGAAATTTCTTTTACTTACCTTTGTTTCTTTGTGGATGGATTGAGCTTCGAGAGTTGCATCGATGGTACGTCAAATAAGGTCTTCAGATTGAGCTTCCTCTTTGTCAGTAGTCGATCTTTGTAAATTAGCCAATTGAACTTGCAATGCTTGCCGAGCTCGTTGTTTTTCATCCAACTGCATCATAACTAGGTCCAACTTTTGCTCCATCATAAGTTCAGGAAGATCGCCTTCAGCCATTAAATCATCCATATGTGGTTCCGTTATCCTGCAAAACTTCAAAAGACCTCACACTCTCAAAATCCAATTAACGGGATGAGCGTAGCTCAAAATCGGGTGTACAAGGCTTATATATTTTTGTGTGTGGCTTTCACAATCTTCGTCTTTGCTATTGTGGGATTTGTAATCTTTGAAAAATTTGCATTTTAATCTTCTGCGCATGTGCTGAAATTGGTTCAGCAAACCTGCGTATGCAAACAATACCTTCCAATGAACAACTTTTCAGTTCGGAGTTTCTGCGCAGGAACAGTCCTTCTATGAGTTTTGAACAGAAGTTAGTTTTGACTTCAAGTGACTTGTCTGACTTGTAGAGTTGCAGACTTATGTGACTTGCAGAGTACCAGAACTTGCAGAACTTGAGTGATTTAGCAAACTTGCAGAATTTGAACTTTGTAGACTTGCAGAACTTAGGAGATTTTGTGTGACTTGAGGCTTAAACTTGTAGGCTGTTTCTTGCTGCTCCAAGTGACTGCCCCACTCCCAAAAGAGATCACATATCCACTAGTAGATCGTCTATCAGAAATACTACCAGCCGAATCAGCATCAGTGTATCCATGCAACTGTATCTGAACCCCAGTCTCATAAAATAGTCCATACTGCAATGTGGACTTCACATACCTGAGTATGCATCTAGCCGCATCCAAATGTGGTTTTCTTGGAGCATGCATAAACTGACTTACCAATCCAACAACATAGCTCAAATCTGGCCTGGTAATAGTCATATAAATCAAACTTCCTACTATGCGTCTGTACATAGTCGGGTCTTCCAGAAGCTCACCTGCATCTGCGCTTAGCTTCACATTCTGCTCCAAAGGAACTGAAATAGGCTTACAGTCTGTCATCCCATATCTGGACGGCATGTCCAATCTATACTGCCTCTGCAAGAGCCGTATCCCACTTGGTGATCTAATCACCTCAATGCCCAAGAAATAATGCAGCTCTCCCAAATCCTTCATCTCAAACTTCTGCTTCAATAGCATTTTCACATGAAGGATATCTTCATCATTATCACCTGTCATAATCAAATCATCAACATAAATGACAAGTAGCATAATACCTTTCTCTGTTTTTCTCACATAAAGTGACAAATCTGCCTTGGAAATCTGAAAGCCAATAGTGACAAGATACTGTCCTATCTTGTTAGACCATGCTCTAGGTACTTGCTTCAAGCCATACAAGGCTTTCTTCAACCTGCAAACAAACTTAGGATGAATAGCATGCACATAACCTGGTAGTTGCTCCATATGGACCTCTTCTTGCAAATCACCATGCAAGAAGGCATTCTTTACATCCATCTGATGTAAAGACCATCCCTTTGATGTAGCCATAGCAATGACTGCTCTTACGGTTGCCATCCTTGCAACCGGACTGAATGTTTCTTCATAATCAATGCCATATGTTTGTGCATACCCCTTGACTACTAATCTTGCCTTGTATCTGTTCACAGAACCATCTGCATTGTGCTTCACCTTATAAGCCCACTTACAACCAATTGCATTCTTATCTTTAGGCAAAGGTACCAATTCCCATTTAGCATTTTCTTCCAAGGCATCCATTTCTTCATCCATGGCTTTCTCCCATTTTTCTTTTCCCATGGCTCGCTCAAAAGAAGTGGGTTCTGGTTCCTATATTACTTTGACCATATAGGCATAGTGAATGGCTGTAAATCCATCATATTTGAGACTATCCACAGGATACCTAGCTCTGGTAGACCTACGCAAAGTAGGTTCACTCCTAGGTGCTCTCAAAACATCCCTGGTCTTCCTTACTCCAGGTGTAACAATAGAAGGAATACCCAACTCATCATCAATGCTCTGTTTTGAGCCACTGGATTCACCATCCACATAAGAGTGACCTGCATTCACATCAAACATGGGCTGATCTACCTTCTCTTTTTCTTTTCGTGAAACCTACATACCACTATCTGCATTGTTTTGAGGAGATTCTCCTGATCTCAATCTGCCTGTCCATGGTGAAGAATGTGAACCACTGCTAGAGGATACTCCAGGTCCACTAATATTTTGTGACTGCTACTGTGAATTTGTGCAGCATTACCATTTTGTGCATCTACATCATCAATCACATTTATTGGTTTATACCGGCTACTCATCTCATCAAAAACAACATCTCTGCTCACTGTAAACTTACGAGTAGAAGGATTATAACATCTATACCCTTTCTGCTATAGAGAGTAACCAATAAAGATACACTTCTCAGCTTTTGGATCCAACTTGGATCTCAACTCATCTGGCACATGAGCATAGGCAATGCAACAAAAAATTTTCAAATGAGAAATATCTAGTTTCCTATCAGTATACCTCTCCTCTGGAGTCATCCCATGTATTGCTACAGTGGGAGTCCTGTTCATTATGTAGACTGCTGTAGCAACTACTTCAGCCTAGTCAAAATCTGGCAAGTCTTTTTCGTTGAGCATGGCATGAGATACCTCTCCAATATGCATGTTTTTCCTTTTTGCAATTCCATTTTGTTGTGGGCTATGACTGCATGAATATTGCTATTTTATGCCATGCTCCTGCAAGAACCTTGCAAACTCATTTGAGAGGTACTCTCCCCCTCCATCTGACCTTAGGCATTTTATTTGTAGGCCTGTTCCTTTTTCAATCATAGCTTTAAGAGTTTTGAAATGCCCAAAAACTTTACTTTACTTTTTCATAAAACACACCCAAACTTTTCTGCTATAGTCATCAATAAAAGGGACAAAATAATAACAGCCTCCAATAGATGCAGCTTCAGTAGTCCACACATCAAAGTGGATTAATTCCAATGGCTTCTTACTCTCTTGAACATGTCTAGGAAATGGTTTCCTTGCCTGTTTTCCAAATTGACAGGCTTCACGTACCTTATGCATTTTTGCAACCTTGAATTTAGGCAATCCTACAACAATATTTTGGGCTTGCATTGATTTAAGTCACTGTACATTAACATGACCAATGCGTTTATGCCAGACATCAATATCTGCAACTACACCAGTCCCATGTGCAAACATTGCTGCACTTAATTCAGGCATGTCTGCATCCAATGTAAACATTCTGCCCTTCTTCTTTCCTTTTGCTATCAAGCAACCTTTATTTTTCATATCCTCAACAAAGCATCCATGAGGATTAAATCTGACCTGCAAGCCCTGCTCAACCATTTGACCAACAGAAACTAGGTTCTTAGTGATATTCGGGGCATGAAATACATCCGACAGGTATTTCTTTTTCCCATCTTGCATAGACAAAGGAAATTTTCCAATCTGCACAATAGGATGTGTAGTATCATCACCAGTCTCCACAAATCCTGGTTTTTTCATTTTCCTTACATCTTGCATCCATTCTGCATAACCTATCATGTGGTTTGATGCACCTGAGTCAACATACCACACATCGTTGCTTTCTTCTGCACTTGTCACAGAATTGGTCACGTGCTGCACCATAAACAAATGCTCATTTCTATCATCACCCTGTCTACTAGAAGATACATAATTTCCTTGTTGCAATTTTTCATTCATGATGTCATTCTGCTTTTTATAGCAGTCTTTAGCCATATGACCCATTTTACCACAGTAGTAGCATTCAACATTACTGTTTGCATTTTGGCGTCTTTGCCATCCACCACGACCTCTTTGGCTCCCCCTGCCTCTAGAGTTACCACGTCCTCCTCCATAGGACTAATTTTCTTGAGTTTGCTGCATATTCTAATTTCTACCACGGCCTCCAGATCGGCCTCCTCTACCTCTACCTCTACCTCTTCCAGCATTTGAGTAGAAGACAGCTTCTTTTGAAGTTCCTCCTGAAGAAGATGCACCACCATTTCTCTGCTCCTCATAAATTAGAAGAGCAATCAATTCCTCAAAATCAGGAAATCTTTCACGGACGGAAATGGATGTTCGAAACTGTGCATAATCCTTTCCTAGACCATTCAAGGTCACAGAAACTAAATCATCATCTTCCACTGGCAACCCAATGGAAGCAAGTGCATTTGCAATCTTCTTCACCTTCATATAGTAGTCATTGATGCTCATACTTTCTCTTTGCACATTGTGCAACTCTTGCTTGAGCTGCATTTTTCTAGCTTGCGTATTTGTGTTATACATTTTTGACAAAGTATCCCATGCCTCCTTTGGCATACTTGCATCTTGAATATGCACAATCATAGAGTCTGAAATACTGATAGATAGCAGTACATAACTTTTCTGGCTCTCTCATGCCATCCTTTAAATGCCTGCATTTGTTGTTGATTGGGAACATCAGGAAGAACTGGTTCTTCTTCATTTCCTGCAACGAATTCCCAATATCCTTTTTCCATAAGGAAATTCTTCATCCTAAACATCCATGCTTGGAAGTTGTTCTTGTCAAGCTTTTCAGTGACAATCTGTGAAAGAGAATCAGACGCCATTACAGAACACTGCAAAAAATTCTGTCAGTGCAAAAAACACAGCTTCAGCCTCACAAGGGCAAATATGCAAAACTGACAAAAGTGGTATTGGATCACACAATCACTTCCTAGTGATGATTTTGCATCGATAGGCAAGAAGGATGATTCTGTAACTCCCAATGTTTCTGCGCACAGGCATATGATACAATTTCTATGGTAACTTTTCACCGACCTATAGAACAGTGGTCGCACAGCAAAAAACAGGGCCTTTTCCTGAGTGCGTGCGAAAAACTTCCGCCTCCAAAATAGGCCTCGAAATGGCCTCAAATAAAAAAAATAGGGCAACAAAGAGCTAAAGCCCTCACCCGTAGCATATACTGCCCTCTTGCTACACTGCGAAGGTGTGAAGTGCCCGCCCATCGGCTTTCCAGGCACTCTTTTAGCGGTCTATCGAGAAACGAATCTAAGCGTCGCTGCCCGGCACTCCCAAGGAATGTTCTGAGTTTTGTCGCCTAGGGTTTCCCGAATCCGCCTCGCAACGGAACATTCACGACTGAACCCACTAGGATCGACCTGAAATTTGGGTTCCTAGATGTCAAGGTCTCCTGTTAGCATTCTAGCGTCGGGTATTGGACATCCTACTTTACGCAGAGATACCCAACCCGAAGCAGATCTATGCCGCACTTGGTTCAAAGAGAATGGGAAACGAGAGGGATGCGTTGCTCAACCTTTCTGCCCATAGGGCATAGTCCCATTCCGGTCCCCTAAAACGGCATGAATCGGGTTCTAACCTATCAATACCTAAAGGTCGAATGATGATAAAAACTTGTGAGAAGCCTCCCAGTTCTCTGGGACCACCCTGCCGTAGGACGGACCCGTCGGGGGTTCCGCCCACCCGCTTCCCTTAATAGCTTTAGTTTTCTAATTGGGTCCTACCACATTTATGTGTAACACTCAAAATCAGCTTCATTAATTAAGCCTTTTAGGGAACAAGGTTCGTTCGCGTAAATTATACCACAGACATGAAAACAGAGCAAAGCAATCTATTGACAAACAAGATCAAACAAGTTCCTTAACTTATCTTCAAGTTAATCTTTGTCTCCCGCCCATACAGGAGAAATTATGTTTCGCTTCTGTCCAACAGAAGTATCCCTTCTGCCCTGCAGAAGTAACTGGTCCAATTCACATGGCACCAAAACTCAATCCTTTATTTAGAATAGGATCTCCCAACATGCCCAGATGTTGGGGGCCACGGAGGTCTTCAACTCCATTCTTGACCTAGCAAGGGGTGTCCAGAGCTCCAACTGACCCACAAGCTGTCTAGGAGCGAAACATCATTCCCGTGGTTGGCCTTTTCACCACTCGACCTTCGGCCCGTGAATCGAGCAGTGCCCTTTCGGGTTTATACGCGGTGCGACCATGGAGGTGATCCACCCGTACAATATATCCTTCCTTAATTAAATCCTTTAAGAATCAAGCACAAACAAGGCATTCAACCTAATATCATTTTCCAAGAAAACATTCCTTTAATCCCATGGCGACTTGTCATCACAGACCCTTGCCATGCATTTACCATAAATCACAAGCACTTGGAATAATCATCCAAACAACAACTAACAACCAGTTGAATGTAAAAGCATTTAGGATATTGTTTGATCAACCAACAAAACCAATTGCATTCTTTCCAAACAATGCAAGAATAGACGATATAACATTTCCATCGTATATTTGCTCTCTCCCTTGGGATCTAAGAGCAATACCATGCAAACATGTTCTTAACACTTCCTTCCTTCGGCTAGGGCATATGTTAAGGGTTCAAACACTATTCATGATGTAAGTTCTATAGGTCACTTACCTTGATTGATAACCCAACCCTGAATTTGGATTGGCAAAAGTCATCGTTATCCAATGGATCTCAAGGCATCCTAGCTTTAACCCTTATGATCAATTTCTTGTAGTAGCTCTTAGTCAAGTCATGAGGTAACTAGAAATTTATCCTCATATATCAAACATGTTATAGGCATAACGTATAAATACTTGATAAGATAAGTGCGAGATGATCTCAAGTAATTAGACTTTAACATGCCTTGCCTTGAGCTAGAATATAATTCTTCTTAATATTTGGGCTCTTAAGCTAAGTACTTTTGAAGTATCTAAACTTTAAGCTAGTATTTTCTATTCGTGATCCTCAATATCATGTTCTTTTAGTAATTATGCTATTTATAACCCTTGACTATACTTTAACCTAGCACTTGTATGCACAATCTTTTAATGTCGTTCTTTTGACGACTATGCTATTCATAACGCTTGACTAATTCTTCCTTGTAATTGCTCTACTAGCAAATAAGTCATATGTAACTAGGTGCAATTATCTTCCCTTGATATATGCACTTCACAAACCCCATCTTTCGAGTAAGCGAGATGAATTTATCCTTTCCCATTACCTATACTCGTGCAATAGTATAGGGCCTAACGTATCTCATACGAGAATCAAAGCAAACATCAATCAATTTGAAAATACATTACTTATGACCGGAACCGTAGTTGGATTGACGGTGATGCCTTTGCCCGAAGCCTTGTTGTTGGTTGCAGGATTGTCATCCACGCATGACATTCTTTGCTTGGAGGCCATCGTCCGCAAATAGACTCAAGAGATTAAGAAGGTAGAATAGATTCAAGATGGAAGATCGTAAGAGAAGATGGTTAAGTCGAGGATCGAGATAGAGGGAATTGAGCTAATTCTCTTCCTTGCAGCCTCTCGGGGTGACTATTCTCTCTCTCTCTCTCTCTCAAGCTCTCTTTCAAGCTCTTCCTCACAATCTCTTGGAGGGGTATCCTTCTCTCTACCTCTCTCTCGCAGCCTCTCGGTGTCTCCTTATGCTTTCTATGCCTCTCCCATGCCCCGTATTTATAGTGAATTAGAGAAGAGGGCTTGTGGTTGAGAAGTGGAGCTCTTTGTGGAGGGGGATCTTGGAAAGATCAGTGATTTGATGCTCAGATCATAAATCTAATGGTTCCATTGGCTCCGAAAGGGGGGTAAAACCCCAAGACACTTCCAAGACACTTGGTTAGAAAGCTCTTAGTTCACTCCTTCTTCTTTTCTCTGTTCGAAGTGCTGTCTACTGCCTGTAAACTGCGATCGTGGCGCGTGCGATTTCGCCATTCACTTTTCTTTATTTTTCTGTTTATAAAATCTTCAAACTAACTAAAATATCACTTGTCTTTTCTTTTAAATGACATCTAGTTCTAAAAATCTCCATATCTTTTTTTAAAAAGGATAATATCTAAAATATACTAGCTTTGCCCAAAATCTAATATTTTTGGACCATCTAAACTATACACATCAACCTAGTGATTAATATAACTCATAAGTCTCGTTCACGTTGCAATTTACATGAAGGGTAGCTACGGTCTTTGCCAATTCGAGAAAAACATCGAATTTACGACTCTTGATTTTTCTAAATAAAATATTTTAAATTAAATAAAAATTATCAATAATTAATGTTAGTTAGTTTTTACCTTAGTTAGTCTTTAGTTAGTAATCTTACTAACTTATTAATTGACTAACTAACTTACGAACCAACCAACTAACTTTTATTGTGCGGAGATATTACATCCTCCTCCCCTTAGAGAAATCGAGATGTCCTCATCTCGAGAGAAACAGGGGGTATCATCTTGGAATATGTGGGTTATGGAACACCACGCTTCTGCTGTGC
Source organism: Lygodium microphyllum (assembly GCF_053477565.2). NCBI lineage: Eukaryota > Viridiplantae > Streptophyta > Polypodiopsida > Schizaeales > Lygodiaceae > Lygodium > Lygodium microphyllum. The sequence goes on along the minus strand of NC_141140.1, from coordinate 36,348,949 downwards.
TACTCTGATCTCTCACAGACATACGGTCTTTTGAAAAAAAACAACTTATGGTATTTGATATATTTGAGTCTTTGTTTACAATAGAAAATTTATTGTAGTTACATCTCATGGATATCTTCTAGGTTTTTCCTAAGCACTTGGTATATTCTAGATCACTGGAGCTTGTATGGCTTATTTCTTGTAAGCTGAAGTTCTCTTCGAGTTCCATTGGGACAATTGATATAGTTATGTCCAATGTTGTGGCACTCAGAGCATCGGTGTTTAGGGTGCTTTGGACATTCCCTTTTGAAATGACCTAACTCCCTGCAATAGAAACATCGCAGAGCTTTATCACTTGTGGTCACAAGATTCTTGGTTGTCCTTGGCAGGATTTTCTTCTTTAGACCAAAGTGTTCTAGGATTCTTTTAGCAGATTGGAGTGGTCCTTTATCTTGGAAACTACATTTCCAGATTGTCCTGCCCTTAGTTCGGGACTGAGCTCCATGGACAATTGGCTTTGCTTGTAATACTAAAGAATACTTCCAAGCTTTGACATTCTGGTAAGACCCAATCTATATTAGTTGAGAAGAAATGACTTAAGAGAAATTCATTGCACATTATAACTATCATTCCTTGCCAGAGTATCTCTAATCATTTGCAAGTTCTAGGCTCAAAATAGACGCAACTCATATTACTCAAGTTAACTGTAGTTACAAGAGTAAAGTTTATTCCAATACAAGTTGTATTTCATGTCGATAAAATTTCTAGGATTTCTAATAATCCTAAAGTGGTGTAGTAGGTTCTAAGTATTCGTCTTCATCTAATTCCTCTATATATCCGAAGACTGCACTTGTGTAACTTCGTTTTCTTGGAGACTCCATATCTTTTGGACTTAAGTCAGGGCAGTCTACTTGGACATGTCCTAGCTCATTGCAATGGAAACATTGACGGTAGGGACATCTCCTACGGATGTGCCCTATCTCTCCACATGTATGGCATCTCTTACCCAGATCTCGGGAGTCATCTTTACTAAAATTTTCCGATTTAAATTCTTGGACGATTGGATTCGCTTGGAGTAATGCGTCTTGCAAGTCTGTTGGACGCATTGCTTCAAGACGGTGGTTCAGAGGAGTGTTTAGGCCATGGCAAAACTTGGATACTTGCTGCGCAATATCCATAGGTGGTGCATATTTTAGTAGGGTTACAAACTTTGAGTAGTAAGCTTCCAAAGTTAATTCTAGTTGCTTTAGCCTGAAGAATTCATTCATCTTCAAAGTCTGGTAGGTTAGCGGAAGGTATCGTCTGCGTACAGCATCTTTCAGCTGAACCCAAGTAACAGCGGCTTCAGAAACACCTTCATCTTTGCACCATTGCTTCCACCATAATCGAGCCTGGCCAACTAACTTAAGTTTGGCTATCATTGCTTGATTGGTAGAGGTAGTTTCCGAAGCAAAGAAATAGTCATCCATCGACTCAATCCATATCTCTACCTCTGCTACAATGTCTATCCCTTCTCCATCAAACTCGGGTACCTTAATTTGCTTGAGAATGAATTTCTTCTCTTGCATGTCAACATTCGTGGGTGTAGAACGTGCTTAACAATCAAGCCATACTGCTTAGATTATTTTGTTTAGGATATGTCTACAAACCATACATTAATCAATCACGTATCATTACAAAATTTCGCTCTGATACCAACTGTGAGGTGCCCGCCCATCGGCTTTCCAGGCACTCTTTTAGCGGCCTATCGAGAAAAGAATCTAAGTGTCGCTGCCCGGCACTCCCAAGGAATGTTCCAAGTTTTGTCGCCTAGGGTTTCCCGAATCCGCCTCGCAACGGAACGTTCACGACTGAACCCACTAGGATCGACCTGAAATTTGGGTTCCTAGATGTCAAGGTCTCCTATTAGCATTCTAGCGTCGGGTATTGGATATCCTACTTTACACAGAGATACCCAACCCGAAGCAGATCTATGCCGCACTTGGTTCAAAGGGAATGGGAAAGGAGAGGGATGTGTTGCTCAACCTTTCTGCCCATAGGGCATAGTCCCATTCCGGTCCCCTAAAACGGCATGAATCAGGTTCTAACCTATCAATACCCAAAGGTCGAATGATGATAAAAACTTGTGAGAAGCCTCCCAGTTCTCTGGGACCACCCTGCCGTAGGACGGACCCGTCGGGGGTTCCGCCCACCCGCTTCCCTTAATAGCTTTAGTTTTCTAATTGGGTCCTACCACATTTATGTGTAACACTCAAAATCAGCTTCATTAATTAAGCCTTTTAGGGAACAAGGTTCGTTCGCGTAAATTATACCACAGACACGAAAACAGAGCAAAGCAATCTATTGACAAACAAGATCAAACAAGTTCCTTAACTTATCTTCAAGTTAATCTTTGTCTCCCGCCCATACAGGAGAAATTATGTTTCGCTTCTGTCCAACAGAAGTATCCCTTCTGCCCTGCAGAAGTAACTGGTCCAATTCACATGGCACCAAAACTCAATTCTTTATTTAGAATAGGATCTCCCAACATGCCCAGATGTTGGGGGCCACGGAGGTCTTCAACTCCATTCTTGACCTAGCAAGGGGTGTCCAGAGCTCCAACTGACCCACAAGCTGTCTAGGAGCGAAACATCATTCCCGTGGTTGGCCTTTTCACCACTCGACCTTCGGCCCGTGAATCGAGCAGTGCCCTTTCGGGTTCATACGCGGTGCAACCATGGAGGTGATCCACCCGTACAATATATCCTTCCTTAATTAAATCCTTTAAGAATCAAGCACAAACAAGGCATTCAACCTAATATCATTTTCCAAGAAAACATTCCTTTAATCCCATGGCGACTTGTCATCACAGACCCTTGCCATGCATTTACCATAAATCACAAGCACTTGGAATAATCATCCAAACAACAACTAACAACCAGTTGAATGTAAAAGCATTTAGGATATTGTTTGATCAACCAACAAAACCAATTGCATTCTTTCCAAACAATGCAAGAATAGACGATATAACATTTCCATCGTATATTTGCTCTCTCCCTTGGGATCTAAGAGCAATACCATGCAAACATGTTCTTAACACTTCCTTCCTTCGGCTAGGGCATATGTTAAGGGTTCAAACACTATTCATGATGTAAGTTCTATAGGTCACTTACCTTGATTGATAACCCAACCCTGAATTTGGATTGGCAAAAGTCATCGTTATCCAACGGATCTCAAGGCATCCTAGCTTTAATCCTTATGATCAATTTCTTGTACTAGCTCTTAGTCAAGTCATGAGATAACTAGAAATTTATCCTCATATATCAAACATGTTATAGGCATAACGTATAAATACTTGATAAGATAAGTGCGAGATGATCTCAAGTAATTAGACTTTAACATGCCTTGCCTTGAGCTAGAATATAATTCTTCTTAATATTTGGGCTCTTAAGCTAAGTACTTTTGAAGTATCTAAACTTTAAGCTAGTATTTTCTATTCGTGATCCTCAATATCATATTCTTTTAGTAATTATGCTATTTATAACCCTTGACTATACTTTAACCTAGCACTTGTATGCACAATCTTTTAATGTCGTTCTTTTGACGACTATGCTATTCATAACGCTTGACTAATTCTTCCTTGTAATTGCTCTACTAGCAAATAAGTCATATGTAACTAGGTGCAATTATCTTCCCTTGATATATGCACTTCACAAACCCCATCTTTCGAGTAAGCGAGATGAATTTATCCTTTCCCATTACCTATACTCGTGAAATAGTATAGGGCCTAACATATCTCATACGAGAATCAAAGCAAACATCAATCAATTTGAAAATACATTACTTACGACCGGAACCGTAGTTGGATTGACGGTGATGCCTTTGCCCGAAGCCTTGTTGTTGGTTGCAGGATTGTCATCCACACGCGACATTCTTTGCTTGGAGGCCATCGTCCGCAAATAGACTCAAGAGATTAAGAAGGTAGAATAGATTCAAGATGGAAGATCGTAAGAGAAGATGGTTAAGTTGAGGATCGAGATAGAGGGAATTGAGCTAATTCTCTTCCTTGCAGCCTCTCGGGGTGACTATTCTCTCTCTCTCTCTCTCTCAAGCTCTCTTTCAAGCTCTTCCTCACAATCTCTTGGAGGGGTATCCTTCTCTCTACCTCTCTCTCGCAGCCTCTCGGTATCTCCTTATGCTTTCTATGCCTCTCCCATGCCCCGTATTTATAGTGAATTAGAGAAGAGGGCTTGTGGTTGAGAAGTGGAGCTCTTTGTGGAGGGGGATCTTGGAAAGATCAGTGATTTGATGCTCAGATCATAAATCTGATGGTTCCATTGGCTCCGAAAGGGGGGTAAAACGCCAAGACACTTGGTTAGAAAGCTCTTAGTTCACTCCTTCTTCTTTTCTTTGTTCGAAGTGCTGTCTACTGCCTGTAAACTGCGATCGCGGCGTGCGCGATTTCGCCATTCACTTTTCTTTATTTTTCTGTTTATAAAATCTTCAAACTAACTAAAGTATCACTTGTCTTTTCTTTTAAATGACATCTAGTTCTAAAAATCTCCATATCTTTTTTTTAAAAGGATAATATCTAAAATATACTAGCTTTGCCCAAAATCTAATATTTTTGGACCATCTAAACTATACACATCAACCTAGTGATTAATATAACTCATAAGTCTCGTTCACGTTGCAATTTACGTGAAGGGTAGCTACGGTCTTTGCCAATTCGAGAAAAACATCGAATTTACGACTCTTGATTTTTCTAAATAAAATATTTTAAATTAAATAAAAATTATCAATAATTAATGTTAGTTAGTTTTTACCTTAGTCTTTAGTTAGTAATCTTACTAACTTATTAATTGACTAACTAACTTACGAACCAACCAACTAACTTTTATTGTGCGGAGATATTACAGAAGGGCGTCTCAATCTGAGACAATGCACTCTTGCACTTTCCGGCTGTGCTACCTGCAGAGACTTGCTCCCAAACTCGAAAAATGAAAGCAACACTGGTCCTCTTACCAGAACACCACAAACTTGGTTTGCTTTCTTGAGCTCCTTACCACGAACCAGGCTCTGATACCATGTCAAGATTGTGGGAGAGAAGGAAGGAGTCTCACTTGCAGCTTTCTCACTTGCACAATGGGGGAAGACACACAAAGATGGAGGCTGAAAATAGTTTTCCTCTTCTTAGTTGTGTAAGCCAAAAAGGAACTCTCGTACAGAGAAATAGAAGAACCCTATATATGGGTCTCAAACCAAACTCAACTAACTAAGGTGGCATACTAATTGAGCCACAAACTAGAGTAGATAAGGATAGCTGCCATCTAGCTATTATTCATGGGTGGTGTACCAACCGCATCTGCAGCTAACAAGTCGGTGACATAAATGCACAACGATCACCCTGACATATCACGAGTGGAGCTCGATATCTCAATAGATTGATGCAACTATTGCAAGCAAAGTCAATGAAGAAGTAGATCAAGAAGACCAAAAGAACAAGAATAAGAAGAAGAAGCAGAAAAATCATGAAGACCTTTAAGTGGCAAACAAAGTGAAGTACAAGTACAGGAAGCTAGACAAGAAGATCTATGTCAAAAGTAAAGCCGAAAACTGCAAGGGCCTATCGGTCCATGATCCTATTTTTTACTGAATTTTTTAGCCTTGTCTTGCCTAGCCTAAATGTCTTCATAAGCTTGTAAAACTCCTCATGTAGCCTTGTACTACAGTCTCTGTGAGGCCCCTGCTACAGCCTTTGGATGTCCATCATGTTTGTGGTACCCACACTTAGCCTTTTCTGTGACAGCCTTTGGTGTTTTACCATGTTTATGGTGTGCCCACACTTTGCAGGTGTTACTTTCACTAAAGCCTCTACACACTTTGTACTTTTTGGTTGTGATTGAGGAAGGGTGTTGAGATATTTGAAATCACAACCTAGTATAGCCTCTTTGTATGAGGCAGTCTGGGCTTAGGACATGCAGGCTACAGTAATCCCATATGCATAGAGAGGGAAGATTACTACCCATCCAACAACTATAAAGCATTGTACTTGACTACCACTTTTCATATAGAATGAATACAATGTCATGATGCTTTGTACTTTTAGTTAAGTATCTTATCATTGTCAGTCATACACAAGATTGTGTTTATGAGTCCAAGTCTCAATCTTGAAACCTAATTCACTTGTGTAACAAACAATGTCTTTGTTTCTATCATCATGAGTTCACTCGATGCCTACAAGCCGCCATAGCCATGCTCTAGATCCGCACATCTTGACACTCATGATGTCTTATTGATTTCTGGTCTTGGAGCTTTCGTCATTGGTGCTCTCATATGACTTTCTTGAGCTTCTTGGCTTGATCCATATGGCTTTTGTGCTAGTGGGAGCATCTTTGGATACTTGATAGACATTGAGTAGATGGTTCATGCTATTGAGCTTTGAGTCTTCTGAGACTGGGATCTTCTTCACTTGGATGTTGCATGGTTGATATGCCGTGGTCCACATATATGTACTTGGGATGATTTGGGCTTCACACTCCTTGAGCATACACCTCTTTGTGTCAGGTCTTGCCAGTGTTGTATACACTTTGCCCTATTACACAAGGGGTATGCCAACTTACTAACACATTTGTTTGACATACTCGGGTGTTTACTCGATGTTCCTATGATTGCCATGTGCTGATTTATGCCCGCGTGATGCTGGTTATGCTTTGACAATTAGTGGCTGATTTGGTGCATTGATTTTGCCTATAGTTTCCTCTCATTGTACATGGCTATAATTTATTACTGTAAGCAATTATGCATGGATTGATGTGGAAATTTCATGCTGAATCATCTTGATTTTATGTAATTTTGATGGTACTTGGTGGGCAACATCATTAGCTATCAGTCCGTGGTCATTTTGCCTTGGTTTTGGTGGTATTTTGGCTGTTTACAACAACAGAAAACAACAAGCAATTTTGAGTTGTCTGCACTATTTTGGACTGCATTATGGGTTCTTCTTCCACTAACAATGCTATCTTAAACATCACTAAACTTGATGGTACAAATTATGCATATTGGAAGAGCCAAGTTTGGCAAGTATTGGTGCAAAAATCGTAGATAAAGCCACTAAGGATGCATGACGAGCGGCCTGAAACTTTGACTGATGAAGAATGGGATGAGCTTGATGAGTTATTCAAGTCCACCCTCATATTGTCTCTCATTGAATAGGTGCATTACAATGTGGTTGAGGAAGCATAGAGTGCTTGGCAGCTTTGGGATAAAATTAAGAATCTCTATGACAAGAAAAGTCCAACAAGTCAGATGTATTGGTTGAAGCAGCTTATGAACTTGCGTATGAAGGAGAATATGGCAATGTCTGCTCATTTGAGCCAGTTCCATGCTATTCTCAAGAACTTAACTTCGTAGGATATTACCTTTAATGATGAGTTTACTCCATTGTTTTTGCTTGGGACTCTAAGTGAGTCATGGGATGTATTTCACACTGGCTTATGTGCTCCTGCTACTATTTTGAACTTGCCTGATGTAGAGAGTGCTCTTCTGTAGGAAGAGATCAACCGTAACGACTTGGATGCCTCTCGTGTGTCGCATGCTTTGACTGTTAGAGGTAGAGATGGTAATGGCAAGAATGACCATGGGAATGGCCGTGGTAGAGACTTGTAGAAGTCTAGGTCTAAGTCGCGCAGCAAGTCTCATGGGAGAAATGCTAATATGACATGTCATTATTGTAGCAAGAAGGGTCATATATGCCCACAGTGTATTGAGTTGCGCAATGAGAAGCGCAAAGAGAAGGGGAAAGACAAAGTATAGGAAAAGTCCTCTAATCATAGCATTATACTTGAAAAATCCAATTTCAAAATCGAGGAGATAAATGTCATGTAGACTGATGACTCCAATGGGGAGTACATACTTGTAGCTAGTTCTTGTGATGCTACGTCGTTGACCGATGTTCAATCTATGTATGCACATTGCTGGCTTTTGGATTCCGGTGCTTCATTTCATGTTACACCATGCCGTGAGTGGTTCCACTCCTACCGCATAATGTTTGGTTCAGTTTGCTTGGGTGATGACAGGTTTTTTGCTATTGTTGGCATTGGAGATGTACGGCTGCAGTTCTCTACTGGGAGTACTTTTTTGTTAGAGGATGTATGTCATGTACCTGCGCTTACACACAGTCTTATGTCTGCAGAGTAGCTTGATGATGCTGGGTTTCATGTTTCATTTGGGGATTCTACCTAGAAGATCACCCTGACAGACTTGTGCTTGCTAGAGGTGCCAAAGCTGGCAACCTCTATCCTCTTGTAGTTGATGGGTCCTCTCTTGACCATGTTTTGTCAGTGGGTTCCATCCCACATGTATCTCTTTGGCATGTCAAATTGGGCCACATGTCCTTAAAGGGAATGAAAATGTTTTTTGGTTTGCAGTACTTACCACCCCTTGACTACGCATGTTTTGATTCATGTGAGCATTGTCTTTATGGCAGGCAGACTAGTAATACACATAAGAAGTTTGGTAGGACACACACGAGTGAGCCCCTGGCATTGGTACATTCAGATGTTTGTGGGCCCATGCCATGTCAGTCTATGGGTAGTGTAAAGTATTTTGTGACATTCATTGATGATTTTTTGCATAAAGTCTAGGCTCACCCCATCCAGCTTAAGTCCGATGTCTTGGGAGATGGCTTGCATTTGTTGAGAACCAGACTGGGCATAGGCTGAAATGCCTTAGGACTGACAATGGGGGAGAATATGTGTCATGTGCTTTTGAGCAACTATGTAACGAGAGGGGTATTAAGTGTCAGTTGACCACCCCCTATACCCCACCCCAGAATAGTTTGGTTGAACAAATGAATAGAACCATCCAAGAGCATGTACACAGTATGCTTAGCCCTGTAGGCTTACCATAGAGCTTTTGGGCTGAGGCAGTCAGTACAGCTATGCATGTTATAGATAGATCACCTTCTAGTGGTTTGGATTTCTAGGTTGCAAAGGAGGTATGGATTGGGAAACCTTCATCTTATGCGCATCTACGTGTCTTTGGATTTGAGACATTTTGCCATGTGCCCAAAGACAAGCATACTAAGTTGGATCCTAAGAGTATCAAATGCATTTTCCTTGGCTATGGGGTTACCGCCTCTAGGATCCGCAATTGCAGAAAGTCATCCATAGCCATGATGCAGTCTTCCACGAAGACAAGATGCATAGGCAGCCTAAGAAGGTGGTAGAGATACACAAAGTTATATTCCAATAGGAGCCATGAGATCTTGCACAGCCAGTTGGACAGCCTGCAATAACAGTTGGTACACATGACCAGGGTGTTGGAGCTAGCTCTAGAGCCTGCCGTGAGATGATCTACTAGAAAGAGATGTCCACCTGATAGATTTGAGCCCTCGATGCATTATGTCTTGGTTATAGATGTAGGAGAGTCTCTCACCTATGATGAGGCTATGTGCAGGGGTGACAGTCATTCCTGGGAGAGGGCTATGCAGTTTGAGATAGACTCCCTGCACAAGAATATGACTTGGGATTTGGTTGCATTGCCTCAGGGCAAGAAGGCTTTGCCATGTAAATGGGTGTACAAGCTAAAAAGTACCCTTGGAAACCCTAAGGTGGCTTATAAGGCAAGAGTTGTGGCTAAGGGTTTTAAACAAGAGCGTGGAGGTGACTTTGATGAAGTCTTTTCTCCTCTGGTCAAGATGACCACCCTACGCTTGGTTTTGGCCTTAGTCGTGCAGCTTGACTTGGACATGTATTAGATGGATGTCAAGACCGTATTCTTGCATGGGGATTTGCATGATGAGATATACATGGAGTAGCCTAAGGGCTTTGCAGAACCTGGCAGGGAGCACCTAGTGTGCAAATTGAAGAAAAGTCTTTATGGCTTGAAGCAGGCACCTAGGAAACCGGTATCATAAGTTTGATGCCTTTATGCAGTCACAGGACTATAATATGAGTGCTATGCATCCGTGTCTTTACATGAAGAAAGCTCGTGATGGCTCCTTACTTATTTTGGTACTCTATGTGGATGATATGCTGATAGTAGGGAAAGCTCATGATGAGCTGGATGCTCTTAAATCTCAGTTGAAGAAGAGCTTTGAGATGAAGGATTTGGGACATAGGCCACTCACATTCTTGGTATGTGCATTAAGCGTGATAGGTAACATCAGGGACTACTCTACCTCTCCCAGAGGGAGTACATTCATAAAGTCCTTGAGTGTTTCCGCATGCAGGACATAAAGCCTATTGGCTGTCCATTACCTTCTTATGTGAAGGTTTCACAAGCTGATAGTCCGCAGATGGATGAGCAGAGGGCTGAGATGGCCAAATCCCTTATGCATCAGTCGCTGGGCAGTTTGATGTATACCATGATAGCCACTCATCCAGATATTACCTTTTCACTTGGTGTTGTGGCACGCTATATGACTACACGTGGCAAAAAGCATTGGGATGCCGTAAAGGGTATCATGAGATACTTGAAGGGCACATCAGATATGTGTATTTGCTATGGCAGCTAGGACACATGAGTTTTGGGCTACATAGACTTCGATTATGCATGACATGCAGATAGTAGGAAGTCCACTTCCGGCTATGTCTTTCCCTATGTTGGAGGTATTGTTTCTTGGATGTCCAGGGCTCAGAAGTGTATGACTCTCTCTACCATAGTGAGGCTAAGTATGTTGCAGCCATTGAGGCTTGCAAGGAGGCCATATGGTTAGGCCGTTTGGTTCATGACCTTGGGATTGATACTATACCTACGCTGCATTCGGATTCTATAAGTGCTATTCAGCTAGCCAAGAATTCGGTCTTCCATGCGAAAACGAAACACATTGAGGTGAGGTATCACTTCATACATGGGGTCATGGAGGACAAATCTATTAACCTTGTCAATGTTGAGAATCAGCAATCACACTCACTAAACAGCCTCTTTGTATGGAGCTTCAGGGCCAAGGACATGCAGGCTTACCTATCCCATATGCACAGTGGTGCCTACTGCAGTTTCCTACTTTCCTATAAAGCATTGTACTTTCTTCCTTTTCTTACTGGCAATGATAGTAATCTTTTCTTTCTAGTAAAGTGTCAATGTCACTATCCATACACAAGATTGTGTTTATGAGTCCGTCTCAATCTTGGAACCTAATTCACTTGTGTGACAATTTGTATGTGTCAAGGTCAATGTATTCATGAGTTTCTTCTTCCTCTTTCAACCTCCATAGCTTCCGCATCTGCCATGCTCTAGATCCCACACATGTTAACATGGTATCAGAGCCCAGTCGGGCATGGCATAACTCCCTTATCTGCTCTCTCAGTCCCTCTTAACCTTAGGTCAGCTCAAGTCCAGCTCATGGTTCCATTTCTTACCTCCATCTCTACTTGACCTTTCTTGGCAGCCATAGCCAGCAGCACTCTGTCAACTTGAAGCTCCTGGATCTCTCTCCATAGGTCATATCTGAACCTGCTCTCTTCTAGACATTTGTTCCTTGACTCCCAAGGCTTCTCTCTATCACTTAAGAGCTTGACATTGGCCACTCCATAGCTCATCATTGCTTAAATTGTCAATCATTGCCATAGCCCAAATCTGTGACCTGCAGGGACATACCTTGATTGGAGTCCCTGGATCTCCCAACACAAAGCATATCTCCTCTTGCTTCCTTCTAAGGAATCATTCCTCACATCAGGATGCTTCATCCCAGCACCAACAACCATGACATTGGTCACCCTCTGCTCCAACATTGACGAAATCATGGAAATCTGTATGAACTGCTCCTGTTCACGGTATTCTTCTCTGCGCGTGCAGTACGGGCCGCGATCTGGACGAGGAGATTAGGGCTTTGGTAGAGCATCACATAAGCTACATTTCCATAAAATTTTTTTTGAAAATGATCCACCATAGCTCCTGCAATGTTAGAAAAACCAGGCCCCTATCATGAAACCCTAAAATCCACCATAGCCAAACTTTCACTCAAGCTCAAAAATCTCATCATTTCCTCTCTCCTGCCACCTAGAGCGACCCACTGCCACTCTGATCTACTGTTCCAGCACCAAATCAAGGAGGGGAAGGATCTGCAAAGATTGAAGGACGACCGAACGACCCCGAACAAGAAGATTCAAGCTCAACATCAACAGTGACAGTGTGTTTTCACACTGTCACTACCTGTGTCTCTTGACACATTGTAATCTGCTCTTCTAACTGATAAAATCTCAGAATTCTGGAGTTGATTTGCTACTGATCTTGCAACCTCAACATGGGAAAAGACTCTCCAAATGCTCGATTCAAAGGAGTCGGGTTTCACACTTGGCAAACCTGCATCAAGCTCATTCTGATGAAGAAGGGTCTTTGGGCCATCACAAATGGCAAAGAGAAGAAACCTCGAGATGCGGACCTTGCAGTTACTTGGCAGAAGAATGATGAAAAGGCACAAGCCATCATCAAACTGGAATTGGATGACAGTTACATCCATCATGTGGATGCCAGTGACACGTCCCATGACACTTGGGATAAATTGGATACCTTATTTGGTGCACAGTCAAAGTCATCTAAGTATGGTCTATTAATTGAATTTTTCCGACTTGATATGAAGCCTCATACATCCCTGGCATCCCATTTGAACTACATGGAAAGCCTGTTTACTCAACTTGCAGGAATAAAGCTAAAAATGGATGAAGATGTTTGTATTGGTGTCTTGTTAAAAAGTTTGCCTCCTGCTTATGATAATGTATTAACCACTCTAACCAACATGCATGATCCTCAACTTGTTGATATTAAAGCCTCTCTGCTAGAGGAAGAAAAGAAACTTAAAAGCAAAGAAGAGCCTAGCACTTCAAAGGATGAACAAATGTTATATGTAAACAATAGATACAAAGGTAAAAAGGAACCGCTCTTTTGTGACTTCTGCAAAAGGACCGGACATACTGAGAAGTTCTGTCATGCTAGGAAGAGGTCCCAAAAGGCCTATCTTGTAGTTGTGAAAGAAGAAGAAGACCATGGACCAAAATATGAAGAAGAAGATGAAGATGAAGACCACCAGGATCGGAAGGACAAGACTCATCAGTCCTTCTACTCTCATTACTCTGATAGACTGTTTTAAAAGCCTTGTACTTCCTTGCCCTAATGCTTCCTGCCATAAGCTTTGTAAACTCCTCATGTAACTTGGCATTACAGTCCCTGTACACTTTGTGAGGCCCCTGTTACAGCCTCTGGATATCCATCATGTTTTGGTGCCCACACTTAGCCTTTTCTGCGACAGCCTTTGGTGTCTACAATGTTTGTGGTGTGCCCACACTTTGCAGGTGGTTCTCATTACAGCCTCTACACACTTTGTGCCTTTCTAGTTGTGATTGAGGAGGGGTGTTGAGAATCAGCAATCACACTCACTAAACAGCCTCTTTGTATGGAGCTTCAGGGCCAAGGATATGCAAGCTTACCTATCCCATATGCACAGTGGTGCCTACTGCAGTTTCCTACTTTCCTATAAAGCATTGTACTTGCTTCCTTTTCTTAATGGCAATGATAGTACTCTTTTCTTTCTAGTAAAGTGTCAATGTCACTGTCCATACACAAGATTGTGTTTATGAGTCTAGGTCTCAATCTTGGAACCTAATTCACTTGTGTGACAATTTGTCTGTGTCAAGGTCAATGTATTCATGAGTTTCTTCTTCCTCTTTCAACCTCCATAGCTTCTGCATCTGCTATGCTCTAGATCCCACACATGTTAACAGTCAAGATCTCCACTAATGAAAATCTTGCAGATCTGCTCACGAAAAGCCTCACTATTGAGTGCTTTGCCTTCCTTAGGAGATTGATGGACGCTAGATGAGATGATGTTTTTCCTCATCTTGTTGTACATGTGCACATTGTACTGTTGTTTCTTTTTCTTTTCACTCCTCATTAGGGCATATTCTCCTTTAAGTGGGAGGTTGTTGGGGGTAAAGGCACCTTTGCCTAGCCATCCATGTATTACTACATTGACAACACCTGCCACTGCACATTGTAGGTGGTGGGCGCCCGTCTCACCGTCATTTTATTCTTTATTCTTTTAGTGATAGTTTGAATAAAGGAAGGCCCAATCAGACATTGTGACTGTTGGAGTTCCCATTTGTGTCTCTCTCTCTTCTTTCTCTTGCTCTCCACCATAGCTCACTTCAATGCAAGCTTCGATCCTTCTCACCTTTCAAAAATAACTTGCTTGGTTGATAGTTTTTTCAAATATTTTAAAATGTACCATATATATTTCTCATATTTTTTATCATGGGATAAACTTAGTATTTTAAAGTATTTTTTAGTTGGTAAATGTGAGAGAGTGGTGGCTAGCCTAGTACATATTAAAAAGTTAAAGATAGGTGATTATCTAGCACATATAAAAATGTATTAAATATTCTATCCAAATATTTACACCATAGAATTAGAGTGCTTATTACAACATATTAGATTAATGCCATTCAATCGACTTAGAGTGTTTATTAAGTAAACATAACAATTATGAACTTTAGTTTTTCCATCAATTGACTCGTGTTTTTATAACACCCTCTCAATGTTGAATGCAATCCCCTCACAATTGATTAATAGGATTGGTTTTTGGGCTTCATGGGATCTTTTCATAAGATTCAAGTGATTCTCAATGATACTCAAGAAGATCTAGGACTTGTAAGATTGAGAGAAGGATCCAAGCCTACTTTTTCTCAAATTTGTGAACAAATTGAAGGTGATGAGCTTATAGATAGATCTTTTGATTTCATTGAGGATAATTATGTTGTTAAGAAACGACAAGAGGAGAAGTGGACTGTTGGTGACATCTTTCAAGTTCACATTAAGAGGGGTGCTAATATCACAAACAAGCTTCCTCTCTCAAGTAAGCGACAATGTTTAGAATAAGTTGGAGGGGAAGAAAATGATACTTCAAGCAATCATAAATCAAACCTAAGGATTAGGTTGTTAAGTCCAAGCATTCTTGAGACTTGGAAACAAGAATGCACTAGAGTAAGACTCAAGTTGTGTTATGAATGCAACTCATTGTATGGAAGGGGCACACTAGAAGGGAAGCATGCCGCATATACTTGTCTTTCCAACTTCTTGAGAACACACGTATTGCAAGGCAATTGACATGAAAAAAATTATCTTATGTTTCGAGGGCTTAAAAATGTGGATATAAAACATACAATAGTGGGGCAAGGATCAAATCATAAGAAAGAGATAGAGGCTTCAATAGAGAAGTTGAATTCTGAAACATGAAGGTATTATTTTTTCTTTTTCATTCAACTTTGTAAATATCTTTTAAAAAAGTGGTATTAGATGAGGTTTTTAAATGCCAACTTTTTATATAATATAAGTTTACTTTTTATGTAGCTAGGGATTTTGAGGTCATTGCAGCTACATTACATAACTTCAAAGACAAAAGGTTTGTTCATGTAAGGTGCAAGTATGATGATACATGGTTGCATTTGTGCTCTTCAAGGTCTGATTTATATACTATTTTAATTGAACACACAAAGTCAATCTTGCACACAAAGACATTTTCAAAGGAGGTGGGAAAATCCAAGCCATTACTTATAGGCTTACGTGGATATCCTCGAAAGGAAATGATGCATGATCCAAAGCAAAAATCTCTTAGTAGGTTTTTGTTTTCTACAAAGGTGGATAGTTCAACCGATCCATTGACCTCCTCTTCTTGATAGTCATGAGGACAATAGAAATCCATTGATACGTTTAAACTTGTTATCCTAGGGTTTATGGAGTCACGTTATCAAGGTAAACAAGGAGAATTTCAATGTGAAACCTTTATTGGATGATTAATGTGGTGGTAAACTTTGGTTCGTAGAGCCTTTTACTAGGGTGCATTTGGACGATGGAAAAACATATTTTGAAATAGATGGTTGCTTTTGTCATATTGATTGTCTGCATGTTTCAACTAATGGAAAACCATTCACACACTTCTCTTGTAGTCATTGAAAAGGTATATACAAGCTTAATGACTTTAGGATGAGTGTACAGGGAGAAGTTAGTACAAAAGAAGAGAGGAAATAGAGGAACAAGATTTGGTAGAAGATTAGACTATCTCACTAGACAAGAGCCTAGGCAAACAAGGATTGTTTCCAAACGACATGTAAGAGATCTTACTCTCAAGTTATGGATGAGTAAGTCTCAACTTGCAGTTCTCTCAATGAAAATAAGGAGCTTACATGATTCCAATATAGAGTTTCTAAATCAAAAAGATATCACAATGTTTTGTAACAATATTATAGAAGTCCATAGATTGGAAAAATTTGGTGGAAAACCTGATCTATGGGATTTTTTACAGGATATACTACAAACATGGTACAATCAAAGTAGGGTCAATGATATCGTGCAAATACAAAAGCTTTGTTTGAGGTTGCAAAGATGTGGCATGGACTAAGGTTGCATGAATTCCTCACTGCTAACCTCAATGGCCCTTCACTCTCAACAACAAAGAGAGACCATAAACAAGCAACCCACTTTATCCCTGGGATACATAGATATATCTTTGATGCTATTGCTGAAATATATCAAAAGGAAAAAGAAAAACTGAAAGGGAGAGAAGGACGGAAGCTTGGACTCGAGAGCTATGGCAGGAGAGCAAGAGCGAGAGAGAGAGAGACAAGAAATGGGAACTCCAATAGTCACAATGTGTGACTGGGCCTTCCTTTATTCAAACTGTCACTAAAAGAATAAAGTTAAAGTGACGGTGATGGGTGTCCACCACCTGTAGTGTGCAGCTGCAGTTGTAGGCTGTCCAATTGGCTGTGTGGAAGCTCTCGACTCCTCCTGAAATATGACCCTGTGGATCTCAACATTTCTCTCAGGCTGCCTATGCATCTTGTCTTCATGGAAGACTACATCATGACTGCGGATGACTTTTTGCACCTGCGGATCCTAGAGATGATAACCCATCTCGCCTGTATCCCCATAGCCAAGGAAAATGCATTTGACACTCTTAGGATCCAGGTTATTCTCTTGTCCCTGGGCACATGGCAAAAGGCCTCACATCCAAAGACACGAAGATGAGCATAAGAGGGGGGTTTTCTAGTCCATACTTCCTCTACAACCTGGAAATCCAAACCACTAGAAGGTGATCTATTTATGGCATACACAGCTGTACTAACTGCCTCAGCCCAAAAGCTCTGTGGTAGAACTGCATGGCTAAGCATACTGCGTACATGCTCCTGGATGGTTCTATTCATCCGCTCAGCCAAACCATTTTGGGGGGGGTGTAGGGGGCGGTCAACTGATGCTTGATACCCATCTCATCACATAATTGCTCAAAAGCACATGAGACATACTCACCCCCATTGTCTGTCCTTAGGCATTTTAGCCTATACCCAGATTGGTTCTCAAAACCAATGCAAGCCATCTTTGAAACACAACCAAGACATTGGATTTCAGCTTAATGGGATAAGCCCAAACTTTCCATGAAAAATCATCTATGAACGTAACACAATACTTTGCACCACCCATAGATTGACAAGGCATGGGCCCATAGACATCCGAATGTATTAATGCCAAGGGCTCACTCATGCATGGCCTATCAGACTTCTTACGCATAGACCTAGTCTGCCTGCTATAAAGACAATGCTCACATGAATCAAAACATGTATAATCAAGGAGTGGTAAGTACTGCAAACCGGAAAGCATTTTCATTCCCTTCAAAGACATATGGCGCAAACGAGTATGCCAAAGAGATACATGTGGGATAGAGCCCATAGACAAAACATGATCAAGGGAAGAAGTTGTGATGGACCTAAAAACGGGCCGGCACTGGCTCATGCACTAACTGGACCTCGTCACTATGCGCAAGACAACCCCCTCGGCCTCGCGGCCAGGAGCGTCTATCAAAATCTCTGCCTTCCTAAACATTGCGTTTGTAATACGTTGTAGTCCAACTGATCCTAACCCAATATTGCTCCTCAGAGGGAGTCCCTTTCACATAGCCAAAAGGCTCGAATCACATACACATGGGGTTCCTCCTACGGCTGAATGCCGTCAACCCTCTGCGACTCTCCTACACCTTGGGGATTGGCCCCTCGATGCGCCGCTCAACATTTAGACATTTCGCACAAACGTCACTCAAGGTACCAAATAAACGTATCCAGGAATGTACCATTGTCCTTACTTAATTTCCCCTTTAGGATCCCACGACTAGCCTACAGCATAGGAACCTCACACTCTCAACGGTGGGTCACAGGCCTACTGAAAACAATTGCTATGCGTATCCAGGAGCTAACTCTGATACTTTTAATTTCCTCTAAATGATCATGCAAAGAGGTGGATGCCTAGTGCTCAAACATTTTAAAAACCACCAGCGTGCAAGTGCAAAACATCTCTTTCATGCTTTTCTTTCTAACCGCTTTGTGCTTCGCTGCAACACCTAGCACCGAAATGATCTTCGTGCTACTAGGTTTTAATTTTTATCATTATTATTCCGTCCTAGTTGCAATGCATATAAAATCAGCAAATTATTCCTCATGCTCAACGGCATTTAACCATTTTTCCACAACTCTACCCTTCCCCGTTGATAGTGCATCATTGCATTCATTTCTTTCAGGGTTTCCTTGCCATTTTTATGTGGAGAAAGGAAGGAAACACACACTACAACATATAAACAAGGCTGAACTGAAGCATAACTTCATGCCCCAGCCTTGCTATACATCAACAAACATAAATCCTATTTTTCTATATTTTTCGTAGCCCCAAATGTATTTTTCCCCTATTTTCCATGGTGTTTTTATCATTTTTCCCCATTTTCTTCATTTTCTTGTATTTTTTAAATTGCTGAAAATGAAAACCAGTTTGTGGGCTGTGGCCCTTAGTTCATTTGCACCAAAATTGAAAGATTAGTTGATGTGTATCGACGGTTTTCCCCATTTATACGCCCAAAACCCTTGTTTTTCCCCATTTTTCATGCATTTTCGGGTTTCTTGACATTATTTCGGGCCATGAAATGCATGTTTTTCATAATTTCTGGTTATAAACAGTAAGAACTCAGAAGAATCAGCAACATAATCAAATCTTAGTCCATATGAACGGCATTCCATCAATCAAAAGCATAAAACACTAAATTTTCTTTGTAATTTTTTAGTTTACCGCTTAAACGCGTGTTTCGGGTTTTGTGTCCATGGCTGTAGATTTGGAAAACAGCAACACTTCATGTCCAGCAACATCCCAAATCACCATTCTCAGCCCGTGTAGCAATCCGGTCCATGCCGGACAAGTCTCCATCATTCTTTCTTCTTCCTTCTTCTCCCCACATGATCTTGCCTTTAGAAGAGAGAGAGGGAGGAGAGAGAAAGACTAGAATCAGAAATTCCAAACCAGGCCACCATTCCACGGGCGAAGGGCGGCGATATGATCAGCATACGGAGTGTAGGCAAGGGCCAATGTCAGATAGGGGGGTTGTTTGCAGGCAGGGAGGAGCCATGATCAACATGGGGCGCAAATTTCGGCGCCATCTCTGATCACGACTTCTCCATCTTCATCACGATTTTTTTTCATCTCTCTCTCCCAAAGTTTCATGTGACATTTTAAGTTGGGCTCCCAAGGGTCATGCCCACTTGGCCAAACTCATGTCCACCTTTTCAAATCTTGACCGGTTTGTGGCCTTTCCCCCGTCCGGACTCCGAATCGAGCTCTGAAAAATCCTGGGCGTCCGACTTAGCATCCCGCATTGGCCAGTAGCTTGTGTCAACCCGCACGACTGTCTGAAAAATTATGAAAAATCACCAAGTGTCGCTCGGGCACCTTTAAAGCACTTTGGCGCTTAAAATCGTCTTAGATCGAGCCGCCGCCTTTGACGGTGAATATTTTTCCCTTGATCTTCATAATTTTTAGCTATTTTTAAGCACTTCCCGTCACCTAAATTCCGCTCTCAAGTTGATACAATCAAGGGGTAGAGATTGTCAGCCTTGGCACCTCTCGCAATCACAAGTCTGCCACGAGTGATCTTCCATGCAGATTCTCCAAAACATACATAATATCCTGGTCATCAAGCTGTCCAGCTAACATGAGACTGCATGTCAAAGAAGGTACATGACGTACATCCTGCATAACAAAATTACTACTAGAAGAAAACTGCAGCCTAACATCACACAATATCAAGAGAGCTGTCATCATCCAAGTGCACAGAACCCAAAACAGTACGGTATGAATGAAACCACTCTCGGCAAGGTGTCACATGAAAGGATGCACCTAAGTCCAAGAGCCAACACTGTGCATACATAGAGTGTATCTCTGTCATCTGCGAAGCACTAGAAGAAGATGCTAGGATATAATCATCATCATCAACATTCTCAGGCTGCATAACATTGATCTCTTCAATTTTAACACTGGACTTTGCAGGTACTATGCTGCGATCAGAAGACTTATCCTGCACTTTGTCTTTCCCCTTATCTTTGCGCCTTTCATTGCGCAATTCATGGCATTGTGGCCTAATATTGCCCTTTTTCCCACAATGGTGACAAGTAACATCTGTATTCTTGCCACGGGATTTGCTACGTGACTTCCCACGAGACTTGGATCGAGATTTTTGAGAATCCCATCCATGGCCACTGCCACTGCCACTGCCACTGCCACTGCCACTGCCACTGCCACTGCCACTGCCATGCTTTCCATATCCATCATTCTTGCCTCTAACTGTCATAGCATGCGACACATGAGAGGCATCCAAATTCTTACGATTAACCTCTTCTTGCAGAAGAGCACTCTCAACATCAGATAATTTCAAGGTAGTAGTAGAGGCACATAATGTAGTGCGGAATACATCCCATGACTCATTAAGAGTACCAAGTAAGAAAAGAGGAGTGACATCCTCTGCAAAAGTGATATCTTGCAAAGTCAAGTTCTTGAGTATAGCATGGAACTAGCTCAAGTGAGCAGACATAGTCACATTCTCCTTCATGCACAGATCCATAAGCTGCTTCAGCCAATACATTTGACTTGCTAGACTTTTCTTGCCATAGAGATTCTTGATTTATCCCATAATTGCAATGCACTCTGTTTTTCCTCAAAGACATTGTAATGAACCTGTTCTGTGAGAGACAATACAATAGTGGACTTGCATAACTCATCAAGCTCAAGCCATTCCTCATCTGGCATAGTTGCAGGCGGATGTCCGCTCAACCTCAAAGGTTTGATCTACGATTTCTGCACCAACACCTGCCAAATCTGGCTCTTCCAATAAGAGCAATTCATACAATCAAGATTACGATGTTGAAAATAGCATGATCAGTGGACGAACTCGCCATAATGCATGCTGGAAGACTGTGGACAGTTCAAAACTGCTTGCTGTTTACTGCTGCAGAAAATGACCAAAAAATCACCAAAATCGAGGAAAAATGGCAAAGAAAGTGGAATCAAAGTTGTTGCCCACCAAGTATTAGTGAAAAATCCATGTCAGTCCATACATATATGCTTGCTGTAATAAATTTCAGATTTTAGTAAAAGAGAGCTAACAGTGCCAAAATCGGATCCCAAGGCAATCAGATACTGCCAAGACCAAAGCTGGCATCATGCGGGCATAACATAAGCATATGATGGTCGATAAGCATGAATGCAACACCCAAGTATGTCATACAAACATTTGCCAATAAGTAGGCACACCCCCAGTCAACGGGGCAAAGTGGTTCTGCCACCCAAGTATGTCATACAAACATTTGCCAGTGATTAGGCACACCCCCCAGTCAACGGGGCAAAGTGGTCCTACCACAACCAAAACTTGACACAAGTAGGTGTCAATTCACAAAGATACGGATCCAAAACTGAGACTTAGCTCATAAGCATACAGTGAACCAAGACATATGATGTATCATCCCAAAAGGTAAGAAGTCCCATAGTCTCAAGTGTCTGTAACTGCTCAATAGCATGTAACGGCTCAATGCATAAAAGTACTGCCTGCTCAATGTCTGATAAGCATTCAAGAATGCTCCCACTGGCACAAAAGTTGTATATATGATCTCAAGAGCTCAAGCCAAGGCAAGACACAATGCCAATGACATAAGTCCAAGAAAATACATTAATAGTACATCCCAAACATGTAGGCAGTAGAGCATCCATATGTAGCATCCATAAGCATGTAAGACATCGAATACATCCCAATCCAAACTCTGACAAGCCAAGTAATATCCAAGACTACTCCAGATAATCCAAAATGCATCTAAGGTGGAGCTTCAATGAGCACTCAAGCTCGACATATGCATAGGGTAATCAACCGTGACATGAGCATCAAGCCGTAGGCAACGGGTATGCATAAACCCAAGAAGCATCACTGTCAAAGCATATACCAATGTCAATAAGTGCTGGCTAAAATAAGCTCAAGCTTCCAAAATCATCCGGATTCAATGACAAGCTCAAAGTCATTCCTCGATGATCAATACATCATAGCATAACCCAAGACATACATCCGGAACCAATAGGTATATGTCAAAGCATGAAAGATAGCTTCAGCCCAATAGTATTTAGCATGCATTTACTATTATAAACTGTGTATTTCTAGCCCCAAAATCAGGCCAAAATCATAGTATTACATGTAGCTTCAATCCCCCAATCAATCGGGATGCAATAGGCATCAAACCGATTATGTAGTCATGCCCAAATAAGCATAGGCATACAAATACATGCTGTCTCAGACCTGAAATCTGTTGTAGAAGATTTTTTCATCAAAATTTGGCAAATCTGACATCACCATCGCGTCCGGAGCATGCCAAAACCCCAACTTAGACTCTTACCTTGCCTGAATTGGGTTCTGAATGCTTGAGATATGACAAAAAGAGTGATTTTTGGGC
This sequence comes from Lygodium microphyllum, assembly GCF_053477565.2. Lineage (NCBI taxonomy): Eukaryota > Viridiplantae > Streptophyta > Polypodiopsida > Schizaeales > Lygodiaceae > Lygodium > Lygodium microphyllum. The sequence continues at coordinate 36,326,201 of NC_141140.1, read as the reverse complement.
CAGATTTGGAAACAGGTGCAAAGAAAACGTGAGCTAGCTGGGGGGCTGCTGTCCCACGTGTCAACAATGGGGCCCAAAGGGGGACACAAATGAGGGCCAAAGAAGGCCTATACCAAGCCTTAGCAAGCCTTGATAGGTTGGAAGCAAGATCCAGGTGAAGAAAGCTCCAAGAGGTGTGAGCTATGGCTGCCCACAACTTGTTTACAGCCTATGAGACCTGAGAACTAAAGTAAAACTCTGAAATAATGAAGCAATACCTCAATGCCAATGCCCCGATGGTGTCTCAATAGGCCGGGAAGAAGTTCGGGAAACCGAGGAGTGACGGGAGCTCAAGAGAATGAGCTATGGTTGTCGGGAAGGAGACCCAATGCGAGTGGGGAGTTGACGGGAAGCTGAGAATGCTGCGAACCAAGCTCAAGAGTCGGGAAGCCGAGCTCTGATACCAGTTGAAAGGGAGAGAAGAACTGAAGCTTGGACTCGAGAGCTATGGCGGGAGAGCAAGAGCAAGAGAGAGAGAGAGACAAGAAATGGGAACTCCAACAATCACAATGTGTGACCGGGCCTTTTTTTATTCAAACTGTCACTAAAAGAATAAAGAATAAAGTGACGGTGACGAGCACCCGCCACCTGCAGTGTGCAGTGGCAGTGACTGTTAGTGTAGTAATACACGGGCGGCTAGGCGGAGGCGCCTTTACCCCCAACAAAAATATGGCATCATAGAAAATATTCCTTATTAAGTTTTATTTTGGTGGTAAATGAGATTACCATAAAGAAGCAAATAAGGTAAGCATACATAATATTTATTATTTTGACTTGGAAAAAGTATTCTCAATCAATTTTTATAACGTTTAATATTTTCATCCTAGGTGGAATCCTAAAGATGATACTCTTGTTGGATTTGATGAATATAAGTCTTTAGACCATGAATGTGGGACTTTACACATGATTAAAGTTGGAGAAGGAAAATCAAGTTATCATGTAATTGCTCATGCATTTGATACCTATGTCATTGGTGTCTATGCAAGGGTACTTGTTGCAAATCCCCTTCATGAAGCACTTCCACACTTGGTTGTGGTCGCTCATTGTACTTGCAATCGGTTTGATGCAAGTTTTGTTTACAAACAATGGGCCAAAATTTTGGCATTGTGGGATGAGAAGCTCAAATCGAAAGTAGGTCCTATTATAGAACATGCATCAGATGGAGATAGCCGATGAAGAAAGTTAATGTTAGTTGATCATGTCAATTATAAGCATGGTAGTAGATACCAGATCGGATGGGATGGATGGCCTCTCTCAGCCAAATTATCAAATGGAGAGGTTTCGGGCATGCATGATCAAGACTTTATACACAATGGAAAAAAGTTAGTCAATATTCTCGACAAACCAAAGCATCAATTAGTGCTTGGGGATGTCTGGGTTACTTTGAATCATGTAGCCATTTTTAATGATTATTTTCCTATTGACAAGCATTTGCTTAAGGAAGCAAATATTAGATGAGATGATCATCAAAATTGGGTTGCAACACAAAGGATATGTAGTAGGCAAGTCCAATGGTGTTTGGGAGAGCTAGCAAACAATGGAAAAAATAGAAACAAGGGAAGCATGATTGGGACATAGGTCTATCTTGGAGTTGTGGGAGACTACATTGATATTTTCTTGTCCCCATACTTGAACCTATTGGAGAGGGTCCATTTACTAGCAAAAGTGGCATTCTTCTTCCAAATCTAGAGATCTTGGATTATAAAACATGCCACCTATATACACTATCAAGGAATTTCATTAGTAAGGAGGCATTCCTAGATGTGTAACTCTCGTGCCACTTTATTTTACTACTTATAAAATATTTTAGAGATTTTCATCCAAATAAGATGCTTCCAACACATTTGATTGGATTTGATGCAGTTGAAATCTTTTTCAGGAAAGTTGGCAGCATGGTTGGGCAAGAGTGCACGTACAACTTGATAGACATGCTGCATTGTAAAGGGATCTTAAATAGGATTTCACATTTTGAATGCAAGGAGGATGGTGTGAAATTTATAGGGCCCATAAGAAACAAGAACATATATGGAGAAAGTTAAATATTAAAGAGACCATGAAAGAAGCAGATCTAGGTGATTATGAATGTGTTTCAGCTGATGAGAAGATCATCAATGCCTTGAAAAGGGGGTTACAAAGTGCTCAACAAATTTGTGAAGGTTCGCAAATGAAGCAAAAAGGTAAAGAGGATAAGAAGTGGTGGCTAGAGCCTTGGTCTCAAGGCTTGTTTGAGGGCATATGCCAATTCAAGTTTGCAAGATTTTGACATAGATGAGGAGTCTTTAGTTCTCTCACGTAAGTTACTCATGAATATATGTGTGCATCACGTGGGTTCAAAATAAGGTATTTTTAAAATACCATTTTTATACATTTTTTACATAAAGAAGGATGTAATATAAAGGGGTTATTTTCAAATTGAATAGAAAAGGGTTATGTTTTATTTAATAAAAGTTCACAGATAATGATATTTATAAATAGGCCTTGAACACATGTGATGTAGAGGATATACATATAGTAACTTCCCCGAGTTAGTTCTTGTAGATGATGGAATAAATTCTGATGAGGATGTGCGTACGAGTGAGATAAGGAATGTAGTGGATTCTATTTTGGATGAAAAGAATGAGGAAAAAGACAAAGTGAACCCAATAGTGGAGCTTGAAATAGTAGTTTTCTTTTCAAGTCTACATTGGTAAGTCAACTTAATGGAAATCCCATGTTATCCAAGGATACGCTTACAAGGGTGCAACATGGAGTATAATACAATAAGGAGGAGAAGTATCTCAAACAAATGATAATCTATTTGGCATTGGTTCAGATTGTGTTGTATTCTTCGTAGAAGAGAATAGTAATGGAAAGATCACAAGGTCATCAAAGGCAAGATTTTCAAAAAATACAAGAAAAAATAAAAGTCAAAGTGTTTGGTACTTGGGATGAGTTCAAAAGATGAGAAGAAAAGTTATTAATGGTGCCTATGTGGAGTACAAAAGAGGGTTTAGCCTCTCAAATAGATCATCAGGGGTGGAGGTTCAACTTGGATGGTATCAAAAATCAAAGGGACCTAGGAGTTTTACAAATATGATTTGACCGATCTTAATATGGTAGACATTGAAAGTATCATTGCTCTTATAAATCTCACATATGATTGTAACAAAAATAAATATGAACTTGATGAAAATGATTGGAAGATCTTCAATGAATTTGTAAAGGACAACTTGAGAATAGGTAAATAAACATTACTTTTTCTCTCTTTAATATTTCTTGCTATGTAAAATGACCAAAAAAGTATTATCGATCTCATTCTTGGCATTTCTCTTGATGTTAATCTCATGTGTTTTTATGTTTGCTTCAGGAACCTCACTAGTGGATTACGGTGATGCATCCATGTATATGAAAATGAGGATGAACTCCAGCCTTGACAATGTTGAGATGCTAAGTAGAACACATGGCTAGAGGAAAATTTTGTACATTTAGTATTTTTTGTACAGCTGCATCTACTTTATAGAAGAAAATGAGATAAATTTTGTATAGATGCAAACTCTAAAATTCTTGCTTTTAGTTACATCTTCATGCAAATATTTTTGGAATCGTTGCGGGCCATGAAAAGGAAATATACTTTTTCCTTCAATATCACCTCAATATAGCTATCTTTATAAACGATAGATTAAGCTCCTATTCTTTGTCTTTTGTTATGATGACTTGATAAGATTTCAACTAGGTAGAAAATTTTTGGGTTTATGTCTCTTGTTCTCTCTAGAATCTATATGTGTGTGTGTATGTTATATATATACTTGATATGCTTTTTTGGAATGATGGACACAATAATGTAAGATGAGTAAGATACAATAGATACATTGATATTATAGTCCACTACCATCGCAACATGACAATTCTAAGATCAATAGTGTAATGTAAGAGAGCCCTGGGATAGCAGTAGGATGGTCAAAATGTTTATTCATATATTTCTATTTTAATTCTCATGTTTAAAGGCATACAAGGCTCACTTCTTACTCATTTTAAATTAGGCTTGAGCAACTAACTTACTAGTAATTATGCATCATAGCTTGTGAATTTAGCTAATGCTAAATGTGTGAGACTTGGTAGCAAAGCTACTAATTGGAATGCCCTTTGCTAACTATCCCCAAGTTATGAAATGTATACCCTAGTTATACATCTAAAATTCTATTGGAAATTGTCTCAAAACCCTAATTTTATTAATGATAGAGCTCTAGATTTTACCATTGGATGTCATATAGCATGAAGCTACTTTATAAAGTCTCATCATGACTCAAACTACTAAATTTTTTAAACAAATTCTTAAGAGCTAGTTTGTGATTAATTCTATGATAAAACTAGTGTTTTATATCTATTACATAAGGATTTGTTAAATTCTTCATGAAAAAAATAAACTTATAGTAAGGGATTCATAAATTGTGCTAATAAGTCACGAAAGGGTTAAATAAATATCACAAAATAGAATACATAGGGATATATAAAACATATCATGAACACACATGATATATAGGATTTATACATAGTGATATCCCCTAGTTTTGAGCTTAACATCTCAACAGTCCCCCTCAACTTAGCTCCATGATGACCTATACTCCAAGTGAGCTTCAAAAATATTGAAGATTTTTTGCTACTAGGGTCTTGGCAAAAATATCTAGAATCTACTCCTCTGTGCTCACATATATGAGATAAATGTCACATGCCAAGACTCTCTCTCTGATGAAATGGTAAAAATGAATCTCAGTGTATTTTGTACATACATGAAAACATTGGATTCCTAACCAATTGTATGTTGCTCATGTTTCACAATAAATGAAAAATCTTCTATCTCTCTATATTCCCAAATCATCAAGTAGCTTTCCTATCCAAGCTACGTCACATAATGTCATAGCAGCACCCCTGTAGTTTACCTTTGTATTTGATAATGCAATACTGGGTTGTTTCTTATCATTCCAGATCACAACCCTTTTCCCAAAGCAAAACATCTAGCTACTACTAGTGGACTTCTTGTTAGGCACACTATTGCCCACCCAATCTACATCATTATATCCAAATAATTGCACCACCAAGTCAGCCTAATAGAAGATACCATAATCCAGTATGCCCTTAAGGTATTATAAGGTATCTTTCACACTGTCTAAATAATGCTTGCAAGGCATGTACATAAATTGACTCTCAAACCGAACCGTGTAGTTACAATACTTAGCTTCGCATTTTGATCTAATGTCATTGAGATTTGCTTATACTTAGCCATACCATATGCCGTCAACATATCCAATATTTATTTTTTGTATGATAGCCATATCCCCTTAGATGTTCTTATCAATGACAATAAAGTACTTTAGCTCTCCTAAATATTTCATGTTAAGTTTCTGCTTGAAAATATTCTTCACATACTCTATCTCTTGCACATTATCACCCCCAACAATCAAATCATACACATACATGGTAATCACAACAATTTCCCTATCATTCTAATGTCCATAAAGCAAGGTATCTACATTTCCAACATGGAAATAAATACAGGAAAGTTATTGTGCTATCTTGTCATGCCATGCTATTAGTGCCTATTTTAGCCCATACAAAGCTTTGCATAGCCTACACACATTTTGGCTACTCCATGTATACTTATTGTTGAGAGTATAGGCATGTGAACCCTCCTTATGCAGGAGTGGATAAGGGTAGGGAGGTGTGAATGGTCCTACGGCGAAGGGGAAACCCTAACCCTAGCCAGTTGGAGCTATATAAATAGCCCAGGGGTCTACATCAACTTTTGAGTGAGAGTGACCCAAGTTGTACTTTCATGATAAACTAAACATGTATCCCTTTTGCCTATAACCATCCTTGTAAGCCTATTCTATAAAGGCATCCTAATTTGGGTTAAGGGGGGGCAGTCTCTTATGCTTTGTATTCCAATGCCACCAGGAATTGAGGGGGGGTGTTGAGAGTATAGGCATATGAGCCCTCCTTATGCATGAGTGGATAAGGGCATGCAAGTGACCTTAGCCAGTTGGGGCTATATAAATAGCCCAGGGGTCTACATCAACTTTTGAGTGAGAGTGACCCAAGTTGTACTTTCATGAGCAACTGAATAAGCAATACTTGTTCTTGTACTTGTGAGCTATTCTCTCCCTCTTGTGCACACTTCAATCCTTGCTTCCACTCTGATCCTCCACACTTCTTCTTGCAACACTATGCAATAATGCATTCTTTACATCCATTTGATACAAGCCCATAGTTGCCAAATTTTCCATTGGAGCAAATGTCTCCTCATAATCAACCCCATACGTTTGTACATAGCCTTTGGCAACATGTCTTATTTATACTTATTCATACTTCTATTTGCATTATGCTTTAGTTTCTAAACCCACATGTAGCCTATAGCTTTCTTTCCCTCAGGTAGTCGTACAAAATCCCAAGTTTGATTTATGTCTAATGTAGCCATTTCTTCATCCATGGATTTCTCCTCCCAATGCACATGACTAATAGCTTCCTCAAAAGAAGTGGGCTTAACTGACTTTATAACTTTCACCATATATGCATAAGAGAAATATAAGAGTCATATGTTAACCTATTTGTGGGATACCTTACTCTTGATGATCTACATAGTTGTGGAGCACTCTATGATTCCTTTACATTAGCCCTATTTTATCTTAACCATGTGTACAAACAACTAGAATACCAAAATCGTCATCCATATTATGATCTAAGCCATCAGAATCACCATTTACATATGAATAGCTTGGAAAGATATTTAGTAAACCAAGTGGCTCAACCACTTTTTCTTTTCTACATGTGAATAGATTGCAAAGATATCTAATATACCAAGTGGCTAAACCACTTTTTCTTTTCCCTTTTGTGATACATTTTCTATACTTGTAGGAGTGTTATTCACACGTAACTTGTCACTCCATGATCTCCCAATAGACATACTAGAAGAGGACTCTTGTGACCCACTCAATGTTTACGACTCTGGACCCATATTTTTTACAACCACCTTTTCTTTTATATTATTTGCAATAATTTTTTTCTCAATAGCATACCAACTACTCATCTCATCAAATACATATTTGCCAATCCATATCCTGTGTGTAACTAGATTATAGCAACTCTAATCCTAAGGGAATAGTAAACATGCATACACTTTTTAGCTTTTGAATCCATCTTCTTTCTTAGCTCACTAGGAACATGTACATATACAATGCATCCAAATACTTTAACATCTGAAAAAATCTTATTTTTTACTATGTAAATTCTTGGATGTCAATCATGCACTGCAACAATGCGAGTCATGTTCATAATATACACATTTGTAAAGATTGTCAAGAATCACATGGTGGGGGGACTTGCTTGAGCTGCTGCACCAAACACACACCATATACACATGAGGAAGCTGACTCAAGAATATAGGAAGAGAGATGGAGATAGAAACATTTTCTTGCTAGTTTCTTATTCTTCTTCCACGCACAATACAATGTGCATAAATTATAGATAAGATACAACATAAAGAAAAGTAGCCTACTAAGTCAACTAGTGCTTAACTGACTATACTAATTGATGGCACTATAACTATGCTAGCTGTAGGTAGGTGTGACAACCTAAATATAATAAGTGACAAGTCAGTGGCTATGTGAGGATCATAATAAAAACTGATATGCTAAGTGTAGATGTGCAGACCCATCTAGCTAGGTAGTCCATCATCAATGTCCGCATGTGTTAAGCTAGCCATCTCAACACTCACCCTCTAGCTCAACTATATCTCTGCAATTCCAAGTAAGTTTCGAAACTTTCGAAGCTTCTCTGTACCCAATGCCTTTGTGAAAATGTCAACTATTTGATCCTATGTACTGATATATACCAAGTCAATATCTCCTGCAAGTACCTTCTCTCTCACAAAGTGGTAGTGCATTTTAATGTGTTTTGTCCTAGCATGGAACAATGGGTTTCTAGCTAGTTGTATGCTACTCATATTGTCATAGTGAATGACAAATGGACCATCTCCCTACACATCCAAATCACCCAATAACTTTTGCAGCCATACTACCTCACATGCTCCCATAGCCACACCTTTATACTCAACCTTTGTACTTGATAAAGAAAATGTAGGTTGCTTTTTGTTGCTCCATGAAACTATTGCACTACCAAGGAAAAACATGATTCTATAGGTAGATCTTTTGTCTGACATGCTATAAGCCTAATTTGCATTTGTGTATCTAAACATCTGTACATCCTTACCTACCTTATAAAAAAGTCCATAATGTAAAGTGGACTTCATATATCTCAATATGCGTCTAATTGCATCCAAATGAGATTTTTTAGGCATTTGCATAAATTGGCTGACAAGGTCAATTGCATAGCTCAAGTCTGGCCTTCTGATAGTGTGGCGTAAATCAAGCTCGTTACTATCCTCTTGAACATAGTAGGGTCTTCTATCTCATTCCCAACATTAGTACTCAACTTCACATTTTGCTCCAATGGTATTGAAAGAGGCTTACATGTTGCCATACTATACTTGGATAACATATCCAAGCCATACTACCTTTGGGATAGCCATATACCGTTGTCGTATTGCTACACATTCGAGGTGTGAAAACCACCCGAAAGTTGTGTGTGTGATTTGGTACTTTGTACATACTTAGTCGTTATGTTTGCTCTTTCATTCTATGTGGGAAATATAGTGAAGAGGGTTTGGAGCAAGAGGAATTAATCAACAATGCTCTGGTTGACATGTATGCTAAATGTGACATGCTTGTAGAAGAACAGGGAGTTTTTGGTAGATTGGTAACTCGAGATGCAATCTCATGGGCTACACTTATTTCAAGATATGCCGATTATGGGCTTTGTGAGGAAGTACTAAACTATTTCCAAGAGATGCAAATCGAAGTACATTGGTGGATATGTATGCCAAATGTGGGAGCTTGCTTGAGGTTCAGCACACCTCATAATGGTTCAATACAGCTGGTAGGAGCATCAAGACAAGCTTGCTTGTGAGTGTCATTGTATCACAGTGGACCTACAACAGCTGTTGTAATAAATTGTGACTTTGAAGCGATCAAAGAAGAACGAGAAGCTAAAGAGAAGCGTAACGTAGAAGAAGACGTAGAAGCCGATGACAAAGGCAAGCTCTGGAAAAGACAAGAAGGCATTAGCGAGCTCGGAGAAATGACGAAGAAGGTGAATGTAGTTGCTACACTAACAATGCAATAGAAGGAGAGCTTCATCGTCGCATCTTCCATGTCGAACACCTTTGTTACCTGGGAGTGTATCTTCAAGCTGATTCATGGGAATCGTGTTCATTCCTTTAAAATAGCAGTGTAACAGAATCTTCATCATGGTAAAGAGGAGCATCAGAGGGTGTTTTCTTCCTCACGTAGAGGTCACAATGGCAGTAATAGTTTGATCGAAAGAGGAGACTGTGAAACTTCCCTGGAGTACGACAGAATTATACAAACTGAATTGGACGATTAGAAGAACACGATTGACATCGAGGATGAAAATCAACTTTTGGAGAATTGGCTTCGTAGTCTTCATCAATAGCTCATAGATGCAACTGTAATATCTGGAGAGTTTGTTATGCATCATGGCAATTCAGTCGATGAACAGATTCACTCAGAGAAGACGTCAAGTGATCTTTTAAAGCGCTTAAAGGAGGCAATAGAAGCTTTAATGTACCGTTGTTTCTGAATTCCGATCTGTATGCAAATGATTTTGCAAGACTTGGGGAAACCTTTAGTCATCTTCTCAAGACAATTATTCTAACTCCAGAGGATTATAAAGTTGCAGAATGGGAAGAAGGCAATATAGAAGACAGTGAAAGGAGAGTTACACATCCTGGTGAACAGAAACCGTGTTGCTACTCTGGACTATCCATAAGTCTAATCAACTGCAACAAGGGATCTACAAAAGTCTTTAACAAGGCTTATTACTGAACATTTCAGGTGCCATCCAGCGGAAAATTCCAATATCATCACTCCTTAAACAATACCACTCTGACTCAAAACAAGCTACCTCAAAATCTGTGTTCTTCACAGTCAGGTTCTCTGCCAAGAGCAGATTCTGTGACTTCAAGTTCCAATGCAGCACACCTTGAGAATACAGATACCTCATACCACGAGCTATGTCAAGGGCCATGTTGAATACCAATTTCAGTGAAATGAAAAATGTTGGTTGTTTATATTGCAAATAGGCCCTTTTAGACCCAGAGGAAGATACTCTGTGATGATGCAGCATACTGGTGGCTTTCTCCATGCTCCAACGAACTTCACTATGTTTTTGTGATGAACTCTCGATCTATTATGATGCCAAATTGAGAAGTTTTCTTTTCACTAAAAGGGATCCTTGATTTTGGTCCAATGTTATTGGATTTTGTATAAATCCTTTACAGTACTGGACATTATTTTGACCTGCACTAAAACTATTTCCTAAACCTCTTGTATACGCCGCTGAGGATCTTCCGTACTTGTCCTTTATTGCTGCTGTAGCTATTTTGAAGACCGAGACATACAAAATTGTTATCTTAAATTGGATTCAGGATTCTCAAAGGCTGTGGATGTGAATATAGACAATAATTACCTGTTTGAATCAAAAGAATAAGCTGTTATAACAGAGTTCAGCTTCTCTGATGTAAAAGAGGGAGTTGCTAAGCTAATAAGCTGTTTGTCTCATCAGTCTTCTGAAGAGTTGTTGGAATGTAAATATGATCCTTTGTGGAGGCCGCCGCTTGATTGCTCTTCTATCCTGAAATTTAACAAGGACTTCTGAAGTTGCGACATTGCTTTTGAAACCCTTCGACATCTTTGGTGAACCTGACGTGAAAGCGTCGCATAAATTTCAGGATGGGAGATACTTCAGGCTCTATTTCAGCCTCTTCTACAATTCCAGCTGCGTCTACTTCAGCTCCATCAATGAGTGCTACGCCAAGTGCTTCAACAGAGGATCTAAAGCAGATTTTGGAGAATATGTCCATGTATATGCAGCTCCAAAATCAGCAGACACAATTGTATATGCAGCAGCAACAACAATTGCATCAACAGCAGTTGTCTCAGCAAAGGCAACTCTATTCGGAGTAGGAGAATGCAAACAGCGCGACTAAGGCTATTGAAGCAGTTAAGAATGAGAAGAAGCTATTTGATGGCCGTAATGTTTCAGCCTATTTGAAGACATATGAGATCAAGATGGGGTTTTTTGGAGTTCCAGCTAGACTTATGAGTAAGTACTTTCTTCGTCTTGTCACACCCACTTTGAGGGCAAAAGTGATTGATCTTTTTATTCAAAATACACATTGGCAAGATTTTAAGAAGGCCCTGAAAGAAGAATATTTCCTTGAGGACTTTGGTATGGCTACTCGACAGTCATTCCAAGAGTGGGTCTACATGCCAAATAAAGGTCTAGCTGCTTCGGAGTTGATTCGAGAATTTGAAGAGAGGTATAGTCAGCTTGATGCCATTGAACAAAGAGCATTGGATATTGAAAAAGTTGAGCTTTTCTTGCAAGCTGCAGATCCTCTCTTCAAGAATAATTGGGTGAGCTTCTTGAGGATCACACGAAGCCTATGGGTCTTAAAACGGATTGGCAGGATGCTCAGGATGCAGTCTCGACTTTGACCAAGAGGAGGATATGGAAGACTCGCCTACAGAATGGTTCCATGACACCTACACCATCATCAGCTCCTATGCCTACTTCTATCCCTGTTATTTCTTCTCCTCCTCAGCCAGTTTCTTGGCCTATGCCACTGCCTACTGTTTCCACTCCACCTATTCCTCCTGTTCCACGACCGATGCCTGCACCTTCTGCTCCAAAACCATCGCTCCATCAGTGCCTACCTCTCTTGATGACATAATCAAAGGCATAACAGATTTGACACTGGAGTCAGTTAAAGCGGAGTTGGTGGGAAAGTTGAAAGAGCAGTTTGCTTCGACTGCGCCTACTACTTCTTCTAGTGCTCCTACTGCACCTAGGAGTGCTCCTAGTGCACCTAGGAGAGATTGGAGATGTATTTGGTGCAATAGTACGGACCATCAGCATTGCAGGGATTGTGAATCTTTTCAAGATGCAAGGAGGAAGAATTTGGTATATTGGGGCCAAGAGGGTAAGATTTGGTTGACTGAGACAGGAGCTCCACTTGGTACCAACTTTGGTAAAGGTGGAATGAAGAAGTTAGTGGATGACATGGCTGCGCGTACTTCTTATGTGACAGCTAGAGGTGATGCTTCTGCATATGGAGTCCAGATTGAGAAGGGATCAGAGACTTAGTCAGCACTATGAACTTATGCTATGGAGATTGCAAACAAGGGGAAAATTCAGCAAATTGTTTTGACTAGTGCAGGCTCTAGCATCAGATCAGAGATAGGTTGGGATTCGCTTGTTGACAGGTACTCTATTTATGCTTATTTGGCTAAGTCTCAGGGAGTAGATGTACTTGTTGAGGAGAAGCGTAAGAGGGATGAAGAAAATCCAAGTGCAGCTAAAAAGACTAGAGGGGGTGAGTTTGTTACTCCACCTATTGCAGGACCGTCTTCAAGACTAGGGCTAGATCGACATATGGAAGATGCTCAAAAGAGAGAAAAGAGGCAAGAGCCTAGAGAGAGAAAGCAGCTAGGGTTTAGATTGATGTCCGATATTGAGACATCTATGGACATGAAGAAAATATTTAATGACAAGATACTTGGCAGTGAGGTAGAGACTTTCACTATTTCTGAGGTTTTGGGCATCTCCAAAAGAGAGTTTCAGGATCAGTTTCAGGAGGTCCTGAAGAGGAAAAGACATGCATTGTCTACCACTAATACACAGGGAGTTTTGATTGGGGAGTTGGATGAGGATGAGGATGAGGTTATGGTTGAAAATGCTTCTGTTTTTCCGCAGGTAGAGATGAGGGTTTAGCCCATGCATTATGCTGAAATTGATGAGCCTGTCTTGATACCGCGTAGTCACGATGGTAAAGATTGGAGAGAAACAGGTGCCTTATGTTGCATTGGTGGATCATGGTTTAGAGATTAATCTCATAGTTCGTGGAGTTTATGAGAGTAACAGATGGCCTATGGATGTAGAGCATGGGTGGCGTATGAGAGCTGCCAATAACACTGCAGGTGATTTGTATGCTGGCTGTCCTAGTGTCAGGGTTTCTATTGGTGATGTAGAGGAGGATTTTCATTTCTTTGTGCAGGATTCATGCTCTTATCCTATAATTCTTGGACAGCCATTCATCACAGAGATGCGCATGGAAACAAAGGTAATGGATGATGGATCTGCTTATGTACGGATTCGCAGTAAAGATGGTATGAGAGCAGTTCAGTTTATGATTGTGTGTGTGAACCATGTTAGAAACAGGGATACTCTCAGAGATGCACCTTTGCCCACTGTGAGGGATTCGGGTTTTCATTAGGTACCGCCGTTTCGCGAGACGATGGTGGTACAGAGCAGAGGAGATTGGAGTTCTGGCCTCCTAGCAGCAGTGTTTTCTCCTCCGGTTTTGTTGGGATTTCAGCAAACAGCTCGATGAGCTATCAGAAGACTTCTAGGTTGCCTAGAGCTGCCAGGCAGTACATATGCAGGAAGGAGAAAAATTTGAAAAATGCAGGAATTTTGGAGGATGATGAGCACATAGATGGGATGTATGACAGTATGATTTGTGCAGATACAATGGAAGAGATGAAAGATATGCTGAAAACTAATATGCAGAATTGTCACAGTAATGTAGTAGTGCAGTCCCTGGACATGTTTTATGAAATTGCAGATTTTGTGTCACAGATTGAGTCAGAGGCTGAGGTAACTTAGCAAAGAGTGTTGAGTGCTGAAGAAATTCAGCAAACAGAGTTTCCAGCTGGTTATGATCAGCTTTCAGAGACACAGAGGGCTGAAAACTTTCAGCCAACAGAGTTTATTGCTGAAATATTTCAGCATCCAGAGTTTAGGGCTGTTCCTATGTAGTCCATAGAGCAGAGGGCTGAGAATATTCAGCCATTGGAGTGCAGAATTGCTGATTTACAGCAAGATTTGAGTAATGCAAAAGAGCATAATGAAGCCAGGGTTGACACGAAATACAAAACTGTGGATAAGAAGGTGAAGCCGGTTGCTGTACCGCTTCCACCTGACAGTGATCAGCAAATAGAGAGGGCTGCCAAACAACCAATTTTGAGGAATCCGGAGCATATTGGTCATAAATTTTCAGCAGAGACTCTTGCTGAATTGAAAATTGGAAATGGTGATTTCTTGCTACCCGTAGAGAAGCAATGCTTTCAGGAGATGCTTGAGCGACATGGAAGGGGATTTTCTTTTTTCCCGCATGAGATTGGATGTGCGAATCCTGATATTGTTGCTCCTATGGTCATTTTTACTATTCCTCATATTCCATGGAATCTCCGACCTATTCCAGTGCCTAAGGCACACCTGTCAAAGCTTATTGATTTATTGAATGGGAAAATCAGGATGGGAATCCTTGAGCCTTCATCTGTACCATACTCAAACAGGTGGTTTACAGTTCCAAAGAAGAATGGTACTCTCCGATTTATTCAGGATATGCAGCCAGTGAACAGAGTTACTATCAGGAATGTTGGTATAGGTCCAGTTGTGGATGAGTTTACAGAAGCATTTGCTGGACGTGCCATCTATTGTTTAGGTGATTTGTATTCAGGATATGATCAGTTTCAGCTGGCTTTGGAAAGCAGGGACATAACCACCATGAGAACTCCTATTGGGCTTGTCAGGATGTGTACCTTGCCCCAAGGTGCCACTAAGTCTGTTGCGCATATGATGAATGCCATCCATAAGGTCCTTCGAGATTACATACCTCAGCTTACTATGCCTTTCTTGGATGATGTGCCCATTAAGGGGTGTGCAGAAGAAGAGAAGAATGAGAGTCTAAATGAGCAGGGATGCAGATACTTTGTGGCTGATCATATTTCAGCATGTGAGAAGATTTTGGCCAGGTTAGAAGAAGTGAACTTGACACTTTCAGGGCAAAAATCTGTTTTTGGAGTGAATGAGGTTGTTATTGTTGGACATATGTGTGGATATTATGGCAGGATACCCTCACCTGATAAGGTGAATGCTATAGGCAAGATTGCGGAGTATTGTTCTACCACTTCAGAGGTACAAAGATTCATTGGAGCTTGTGTGTTTTATATGATTTGGATACCTCATTTTGCACACATAGTAGATTGTTTGTATTAGCTGCTTCGAAAGGGGCAGAAATTCTATTGGGATGAGAGCCACGCTAGAGCCATGCGGAAATTGAAGAAGTTATTGCAGAATGCTCCTACTCTCAGGAAACCTGATTATAATTGTGGAAAGCCTATTGTATTGACAGTTGACACTAGTCCAATTGGCATAGGTTGGGCTGTGGGTCAAGATGATGCAGATGGAAATAGGTATGCTATTCGGTTTGGGGTGAAAGTCCTAAACGAGAGACAGAGGAGATATCTGCAAATCAAGAGGGAGTTATTGGGGATTGTTACGGCTCTCAAATGTGACAAGGAGTACTTTATTGGAGCTTCAGTTGTGGTAGAGACAGATTGCTTGCCATTGATTGGTATGATCACGAGTTGCTCTACTCCGGATATAGCTATGCTGAGATGGATTGCATACATCAAGTCATTAAATCCGGAATTTAAACACATAGCAGGGAAGGATAATCCAGTAGCAGATATGTTGTCTAGAGCCAGATATGATGATGAGGAGACTCTACTTGCAGAAGAGGATGATGCAGAAATTTCAGCCACTATGGTTGATCATGTTTGTCATGTCTATGATATTGTGGCTTTCATAGAAGAACTCTATGTTGGAGATTGGTTGCAGATTGGTAGGTACCTTAGTACACTAAGCAAAAGAGATGAATGGACAGATGAAGAGTTCAAGAAGATCAGAAGGAAAGCCTATGGTTATTTTCTCAAGGACGGATTTCTTTGGAAGCATCCAAAGAAAAGAGGTGGATTACCTTTGCGGGTTGTCTGCGATAGAGAAACACAGTTACAGGTGATGAGGGAGTTTCATGAGAGTCCTTGGGCTGGTCATAGAGGAGTGTGGGCTACTTATGAGAAAATCAAGGAGAAATATTGGTGGAAAGGCATGTACAGAGATGTTTCTCACTTTGTTGAGACTTGCAGAGACTGCCAGATGTATTCGGTAGTGCGTCATCGAGATGAGCTTCATCCGACCTATCCGCTATGCATTCATTATAAGTGGGTAGTTGACTTGGTTACCATGCCTATGGGTCTATGGCAGATGAGGTATATTGTTTTGGCTAGAGAGGATCTTACCAATCATGTTGAGGGTAGATCTTTGAGAATGAAGACCACTAGTGTAGTGTGTAAGTTCTTATTGGAGGAAATTTTATGTAGGTATGGTTGTGTGGGTAAGATCACTGCGGATCGTGGTGAATTGGATGCAGATGAAGCTAGGGAGTTTTTCTCTCAGCTAGGAATCAAGTTGGCTCTAACTACAGCATATAATCCAGAGGGAAATGGGAAGAGTGAAAGAGGGCATCCGCCGATAGTGAAAGCATTAGCCAAAGCATGCAGAGGACGGATTGGAGAATGGCCGAGACTTCTACCATTTGCTTTGTGGGCTGATCGTACGACTCATAGTGTTACCACAGGACATATGCCTGCAGAGTTGATGTATGGTCAGAAACCTGTTATGTCGACTGAGACTTGTGCTTTGACTTGGTCAGTTTTACCTTGGCAAGAGGATTTGACGAGAGAGGAGCTCTTAGCTCTTCAGATTTGACAGTTGGAGAGTAGACCAGAGGATATTCAGCTAGCTATTGATAGGTTGAAGGTTGCTAGACTAAGAAATAAGGACAGGTTTGACAGCAGGCATCTCTTGGGGCCTAGAGCAATAGAAGAAGGAGATTGGGTATTGGTCTTTGATAGCAGCCTTGAAAATCAACATACTGCACTTCGGAAGATGGTGAAAAGATGGTTTGGGCCATACATAGTCAGACATGTTTTTGATAATGCAACATATGAGTTGACAGAATTGGATGGGACAGTGCTTAGAGCACCTATTGCTGGAAAAAGAATCAAGATTTTCAAGAAAAGAGATGATGAGGATTATGCATTGGAAGAATTTTCAAGAGAAGAGAAACGAGAAGAAACTCCAATGGAAGAGACAAATGATATGATAGATAATCTTGTTGATATACTGGAAATGCATAATGAAGAGATTGATCTCTTTCTGGATCTTGATGATAACGTTCATGGGTAGTTGGCCCATTCAGAGGATGCGTAGGATTAGAGGGGGTGGATGTCGTATTGCTGCGCATTCGAGGTGTGAAAACCACCCGAAAGTTGTGTGTGTGATTTGGTACTTTGTACATACTTAGTCGTTATGTTTGCTCTTTCATTCTATGCGGGAAATATAGTGAAGAGGGTTTGGAGCAAGAGGAATTAATCAACAATGCTCTGGTTGACATGTATGCTAAATGTGACATGCTTGTAGAAGAATAGGGAGTTTTTGGTAGATTGGTAACTCGAGATGCAATCTCATGGGCTACACTTATTTCAAGATATGCCGATTATGGGCTTTGTGAGGAAGTACTAAACTATTTCCAAGAGATGCAAATCGAAGTACATTAGTGGATATGTATGCCAAATGTGGGAGCTTGCTTGAGGTTCAGCACACCTCAGAATGGTTCAATATAGCTGGTAGGAGCATCAAGACAAGCTTGCTTGTGAGTGTCATTGTATCACAGCGGACCTGCAGTAGCTATTGTAACAAATTGCGACCTTTGAAGCAATCAAAGAAGAACGAGAAGCTAAAGAGAAGCGTAACGCAGAAGAAGACGTAGAAGCCGATGACAAAGGCAAGCTCTGGAAAAGACAAGAAGGCATTAGCGAGCTCGGAGAAATGACGAAGAAGGTGAATGTAGTTGCTACACTAACAACACAATAGAAGGAGAGCTTCATCGTCGCATCTTCCATGTCGAACACCTTTGTTACCTGGGAGTGTATCTTCAAGCTGATTCATGGGAATCGTGTTCATTCCTTTAAAATAACAGTGTAACAGAATCTTCGTCATGGTAAAGAGGAGCATCAGAGGGTGTTTTCTTCCTCACGTAGAGGTCACAATGGCAGTAATAGTTTGATCGAAAGAGGAGACTGCGGAACTTCCCTGGAGTACGATAGAATTATACAAACTGAATTGGACGATTAGAAGAACACGATTGACTTCAAGTTCTGATGCAGCACACCTTGAGAATACAGATACATGTCAAGGGCCATGTTGAATACCAATTTTAGTGAAATGAAAAATGTTGGCTGTTTATATTGCAAATAGGCCCTTTTAGACCCAGAGGAAGATACTCTGTGATGATGCAGCATACTGGTGGCTTTCTCCATGCTCCAACAAACTTCACTATGTTTTTGTGATGAACTCTCGATCTATTATGATCCCAAATTGAGAAGTTTTCTATTCACTAAAAAGGATCCTTGATTTTGGTCCAATGTTATTGGATTTTGTATAAATCCTTTACAGTACTGGACATTATTTTGACCTGCACTAAAACTGTTTCCTAAACCTCTTGTATACGCCGCTAAGGATCTTCCGTACTTGTCCTTTATTGCTGCTGTAGCTATTCTGAAGACCGAGACATACAAAATTGTTATCTTAAATTGGATTCAGGATTCTCAAAGGCTGTGGATGTGAATACAGACAATAATTACCTATCTGAATCAAAAGAATAAGTTATAACAGAGTTCAGCTTCTCTGATGTAAAAGAGGGAGTTGCTAAGCTAATAAGTTGTTTGTCTCATCAGTCTTTTGAAGAGTTGTTGGAATGTAAATATGATCCTTTGTGGAGGCCGCCGCTTGATTGCTCTTCTATCCTGAAATTTAACAAGGACTTCTGAAGTTGCGACATTGCTTTCGAAACCCTTCGACACGTCGTCACATCTAATCACCTCAATACTAAGAAAGTACCTCAGCTCATCCAAATCCTTCATCTTAAACTTCTTCTTTAAAAATTTCTTAACTTCAGCAATCCCACTATCACTATCACTTGTAATAATCAAGTCATCCACATAGATGACTATGATAACCAATCCTACATCTCCCTTTTTCACATAAAGTGAGTGATCAACATTAGAAACATAAAGGCCAATGTTGACAAGATACTCTTGATCTTGTCAGATCATGATCTAGGTGCTTGCTTCAGCCCATAGAGCACTTTGTACAACCTACACACATATGTGGGATGCTCTAAATTCTCATAACTTAATGGCTGCTCCATATACATCTCTTCTTGCAACTGACTATGCAAGAAGGCATTCTTAACATCCATTTGCTGCAAATCCCAACCTTTGGCTACTTCTAAAGAAATCACATATCTAACAATTGCCATCTTAGCAATTGGTCTAAATGTCTCTTCATAATATATGCCATATGTTTGAGCATAGCCTTTTGCAACCAACCTAGCCTTATACTTGCTAATCGAATCATCTGCATTATGTTTAATTTTGTAAAACCACTTACAACCAATAGTTTTCTTGCCCTTAGGCAAGCGTACCAAATTCCAAGTCTTATTGGATTCTAATGCAACCATATTCTCATCCATTGATGCATCCCAATAAGCATGACCAACAACATTCTCAAAACAAGTGGGTTCAACATCCTCAACCATATAGACCTAATGGTAAGCTACATAACCTTCAAAACTAAATCTTTTAACATGGTATCTGACCTTATTACACCTACATACCATTGGATCAGTTAATGGAGCCTCTACATTACCATGTGCTCTAGTGTACATCCTATCTTGATTGAAGAAATACCAAGCTCATCATCCAAACTCTCTGAACCACTAGAATCTCCATAAAATCCCAATAGGCTAGTAGATGTATCATTATTATCTAACAATTTCTTGTTTCCTTTGTCTTTACTTGCAACACTTGTAGATCCACCTGAAGATATGGGGCTACTCCTTAGTCTCCCCCCAGACCAAGGGCTAACTGTAGATGTGGTAGCAGATGATGTTTCTGGTCCACTAAGGCTTTTGATTCTTACTTTTCCTTTTGCATATATCTATCATGATTATCATCATCATCCAATGCATCATCACTAGATGCATACCAACTACTCATCTCATAAAAAATAACATCCATGCTCACTTTGAACTTACCTGTGATAGGATTATAGTCTTTTACAAAATAACCTTTTGTATTAAATCAGACTTGCAACCCTTGCTCTACCATTTGGCCAACACACACTAAATTCTTTGTGATTGATGGCACATGCAATACATTTGATAGACTCTTTGTCTGGCCATCATACAAGGACAAGGAAACCTTTTCAATGTGTGAAATTGGGTGGCATGAATTATCACCCATTTGCACATAACTTGGATTTTGCAAATGTTGCATCTCTCATCTCTCCAAACTATTCATCATGACTAGTCATATGATTAGATGCACATGAATCAACATACCATACATAATCATGTGTCCCCTTTCCTATAATAACATTCATCATATGTTGCATAACAAATAGACACTCATTTTTGTCTTCATTTTAGCATGAAGATGATGCATAGTTTCCTTGCTGTAATTTAGCATGAAGATGATGCATCATATGTTGTATAACAAATAGACACTCATTTTTGTCTTCATTTTAGCATGAAGATGATGCATAGTTTCCTTGCTGCAATTTGCCACTATGTATATCATCCTTCTTAGCATAAGAATGGGTTGCAATATGACATGTTTTGCTACAATAATGGCAAACAATACCAAAATTCCCAGAACCTTTGTTTTTCCATTCACCTCTTCCTTTAGAGCTCCCCATGTCTCTAAAGTTTTCATTGAAATTTGCATTTCACCGAATTGTTAATTTAACTTGTTTTGCTAGTTATCACTAGCCTGTCCCATACCACAGCCTCTTGAAGGGAATCTACCATGTCCCCTTCTTGAACTTGAGTAAAATACTTGGATCTATTCACCATTTCTTTCAAATGAGTCACCTTGCATATTGATCTCTTTGGTAATCATGAGAGAGACCAACTTATCACAATCTAAAAATGGCTTCTGTACACATACAGAAGTGACAAATGATTTTCAAGCCTTCTCATACTTACTCTCCATCTAACCTCATGTGCTTGATGTACACATCAATTTGTTTCTCAACCATATTTTTAAAATCGTAAAGGTGAGATAAAACCTCACTTTTTTCCTTCATGAAATATACCCATACCTTCCTTGTATGATCATGAATAAAGATTACATAATACTTAGGTCCAGCTAGTGATGTAGGATTTGTAGGACCCCACATATCCAAATATATAATATTAAGTAAATGCATGTTTACATGTTTATCATAAGAAAATGCATGCCTTGTATGTTTTCCAAATTGGTATGCTTCATATACTTTTTGTATGTCAACCACTTTGAACCTAGACAAGCCCATCACAATTTCACATGGCTATGTATTCCTCAACCATTATGAAAGGTGACAAAAATGTGAAAGAACAAGAAAAATCAAGAAGAGAGCAAGAGATATGGAGATTCAAGCAATAAGAGAGAGATTTATGTGTGGAAACTCTAATTGTCACAATGTGTGACCTACCTTCCCTTACTCTATTTGTTACCAAAAGAATAAAGAGTAAAGTGGTAGTAATGGATGCCTGCCACTTGTAGTATACATGTATTTGTGTTTGCATACTATAGATGTAGGCGACTAAGCAAAAGTAGTCTTTAACCCTTAAAAACCTTCCACTTAAAGGTGAATGTGCATTACTAAGGTGAATGTGCCTTAGTGAGGAGTAAAAGAAAAAGAAAGAATTACAACATGTATATAGAGTAGAACAAGAAGAGGAAAGATGTTATCTCATCCTATTCCCATCAACCTCCTAAGAAAGATATATCATTTCACTCAGAGGCTTTTAATAAGCCATTCTGCAGGATTCGTATCTGTAAGGATCTTGATAAGCTCAAGGGACTTATCCTCTACTACCTCTTTGATGAAGTGATAGCATATCTCAATATGCTTTATTTTTGTATGGAAGACTAGATTACGGTGTCATGGAATTTTTGACATAGAGTATGAAAGCGGGATATTCTTTGTCTTATGGAAGAGTTCATGCTTTGTTTTAAAAATGGTTAAGTGATAGATTTCTTAGTAAATGAACTTCTCTAACTTGCTCATTGTCTTGATAATAGGAGTTAATAAAGTGGAGCCTTGAGAGTTAATGACCGTGTGGCTTTGAGTAGTGATTAGTAATCACTTAAGTAACTTGTTTTGTGGGTTATGGTGGAGAATGAAATGTGCAATCAAGAAGACCATTCAATGAAAATTTAGGGCCACCAATGGGACTATTTGGATGGTTATTGTCCAATGTGGCCACAAAGATGAAGGAAATGGCATGGTAACTAAGAGAGGACACAAGGAAAATATGGGAAAAAAGAGCCAAATAAAGTAAGTGAACAGGAGATTTATGCATTGGAGAGGAGAGAGGAGTGTATTGGGACTATTTTTAAATATGGAAAAATAGGGAAAGACAAGTCAACAAGCTATCTTGAAGATCTTCAACTCTTACAAGGTCTTTAAGGTGATCTCTCACTAGATTCTTGGTCTCAAACATTAGGGAAACCTTCCTCCTTGAACATCAAAGAGGAATTTTGATGGGTTTCTGCTCTTCATATAGACTATTTTAGGCTATCAATAACAATCAAGAATAGGGTAGTAAGCTAAAAATGAAAAGTTTATGCTCAAACACGGCTTCTCTTGAGTTCTACATTCGGGAGAATATGAAATCAAAAAGGGGGTCTTTAGCTTAAGAGTTAATGACTCTCCTAATGACAAGAGATTTGAGGTGGACCAATGGGAGAGGGGGTGGTGTGCACGTTTTATATGCTCCATTTTCGCCTTATCTTTACCACTTATACGCTTATCCCCATATGTACCCTTTTACCTCCCCCCTACTTTTACCACCCCATATCAAGTGGGACCGGTCCCACTGGGTGTCCAAAAAGGTGACCCAAAATTTGAAAATTACCCCTCCAAAAATGGCTTCTCCCTCCCTCCAAACCCTCTTCTTATGATATGTATAGTCAAAAAATGCATTTTTTGGTGTCTTTCTACAAGACATGCTTTCAATTTGGTCATTCTCTTACCTCCATTCCACAAATCTTCTCAGCTTTCTCTAATCTCAACTTCTCTTAGCCATAGCCACACAACCTCAGCTTTTCTCAACCATAGCCACACATCACCAAGCGTCTCTCCTTCTTCCATGGTCATTCTCTTACTTTCATTCCACAAATCTTCTCATCTTTCTATCCTCACACAGCCATAGCCCTATAGTCCCTAGCTTCTCTAGCCATAGCCACATAGCACCCAGTCTCTCTCTTTCTTCTAAGCATAGCCATAGCTACAAAACCCCCATATTCCTTTAGCCATAGCCACCCAACACCCAACTTCTTCTCTTTTTTCATTTTTAATTTTATTTTTTCCATTCCATAGAATTTCTAATCTTTTTGTGCTCACATAGCCATAGCTACACAGCCCTCCCTACTTTCATTACCATTCCAAAGGCATCTACATATTAGCAAATACGACCCCATGATTCCTTATCTATTGTCTATGTACACAACACAAAGGATGAACATGGTAAATGGGAAGGAGCATTGTTCAAGAAGGATTCATGGGTCTACATGCAACCTTCAACAATAGGGCCTCAACAAGTTTGTCGTCATGGTGTACTACAAAATCATTGGAAGGGCATAGTACTTGGGTTTTAGGAGACTCGAGATAGTGGTCTTGTTGCATCAATTTAACATGTGTATGGTGTAAAGGACTTGAAGCTACCTTGTGGGACTACTCGATAAAATTTTCCCTTGAATTGTAAGTCATTGCTTTTATGTTCTTCTCATATGTTTTTGAGGTTTTTACTTATTCTCTCCTGTCAAACATTTTTCCTTCGAATCTTGTTGAGGACCAGCCTTTGGGCAGTTTGGAATACACTAAGCTCTACATGTGGATGAGGGTGAGACAATGATGATTGGAAGTCATCACAATATCTTTTACATTGAATGATTCTTTTCTATAAGTTCATGTATATAGTGCCTACATCAATTGATTTGTATGGTTTTCTTGAATTATTTCATTGTCCACCTCTCAATTCTTTGGAATGACCCATTTTAGATGAGTGGATGCTCCAGACATTAAAAATAAAGACTATACATGACATTCATAGCTCCTTGAGATTCAGGAGAGATTCAAGTTTAGTGGGTCTTTCATGGTTTGTACCAATTCATGTTTTTGCATATAACTTCAAAAGCACTAACATGCATCAATAACCCTCCATGTTCATTTGTAAGGACATAACTGAGGACTTTCTTAGTTTCAATTTTGAAGAAGGATGGAATGAGGTGGATGGGGTGCACAAAGGTGACATCTTTTGGTGTAGAGTGATGGTCTCTAGTATTATGTTTCATTACTTGATTACATGTTCATCATTATACATGCACTTCTATTACCAAGTTTGGATAAAGAAAGTAGGCTAATGGATTTCTGTGGAGTCCATTGAATGCATGGGATAAGCATTTGATATTCAAATTCGTATATTAGGTGGAATGATTGAGTCAATCACAGTGAGTGATTGTTGGAGTCTCCTAAATCTATGGAAGCATCTTGTCTTGATGGGAAGTGTTCATAAGGAGAGCTTCAACTTTTGTATTGCTGGTAGCAAGGTGAGCTTATTTAATATTGATTTTTTTTTGTTTGGTTGCGACATAGTAGTTCAAATCTTTTTTTTCTTTTAGATGGGAAAAAAATAGAGAATAATTAAATATTATCGGGTACTTTGCAACAAGTCATGTCGGGACCTAAAATGGGCCCGACATTGGCTCTTTAGCGCCGGACCTCTAAGACACACAAGACACCCCACATGGCCTCGCAGCTAGGAGCGTCTAAAACTCACACTACACTAAACTCTAGTATCGATTTTGCATTTTTAAGAGGACATAGTCCAATGTTTACCTTCCCTTATCCACAGAGGGAGATCCCATACCATATATGTATAATACCTTGTATCACATACACAGGAGGCAACCCCTCGGCTGAAACATTGCGGCCTCACTGCAGCTCTCCTACATCTCGCGGATTGGTCCCAAGATGTGCTGCCTCAACATTAAAAACAAGTGTACAAGCTCCACTCTTTGATTTATTAAACGATCCAAGAGTTGATATTTCCTCACTAAAGGAACTGCTCGTCTATTCTATAGCAAAGGACTTCCTCACACTCTTAGCTTTGGTCAATGTTCAACATACAAGTACTATGCATCTAGGATATTATACCATGTGGTAGGCCAAATGCAAAAGTGGATACTTATTGTGCACACACATTTATCATTAAAAATCAGCACAGTGGAGTGTAAAAATCAGCCCTTCAACGATTTTCAATCTACTCGTTGTTGCTGCACTGGTAGAGACTAGAGCACCAAGTTAACTCATGCTACTAACTTAAACGCTTCCACAACCCTTCTTTCCCGCTACTGCTTATGTGTTGCATCGTTGCATAGGTGTAGGGTTTTATTTTTTTGTCATTTTCGATTTCTAAAGCAATAAAAAAGCACTAAAACATTAAAAAAAGGGTGATCTGAGGCTTAACCTCATGCCTCAACCTTGATAAACATTCACGGACATTAATAATATTTTTTCTTATTTTTGGAAGTACAAAAATCGATTTTTCCTATTTTTTTGCTGTTTTCACTATTTATTTATGCATGAAAATAGATTATTTTCTGATCTATGCTTAGTGACTGATTATGACATCTGAGAACTGGTTTTTTATCAAAATTTTATTCCATGTGCATCTCTTTTCCCGACCCAAAACCAACAAAATCTTCATTTTTACTCTAAAAGGGAACTTTTCGGGTTGTAATTCAATTATTGCAAATGTTTATCATTATAGTTTTGCATTTCTTTTATGCACAGCCCTTAATCATAATGCAAAAAAGACCGAAACAAATTTTTGTCCCATATGAATTTCATTTAGACCATCAAACATAAAAAAGAAGCAAGTTTCCTTTCTAAAAATGAGGCATACCGCTTATGCTCATGTTGCAGGCTTTTTAATAATTGATACAGACTACCAAAGGACCACCTGATAATCATTCTTTAGTGCTGAATACCTTCTCTCAGCCTCCTCTTGATCTTGGAGCAATCGGAGAAGCATTCTTCAGCCCCTCTTCCTCTTGATTTCTCCCACATGAATCGCTGCTTGGAAGAGAGAGAGGGAGGAGAGAGAAAGACTAAGTTCTCATTAGGCTATCCGGGCAACCATTTTTGAAGCTAAGAGTGGTGATGGAGAGCGAAAGGATCATTCATTTGGTGGATAAGATCAATTCATAGGGTTGCATTGAGGTGGGAGATGCCTCATATTCCTCTCCCCTCCAAAAAATGTCGTTTGCTGCCACCATCTCCATTTTTTTCTTTCTCCATAAACAAACCCCCCCTCCCCCCACCCTATCGTGTGAAAAATTGGAGGGTGGGAGACCCCAAGGATCACCCCCCTTGGCTCTCAAGTCCTTGTCACACTTACTTTGCCCATTTGCCCGGTTTAGTGTCCGATTCGCAATCCGAAAAATCCTGCGCATTCATCTCAAAGTCCCTCATTGTCAGGGGTAGCTGCTCTAACTCACCAAGGCACTCGAAAAAATTACTAAAAATATAGAACTGATGCTCAGGTGGCCTTCAAGTCGCTTTTGAGGATCGCCTTTTGCTTGGCCGCTTAAAATGGACCCAGTTTTCTCTGCTGCCTTCGAGAGTTTATTTTTCCCTTGAAATTCAAAAATTTTGGCAATTTTTAAGAACCTTCCATGGGCAAAAATCTACTGCTCATTGGCGACCACGAGATAGGGCGACTTAGTCCGTCGAATCCCACAAACAAATATACATATCAATACAACCACAAAGAGCATCAAGCTGATACAGAATAGATACACAACAAAACACATCAGAACTCTCACCTTATTCCCTGTCAAAACCAAGGCATGAAATCCACGAGGAGTAGGCCTAGCATACTCTGTCAAAAAGCCTAAAGGTAGTCACTAACCAACTTCTCTAGCACGGCCAAACTAAAAGGAATTAGCAAAGAGGCAATCATAAGTGGTAGTCTGAACTATCTACCTAATTGAAGACAACTCAACCAGGAGCTCCTCCTAGGCGAGGACTCCTACAGCTTGATCAAGAGGTATTATCTTTTAGCACATTCTTTTCTTCTAGGCCTTTATGTTTCCATACTCGGGTGTGTAAAAAGGAGGGAGCTGTGTAGTGAACCAAGGAGATCAGGGCATTGGTCTTAGGTCCTGTCTTGGTACCCAAGAACCTACCAAGCCCTCGCAAGGCGACACTTAATCCTTTTTTAATGCTCACTTTTATTTTTGCTCCAACCTTCTCTTATTCTTATTATTTTAGCTAGATGCCACCCCTAGGAAGACAAGGTATCAGCCCTGGGTCTGACTCGTCCCTAGGAACCTACCAGGCCTCTGCAAGGCGATGGAAAACTACTCAAAGATTTTTCTTTCTTTCCTTTTCTATTTTTATAGGGGTTAGAACTCCTTTTTATACACCTTTGTATATTTTCTTCTTTCAGGCATTCATGGGTTTTATTATGGTTATTTTTAGCAAGCTTCTTTAACTGCCTCACATCTAACAAAAACTCCTAGAATGACTGCCTAAGAGGTCAATAGAACAGGGTCACTAGAACTACCTTCTAAAATAGGTCTTTCAGTGCTGCTTGACAATGCCTTTGCTGGAGAAAATGACTACTTAGACCTCCCACAAACATACTAACCTATACCTAGGACTTCATGCCTTGATTGCCGATTCCCAATAAGAAAAGAAATCCCTTACAAGTACACATACACATATAGTATGAAAAGACAGGTACTCATAAATGAGAGATATCACTTGGATAGGGTTGCAAGAAGCTTCAGCGCAACAAAAGGCTCCCTCCAAGCTCTTCTTTGAATCTCTCTAACACATGACTAAAACAAAAAACTATTAATTGCACCCGCACTAGACAGAAAAATGTCCCTCTTGGCCTAATGAAATAGATCATTACACTGCAAAACTAATTGGCCCTCTTGGCCTAATGAGATCAAGCAGAATAACACCTACTCATCCCTCCTTGGAATAATGCAAATATACGAGAAAATGCTCCATTACAAAGAGAAAAATAGGGCTCTTAGCCCTAAACTGAATGCATCAAGTTGTGACCCATCCCTCCTGCATATATATCAAGAGGCATATGCATAACATGTCGTCTAATCAACCTATGGGTCTAAGATAATAATGGTAGATGGGTCTCGGCCACTCTTCACATTACCCATACCAACCATCACCTGCCATATAATGCGTGGTTTGATAAAATTTCCCACAAAAGACCAGGTCCTATCTCATTATCAATAGCAACATCTAGACTAGGACCATAGTTGAAGAATAGGTCCTCTTCAGAAGCAAAATTTGCTAAGGAATCCACAAACTAATTCCAAGAACGTGGAATCAGTTGAAGAGATACTCTCTCAAATTCATCAAGTAGGGTCATAGCAGTTCAATGATACATGCAAAGGATAGGATTTCAGACTATGTATGTCCCATTTAGTTGATTTAAGATCACAGCTAGAAATCCCCTTTTACTAACAATTGTCGAATACCACCTTTCTTGGTAATATTTAGCCCCATAATCAAGGCTTTATATTGCGACATGTTGTTAGTGAATCCTACCCCGAGATAAATAGCTAATTTCATTATAACTCTACGTCCGGGATATTGGATAACTACTCCAACACTCCCTTTTTTATTAGGTCCCCTCGATGCTCCATCAAAGTATAATGTGTACATCCACAATGGGTTTACACAGCCAACCATCAAGAACTCCCCTATTCCTAATTATGATAGTCAAAATTCAACATACTTAGAGGATGAACTGACGGCTCCATCCCACCTTCTTCATTGAACTCAACAGGGATGCTTGTTAGAATTTGTAAATAAAGATGACACAAAACTTTGATTTCCCACACAAAGGTACCGTATTCTTACTCAATCACTTTGTATCCTTTGGTCCACCAAATAAGCTTCCCTTGATGATATCTTTGCTCTAGATATGGGTGCTCTAGATAAGGAATTAACCGCCCCATCAACCAGTTTAAGCTCTCCAATAGGTCTCAAAATCAACCCCAGCATGGACCTGCAATGCATTTGGCACATTAGCATACTCAAAAATAATAAGGTTTAATCTTACTAAGATTAACCTTATTTTTAAATTCCACTCTCTATAGATGAGCTAATAAAGCTGTGGACTTATTTTTACCTATCCTGACTACCTTGTAAGGGCCATCCCATCTAGGTTCCAGCTTCTGTGGAAATAGCTCCCTATGCACATCATAATACATAACTAACTGTCCTTTTTTAAAGGTATATTTTTTTGCTTTCAGATCATGTAATTTTTTCATTCAAAGTTTAGCTACCTCCTGGTGTAGTAAAATCTGCAATTTAAGCTCATCGAGGTATGGGCTATGGTATCGTGAAACGCTCAAATAGTGCATCCTCATCTCCCAAAGAGTGGTTGATTACAAATCGTATAGTTGGAAACCCAATTTTGAGGGGTAACACACACTCTTCCCCATAAACCAATTTAAATGGGGTATGGATGGTAGCTCGCTTGAACATTGTATTGTATGCCCATACTGCCACATATAATTTCTTATCCCAGTCCCGTTTTGTAAGATGTCCACCTATTCTCTTCAGGACACGTCTTAGCAGTCCATCGGAAAGGACGTCTAGAAAGCTTTGCCTGGCACTCCCACGGAATGCCACGGGGTTTGCGATCTAGGACTTTCCGTGTCTGCCACGTAGCGGAAGTATTCTAGCCATTCCCACATAGGACCGACCTAAATCATGGTTTTTTCCCAATGGTCATTTCCTAAACGGCAACTAGCGTTGAACCCCGAGCGAACTACTTTACACAGAAACGCTAGGATCGAAGTGGATTCACGCTGCACTTTGGTTCAAGGAGAATGGGAAACAAGAGGGATGCAAAGCTCAACCTCTCTACCATAAGGCATAGCCCCATTCCGTTCCCCTAAAATCGCATAAATCGAGATTATTATAACTTAGACTCTAGGTCAATGCCCTTGCTATTCATTTCCTTTGAAACGATCTTCTTGATGTCCATCATGATTGAGAAAAGTTCCCGGCCAACTGGGACCACCCATTCGTAGGACAGACCCATGGCCACATCCACCACACTTTCCTCAAGTTGTTTTAGTTATCTAATTACCTACCACATTTAGTTGGACATCTATCAAGCAGCTTCCTTAATTAGTCCGTTAGGCACCAGTTCCTTCACGTAATCATAGCACTTGGCATAGAAAAGTAGTGTCAAACAAGTTCCTTTTCAACAGGTTATCATATTTATCTTTGAAATACATTTATAAAGTCCATCACGTAGGCTTATCCATAATCCACCCGAAGGCTATCCAGCAATCCACAGGGATTACTAAACCAAGATTCCGCCTGTAGACTAGTATGCGGGCCAATCGCGAGTCATGTTGGCCTCTTGTGCAGGGCTCGGAAGGCGAGGGATTTATGGCCAGAGCCCCCTGGCACCCAAGCGTCCTCCTACTCCAAGTAGCGCTCAATGAAAAGACATCTCGCGACAGGTTCGGTCCACCTTCCCTGCACGGTTAACAATCCCCTTGGTTAGGGTCAGGCAGACAGTCGAGGGTAACTGAGGCTACCTCTCCCTTCCAGGCCTTCAACCTGAAGCATTAGATATCTTTTCACCTTTTAGTTCATTTAGCAAACAAAGTAAACAATACTCTCTAAACTGATTTACAAGCACAATCATTTCTAGTGGTTGTTATTTTTGGCCAACTGCTAAGGAGTGAATCCTTCTCTTCGAATGCATCCATCACTTGATCCGGGATCAATTGTTACTTGGCAAGATCCCCAAGGGTTTGTTTGTTAACCCTTATGTCCTTGGGTTAGGGTTGTACCCTATTAACCCAACTTAACCAATACCTTAAGTTATATTAACAGAAAATATGTCGCTCCAACTTATTGATTGGCCGTTTTCCTCCAAGCAAATATCTAATTCTCTTATCTTGGTCACTTTTCCCAAGAAAGGTGCTATATCAGGATGACTACTCATCCTCTTGCAAGATAAACTTGCGCAAGAATCTGCCAATCTCATTCCGAGGAATTTGGCCATTTCTTTGTGATCAAATCACAAGATCATGCGACTCTGCAACTTGTTGCACAAGTGTCACATCTAATCCATGGGACTATTTTACCCATCGAATGGCGTCTTCTAATCACGGAATCATGATTAGATAGGAAACAGGGTTAGGGTGTCTTCATAACAATCTGTTTCTGATTGCACTAGGCCGACATCGTTGGTCCTAGGGTTCCAACTCAAACCGAGTTTCATCTTTTTAGCGAGTGATCCTTAGGGTAGGAACCCTAGATCATTTCTCACAAGTATGTCCTATTGTCCCTACATTCCGTAAATGTGGACAAGTCTTTAGGTTATGAGAGTTTCAACTTGGCAATAAGTGCGATTAGGTCACGTCCTCAACGTGCTAAACCCTAGTTAGCACTTGGGATATGTTGCATTGATTTGACCATTCCTAAGCGATTCCTTTGCGGTTTAGGTGTTTAGGGTAACCCAATTTATTTGTCTATTCCAGAAGATATTTATGATACCATTCTCGTAATCACATGATTCATTGCGTATGTATGATTAGATTTACAAACCCTAACATTACTGGTTCAGATCAAAGCATATGCTAAGTTACAGCATAATTTCTATTGATGCATTCACGATTCATGCTGCTAAGCTTTTAGGGTTTAAGTGAAAACGAACCATGCAGCCTTTTCCTAATTTCATTTCTGAATGAATTATTCCTATACTGAATGAGCATTACACAACCTTTTGTAACTACTTACGTAGTTGTTTGAGATTTATGCCAACTGACCAGAGTTTAATCTACTTCGTGTAGCCCTAGAATCATTTCCATGCCTTGCAAATTCCTACGGTTGTTAGCAATCTTCTTTAATGAATCCTTGCGAAGAAAGAGATGTCTAATAATGCAACATGTGATTTTATCTTTCCATGAATAATTGAAGTGTACTACAATAATTTTGACTTTGAGATGATGGTCATTAGTTGATCTAAAATCGTTACTTTGTAATGCATAAAAACAATTTGTTAAGAATGCATAGAGGTCTTATGTCCTTCTTTTGTTTGTTTCTTTGAGAAATACAAATGACCGATTCATCAATTGTGAGTTATTTCCCCTAAGATAGCCAATGTTTTTCAATCGTAAAAGTGCATCTTAGTTTCGTGAATTAACCATGCACAAGTACAATATTACGACATAAATAAAAAATAGGAAGAAAACCTGGACTTGTGGTGAAATGTCCACATGGATGTTAGGAGATCATCCTCCTGCGGTTGCGCCTTGTGCCTTTTTAGGGGCCATCGCGAATTCAACCTTCTTGCCTTGGCCGCAGGCTTATGATCTTGGCCCGTCTCCCTCTCAGGCACAATTCCTTTTGAGATTCAGCTTCCTTGATCGATGCTCCTTCTTGTGGAATTGGGCTTTGGAAGACCTTATAGGCTTCCTTCTCGAAGCTTAAGAGGGAAAATAAAAGGGCCTTTTACTTTGGTTAGAAAAACTTGTGGGAGATTTAATAGAAAAGATGGTTTTTTGAATCCGTAGGAGAACCAATGAAAAGAGGGTTTACAACTTGCTAATATGGCTTGAGTGGGAATGCCATGGGAGCCTTTAAAGAATTTGAGTGGGAGAAATCCACGGAAGGGTTTAAAAATAGCTTTGTGGAATGCAAGGGGAGGATTTAAAAGGAAACGGGGGTTAACTAACCTTGTGGAAATGCTTATGGAAAGGCCTTAAAAAACCCAGGTTAGGTGACTTTTGGGGAAACCAATGTTAGATATGATCAATGCCCCACCCTTCATTAGGTGCTACCAATGATCCATGGTGCTCAAAGTTGTAAGGCCCCCATTATGAGGAGAAACCAAATGTGAGCCTGGACATTGGTTGAGTCCTGACTTGTATATCAGATGAGGTCTATGTGACCGGATGGCAAAAAGGTGACTGTTGTGGGTCTAATCTTTGGGTTAGACGGAGTGGTTAAGTTGATAGCAACTCGAGGCACATTGCATTGAGTTGCGTGGTAAGGGAGTTAAAAGAGGCCCCTATTGTGGGGTCCGAGGGCCGCGGAAGCGGCCCCTGGCTGGGGGGTCCCAGGGGGGCCAGCGGCCCCCCTGGCGGGGGTCCGGGGGCAGCG
This sequence comes from Lygodium microphyllum, assembly GCF_053477565.2. Classification (NCBI taxonomy): domain Eukaryota; kingdom Viridiplantae; phylum Streptophyta; class Polypodiopsida; order Schizaeales; family Lygodiaceae; genus Lygodium; species Lygodium microphyllum. The sequence continues at coordinate 36,292,853 of NC_141140.1, read as the reverse complement.
CCCCCGGCCTGATGGTAAAGGGAATATTCCCTGGCCGACTAGTGGAGGCTCATATGGTAGGTCGATCAGCAGGCCGACCTAACGACGTTCGCGAGCTATAAAAGCGAAACCCCTTCGCAGCCATCACTCACTCATCTTTCACCCAGTCAGAGTTGTTGTTCCAGCTAGCCTTAAACTCTTCACCTATCTTCTGTCTAGATCGCCATCTAAGCTTCACACAGTGGAAGCGCACGGGTGGACAGAGCCATCTTTGTATCAGTTATTTGGAGTTAAAGAATTTACTGATTCTCCTCTTATCTGTTGTGTACTCTCTATCTCTTTCTCAGATTCTGTTCGCTGCGCCGTGTAATATTTTACATGGTATCAGAGCCCAAGGGGCTCTAGAGATCGGAGAGCGCGCAAGAGGCAAAGGCTTCAATAGCAAAGAGAAACAATGTCGACTCCGGGAAGCAGTTCTGGCACATCAGGAAGCAGTGCAGGAGGTGGTGCTGTTGTACCGGCTATTCAAACACTGAGGATTCGTCCACCAACCTTCAGCGAAGGCAAGTTAGATGGTACAAACTACACCTTGTGGAAGTTCAAAATTACAACTATCCTTGATTCTTATGAGCTTCTGGAGACTGTGCTGGGGACTGACGCAGAACCATAGCCTACCCCCGACCCATCAAATCCTAGTGTGATGATTCCTCCGAATGCAGATCTTCTACGAGCTTGGAAACGAAGGAATGCAGATGCATTGTGTGCCTTAGTTACAAGCTGTTCTGACAGTGTTTTGACTCTGATTCAGCATACAACCAAAGCGTCAGAGGCTTGGAATGTACTAAGGACTTAATATGAAACACGAAACCAAACAAGGATTCAAAACTTGGAGAATCAACTAGCAGCGGAGAAGTTTGCTGAAGGAGAGACGGTTGAAGCATTCATCACTCGGATTAAGAATCTGCGCGACCAGATGGCTGGCGCTGGGATACAAAAGACTAGCGAAGAGCTAGCTCGGAGGTGTCTTTGGATTTGTCCACAAAAGTTTGATGGACTTGTAACTGCCCTTAATACTCAGGTGAGACCTCAAGCTTTGACTTTTGAGGAGTTTTGTGCATTATTAATGGAGGAGGAGTTGAGGCTGAAAGCCCGAGAAGGAAGCAACAATGGAGATGCTGCATTCTCTGCCAATGCAAAAGGCAAAGGTGTTTCCTCCACCAAAAATGATGGTGACAAAAAGAAGAAGGGCGGCAAGAAGAAGTTTCAAGGAGAGTGCTTCTACTGTAAGAAGAAAGGACATGCAATTGCAGATTGTCGTGTCAAGAAGGCAGATGAAAAGAATGGTACCCTTAAAAGTAAAGGGAAAGAGACAGCCAATACGGCTGAAGCAGAGTTGGAATTATTCATGGCGACCATTGAGGAAGTGTGCTCCTCGGCGCAAGAAGAATCTACCACTGACTCTTGGGTGTTGGATAGTGGGGCCTCCCGTCACATGACAAACAAGAAAGTTCTATACAGTTCTATGCAGCCTCTATAAGAATCCATCACTGTGACGGTTGGAAATGATGCTAAATGCCCTGCTGCGGGCACAGGTACTATTTCTTTTATTGCTGCAAATGGTGAAGTCAAAAAGCTTTCAAATGTGTTGTATGTTCCCGAAATCAGGAGAAATCTCTTATCAGTTGCTGCCATAACTGATCTTGGTCATGAAGTGAGGTTCAAGAAGACAGGTGCAGAAATTATTGATAGTGCTGGCACAATTATTGGCAAAGGAGAAAGAAGGAACAACTTGTATGAGCTAAGTGCTCTTACAGCCACCGCTGGAGTGGGCACAAGTAAGCTTTGGCATGAAAGGTTTGGACACATCGGATTTGCAGTATTGAAGGAGATGCAAAAGCAAGGTATGGTTGCTCACCTACCTACAATAACTGAATTGAAGGAACCATGTGAAGCTTGTATGATGGGCAAGCAACAAAGAAAGGCATTTCCACAAGAAAGCAAGAATAGAGCACAAGCTTCTCTAGAGTTGGTGCATGCTGACTTGTGTGGTAAGATGCCTACACAGGCCTTGGGGGGATCTTCTTATTTTATGTTGATTGTCGACGACTACAGTAGGAAGATGTGGGTGTACACAAGTCTGTAGTGGGTGTATTTTACAGGGATGGTAAAAAGTCTGTAGTGATTGTCCTATATGTGGACGACCTTCTTATTACAGGTGACTATGAAGATATGATCAACCAAACTCGAAAGGCTTTGAGTTCTGAGTTTGAAATGATAGACTTGGGCTTGCTGCACTATTGTTTGGGGATTGAAGTCTGGCAAGAGCCAGGAAAGATCATCTCTCAGAAGAAGTATGCATGGGAGATCTTGAAGGCATTTGGCATGACCGAGTGCAAGGAGATAGCTACACCTATGGAGGTGAATGCAAAGTTATCCGTCGAGGATACATCAGCATTAGCAAACATTGGGAGGTATAGGAGGTTGGTCGGCAGTCTGATCTACTTGTGTAACACCAGACCAGATATCAGTTTTGCTGTTGGTGTTTTGAGCAGGTTCTCAAACAAACCTCATGAGAGTCATTGGAAGGCTGGGATGCGGGTGCTCAGATACTTGAAGAAAACTCTTGACTATGGTATCACATACAGTTTCGGAACTTCTCTTGTGGGGAACTGTGACTCAGATTGGGCATGAGACATTGATTCCAGGAAGTCAGTTTCTGGTTATTGTTTCTCTTTGGGTTCAGGAAATTTCTCTTGGATTAGTAAGAAGCAACCAACAGTGGCATTGTCTTCTACCGAAGCAGAGTACAAGGCAGCTTGTTTTGCTGCATGTGAGGCCGTATGGTTGAGAAGGATTCTATGGCATATGGGAGTGCAGGATGAAGAACCAACTGTGTTGAGATGTGACAATCAGAGTTGCATCGCCATTGCCAAAAATCCAGTGTTTCATGCACGCACCAAACATATAGAGATCCAGTATCACTATGTGCGTGATTTGATGGAGGATGGGATAGTGGAATTGGTCTACTATCCAACAGAGGAGAATGGAGTAGATATCTTCACCAAAGCACTTACGAAGGATCTGCTTCAAGTTCATCTTCAGAGACTCGGCATTGGGCCGAGGAGATAGTTCACCTATGGGTGGACATTGAGGGGGGGTGTTAGATATGATCAATGCCCCACCCTTCATTAGGTGCTACAAATGATCCATGGTGCTCAAAGTTGTAAGGCCCCCATTATGAGGAGAAGCCAAATGTGAGCCCGGACATTGGTTGAGTCCTGACTTGTATATCAGATGAGGTCTATGTGACCGGATGGCAAAAAGGTGACTGTTGTGGGTCTAATCTTTGGGTTAGACGGAGTGGTTAAGCTGGTAGCAACTCGAGGCACATTGCATTGAGTTGCGTGGTAAGGGAGTTAAAAGAGGCCCCTATTCCCTGGAATATTCCCTGGCCGACTAGTGGAGGCTCATATGGTAGGTCGATCAGCAGGCCGACCTAACGACCTTCGCGGGCTATAAAAGCTAAACCCCTTCGCAGCCATCACTCACTCATCTTTCACCCATTCAGAGTTGTTGTTCCAGCTAGCCTTAAACTCTTCACCTATCTTCTGTCTAGATCGCCATCTAAGCTTCACACAGTGGAAGCGCACGGGTGGACAGAGCCATCTTTGTATCAATTGTTTGGAGTTAAAGAATTTACTGATGCTCCTCTTATCTGTTGTGTACTCTCTATCTCTTTCTCAGATTTTGTTCGCTGCGCCGTGTAATATTTTACAACCAAGGGGGAAAAATGGTTTAATTATTGGGGGATAAGAAGTCTGCTTGAGAAGGGGCAATAGAAAAGGGTTTAATTCCCGGGGGATAAGAAGTCCGCTTTTTGAGAAGGGGCAATAGAAAAGGGTTTTTAAGAAACCGAGGAGTAATATGGCCCAAAAGGGACTTGTATGGGAAATTCCACAGGAAAGGGGTGCTTGGATCACCGGGGGGGGGGGGGGGAGGGGGTTATAGAGACTACTTGGAAAGGGACTTTTGAAGGTCCATAGGAAGGGGGGCTTTGTAAGGGGCACTTAGAAGCTTCTGGGGGTCGTGGAGAAACCACATGGATGAAGAGGAAGGCGGCGGATTCTGGCAGCTGGTGGCGACTTCACGGCCAGGTGGCGGCTTTGGAGACTTCCTCTCCACCTCACGGCTCTCCTTCAGCCTCACGATTCCCTTCACGTTCCAAATCTACAATTCTCTGTATGGCGGCTCGCGCAGCACATGGTAGCATCAACACCTTGACGTCATCCTTCTTCTCTCACTATCCTCCTTTTTGACAGCCTCACGATTCTTTTTTCCTCCCCCCTTCACCCCTTAGAGGGGGGAGGTATTTATAGGAAGAGGGGGGGTAAGGGCTTCCTTCCACGTATTGCCTTGCGTGGCTATACCCCCCCTGCCACCTCTCTCCTTCCCATTTCAGTCATCCCCTTCCCTCAGCCACGCTTCGGCTGGGGGAAGGAAATAAAGAAATTTGCACTAATTATAACATTATCCTATTCACCTCCTCCCAAGAGGAAGTTCATACGAAGATATGCGGGTTTTTATTAAACCTTGTCTCGTTTGGCCAGTGGAGGGGCATGTTGTCGTGTACCGTTAAAGTTTGCACCATCCGTATCTTCAATGCCAGAATTGTCATGGCATGAGACTCACGTGGCTCATAATATTTTTCAATGGAAATATTACATCCTCCCCCCTTGGAGGAATTGAGATGTCCTCATCTCGAGATAAACTGGGGATCTTGATGGTTGAGAGAGCTTTCATCTACCCAAGTGGCATCCTCCTCGGGATAATCTTTCCACTGGACAAGGCATTCTCTCAAGGTTCTGGATCTTAGTTGTCTCTCCCTAACATCTAAGATCCTATCAGGCCGTAGTTCAAGGACTCCTTGACTAGGCATTACAACTTGTTGGTCATCAAGTACATGGTTAGGATTAGGTACATACTTCTTCAATAGGCTGATATGGAATACATTATGAACCTTTAGGTTCTTAGGGAGTTGCAGTCTATAAGCATTAGGTCCTAGGCACTTGAGGATTTTGTATAGTCCACAATACCTTGTACTTAGCTTCTTGCAATCTCCTAAGGATAGGGAACTCTTCGTTGGGCGTACGCGAATGAAGACCATGTCACCTTTCTTGAAGATTCTATCTTGACGCTTCAAATCCGCATATGCCTTCTGTCTATCCTTGGCGGCTTGGATGTCCTGTCTTATTGACTTTACTTGGTCATCCATCTCTTCCAACATTTGCCTTGAAGCTTCAACCCTCAAGGTTGGATCTAAGAAGTTTAGGGGACTTCGACAGTCATGACTATAGAGTTGAGTCCCAATGGCTTCAAAGATATTCCAGAAATGTGATGTGAAGAGAGAATCACGATCACTAATGATTCTCATGGGTAGCCCATGTAGCTTGAATATCTCCTTGATAAACAATCTTGCAATGTTTGAGGCTTTATAGTTTGTCTTTACTAGAATAAGGTGTGCAACCTTAGTAAGCATGTCAACCACAACCATGATGGAGTTGTATCCTCCCTGAACTTGGGGTAGGCCAACAACAAAGTCCATACTGATGAATTCCCATTTCATTTGGGGAATGTTGAGTGGTTGTAACTTTCCTGGCATTTTGACATGTTCGGCTTTGATACGTTGACAAGACAAACACTCAGTGACATATTTGAGAATGCCACCTTTAAGCCTCTCCCAATAATAGCTCTTCCTAACTGCATTGAGAGTCTTGGCATAGCCAGGATGTCTTGAGAAAGGGGAATCATGAGCTTCTCACAATATCTTCTGCTTAAGTGACTGGCTTGCTGATATACATACTCTCATTCTGTAGTAGACAAGTCCACTATTGATAGAGAATTCATGATATTTAGCCTGTAGCTTTTGGTCTTGGTCCTTGATAGGGATCTCTCTTATCATCTTTTGATAGGCTGGGTCGTGGCATGCTTCCTCTCTAGCTAGCTCAAGTATTGGGTTGTTTGGCATGGACACCTTTGTGGCTAGAGATCTAGCTGTTGATGGAATTTGCAAGATTAGAGAATTAAGGAATGCCTTGCGACTGAGTGCATTGGCAACTACATTCTCCTTTCCCGTTCGGTACTTGATTTCAAAGTCATGCTCCTCCAGCACTTCAATCCACGGACGTTGCCTCATGTTGAGCTCGTTCTGGGTAAAGATCCACTTGAGACTCTTATGATCAGTCAACTAGAGTAAACTTATTACCCAATAGTTAGTGTCTCCAAAGCTTTAGAGCATGGATGAGAGCTAACAGTTCTAGATCATGGGTAGCATAATTCTTCTTATGGCTCTTCAGTTTCCTTGAAGAGTATACTACAGGATGACCTTCTTGCATGAGCACACATCCTAAGGCAAGCGTGCTAGCATCAATTACTACCTCAAACTCCTTATTGAGGTCTGGAAGTTTTAGGATAGGTGCTGATACCAAAATTTTCTTCAATCTATCAAAGTTGGTTTGTTCGGCAGTTGACCATGCAATGGATGTTTGCTTCTTCAGTAAGTCTGTCAGAGGTGCCACAATAAAGGCATAATTTTTTATGAAGACCCTATACCATCCTATCAATCTAAGAAAACTGCGTATTTCTTTGATAGTTAATTGATTCAACCCTCTGTAATCAATACACAGTCGAAGCGTTCCATCTTTCTTTTTCTGGAATAGTAATGGAGCTCCCCATGGTGAACTGCTAGGATAGATGTAGCCCTGATCTAGCAATTGCTTGAATTGTTCCTTCAGCTCAATTGCTTCCAGGATGGACATTCTATAATGTCTCTTTGCAATTGGCGTAGCTCCTGACACTAGCTTGATCTCATGATCCACTTCTCTTTGAGGCAGAAGTTCTGTCAACTTTTTAGGAAATACATCCGCGTATTCCTTTAGCCATGAAGATTCTTCACTAGACTCCTTCTTCTGATCTAACTTATTGAGCTTAATTAAGTAGACATGTAGTCCCTTTCTGACTCCCATTATAATCCGAGATGCTTTGGCCAATTGAATTTTTGGCTTTCCAGCCTCTCCTTGAGTTGTGACCAATTCCCCTTCAGAGTTTCGAAAGGAAATTTGGCCCTTTCCACAATGAATGTGGGTGTCATTAGGTTTAAGCCAATCCATTCCGAGTAGACACTCATGGATACCTAGGTTTATGACTCTGCATTTGACCGAAGTTGTCTTTCCTCCCAGAAATAATTCCACATTACATTACATATCTACTTCAGCTTTTAGCCAAGTGACCAAGTCATTTTACTTATTTATTGATATTCACAGTCAAGACAATCATTGTTAAGAAGAAGTCTTATTTCATTCATATGGGCATAGCCCTTTTGGAGTACAATTATTCTTGGGCAATGGAACAAGCTGATACATTAATTCGAGGAGAATAAGATGTTGTTGCATACAGCTACAAGAACTGAGTAGTAATACAGATTGGGGTCATCGATTTTCAGGAATCGATAGGTCATTGGAAGATTAGGGTATCTTTTCCTTCTCATGACGTCCCAACACCTTCATTCGGTCGGCAGGGATTACTCGAATCACTTCCCCATACACATACTTATTCTGATTAACCCTTCGACCTCCAACATGTAGGGTCACGTTTGCGTGAACCTCAATAAAGACGAACAGCTTCACGATCTTTAAGTCCTCCATCCACTTGATTCTCTTCAAGTTAATTCGAAGGTACACAGGTCGATGGGCAGTTATGTAATAGATCCATGAGCCACCCGTCCATCTTCATTTCCATGTACAAAGGTGATGGATTATAGATACGATCTAAGATGTTCATCATTTCAACCCTTTGTCGATAATCCGGGGAATGCATCACGGTCATAAACATGACTTGGAACACTAAGAACCAACTGTGTTGAGATGTGACAATCAGAGTTGCATCGCCATTGCCAAAAATCCAGTGTTTCATGCACGCACCAAACATATAGAGATCCAGTATCACTATGTGCGTGATTTGATGGAGGATGGGATAGTGGAATTGGTCTACTGTCCAACAGAGGAGAATGGAGTAGATATCTTCACCAAAGCACTTACGAAGGATCTGCTTCAAGTTCATCTTCAGAGACTCGGCATTGGGCCGAGGAGATAGTTCACCTATGGGTGGACATTGAGTGGGGGTGTTAGATATGATCAATGCCCCACCCTTCATTAGGTGCTACAAATGATCCATGGTGCTCAAAGTTGTAAGGCCCCCATTATGAGGAGAAGCCAAATGTGAGCCCGGACATTGGTTGAGTCCTGACTTGTATGTCAGATGAGGTCTATGTGACCGGATGGCAAAAAGGTGACTGTTGTGGGTCTAATCTTTGGGTTAGACGGAGTGGTTAAGCTGGTAGCAACTCGAGGCACATTGCATTGAGTTGCGTGGTAAGGGAGTTAAAAGAGGCCCCTATTCCCTGGAATATTCCCTGGCCGACTAGTGGAGGCTCATATGGTAGGTCGATCAGCAGGCCGACCTAACGACCTTCGCGGGCTATAAAAGCTAAACCCCTTCGCAGCCATCACTCACTCATCTTTCACCCATTCAGAGTTGTTGTTCCAGCTAGCCTTAAACTCTTCACCTATCTTCTGTCTAGATCGCCATCTAAGCTTCACACAGTGGAAGCGCACGGGTGGACAGAGCCATCTTTGTATCAATTGTTTGGAGTTAAAGAATTTACTGATGCTCCTCTTATCTGTTGTGTACTCTCTATCTCTTTCTCAGATTCTGTTCGCTGCGCCGTGTAATATTTTACAACCAAGGGGGAAAAATGGTTTAATTATTGGGGGATAAGAAGTCTGCTTGAGAAGGGGCAATAGAAAAGGGTTTAATTCCCGGGGGATAAGAAGTCCGCTTTTTGAGAAGGGGCAATAGAAAAGGGTTTTTAAGAAACCGAGGAGTAATATGGACCAAAAGGGACTTGTATGGGAAATTCCATAGGAAAGGGGTGCTTGGATCACCGGGGGGGGGGGGGGGGGGGGGGGGTTATAGAGACTACTTGAAAAGGGACTTTTAAAGGTCCATAGGAAGGGGGGCTTTGTAAGGGGCACTTAGAAGCTTCTGGGGGTCGTGGAGAAGCCACATGGATGAAGAGGAAGGCGGCGGATTCTGGCAGCTGGTGGCGACTTCACGGCCAGGTGGCGGCTTTGGAGACTTCCTCTCCACCTCACGGCTCTCCTTCAGCCTCACAATTCCCTTCACGTTCCAAATCTACAATTCTCTGTATGGCGGCTCACGCAGCACATGGTAGCATCAACACCTTGACGTCATCCTTCTTCTCTCACTATCCTCCTTTTTGACAGCCTCACGATTCTTTTTTCCTCCCCCCTTCACCCCTTAGAGGGGGGAGGTATTTATAGGAAGAGGGGGGGTAAGGGCTTCCTTCCACATATTGCCTTGCGTGGCTATACCCCCCCTGCCACCTCTCTCCTTCCCATTTCAGTCATCCCCTTCCCTCAGCCACGCTTCGGCTGGGGGAAGGAAATAAAGAAATTTGCACTAATTATAACATTATCCTATTCACCTCCTCCCAAGAGGAAGTTCATACGAAGATATGCGGGTTTTTATTAAACCTTGTCTCGTTTGGCCAGTGGAGGGGCATGTTGTCGTGTACCGTTAAAGTTTGCACCATCCGTATCTTCAATGCCAGAATTGTCATGGCATGAGACTCACGTGGCTCATAATATTTTTCAATGGAAATATTACATCCTCCCCCCTTGGAGGAATTGAGATTTCCTCATCTCGAGATAAACTGGGGATCTTGATGGTTGAGAGAGCTTTCATCTACCCAAGTGGCATCCTCCTCGGGATAATCTTTCCATTGGACAAGGCATTCTCTCAAGGTTCTGGATCTTAGTTGTCTCTCCCTAACATCTAAGATCCTATCAGGCCGTAGTTCAAGGACTCCTTGACTAGGCATTACAACTTGTTGGTCATCAAGTACATGGTTAGGATTAGGTACATACTTCTTCAATAGGCTGATATGGAATACATTATGAACCTTTAGGTTCTTAGGGAGTTGCAGTCTATAAGCATTAGGTCCTAGGCACTTGAGGATTTTGTATAGTCCACAATACCTTGGACTTAGCTTCTTGCAATCTCCTAAGGATAGGGAACTCTTCGTTGGGCGTACGCGAATGAAGACCATGTCACCTTTCTCGAAGATTCTATCTTGACGCTTCAAATCCGCATATGCCTTCTGTCTATCCTTGGCGGCTTGGATGTCCTGTCTTATTGACTTTACTTGGTCATCTATCTCTTCCAACATTTGCCTTGAAGCTTCAACCCTCAAGGTTGGATCTAAGAAGTTTAGGGGACTTCGACAGTCATGACTATAGAGTTGAGTCCCAATGGCTTCAAAGATATTCCAGAAATGTGATGTGAAGAGAGAATCACGATCACTAATGATTCTCATGGGTAGCCCATGTAGCTTGAATATCTCCTTGATAAACAATCTTGCAATGTTTGAGGCTTTATAGTTTGTCTTTACTAGAATAAGGTGTGCAACCTTAGTAAGCATGTCAACCACAACCATGATGGAGTTGTATCCTCCCTGAACTTGGGGTAGGCCAACAACAAAGTCCATACTGATGAATTCCCATTTCATTTGGGGAATGTTGAGTGGTTGTAACTTTCCTGGCATTTTGACATGTTCGGCTTTGATATGTTGACAAGACAAACACTGAGTGACATATTTGAGAATGCCACCTTTAAGCCTCTCCCAATAGTAGCTCTTCCTAACTGCATTGAGAGTCTTGGCATAGCCAGGATGTCTTGAGAAAGGGGAATCATGAGCTTCTCACAATATCTTCTGCTTAAGTGACTGGCTTGCTGATATACATACTCTCGTTCTGTAGTAGACAAGTCCACTATTGATAGAGAATTCATGATATTTAGCCTGTAGCTTTTGGTCTTGGTCCTTGATAGGGATCTCTCTTATCATCTTTTGATAGGCTGGGTCGTGGCATGCTTCCTCTCTAGCTAGCTCAAGTATTGGGTTGTTTGGCATGGACACCTTTGTGGCTAGAGATCTAGCTGTTGATGGAATTTGCAAGATTAGAGAATTAAGGAATGCCTTGCGACTGAGTGCATCGGCAACTACATTCTCCTTTCCCGTTCGGTACTTAATTTCAAAGTCATGCTCCTCCAGCACTTCAATCCACCGACGTTGCCTCATGTTGAGCTCGTTCTGGGTAAAGATCCACTTGAGACTCTTATGATCAGTCAACTAGAGTAAACTTATTACCCAACAGTTAGTGTCTCCAAAGCTTTAGAGCATAGATGAGAGCTAACAGTTCTAGATCATGGGTAGCATAATTCTTCTTATGGCTCTTCAGTTTCCTTGAATAGTATACTACAGGATGATCTTCTTGCATGAGCACACATCCTAAGGCAAGCGTGCTAGCATCAGTTACTACCTCAAACTCCTTATTGAGGTCTGGAAGTTTTAGGATAGGTGCTGATACCAAAATTTTCTTCAATCTATCAAAGTTGGTTTGTTCGGCAGTTGACCATGCAATGGATGTTTGCTTCTTCAGTAAGTCTGTCAGAGGTGCCACAATAAAGGCATAATTTTTTATGAAGACCCTATACCATCCTATCAATCTAAGAAAACTGCGTATTTCTTTGATAGTTAATTGATTCAACCCTCTGTAATCAATACACAGTCGAAGCGTTCCATCTTTCTTTTTCTGGAACAGTAATGGAGCTCCCCATGGTGAACTGCTAGGATAGATGTAGCCCTGATCTAGCAATTGCTTGAATTGTTCCTTCAGCTCAATTGCTTCCAGGATGGACATTCTATAATGTCTCTTTGCAATTGGCGTAGCTCCTGGCACTAGCTTGATCTCATGATCCACTTCTCTTTGAGGCAGAAGTTCTGTCAACTTTTTAGGAAATACATCCGCGTATTCCTTTAGCCATGAAGATTCTTCACTAGACTCCTTCTTCTGATCTAACTTATTGAGCTTAATTAAGTAGACATGTAGTCCCTTTCTGACTCCCATTATAATCCGAGATGCTTTGGCCAATTGAATTTTTGGCTTTCCAGCCTCTCCTTGAGTTGTGACCAATTCCCCTTCAGAGTTTTGAAAGGAAATTTGGCCCTTTCCACAATGAATGTGGGTGTCATTAGGTTTAAGCCAATCCATTCCGAGTAGACACTCATGGATACCTAGGTTTATGACTCTGCATTTGACCGAAGTTGTCTTTCCTCCCAGAAATAATTCCACATTACATTACATATCTACTTCAGCTTTTAGCCAAGTGACCAAGTCATTTTACTTATTTATTGATATTCACAGTCAAGACAATCATTGTTAAGAAGAAGTCTTATTTCATTCATATGGGCATAGCCCTTTTGGAGTACAATTATTCTTGGGCAATGGAATAAGCTGATACATTAATTCGAGGAGAATAAGATGTTGTTGCATACAGCTACAAGAACTGAGTAGTAATACATATTGGGGTCATCGATTTTCAGGAATCGATAGGTCATTGGAAGATTAGGGTATCTTTTCCTTCTCATGACGTCCCAACACCTTCATTCGGTCGGCAGGGATTACTCGAATCACTTCCCCATACACATACTTATTCTGATTAACCCTTCGACCTCCAACATGTAGGGTCACGTTTGCGTGAACCTCAATAAAGATGAACAGCTTCACGATCTTTAAGTCCTCCATCCACTTAATTCTCTTCAAGTTAATTCGAAGGTACACAGGTCGATGGGCAGTTATGTAATAGATCCATGAGTCACCCGTCCATCTTCATTTCCATGTACAAAGGTGATGGATTATAGATACGATCTAAGATGTTCATCATTTCAACCCTTTGTCGATAATCCGGGGAATGCATCACGGTCATAAACATGACTTGGAACACTAAGAACCAGTTCCATGCTTCATAATTTTGCAAGACAACATCGAAAGTAAGGAAATGTTCGGAACAACAACATTTGCTTTACTTATTCTTATTAAGATTTTAAAAACAATTCCTTCGATGGTTCGCTCTGATACCAATTGTAACGTGTCCATCTATTCTCTTCAGGACACGTCTTTGCAGTTCATCGGAAAGGACGTGTAGAAAGCTTCGCCCGGCACTCCCATGGAATGTCACGTGGTTTGCGATCTAGGACTTTTTGCATCCGCCACATAGCAGAAGTATTTTGGCCATTCCCACTTAGAACCGACCTGAATCAGGGTTTTTTCCCAATGGTCATTTCCTAAACGGCAACTAGCGTCGAAAGCGGATTCACGCTGCACTTGGTTCAAGGAGAATGGGAAATGAGAGGGATGCAAAGTTCAACCTCTCTACCATAAGGCATAGCCCTATATCCCGTTCCCCTAAAATAGCATAAATTGGGATTATTATAACTTAGACTCTAGGTTATCGCCCTTGCTATTCATTTCCTTTGAAACGATCTTCTTGTTGTCCATCATGATTGAGAAAAGTTTCCGGCCAATCGGGACCACCCATCTGTAGGATGGACCCATAGCCACATCCACCGCACTTTCCTCAAGTTGTTTTAGTTATCTAATTACCTACCACATTTAGTTAGACATGTATTAAGCAGCTTCCTTAATTAGTTCGTTAGGCGGTTCCTTCACGTAATCATAGCACTTGACATAGAAAAGCAGTGTTAAACAAGTTCCTTTTCAATAGATTATCATATTTATCTTTGAAATACATTTGTAAAGTCTAGCCCGTAGGCTTATCCATAATCTGCCTGAAGGCTCTCGAAGGCTATCCAGCAATCCACAGGGATTACTAAACCAAGATTCTGCCCGTAGACTAGTATGCGGGCCTCAAGATCCAATCGCGAGTCACGTTGGCCTCCTGTGTAGGGCCCGGAAGGTGAGGGATTTACGGACAGAGCCCCCCTGGCACCCAAGCATCCTCTTGCTCCAAGTAGTGCTCAACGGAGAGACCTCTTGTGGCGGGATCGGTCCATCTTCCCACTGCGGTTAACATCCCCCTTGGTTAGGGTCAGGCAGACAGTCGGGGGTAACTGAGGTTGCCTCTTCCTTTAGGTCTTCAACCTGAAGCATTAGATATATTTTCATCTTTTAGTTCATTGAGCAAACAAAGCAAACAATACTCTCTAAACTGATTTACAAGCACAATCATTTCCAGTGGTCGTTATTTTTGGCCAACTGCTAAGGAGTGAATCCTTCTCTCCGAATGCATCCACCACTCGATCTGGGATCAATTGTGACTTGGCAAGATCCCCAAGGGTTTGTTTATTAACCCTTATGTCCTTGGGTTAGGGTTTACCCTATTAACCCAACTTAACCAATACCTTAAGTTCTATTAACAGAAAATATATCGCTCCAACTTATTGATTGGTCCTTTGCCTCCAAGCAAATTTCTAATTCCCTTATCTTGGTCACTTTTGCCAAGAAAGGTGCTATATCAGGATGACTACTCATCCTCTTGCAAAATAAACTTGCGCAAGAATCTGCAAATCTCATTCCAAGGAATTAGACCATTCCCTTGTGATCAAATCACAAGATCATGCGACTTTGCAACTTATTACACAAGTGTCGCATCTAATCCATGGGACTATTTTACCCATCAAACGGCATCTTCTAATCACGGAATCATGATTAGATAGGAAATAGGGTTAGGGTGTCTTCATAACAATCCGTTTCTAATTGCACTAGGCCGACATCGTTGATCCTAGGGTTCCAACTCAAACCGAGTTTCATCTTTTTAGCGAGTGATCCTTAGGGTAGGAACCCTAGATCGTTTCTTGCAAGTATGTCCTATTGTCCCTACATTCCGTGAATGTGGATAGGTCTTTAGGTTATGCGAGTTTCAACTTGGCAATAAGTGCGACTACGTCACATCCTCAACGTGCTAAACCCTAGTTAGCACTTGGGATATGTTGCATCGATTTAACCATTCCTAAGCGATTACTTTGCGGTTTAGGTGTTTAGGTTAATATCCCTAGCAATACTATTACATGTGACTTTGAAACAATAGAGTCTCCCCATAGGAGTAGAGTTGGTATCATGACTAAAAATAAGGCAATTCCTATAAGTCCAAATGTGACATAACACAAGGGACCTTGAGAGATTCCATGTCTCAAAGTACATGGATCCACATCTTAGAGTCACCAAGGGGTACTATCTTCATCAAGAGAGAGTCCTTCATATTGGCCACTTTACGCCAAGTCTTGAGGTTGACCAAAATTAGCTTAATGTAGGGAGGTGATTGCCAAAGTGAATAAACAATATATTCTTCTTGATTCCACAAAAAACACAAAAGGGAGAGACATTGATTGTTTTAAAAATCTGGCCCTACAAGAAATTTTTATAGAGTAAGCCTTCATAGAAAAGTATTCAAATTTACAAACCCTAACTTTACTGGTTAAGATCAAAGCATATGCTAAGTTACGGCATAATTTCTATTGATGCATTCACAATTCATGCTGCTAAGCTTTTAGGGTTTAAGTTAAAATGGACCATGCAGCATTTTCCTAACGAACCATGTATGCTGAATGAGCATTACACAACCTTTCATAACTACTTACGTAATTGATTGAGATTTATGCCAATTGACTAGAGTTTAGTCTACTTCGTGCAGCCCTAGAATCATTTCCATGCCTTGCAAATTCCTACTGCTGTTAGCAATCTTCTTTAATGAATCTTTGCAAAGAAAGAGATGTCTAATAATGCAACATGCGATTTTATCTTTCCATGAATAATCAAAGTATACTACAATCATTTCGACTTTGAGATGATGGTCATTAATTGATCTAAAATCATTACTTTGTAATGCATAAAAACAATTTGTTAAGAATGCATAGACGTCTTATGTACTTCTTTCGTTTGTTTCTTTGAGAAATACAAATGACTGATTCATCAATTGTGAGTTATTTCCCCTAAGATAGCCAATGTTTTTCAATCGTAAAAGTGCATCTTACGTTCGTGCATTAACCATGCATAATTACAATATTACGACATAAATAAAAAATAGGAAGAAAACCTGGACTTGTGGTGAAATGTCCACATGGATGTTAGGAGATGATCCTCTTGCGGGTTGCGCCTTGTGCCTTTTTAGGGGCCATTGTGAATTCGACCTTCTTGCCTTGGCCGCAGACATATGATCTTGGCCTGTCTCCCTCGCATGCACAATTCCTTTTGAGATTCGGCTTCCTTGACCGATGCTCCTTCTTGTGGAATTGGGCTTTGGAAGACCTTATAGGCTTCCTTCTCGAAGCTTAAGAGGGGAAAGAAATTTGGGCTTTCGGAGGGTTCAAAAGGGAAGGGCCTTTTACTTTGGTTAGAAAAACTTGTGGGAGATTTAATAGAAAAGATGGTTTTTTGAATCCGTCGGTTAGAGTGAACTTAAGGAGAACCAATGAAAAGAGGGTTTAAAACTTGCTAATATGGCTTGAGTGAAAATGCCATGGGAGCCTTTAAAGAACTTGAGTGGGGGAAATCCATGGAAGTGTGGCTTTGGCGACTACCTCTCCACCTCACGGCTCTCCTTCAGCCTCACGATGCCCTTCACGTTCCAAATTTATGATTCTCTGTACAGTGGCTGGGCGCAGCACACGGCAGCATCAACACCTTGGCATCGTCCTTCTTCACTCACTATCTTCCTTTCTGACAACCTCATGATTCTTTTTTCCTCCCTCCTTCACCCCTTAGAAGGGGAGGTATTTATAGGAAGAGGGGGGGTAAGGGCTTCCTTCCACGTATTGCCTTGTGTGGCTATACCCCCCCTGCCACCTCTCTCCTTCCCATTTCAATCATCCCCTTCCCTCAACCACGCTTCGGCTGGGGGAAAGAAATAAAAAAAATTGCACTAATTATAACATTACTTTCACAAAATAATCAAGTGCATTTCTCTTATGGTGGTTGCCTCGAGGTCATCAATGAATACTTTCAACTCCTCTAGGGAGATGTGTCACCAAAGGTATTGGCTATTCTTTGCCACGAACCATGTGCATTACATAAAACAAATACCATCACATGGTATGCAAAGGTATTGAAGATAGTAATAAATGTAATTTTAAGCTTGTCTTTCTCAGCAATCACCATTTGGTTATACCCCGCAAAGCAATCCATGAACGAATATATTTCCCTACCCGCTAGTTGATCCAAAATTTGGTCAATAAACAACAATGGATAGTAGTCTTTAATAGTCTGCTTATTCAACTCTCTAAAGTCTATGCAAAGCCAGATTTGATTATTTTTCTTCTTCTTGATCACAACTGGTGAATACCATTCATTATGTTGAACATGGAAGATCAAACCCACTTTCCGCAACTTTTGTAGCTCCTTGAACAACTTGTCCCTTAGTTCAAAAGACATGTGCCTTAATTTTTGACGTACGAGTCAACTTCCTTCCTTTAGAGGAATGGTATGCATAGCCATGCTGGGAGGAATGCCTCTAAGTTCATCATAGCTCCAAGCAAAGATGTTGCAGAATTCTCGAATTAAGGACATATAGTTCTCTCTTTCTTCTAAACTGAGAATGGAATCTAATTTGATTGGCATGGCACGAATTGTTTGGCGTACCAAGGTCCAACTCAATTACATCCGTGTCTCTTATCCTATCTTGCGGCTTTATCGCCTCATTCAAAGTTATTTGATAAATGTCCTCTGTAGTGGATCCTTCTTTAGATCCATCACTCGATGACATCTCACTACAAGATGGATCATCTACTGTTTCTAGTTCAATAGAGGATAAAGGAGCTCTCTCACTCTGAGGAGACTCAAGGTAAGCATCCACTATTACATGATTGGCACCTCTACCTAGAATCACTCGACTAGCGGGTATATCGACTTGACAGTCTATTCAAAAAATCCATGGCTTGCCTAGCAAAACTCGATAGCTAGGACGTCTTGCAAACCTTATTACCCTAAAGTCAAGATAGCATTCCACGCTTGCAATGGTAACATGGACTTTAGTGATGCAACCTTCTGGTTGCCTTAGACTGTCATCAACCATCCTTAGAAGTGTGGAGCCGTCTTTTTGGATTTCTAGACCTAGCCTTTCCATCAAGTCTGAACTCATGATATTGATGGAGGATCCAATGTCCACGATAGTATGCTCCACTAATATTCCATCCACATATACTAGAACCTTGGGACAATGCTTTTCAACATGATCGAATCAATCTTCTCCCACTTGTGCTATGCCTAAAGGTTCTACAATATATCCAATACTCATGATTTTCTTGAATTCCTTGTGTACTCTTGGAGACACTTTAATCAATTGTAGGAGGTTCACGTCTGGTTTAACTTTGCAAAGAGAACTTGCTAAATCAAAGTCGTGATAGTTAGCCAAAGCTCTCTTCTCTCGCCAAACCATTCTCTCCTTTGGTCTTTTGACCAGCTTTGGTGTCTCTTTTTTAATTTTTTCCTACTTTTTTGGCAATTCTTTATCCTTCTCGGGATCAACTTTACTATCAACAGGCCTTAGAGGTCCACCTTCCATATTAGGATTCAGGGCTTGCTTTCCCCTAGCATCTTGCTTAGGGTTTCCCTCGATAGGTTTTACAATTCCTTTGTCATCCTCTCTAGTCTTTTGACCTCTTGTTATGAATTGTAGATTAGAAGTTTCAGTGTCATTGACACATACAACCTCAATAAGACTGACTCCACTACCATGAGGCAACTCCTCTACAATAGCCTTCCCTCTTTGCAGTATTTGTCTTGGTCCATCATCTTGATGGAGATTATTCCCTTGTGCATAATGATTAAATGGACATGGCTGTTTACTTCCTTGTTGGAGAGAACTGATCTTACTCCAACACGTAGTAGTTAAGTGGTTAGACTTTCTACAAATATTGCATTTGATATTTGGACAATTCCTAGGGACATGTTGGCCACCACACCACTTATAACTGAATTTGAGGGGGCACCCTCTTCAGGGCGTCAACTCCCTATCAAATTTAGCTGCTTCTTAATGAAATCAACGTCAACAGCTATTTGTCTATACTACTCGGTAATCATGTCAGTGTAGTGCTTCATCATATCCTTAACTTTACCAAGGATATTTGAGGCACTTGACTCATAGCCACGATCATCTATCTGTCGTCCCATTGGCCTAAACACTTGATTAGGAATCGACTACTGACTTATTGGGACAACATTCAGGTTTGTTGTTTGGCCTCCGCCATTGAGTGGGGCCATCTAACTAGCCATAGGCATAGTCACACTGGGAGGAGTTGGTAACATATGCAAATTTGGCATGATACTCCCTCTTCCATTCGCATTTGACATGGGGTCCCCTTGACTCCTCTTTGTTAGTGCTAAATTATCTCCATTTCAATTTACCCTTGCTACATAAGCTACTTGCAAGCGCGACCCTACTCCATCTGCTTGGGTAATAGCAGTGTCAATGTCGGCCAAAGCGACACTACTCAGCTACACCTGGATATTGAAATCTAATCCATGTTGGAATTATTGCAACTATGCAGTCGGTGGAATGGGAAGATAAGTATCAAGTTTGCGAAGAGCTTGATTTAATTTCTTGGCATAGGCCTGGACATTCTCATTTGTCTCTTGGCGTATTACATTCAATTCACGCAACCAATACTATCCACCCCTCTTAGGGGCAAACTCTCTATGGAAGTCCGTGAAGAATTGGTCAATGCTAGTTATGGTTTCGGCCTCTAGACCGTGGTATTATACTATTGCCCTTCCTTTTATGGTCATATTGAAGAACATCATTAAATGTCCTTCGTCTTGGATTTGATAGTTGAACATGAGTTTTTGAAACTCATTAATATAGAGTTCTCCATCTTCTTCTTCTATCCCATGAAATATGGGAAAATGTGCTCCTAATGTTGATAAATTTGGTGTCCTTGCTGGAATTACAATGGGTTGTGCCATGGCTACAATTGGATTGACAATAGGAGTTTGTGTAGGTATATATTCACCCCCACTTGAAGTGGGTTGATTGATTGGAAGAGGGAAAGTATTAAGACTTTCTCTTGCACTCAAAGGAATGCTTGTGACACTTGGGTTATTAAAACCACTACCACTTATGCATATCGGGATACTCCTTTGATGATATTAATACCTTAGAATCTCAGCTTGCTATTTAGCCCTCTCAACACGTTCCTCTTTTTGTATTTTGGCTTGACGGTTCTTGTTAGAGGACATAAACCGACTATTTGGTCCCTAGAGATTCTAGATTCGAAACCACCACTTATTGGCGGCTCTTGGCAAATGAACCACCTATTGGGACCTAAAATGGGCTCGACACTAGCTCTCTAGCACCAGGTAGACCTCTAAGATACATAAGACACCCCACACGGCCTCGCGGCCAAGAGCGTCTAAAACTCACACTACACTAAACTCTAGTATCGATTTTGCGTTTGCAATATGATACAATCCAACATTTACCTTCCCTTTTCCGCAGAGGGAGATCCCATAATATATAGGTATAATACCTCATATCACATACATAGGAGGCAACCCCTTATCTATTCTATAGAAAATGACTTCCTCACACTCTCAGCGTTGGTCAATGTTCAATATACAAGTGCTATGCATCCAGGATATTATACCATGTGGTACGGAAGATGCAAAAGTGGATTCTTATTGTGCACATATATTTATCATTAAAAATTAGCATAGTGGAGTGTAAAAATCAACCCTTCAATAATTTCCAATCTACTCGTTGTTGCTGCGTTGCTAGAGACTAAAGCATTGAGTTACCTCATTCTACTAGTCTCTTAACCTTAAACAAAAGATCATCCTATATGATGTGCACAATCAAAGGATCAAACTTTACTTCATTTTCAGCACTTAAACGCTTCCACAACCCTTATTTCCCCCTACTTCTTATGTGTTGCATTGTTGCATAAGTGTAGAGTTTTATTTTTTTATCATTTTTTATTTATAAAGCAATAAAAACAAACTAAAACATAAAAACAAGGGTGAGTTGAGGCTTAACCTCATGCCTCAACCTTGATAAAAATTCACAGACATTAATAATATTTTTTCTTATTTTTTGAGGTACAAAAACCTATTTTTAACCATTTTCACTATTTATTTATGCATAAAAATAGGTTAATTATTTATCTATGCTTAGTGACTAATTATGATAGTTGAGAAATGGTTTTTTATCAGAATTCTATTCCATGTGCATCTCTTTTTTCGATTCGAAACCAGCAAAATCTTCATTTTTACTCTAAAAATACACTTTTCGGGTTGTAATTTAATTATTGCGACTATTTATCATTACGGTTCTGCATTTCTTTTATGCATAGCCCTCATTCATGATGCAAAAAAGACCCAAACAAATTTTTGTCCCATATGAATTTCATTTAGACTATCAAACATAAAAAATAAGTAAATTTTCTTTATAAAAATGAGGCATACCACTTATGCTCATGTTGTGGGTTTTTTAATAATTGATACTGACTACCAAAGGACCACCCGGTAATCATTCTTCAGTGCTGAACACCTTCTCTCAGCCTCCTCTTGATCTTGGAGCAAAGTCGTTGTCGGATAAGCATCCTTCAGCCCCTCTTCTTCTTGATTTCTCTCACATGAATCATTGCTTGGAAGAGAAAGAAGAAGGAGAGAGAAAGACTAAGTTCTCATCAGGCTATCCAGGCAGCCATTTCTGAAGCCGAGAGTGGTGATGGAGAGCAAAAGGATCATGCATTTGGCGGGTAAGATCAATTCACAGGGTTGCATTGAGGTGGGAGATGCCTCATAGTCCCCTCTCCCTCCAAAAAAACGTCATCTGCTGCCACCATCTCCATTTTTTTCTTTCTCCATTAAAAAAATGCCCCCCCCCGCCCTGTCACTTGAAAAATTGGGGAGTGGGAGACCTCAAGGGTCACCCCCCTTGGATCTCAAGTCCTTGTCACACTTACTTTGCCCATTTGCCTGGTCTTTGGCCCTCGATTCACAATTTGAAAAAACCCCCAGCGCATCCGTCTCAAAGTCCCCCCACTGCGGGATAGCTACTTTGACTCACTAAGGTGCTCGAAAAAATTACTAAAAATCCAAACTTGATACTCGGGCGGCCTTCAAGGTGCTTTTGAGAATCGGCTTTTGCTTGCCGCTTAAAATCGATCCAATTTCCTTTACCGCCTTCGACAGAGTTTATTTTTCCCTTGAAATTTGATTTTTTGGAAAATTTAAAGCACCTTCCCGAGGCAAAAATTCACTGATCAAGTCAAAATCTATATACATAAGAATTTAATGGATTTTTTAAAACTAAAACTCCAAGTTTATGGTCTATAAAAACCATTCACTTAGTCTCATTTTCATTTTTCAACTCTTCAACCACTTCTCCTCTCCCAAGCACCCTTGTACTTACCTTCTTCACCACTTTTCCTTGATGGATCACACTCTTAATAGCTTTATGCAATTCCTTCAAGATAAGGAATTTGTCGTCAAGAGATCATAGCTTTATAAGATATTTTGTCCCAATATCAAGTGCTATGATATGGTATTCTATTTGCGCGTCTATCATTTCGCGTCTATAATCGCATGTATCAACGAATTTACACGCACAAATAGACGCGCAATAGACGCACATATACACGTGCATATAGACACGTTGGTAGACGCGCTTTTACAAGCACTGGTAGACGTGAACGGAAAACAAAAAATGTCATTTAAAAAATATATATATTTATTTTTTTTTAAATTTGAATTATGAAGCACTTGTATAAGCGCGTGTAGTCTGCACTATAGACGCACGTATAAACGCGAATTATCTGCAATTTAGACGTGCGGATAAAAGCACAAAACAGGACTGGAAAAAAAAAACAAGAAAGCATGTGATTGCAAAGATGCTCTCTGGTTTTTTTTTCCCCCCTCCCGTACATCAGATTGTGCATTTGGAAAAAAGACAATGTATCTTACAGGCACGAGAATTGAAAATAAAAGTCCATGTATTCATTATATATCAAAAGCAAACAAGGAAAGTTTAAGTGCTTGCGACTTAAAGCGTGGCTGCAAGCAGTAGGCTCTAAGAGATATCATACATATACAAGAAAAGAAGGCCTCATGAGGAGGTATGGTGCTCCTCTACGAATCTGAAGAGGAAACATCTTCGCTAGTACCACCATGGCTACTAGCATCGCTATCCCCCTCCTCGCTATGCTCCACATCCGAGTTCGCCTACACACACAAAAGGTCAGGGTTGCTTACATAGACAAGGTGGAGAAAAAGTTATAATTAGCTATACTTTTAATAGGAAAGTAAGAAAAACATACATTCTCTGGCTGTTGAATCCTCATGGCCCGATTGTATTGGTCCTCAGTGATGAGACCCTCCTCATAGAAGTAAAGCCATGTCACTGCGCGATTATGGCCTTGATGGTAACCTACCTCTTTAGGAGTAGGTGTCCTACCAACGATGGTAGTCTGCAAAACATTTAGATATATATAAACAGTTATGAGTCACAATATATTAGAATAAAATATATAAAGAATTGAAAGAAATATGAATTTAAAAAAACTAGAAATCAAAATATACTTACAAACTCTGCCTCCCATGACTCTCTCCCGCCCGATTCGTAATGCGACGATCCCATTGTTTCCATTTGGATCCGTCGCGCCTCTGCGTGCTGGCGACTCTTCACTTTCTCTGTTGTTTTCTTCTTGGCTTTCTTACACTCTATGCGGTGGCACATAGGTGGTTGGCCATAGGCTCCACGCCCCTCCTCCAGCCTCTGCAGTGAGTCCCTGGCCCGTATAATGAGGTGGGATCTTTTGTTGTGAAGCATATCCCTCACTTTTGTATGTCCCCAATCATCTGAGAATCGCTGACCCTCAGGATTTGGGTACCTCCTATGGACTGCCCTCAACACCTCTTGCCACAAGCCGCTTTTATGATTTTTGAAGGCAATGAAACAATCTTTATATGTCGCATGCACGATGCTCCTCATGTACGCCATTACATCCCTGCCCTCATCATCATGAAAGATGCCACCAGCATCTGTAACTCTATAGTACTGGCGTACAACCTCCTCTACGTGATCTACTAGTGAGGGTGATCTCTTGCCACCTCCTAGGCAAC
Organism: Lygodium microphyllum; assembly: GCF_053477565.2. Taxonomy (NCBI): domain Eukaryota; kingdom Viridiplantae; phylum Streptophyta; class Polypodiopsida; order Schizaeales; family Lygodiaceae; genus Lygodium; species Lygodium microphyllum. The sequence goes on along the minus strand of NC_141140.1, from coordinate 36,268,824 downwards.
CCCCACACAAGCCTTGTCCTCCCCCTCGACTCTCCCTCCTCCCTATTTGTCGACTACCCTCTGCCTCGCTGGACGCATGTGCTTCTGCAGATGCATGTGCTTATGCAGATGCTTGTGCTTCAGCCGATGCATGTGGAGCACGTGGAGTACCTGCATATGGAGTACCTGCATGTGGAGTCTGGGAAGTAGTGCCAGGCAAAGACGTCAGAGGCGTCCCAGACATGACACTGAACACCTCGTCCGCTGTGGGAGAGTGGCCAAGGTGTCTGGTCATCTCTCCCATGAAGTCTTCCCTACTAGGAAAACCTCCAAAAAATGGATTAACCCCTTTGCCAAAGGAGGCCAATGTATCATTCATGTGATCCAAATCCGGGTCATTGCTAGATGAACCAAGATACTGCATCTGCAAAAAAAACACAGGAAAAAGACAAATTTATTTACATACAAAAAATCATATATTACCTACATTTTCAAAGAGCTTTCTTTAGACATTGAGCATAAAACTTAAGTGCTAATGCTTCTCATAAACAAGAAAACTGATAAACACAAATATGGGATTGGTCACATTCATCATTGCAAAAATATATTATTTACTATCAGAAGTGGGAGACCTGGTACGTCTATCCTCGCGTCTAAATTTTAGGTTAGACGCGCTCTCAGACGCACTCCAGAGTGAACCTTCTGTCCAGCGCGTCTATCTGTGCATCTAAGATTCAGCACAGACGCATTGTCAGATGCACATTCTAGGTCAATGCGCATGTATAATCGCGTGTAGACTGTAGGTCAACCTTCTGTCCAGTTCGTGTATCATCGCGTGTACACTGCAGAGCACACGTGCTCTAAGACGTGCCCTCAGACGCTATGAGAGGAAACATTTTTCACATCTATATCTGCGTCTACACTGAAATGTAGATGCGCTATCAGACGTGCTCGGTCGGCTGATTTTAGGGCGACAACCGCCAGTGATGATTTACAAAATGGAATACATAATGGAATCACAAATCCTAAATACACAGAAAGAGCATAGAGAGGAAGAGAGAAACAAAGAGAGAGAGAGAGAGAGAGAGAGAGAGAGAGAGAGAGAGAGAGAGAGAGAGAGTCAGTCACCTTGGGTGTTTGGTGTGGCGGGTGGTGGCGCTTCTTCCTTCTCCTTCTTCCTCTCCTTGGTAAGTTACCCTCCCTTGATGCTTACTTGCTGCTTCTTCTTGTTCTCCTCTCTCTTGTTCTCTCTTTCTTCCTCTCCTTAGCTTTCCTTTTTCCCTTCTTGTGTGTTTGAAATGAAAGAAGAGGTGAGTCATGAGGAGGTGAGGCATGAAGAGACTGTATGTCGGCTAAACTCAAGCTTCAGAACCGCAAAAAACATAGGAAAGGAAAGGCGTAGTTTGAAAAGAAATGATTTAACTATGGTTTGAATTTTGACGTGTGCGTCTATTTTTGGGTGTATATGCGCGTCTATTGTTCAGGTAGATGCGAGTGTAGACACAAACATAGACGCGGAAATAGACGCCAATATAGATGCGTAGGTAAACGTAGATATAGACACGCATTTAGGCTTTATCATAATTTTTTGTTTTTAAGATAAGTTTTGATAGTGTATTCTTATCATAAGTTTTAATGTATTTATGATGATTTTTGTGTATTTAAAATTAAGATCTTATGTAAACATATGAATGACAAATATTTTGATGTTGTCATGAATTAGGTTTAATCATGTCGACGTCGTCATCACCTAGTGCGGTGCAAGGTGATGAGTCAATGAGCACATCCTCAAGTGAGGATGAAACAATGCGTCTTCATAATCGAGATGTATGGCTACGACGAAAAATTAAATGCATGTGTGATCATTGTCGAGGGTGTATTTTTCGAGCACATCGAATTGCAATGTCACACCTCAGCTTGTATGGAGAATGGGATTGAGAAAAATCACCGGTATTCATTGTTTTTTTTTACCACTAAGATTACACGTCTATGTTACAGGAATTATATATCAATGTACATGAAACTCCCTTTTGTGGTTGAGCAGGATGTGGTGTCACATCCTCAGATGCTCCCTCCCGGGCATCGAGAGGCTGCAAAACATCGACGCAAGGAGGCAGAGTCTTCAAGAAGAGTAGAGACTGACGACCATGATAGTAACCCTCATGAAATGCCCCATCAAGTCGTAGAGGATGAGATTTTGGACAACATGGTACACCATCTATTTTCGCAACCGGTTCAGGGAGAAGGTCACTCTACGAAGCCAGATGATCCACTATATGTAGCATCATCTACTCTGTTGTATGAAGGTTGTATGTACTCCGTTCTTCGTGCGTCCCTCGAGATACTTAACTTGCAAACAATTTATGGATGGAGTAATGTCAGTTTGGATGCGTTATTGAAGTAGGTATCAATTCAGTTTGGCTTATGAATCATAATATTAATTGTTCTATTTTAGAATCAGACAGAAATATATGTTGGTGGTTTTTGAACTCACTTTTAAAAATATATGTAGGTTATTATCACAAATGCTTCCAAAAGGAAACAAATTGCCAATTAAGAGAGAGCAAGCAAGACATTACTTGACATCTCTGGGAGGCCTTGATTATGTCAAGATCCATGCATATGTCAATGATTGTGTCTTATTTCGTGGGATTCATGAGTTCGCACGAGAGTGTCCTGTTTGTAGCGAATCAAGATACGAAGTGGAGATGAAGTCAATGGATGTGCCTCGTAAGGTTTTGCGACATTTTCCGATTGTTCCACGTATAAAACTTATGTTCAAGTGTAAGTCTATTGGAAAGCTCATGTCATGGCATTCTAGTCATCGTTCAAGTGATGGAAAATGGAGGATCCCTGCAGACACACCGGCATGGCAGCATATAGATAATTTGTGGCCCGTTTTCAAAGAAGAGCTAAGAAATTTGAGATTTGGTTTAGGTATGGATGGAATCAATCCATTCGGCATCAAAAGCACATCATACAGTGTATGGCTAGTGGTATTGGTGAACTATAATATTCCTCTATCCATGGCAATTAAAAAGGGACATGTAATGTTGTCCCTTCTGATTCCTGGAAAGCACAAGGTAAAACACATGGACATTTACTTAGAGCCTTTGATTGAAGAGTTAGAAATGTTATGGAAAGGTATTGAGGTGCAAGATACAAGTGCATATGCATCCTCTAGAGATTTCACATTGAAGGCCACGTTGTTGTGGACCATGCACGACTTTCCAGGATACGGAGAGTGTTCAGGTACATGTATGTAACTCTATATTTGAAATTCAAAACCTGAATCAATTGCATTTTATTAATTCACTTGTTTTTTCAGGTTTAACCACGTCAGGATATCATGCATGTCCTATTTGCGGTCCCTCTCTAGTTTCCTCTAGGCCGGCACATTTAAAGAAGGTTATCTACGACAATCATCATCGATTTCTTCCTATTGACCATACCAAATATGTTCTCCCGACTAATGGAATGACTCCACAATCTCTAACCATTCGAGATTGGAAGGAGAGATGGATTAATGCCGACAGCCACCCTCCACTCGGCATGAGTCGGTAAGAAGTGCATTTTTCTCGATTGACTTTAAAGTATTTAGCATGATGAATTGTTAGGTTCTCTATATTTTTTCGTCTTCCGTACTGGACTGAACTCAAGATCAATCACCTGTTGGACCCCATGTACATATTCAAAAATGTTTTATCTACATTATGAGATCACTTGATAGGGACTCGTGATTCTATTAATATAAGGGAGGATTTACGTAACATTGGTCGCATGAGATGAGCCTGGCTACGCATTGGACCCAGAGGAAAGATTGAGCTACCCCATGCACCTTGGATGTTGTCAAAGAACGAGGAAAAAATAGTGAAGGAACAAATATATAGCTTTCGAACACCCACAGGATGTATGAGATGTCTCAAGGGAGCCTTCATAAAGAAAAAGTAAAGAGGTATGGAGCAACTATCTGGTTTGAAGTCCCACGATTGGCACAAAATGATTCAAGTAAGGGTATCTCTAACCATGAATATAGTAATTAGTGGAGTAACTATGTGTAAGCTTTGGGATATGATGACTTTTTCCTCAACTAATCATTTGATCTATGAATATTGTTTACATTCAGTTCGTACTTCCTACTAGCATATCCCATTGTATATCCAAAGATGTACGTGATATCATTTACAAGATGGGAGAGCTTGTGAGGTATGTATACATTGTATTTTTTCATTATATATCTTTGAATTTCTACACAAAAATAAACAAGCACATCATACATCTTGACAGATACGTAAGCTCGAAGGAAATTGATCCAAACACATTGCAACATGCTCGAGTATTATCTATTGAGGTGGTTTGTTTGGTGGAGGAAATTTTTCCTCGATCCATTTTAACTACTCAATTACATTTACTCGTACATTTGATTGATGAGATCGTACTTTGTGGGGTAGTTCATGTAAGGTGGATGTTTTTTCTTGAGCGCTTCATGAAAACCTTGAAAGATTTTGTGAGGCAAAAAGCACGGCCTGAGGGAAGCATGGCTGAGGGTTGGTTAGTGCAATCATCCCTTGTTTATATCTCTGAATTTCTTGCTGAAGTGGATCCCTCTCAACCACGACTATGGAAAGATGATGAAGACTTGAGGATGACCTCTATAGTACCTCAAGGAAAATGAATGAGTAAAGTGCTAACAAAAGAAAAACTTTGTAAGTTAAATAGTTTTTGTGTGCTCAATAGTAATGTAATGAGCAAATGGGTGACACTATAATGAAGTAATGGAAAGAAGAAAAAGCGAAAGACAAGAATTTCGCACTAGATATGGACATAATGTCTCATTTCCAAATCATCTAAATGCGCTCCCACGTCATATTGATATAGATTGGTTACATGAGGAAATGGAGAGAATGGAAAAAGAGGAGGAAATTAATATATCTCAAGAAGAGTGGAAATACGCACGAGGTTGCTCATCAAAGGTAAGACATACTATCAATTAATTTGTTTCTATAAGTTTTATTTTATATAAATAATTGACATGTTTGATCTTTTATCTTTTACTACTAGTGCACATTATTCAATGCACTTTGTTGTGAGGGTAAACATCTTCGAACTCAATGTATAGATGAAAAGAGAAATACCCAAGATTGTGGTGTCCTTGCTCACTTCGAGGATGCCAATGGTACCATGGAAGGTTATTGTGGCTTGATCCAAGATATTCTGAAGCTTGACTTCAGACGATTCTTTATATATGTACTGGATGTGAAGTGGTTTAATGAAGTGGTAACAAATGGTGAGCATTGCACAATCAGACGTCATCCAAGTGGTTTTGTAATCATTGACTCTACAAAATTTCACCAAAACAAGAATGACACATTAGTACTACCTCAACAATGCAAGCACGTATATATGCAAAGGCTAATTTTTGTATATGTATACATGTGATACATATACACAATATAATAAGTACTTAAGTTTTTTTCTTTTGTTTTTCAAATACAAGTTGTGTATCATCCAATGGTAAACTTTAACCGATGGTGGTATATCATCCCTATATCTAATCGTTCAAAACCAATATATGGTAATATTACCGACATGGAGATAGCAGATGACAATCCAACAATTAATGATGATATGCATGATGACACCATAATGGATTATATGCGTGATATAGTACAAGATGAACCTCGCGAGGATGTTCAAGAAAATGCAGAAGAAGACAATAATGTGATTGTCGATGATATTGATGAAGCTATTGAGTAATATAGCAATACATCTAATAGTGGGATAGACTTATTTGTTTTGTTACCTCTTGGTAACATAGACCTAGAAGTAGATAGTTTAGCAAGGGCTGATCTCATTGAAGATGAGATGGATCATTCACTGTAATATACTTAATTTGCTTATTGATTCAATGTGTATTCCTAATTCTATGGTTTTTATCATGCGCACACATACATACTCAAGAATCAATAGTCAAGTTTAAAGTTAAATTGAATTTTTCATAATAAAAAGGAAGTATCTTTTATCGATCATCTTCAAGTACGTAGAGAAATTACGAGATACATATTGCAATACTTGCTACTAATTATAAGGTTTTTGTCGCTTGCCGCTAATTACTTATATCAAGCTTGTCAACTGGAGGAACTGCCATTCATTAGAGAGCAATGAAAAAGTAATTATTAACTCTATTTTTTTAATTCAATGATTCAATGTGTATTCTTAATTCTATGGTTTTTATCATCGCACACGTGCATGCTCAAGAATCAATTTCAGGTGGTTAAATAATTATTAACTTTGGTTTTGTAATTATGTGAATTGCTAATTTTAGGTGGTTAAATAATTGTGCGTCTGCTGGCGTGTCTATATTAGCGTCTATTTGCGTGGATATATAGACGCAAAATTCACGTCTATTTATACGCACATTTACACGCACTTATAGACACTGTGATAGACGCGCCTGACTTTGCGCGTCTAACATGCGCGTCTACGCCTCGTTTCTGTTGTAGTGGACTGATGTGTAGTTGTTTCTTTTTTTGCAGAGTTTGTTCGATGCTCCTTTGCGACGGGACGAGGTTTCGAATGGCGAGGATCTATAGCTCGCCCTTGGATTCGTGGAGCGCACATCTTTTTCTTTTTTGGTCATGTGATTTATGTAGGTATTTTTTATGCACTATCTTATTATCATCCTTTGTATCTTGCCATGATTGTACCATCACTTTTATTACGCGATCTTGTATTTATTTTATGTATCAGTCTTATGGATTCAAGTACACTTTGCCCTCATGGAGACGAGCATTGTACACTTTACAGTAACTCTTTTGTATACCCCCGTAACCGTCTCTATCAGCATCACAAATTTACTGCACGTGTCGGAGTTAGCGTCGCAAATCGTTGCTATATGCGTCGTTATCTGCATCGCATAGCGACGAATATAGCAACGATAATAGCGACTGTTGTATGGCATCGCTAATACCGATGTTTTTTGCGACGACAGGGGATAATTTTTTTATGAACATTTTCGTTGCTTTGAACGTCGGTATGAGGCCTGTATCTTGTAGTGTGATAGTCACCAAATTTCATTTTTCAAATGTACACTAAATGATTGGAAAATCCAAAATTTTCTCAATGATAAAGATTATGAAATACATGGTTTTAGGAAAATGTGACCACAATAAGATAGTAGTGGAAGAAAAGAAAGGGTTCAAAACAAACTAGGAAGTGTGTATTTGAGATAATTTTCACCCAAAATTGAAAACATTTATTTTTCAAATCAAAACCATCCGATATTTTTCTCTATCAAGCTAGAACTTTCATGAAAAATACATCGATATGTACGGCATGTATTCACATAAAGAGAATTATGATTAATAAAAACCATTGATGTTTTTGATAGCTCCAAATAGTGTTGATGAGGGATATTTTGACAAGTTTTCATGCACTTTTGACAATTCAATTTTTGTAGACAATAAACTTTTACTTAAAACGTGCTCCAAACCCTTGATTCAACTATCTAACAATATTGGTAAATTCTCATTCAATCAAGGAGAACGTGGGCCACTCAAGTGACTTGCAAGTGCTTTTGGGACAAGCTACAAAATGCGTATTAACAAAGAAAAAACCACGATTTTTGATGAGCACGGGGTTTGCAACGGAAGCATGTACTGTGGCAAGAGGGGGATTGTCACGAGTGTTGTGCGTATAATTTCTACAGGGCGAAAAATTCTCATCAAAATTCTCGTCAAAGCGGCTAAAATGTAGGTTTTCAAAATGCTCGTCAAAAAGGGTAAAGTTTAAAAGTTAATTGGGGTGGCGCGGGGACCACCGCTGCATCGCAGATCTTCGAGAGAGCGGTCAAAAGTGAAACAACGTGAGTCAACACGGGAGTGGACCTTTTTGAATTGACGACGGAAGGTCAGGCGTTGACTATGGTCGACTCCGGGCCACGTGGAGGTCAAAGGGCGCGTGGACGGTGGGGACTGGGGCCCGCCACGATGAAGGAGACCCACCGAAATTGGAATGGAGGCTGGATCATGGATGATTCCCTTGGGAGGGTCTGGAGGCTCGAATGTCTCGAGGAAATGTGCAGATTGTGCAGAAACTAGCACGTTGCGCAGAAATGAGCTGCGACCGACCAGGTCGGTGACGTGATTTCCAAATTTCATGATTTTCTTCGCTTCTCAGTACTCGTGTTTTTTATAAAAAACCTAGATTGATACTCTAATCACTGAGTAAGGCCAGAAACTCGTGATTTTCATGCGATTGCGGCTTGAAAGTGGAAATTTCATCGCTGCGTCGCTCTCTCGCCTCTTGCTCATGGATGGGGGCGGCCCGTGGATGTTTTTATGTTTATATTTTGTTTGGCGGTTTTATTTTTAATGTTTTCGGGGATTTGGGTACTTTTCCTTTTTTCTTTTCTTATTAGATAAACTCTAGACTCAAATTAGGGCGAGAGAGAAAGAGAGAGAGACCTGGACTCCTGGAGGTAGCTTTCACTTTGCCGGCGGGCCCTGGCATGGTCGAGGATCGCTATGAGCAGAGCGCGTCCAAATATGAGTGACGATTGATCGACGCGGACGCGGCGAATCAGGATCCATATATATGCGGGAATGTGTCTGACTAAATCATTTGACTGGGAACTCTCTCTCTCTCTCTCATTCATTTATCTGTGGCTGTGCAGTGTATACAGCCTGCAGACCATTCGAGCCAGGCATTGACATCTCTCTCTCTCTCTCTCCCCATAATCCACCACGTGCCTGGCTTCCTTCTACTATGATGTGCCTCGCCTCACCTCACACAGCCCGCCTAGCCCCCGCCCCTAATGCATTTGCTATCCTCCCCCATACCCGCGCTTCCGACCCGACCCCTAATTACATGGCAGACCGCCATCGCCCCACGTCCCACGACCCTCTCCACAATAATATTCCCCATCAGCAGCTCCCCCGCCGCTTCACCCAAGAAGAAGAAAACCAGCAAATCGTCTCGGCTCTCACTCATGTCATGCTCACATGCCCCGCTTCTAACTCTTCTTCGACCTCCTCTAGTTCCCTGAGTTATCTTTCCCCCTCCCCCGCTTTTATTCCTGATTTCAACCCTACCACATCTGATCATCCATCCTTCAATCTCGATTCACGTCATTCAGCCGCGCAAGCTGCAATGCCACCTAATTACGAGTCTCAAGTAGCAGCACATATTCACCACCGATACCCTAATATCAATCTTCAAAATCCCACCTTTACGCACAGTCCAATTGATAGGGGAACAACTGAATTAGCTCACAATGATCACTCTATTGGATCCATGATCATGCCTCCTCTGTCCACCTGCTGCGAAAGCAAAATACTTCCCTATCCAACTACAGAAGATGTACACGCCAGTCTCAAGAGACCAAGGCTAGACAACATCGAATCTGCCCATTCACTAGATCATCATTGGTCGATTATACCCAGGAAGCAGAATATCAGTACCCGCAACAGCTTTGCATTTGAACAGCAGCCGCAGCAACTCATCACATCATCTGAGGGTAAGTCCTTGAGATCATTAAGAATTACGAGTAATGACAACCGGATCTTAGGTCATCACGAAATCCGAAATGAATAAAACTAGTAAAGTCTAGTGCAATCGCGATATTAGGTTGAGGTGTAGAGTAGCGCTGACTCTTTAGAGTTAACAAGATGACAGTGTAAAAAATACTTCTATGCGCAAGTACACGTGAGACTAAGGTATAATGTAGAGACCTGAATAGCATGCGTTAAATGGCAGTGTGCGCATTACTTGAAAGCTTGAGTAACTAAGGGACATGGTACTCTTAACTAAACGTTTCGGTAAAATGTTTGAAGTCCTGGGCTCGGAACCTAAAAGAAGGTCTTTACGATATGTTTTCTGCGAAGACTTCTAGTGAAATCATTGTAGCTTCGTGGTGTGCAATGCTCATGTTGGTTAATCATATGCGCAGCAGAAATGGAAGTGGAAAGGCTGCTCACGGAGCTATCAAGGGCGGGCAGCGACTACTCGGAAGAGGCACTGCACAGGCTGAGAAACATTGCGGCTACACAACAACGGCAGCAGCGGGCGGCGGCGGCGGCGATGATACCCCCCAACGCTGAGGAAGCAGGTGCCCAAAGGAGAATCAAATACAGGGGTGTGAGGAGGAGGCCGTGGGGCAAGTGGGCAGCTGAGATAAGAGACCCCAGCAAAGGCGCGCGCGTGTGGCTGGGCACCTTCGACACGGCGCAAGAGGCTGCCCGTGCATACGACAGGGCTGCCTTTGAGTTCAAGGGCGCTAGAGCCCGCCTCAACTTCCCAGATGAGATCTTTGGATCCTCGTCCTCAATCTCACTTGCAGGGGCTCGGGATGATTCTCAACTAGAGGATCAGGGATCCGAGGATACTAGTTGTATGCAATTCCATAGTTCAGATGACGACATTCGACTGCACGATCATGCTGGGCCAATTTCTGCTACTCCCGATCAGCAGTACATCTCCTTGCAGTATACTCAATTACTGAATGACCTGCCCGAAGGGCAGCTGATCATTCAGGGACAGCAAATCAACACCAATGATCAAAAGCATCCACAATTAGTAGCATCTGAATCCTCAGAAATAGCTTATGATCATGAACTAACCAAGTTATTTGAGAGCTTAGAACAGAGCTCCAATCAGCTTATGGAACTGGAATATAGCCAGTTGCAGTCAGCTCATAGCCATACTGATGCAATCGACTTCGTTGATCTCCCGCATATTAATAGGGAAACGAATTCGACCATCTCTACCTCCATGCAACAATATTCCAGCGCTCCATCGATCACACATCCATGGAATATCGATGTCAGCCCTGGAGACGACGTGCTACTTCAACAGCTGCTTGACGAGACAGCGCACCTTTGATATAGCTGGTATTTCAGTATCTCAGGAATGTACACAATTAATATACAGCAAATTGATTACACATCCAGCAATTACGTGTTTATAAACACTAGTCGATATTAATTTCTTCGGCTTGATCCTGAGCCAACAACCTGCTATATCGGTTTACTTGGGACATCCCCCATAAGAAACGATACAACATGGGTCTACTAAGTCCGGTACAGGTGCGGCCAGGATCTACTATATGTAACTCGAATGCATTACAAAAATAGAATGGGCTTATAAATTATACCTATAGCATGGGTTATAAACCGCTCCATGGGCACGTTTTTATGGACGCTTCTATCAACAAGTTTTCATTGATATTTATTTTAAGAACACGCTGATGTAATTATAAGCACATATTCAAAAATGTCTTTTACTATAGATTTAGTTATGTATATGAGTTGATTATTATTACCCTAGCCGAAGGAAATTTTAATCATTCCTCACATAGGAAAAAATAGAAATTTTTTATCTAGGGAACTCCTTTTTTAATATCCTATGAGATTCCCTAGTTTCTCTGACTAAAAAAAGTTCCATTTCTCTTATAATTTATTTTTCTTATTTATGTGTATTTTTAACTAGGGAATTCTCTCTATTTTTTTCTATGTAGGAAATTAATAGGGAATTCCTTGTTTTTTCTTTCTTATGTAGAAAATATCCCTATATTTCCTATGTTTTCTTACATAGGAAAATTTCCTTACATATGATAGTTTTCTTATATAGAAAAATTTTAAATCTGATTCTCAATTTTCTCTTACTTGAAAATATTATATTTTTTTAGTTTGTAATTTTTTAATTTATATGCATTTTTAGCAGAAAATTATATAGCAATTTTTCAATTAAAAAAGTATTTAAAGATTTACTACAAGATATAGGCCATATACCAACATTTAAAGTGACACAAACATTTATCTAAAAAAATTTCCCTGTTGTCACTAAAAGTGTCGATATATATATCTCTACAGATCCCTCGCTATCTAAAAGCGATGTAGATAGCGATGCATGCACTAAATTAGTGACGGTTATAGAGAAAAAAAATTAAATGGCGCCAGTGTTCGAGAATTTTTTTTAATGAACCTAACATAGATCCTTCTTGTCTTAGCCTAAGGGGGTTTCATAAAATTTGAACCATCCAAAACCTTTACGTTCCAACTTGAACATGTCCAATTCCCTTTACCCTACAACTTGAACCGGTCTAATTTCCTTTTAAATGTTTAATGAAAGGATAATCACATTTTTTCTATTATTTGAAATTATCTTTATTTTCAAAGTTTTTCTTGGAATTTTTTAATTACTTATCTCTTATACCTTAGAAATAAAAACCCTTATTTATCATAAATAAACTTAATCTACATTACTTATCTAAAATTTCAATAGTTAAAAAAATGTATAGAGGTGGTTTTTATGTCTCTTAATGGGTCTATGGCCTCAGAGAAGTATATATCTCATAAGTGCAAAGATAAAAGAAAGTATAAAATAAAAACCCAAAAGAAAAGAAGTTAAATCTTAGAATAAACAAAAAGAAGAAAAAAACATGAAAGAGAATATCATGAAATACAAGAAAAACTTAAAAAAAAAGATTTTAAAAAATCATATTTTATTGAAAGCAACCATGATACCAAAAAGAGAAAATAAAACTAACATGAAAGAGAACATAATGAAGTACAACTATAATTGAGCAAACATGATCTAAGAACAAATATGAAAGCTTTCTACTCAAAAGATAAAAGCAACCAAGGAAAAAATAAGTTTAACATAGAAAAAGGACTAAGTGTAGAGAAAAAAAAACAAATTTTACATTTTAAAAATACAATAAATACATAGGAGAAAATAAATTGCACCAATCATGAAAAGAGGGCAAAAATTTAAGATAACAAAAGTGCAAATAATGCACAGTGTCTTCAATATCATCATAGGCCATATAAAATCAATTGTCCCTTTGAATATGCAAAGTTATTGCAAAATCAATGAGCAACTTCCTTGTGCTGTGTATAAATGCCGATATGTTTTTTTTAGCCCATAAGTCTATACTTTCAATTTACTCCATATTAGTGAATTTAGAAGGCTCTTCAATAAAGATTCTCATTAATGCATCTAAACTCTTAATCTCCAAACGATTATGTAGCTTACTCTTTATCATAGTTCGAGCACTAAAACCTCTCTCACAAATAGCAATGCTCGAACATTGGACAAGAGCTACTTGACAAAGAGTAAGAACATTATGATACTCATCCATCCATATATTGAAGCTACCTCTGGTAATGTGAATGTTACCCAATCTGTAGAAGCCAGATGCTTAAAATTTCTAAATTCTTTCTTAGACTCATCAACTTCTATCATTGTAGGGAATTCCTCTATATTCAACTTTTTGGGAAAACCATAAAATGAAGTTATTTTATCTATCTCTTGGATTCCATAGTTTTTTAAGACCTTCTCATGTATTGGATGTTGTGTAGGCACAAGCATTTATAAACAGTTAAGCACAGAATTATCTTCAAATTGAGAATTCAAGTTACGTATCACTGACTTGGCAAAAGCAACTTGAAATTCTAAGGCCATATTAAAGTCTTCTCCATTAATTTTACGTTTTAAATCATGCTCATAAAACTAATTCCCATGCAAAGTAGCTCTTTAAGTATATAAATATCATTTTTCATTCCCGTAGTCTAGAAGGATATCATATCCATATACATCGACAGTTAATGCATTCACATCAAGAGAAGGATAATCAATGTAATATATATTGTGTTATGGATATAATTTCATTCTTCACAAGACTATTGATAGTTGTGATATCCACAAAGTCTTTTTGAAACATTTGTCTTAATGTTATTAAACCTCTTAAAATGTCAGCTCATACGCGGATCTGAAACGTCAAGAAAGAGTCTTCGAAGAAGGAGACATGGTCTTCATTCACGTACGCCCTAAAAAGAGTTCTCTATCCCTAGGAGATTGCAAGAAGCTAAGTCCAAGGTATTGTGGGCCGTACAAAGTCCTCAAATGCCTAGGACCCAATGCTTATAGATTGCAACTCCCTGAGAACCCAAAAGTTCACAATGTATTCCATATTAGCCTATTAAAAAAATATGTACCCAACCCTAACCATATACTTGATGACCAACAAATTGTAATGCCTAGTCAAGGAGTCCTTGAACTAAGGCCGGATAGGATCTTAGATGTTAGGGAGAGACAGTTAAGATCCAGAACCTTGAGAGAATGCCTCATCTAGTGGAAAGATTATCCTGAAGAGAATGCCACTTGGGTAGATGAAGACACTCTCAACCATCAATATCCCCAGTTTACCTCGAGATGACGACATCTCGATTCCTCTAAGGGGTAGAGAATGTAATATTTCAGGCCATGTGAAGTCTCGGGAAAATAATAAGAAATGTAAGCAATAAATGTACTCAAAATCAGCCAATTTTTTATAAATATACAATGCCTCTTTTTTTGTGATCTCAAGTATGGCATCTAAAGACTTGCATACTCTACTAATAGCTCTATATCTACTTAACCATCTCGCATCAAAAGCATGCTCAAGTCGAAGAATGGGACATGCCAAATCTTGTTTCATAGATTGCAATCCTTCTAATCTCTTCATGCTAACATTAAAATAAGAAACTATGACATTAATAAGCTTTTCTAGCTTTTTATAATAAGGCATCTCTTTTGCTACACTCAATATTGCAAAGGCACTACGATATGCAACACAATGAATTGAAGTTAGAAATGGATTAACATGTTTTTTCAATAAGTCCTGAACGCCATTATCCTTTCCTACCATTGTGGAATATCCATCGGAGCCAAAAGCAACAAATCTAAGCAAGTCTAACATTTCTTTAGCTCACTAATAATAGCCTCAAAAAAAGATTTTGCCGTACCATCATACACACGTATAATGCCATAGAAACTTGTCTTGGGAATGCAATCTCCCTTAATATATGATAAATAAATAACCTTATGTCCATGTAAGGAGAGATCATTGGACTCATAAATTAAAACACCAAACCATGGACTACCAAAAATCTTCTTTATTATGGTTTTCATAAGATGTGATGCCATACAATAGATCATTTCAACGCATGCCTTATCATCATTATATAGACTAGTAGTATATGGTGCATGACAATCTTACAATAAATTTATGATCTTAGGAAAAACTAAAAATGGTAAATTTTGTTTAACAATTAAATATGTAGTTCTAAATAATGAAAGTAACGCCTCTTCTTTTATTTCCCTTATTTTTTTAACACTCTTTTCAATACAATCTTTTCCTTCAAGCAAAATGGCTTCCATGGTGTAAAAAGCTGGGAATAACAAATAAGTATTAATAATGTTGATATTATGCCATGTCACACTGACATTGGTATAAAAGGAGAGAAGATGTAAATTTTCACATCTTTTTGACACATTAATACAATTACAGACTTTCTCTCCCTTCTTGCTCTTTGCTTCTATGGTTTCCCCTTCTTTCTTGTCTTTCTCTCTCTAAATCTAGTCTTTCTCTCTCCTCGTCACTCTTATTCTCTCTCTTCCTGTAGTCTTTCTCTGTCCTATGCAGTCTTCTCTCTCCTCTTTCTCTCTCCCTGGTTCTCTCTCTGACAAGTGGTATCAGAGCTTGAGTCTTTGATCCATTATTTCCTTCCATTTTCAGTCACATTTTCCCATTTCAAAATCAATTTCAGACAAAAAAATGGTACAAGACAGTGACTAGTGGAGTGTTGCACGACATCTACAGTTAGCAAGAGACTACATCTGGAGATATCCAAGGTCAGATATGGCGGGTAAAGGCTTAAATGGCTGGACGTCATCAAATTTTATGCAAAATTGAAGGTAACTAGGGTAAAGGATGGTTAACCTGGCCTAGTTTGGGAACAAACTGTGGTTACTTTGAAAAGAGGGGTTTCTCTTTCCCCTTTCCTCGAGTTTCCTGTAGGTTTCATGGAAGATCAGCCGTAAAGATGAGTTCATCTCTCTCAAACCCCTGAGTTTCTTGGCCAACTATCATATGGAATAGATTCCTCTGCTCAAGACCTTCAGTATGAGCATAAGGTTGCTTAAGTTTGCTGCAGCCATGGAGCCAGAAGCAACCTTGAAAATTGTGGCGCAATTTTCGGGCTGATTCCAGCCCTGCCCCTTGCTCAGGTTGCTTCCCCTCAGCTCTGGCACTCTTCTTGATCCATTTCAAACATAAATCCTCAGCAATATTAAGATTCTCAGCTCCATTCAAGGATTCCTCAGCTCTTCCTAAACCCTAGGTGAACAGTCCATGGGCAGCTATGAAAGCTTTAGCCCAAGCTTTCATTTCTTAGCAATTTCTTGAAGATTCTTCATCCTTTTGGCCCGTGGAATCATTTCAGCAAGGATTCTTCAACAAATTGCAAGGATTAAGCACGGAATGGTTAAAGATTGTAGATCAAGAGCTTCTATGGAACAAAAATTTGGGGGAAATGGGTTTAATGCTTCAATTTCAAGCATTTGAGGCTTCCAGATTGTTCTTAAGCACCGGATAAGCAAGCCTTATGGATTATTTTACCAACATTGGACAACCGGGGGCTCTATCAAGCATTTGAGATTGATCAAGTCATCTTCAGCCATGTCAAAGGTACTTCTCTTCAATTCTTAATCTCTCTCATTAATCCAATTGCTGAGCTTAATCCATTTGATTTAGAGATTAAAGAATTGAACATTATTCATCAAATTCTCAGCCAACCTTTGCTTGAATCCATCTATTCATGAATGCAATGCTTGCTTAATGCATATTAGTTCCAATCAGTGAATTAGAGGCTTCAATCTAAAATTTCAGCATAACACTTGAATCCTATTGACTGAATCCATTGATTGATGAATTTGTTTACTCTAATCCAATTGATTGGCTGAATTTCTTTTGCCTAAATTGAAATATTGTAAAAGGGTAAGTACTAGCAATCAGTGAGTCACTGAATTGCATCGGTAAGACCCTTCTCCTATCTCAATTTTTCTAATCCCAATCAATTGCATCTCATGAAAGGCTAAATGAATATTTCTGAATTGCATATCATGCTGATTGCTTAGCATACTAGCCTCTGCCATGTTGATATTCCCACAGAGGAAAAAGGTGGATGCCGGGGGAGATAGTGGGACAAAAGAGAGGTGACCCTCCCTCACTATCGAAGATCCCGAAGGGGTGCAACCAACCGACCCAGGGGGAACTTTGCCCACCTCCCGGTGATTCGGAGCCCGTGTAGGAAGCCTGTCATGCCGTTTTATCCCTCACATAGGTACAACGAGTGGATGATTGAAGATTGAAGACTTTCCACGGACTTAAGTACCTACAAGACCAAAACAGGGTAAAATAGGAAATTTACAGGTCACTTACAAGGTATTTATAGGTGGTTACAGGTATACCATTCATTGCTGAAGCACATGTGCAGGTACTACAAGATACCCACAGGTCCTATATACCATTTTGTAGGGTTTGGTAGCCATTTGGGGTTACTATATTGCATTACAGGGTCAAAACAGGGCACTTACAGGTCTAGACAGGTTGTAGGACTGGACAGTTCAGACTCTGAAATCCAGCTACAGAATTTTCTGTCCTAAACCTGTTATAGCGTGCTATAGCTCATCTCGAAGAGGGCATTCTTAGCTTCAATTTGCACAAAAATTTTCTGAAACCGGAGTTTCCTAGCCAAAGTTATAGCCGTTTTACGGACAGGGAGTACTGCAGGACTGCACTAGTATGGCAGGACATAAAGGCAAAAATAAGGTCCAGGAGGATTATGCTCAACAAATCAGGGATTCCATGATGGATAGCACACTTCAAGAGAACCTTGAAGATCTTCAACAACCAGGAGAAATCAGTATACTCAATGATACTTTGTGTGCCCATGAACAAAGACATAGGGAACGACATGAGGCCATCTTGTCAAGAATGGAGCAGATGGTTTTACCTACCGACCAGACCAAGGCTTCTATTGATAAGTTAGTAGAATCCAACGACCAACTCATGGCACAAATCTCTAGATTCATGCAGTTGCAAATGGCATCAAAAGAAGTTAATGAGAAGGCTTGTTCAAATAGTGGCCCTTCAGTCCCACTTCAGCCATCTAACCAAAATGGTCACGGAAATGGGATTCTTGGAAGAAGAGGCATTCCAAATAGTCAGTATGAAGTAGGAGAAGCTTCACAAAGGCATGATGATTATTTGGGCAGTTTGAATGGGGCCAATACTCAAGCTTTTGGACTGCATACTCAAAATTCCAGGGGTACTTTACCAACAGAAAAATTACATGGTAATTCTCAGCCACCTGTTGGAAGATTTCAGTCTCAATTTAGAGGTTCTGTACTTGGAAATCCTGATCAGCCAATTTTGGAACAGCAACCCTTTCATGAAAGAGAATTCAAGGACAAAATTGTTTTAGCCAAATTTAATGGCCAGTCATCTTCACCATCAGAATTAGAGGAATTGATGCCAGGAGGCATATTCCATGGTGGATTCCGTGAGGTTTTACGCTGGATTCCGTAAACTTAGATGACCGGGGCTCATACACAAAGTGGATTCTTTGTGCGAGAAGTTGATGGGGACGCCTGTCCTTTTCGGGCGTTTCATTAATTTAGTGTGTACATGGGTGATTTCATAGCGGGTGATTCCACAAAATGCATATTAAATTAATAAACGTTTATGAGTTTAGAGTGCGCACTCGTAATAAATTAAGGTTAGGATTTATTTCTAACCAGTTGATTTATTTATGTAGCTGAAGACTGCTAGGTATTCACTTTTGTCGGTTTAATTGTATTATTTTACTAAGGATTGTGAATGCTTCAGTTGATGTGTAGAGATAGCAGCAGTGGCGGAGGAAAGCATTGGAGTCTAGCGAGTATTCGACTTATGGATTATATTTTGATAGGCGCCACGCCTATATTTTGTTATGTCTATTGAGGCATCGATTATTTATTATTATTTTGTATGCGCCTATGCGCACGGATATGTTATTTCTATTTGGACATTGAGATTGCGCGTGCCAGAGTCTATGGGCACCGTCCATTAGCTTTATTTCCTATTTTTGTAAAAGGCAAACTCAAAAGCTAAAAGCTTGTCATATTTTTGTAAATTGGGCTATTATTGAGCATGAAGATGGAAATATACATAAAATACATGCTTTGTGAAGCGCTCACACAAGGCATGGGGGGAGATTGAACCCAATTGGTCTCTTGCTCTTGTCGTTCATGCTTTTTACATTGTTTTTTGTGCAAAAAGGTAGAGTTCATTGTTCTTGGGGACCTTCCGGGATTCACTACGTGAGCATACAGTGACCGATCTGCGCACCAGTGGTATCAAAGTGGAGCTGAGATCAAGAGCTTCCAATCGCTACCCATCTCGTGCGAAGGCGGAGCTCCTGGAACGATCGGGCTCTACGGTCAATCTCGTCACGAACCGTCGATACAGGCAGACTTCTGGAGATCAAGAACCCTTGTTTCTACTCTCAGATCACGAAGGACCAAGCTGTACAGGCGGAGGACCACGCATTCATCTCCTTCATCAAGTCGTCAAACAGTGAGAGATAAGCTCATATCTTTCATAGCTAAATAAGGTTCACCCTTAAAATTTCAAAAGCTTTAGCTCCTTGCTTTAAGCCTCATTAAAAAAAATGTCAATTGTTGAGGACGGCGGGCTGTTCTCACGGCCGAAATTTGTGCCGTGGACATCCTCTTGTCCTCCAAAACGCCGTTGATCAGAAGCACTAAAGCTTCTTATTCCCTTAAGTCAAGCTATACTACTCAAGTCAGGCAAGGCAAGCAAATCACAAACTCCAGGTCCTGCACTTCCAAAATCAAGTCCTGCAAGTCGACTGTGATCAAGTCCTGCAAGTTCACTAAGTCGGCTAAGTCTGCAACTCTGCAAGTCGGCTAAGTCTGCAACTCTGCAAGTCAGACTAGTCAACTAGAGTCAGAACTGACTAGTGCTCAAAACTCCTAAAAGGGTTGTTCTTGCGCAGAAACTTTGAACTGCAAAGTTGTTCGTGGCAAAGTATTCTACCCATACGCAGGTCCGCTGAAGTATTTTCAGCATACGAAGAAGGAAATATTGCAGATTTTTTGAAGAAATACCGAAAAACACATAGCCTTGTAACCCCGAATTTGAGCTACGCTCATCCCGCTAACCTGATTTTGAGTGAGAAAGGTCTTTTGAGTTTTACAGGATGACGGAACTACATATGGATGATCCTATGGTTGAAGACGACCTACCTGAGCCTACTATGGAACAAAAGCTGGATCTAATCGTGATGCAATTGGAAGAAGAACGAAGGGCTAGGCAAGCATTGCAAGCGCAATTGACAAAATTACAAAGAGCGTCTACCGACAAAGAAGAACCTCAAACTGAAGATTTGATTCGACGTACCATCGACGCCACTCTTGAAGCTCAAACCATTCGCAAGGAATCAAAGATAAGTAAACGAAGTTTCAAATTCCGCACTTTCAATGGCATACGAGAAGGAAAGACTGTTTTATCATTCATTAGTGAGTTTGATGACTATTTCCATGAGGAAACTTATCCAGAAAAAGATAAAATCAAGTGTGTTACTAATCATTTGGTAGACAGAGCATCACTTTGGTGGACTGTAGTACGCAAGAGCATAGAATGTCCCGCTACTTGGGAAGATTTCAAGAAGAAGTTCATGCAGAATTTCTTACCACCGCAATTTCATGAGAAGGCTATCAAGCAATGGGATTTACTTCAACAACGGGATCGTAAGCCTATTCCTCAGTATACAGAGCGTTTTTGGAATGCACTCTTACAGCTACGCATGCTTGAAGACGTACCAGAGACGACGCATAAGCGGAAGTATATGTCTGGACTTCTTGGACATTACTACGCTGAAGTGAACATGTTCAAGCCTGCTACCCTTGAAGACGCCATCTCACTAGCTCACGACACTGAAGATAAGTTACGCGGTAGAGACAGACGACCACAGCAATTCCAAGCCAATGGTAATTATGGATCTAAACAATTCGATTCCAATTTTATAAGGTTTAATCCAGGTCGTTTCTCTTCACCATCTTTCCGCAAGAATTGGGTTAAACCACCTGCATTACCATCCAATGTCAATCCAAATCCTAGGCCTATTCCACAAGCAAATCCAAATGTACCCAGACTTCTAGCCATTTCAAATAATATAACCAAAGCCAATCCAATAGTATGCTATAAATGTCACCAGCCTGGACATCTCGCAGCAAACTGTCATTTAAAGAAGCCACCAGCTCATATCAACTATCTTGGAGCCATGGACGAAGACGAACATGAGGATATGCTTGATTTCACTGAAGATGAGGATGACACTATTACTATTTCCGACACTTTACCACGTATGCCTACTCCACATTCATTATTGACTATGAAATGTTTGGTGCATGGAAAGGAAAATACTATCTTGCATGATGACGGTAGGACTCATGATTTTATTTCAGCAAAATTGGTAAAGTAAATGAAATTACAGACTGTACCTACGCATTATCGCATAAAAGCTGCATTTTTAGGTACTAGGTATAATGGTACACAAGAAGTGCAAGATTTAGAGATTCAATTTGGTTCATACACTGAAAGAAGAAATTTCTTAGTTGTTCCATTACAGTCGAGTGACATTATTTTAGAAATGCCTTGGCGACATCAGCATAATCTAGATATAGATTATTCCACACACACAATGAATATTAATTTTCAAGGAAAATCTATTACATTATATTATATGCATGCATCTAATGTTTTTCCACTGCTTTCGCATACTCAAGCAAAACGTGCATTACGCAAGAGTACTAAATCATATCTCATTTGGGTGAATGAATTGCAAGTAAAGGAAAATCATATGCACCCTAGGCATAAGGAATTTCTTGCATATTTTAAGGACTGTTTTGTAGAAGACCTACCACCAGGTTTACCTCCTTCACGTCCAGAATGTTGAGATGACAAGCTCAACACATGCGGACATTGATGATGGACCGCCTGGTTAGATGGGTCCACACGTCTACACTTAGCACGTCGGTGGTCATTATGATTCTCACATGGCCACTGACTCAATACTTATTATATTCAGCTTGTTACACCTATTTACAGCTGGCATAGTTATAGCGCCAGTCGACTAGTGTAGTCGGTTATGCATTGTTTGACTTAGTAGGCCACTTTCCTTTTATGTTGTATCTTATCTATACTTTGTGTACATTGTAAAAAGTGTGGAAGAAGAAGAAGAAATCAGCAAGAAAACGTTTTGGCCTCCATCTCTCTTCTTGTCTCTTGAGTGAGCTTCTCCTTGTGCACTATGTGTGTGTTCGGCGCAGCATCTTGAGCAACTCCTCCCACCACGCGATTCTTGACATGGTATCAGAGCCGCGCCATTGAGAGAGGCTGATTTCGAAGGTTGAAGTGAAGGAGAAGAAGCAAGGTTCGAGCAAGCAAGCTACGGGTAAGAATCTCTCCCATTCTTCCACTCCTTCTCTTGGATAGTGCCTGTGGAGGCACCGGAAGCAGGGCAGAGCAAAAATCTCAGATTGCAGTGTATATTCTGCAGATAAGCCCTTTAAGGCTTGCCGCAGTTATTTTGGGCATTTGAGGCCGTTTCAGGGCCCGTTTTAGAGCCGCAAGGTTGTGGACAGCAGTTTCGGGGTACACTGTGACTTCGACTGTAATGACCGAACGTGGGTGCGCAGGTTACAGATTTCAGATCTGTAAGTTCAAATGTGTTTACCAGTGAGTAAACACAAGGTTTATCTGCAAACTGATTGCAGATTGCATGTATTGTTGAGCAGACAGTGAAAAAGGCTGTCTGGTGTACTGCTGTGCACTACAGGTCAAGGGTTGCAGAAGATTTGCTTGCTGTTTGGTATTAGTTTTGTGATAATGACAGAGAATAGTAGAAGCCCCATTATTGAGAAGCTCGACAAGAACAACTACCCATCATGGAAGTTTCGTGTCACGAACTTCCTTATTGGAAAAGGCCTCTACGAGTTCGTTTCAGGTGAAGAAAAGGAGCCGGAGGTGAGTGATTCTCCAACTGCAGAAGAGACAAAGGCACGAAAGGAATGGAATGCAAAAGACAAGAAGGTCATGTATTGGTTGTCTGCAGTAATTGACAATAATATGCTGGGACACATTAGAAATGCAGAGAATGCATATGCAGCTTGGACCATACTTGAAAGTATGTTTTCTGTAAATACAAAGGCACGAAAGATTCAATTCAAGCAAGAGTTGAATACATTGAAGAAAGGGAAGATGTCTATCAATGAGTATGCACTGAAAGTAAGAAGCATTGCAGATGCATTGGCAGCGATTGATGCAATGCCCGATGATGATGATTTAGTGTCGTCTACCTTGGGTGGACTTAACAATGAAAAGGCTTGGAAGTCTTTTGTAACTTCCGTATATGTCATAAAGCCATTTCCAGATTTCGATGAATTGGTCTCCCTTATGATCACTGAAGAGATCAACATGCAGAGTGAGACATCTGAAAGAAGTGGTGAACAGGTCCAAGCTTTCTACTCCAGTTTTGGAAGGGGACTTGGTAGGTTCTCTTCAAGAGGCCGTGGTACAGGACGTGGTAGTGACAACCAGCAAAATAGATTGAATCAGCAATTTGGCGATATGCAGGTTTCAGGAGGTCGTGGTAACTTTAGAGGCAGGGGGAGCTTTAGAGGAAGAGGTGGATGGCAGAACAGAGGCTCTAACAACTCTGGTATTGTGTGCCACTACTGTGGCAAAACAGGTCATATTGCAGCCCAATGTTATGCTAAGAAAGATGATATCTGCAGTGGTAAGTTGCAACAAGGAAACTATGCATCGTCTTCACGACAGAATGAAGATAAAAATGAACGTTTGTTCGTTATGCAGCATATGTTGAATGTTGTTACAGGAAAGGGAACACATGAAGATGTTTGGTATGTTGATTCAGGTGCATCCAATCATATGACTAGCCATGCAGAATGGTTTGGAGAGATGCAGGATTTGCAGAATGCAGGTTATGTGCAGACGGGTGATGACTCATGCCACCCAATTTTACACATTGGAAAAGTTCCCTTGTCCTTGCATGATGGTAAGACAAAGAGTCTTTCAGATGTATTGCATGTGCCATCTATTACAAAGAACTTGGTGTCAGTCGGTCAAATGGTAGAGCAAGGGCTGCAAGTCAGATTTAATGCAAAGGGCTGCTTTGTAGAAGACTTCAATGACAAGTGCAGGTTGGTAGCAAAGGGAAGTAGAGTTGGACGTATGTTCACTCTAGATGCTGGAATTCCTACTATGAATGCTGCTATGTATGCCAAAGGAAAAGGTGTTGTTGCAGACATTGAAATTTGGCACAAACGCATTGGACATGCAAATGTACAAAGGCTGAAATTAATGCAGTCCAAAGGGTTGGTTACAGGTTTGCCTACTTTTAAAGTTGCAAAATTTCAGAAGGTATGTGAAGCATGTCAGTTTGGTAAGCAGGCAAGACAACCCGTTTCACATGACAGAGATGTAAGCAGAAATATCCTTGATGTTGTGCATACAGACATTTGGGGGCCTACACAAAATGTATCTCTTGGAGGCAGTTCATACTTTGTCACATTCATTGATGATTGTTCTAGAAAGCTATGGGTATATTTTATGAAGGAAAAGAGTGAAGCTTTTGAGCACTTTAGAACTTTCAAGGCTGCAGTTGAAAGAGAAACAGGCTTGAAAGTAAAGTGCTTGAGGTCAGATGGAGGGGGAGAGTACCTCTCGAATGAGTTCAGTGATTTTCTGAGGTCTCATGGGATAAAGAGACAGTTCACATGCAGGTATACCCCACAGCAAAATGGGGTTGCAGAAAGGAAAAACAGGCATATTGCAGAAGTTGCACGTGCCTTGATGGCTGAAAAGAATATGCCTAAGCATTTTTTGTCTGAGGCTGTTCATACTGCTGTTTATATTATGAACAGAACTCCCACAGCTGCAGTTCATGGTATGACCCCCGAAGAATGTTTTACAGGTAAGAAGCCTGATGTTTCACACTTGAAAGTATTTGGCTGCATTGCGTATGTTCATGTGCCAGATGAGTTGTGAAAGAAACTGGATCCAAAGGCTGAAAAGTGTGTCTTTATTGGATACTCTTTAGAGCAGAAAGGGTATCGCTGTTACAACCCTGTCACATATAAGTTCAGAGTGAGCAGGGATGTCATCTTTGATGAAATGAGCAGTTGGTATGCATCTAGTGGTGATGCATTGGATGATGATGATGATCATGACACTCATGTACAGGCTGAAAAGCAAGAATCACGGACTCTTAGTGGACCAGAGACATCATCTGGTAGTCCTTGGTCTGGGAGAATAAGGAGAACCTCTACATCTTCGGGTGCATCTAGTAGCACTACAGGTAAAGACAAAGGAAATAATAAGGTGTCAGAAGGCATTGATGCAGTTCTTGATGGAGACTCCAGTGGCTCAGAGAGTTTGGATGATGAGCTTGGCATTCCTTCAGTGAGGACTCCAGGTGTGCAGAGAGCACGCGTTAATGCAAAGACTCCATTGAGTGATCCAGTGGTACGCAGGTCTAGCAGGGTGAGATACCCTGTTAAAAGATTTGGTTTTGAAGGTTATGCAGCTCACCATTATGCTTATATGGTGAAACTAGTTGAGGATGTTGAGCCCACATGTTTTGAGGAGGCTGTTGGTCATGCTCATTGGGATGCAGCAATGGATGAGGAGATGGCTGCATTAGAGGCCAATAAGACTTGGGATCTAGTATCATTGCCAAAGGGAAAGAAAGCTATTGGATGTAAGTAGGTTTATAAGATTAAGCACAATGCAGATGGTTCTATTAGCAAGTACAAAGCTAGGCTGGTTGCAAAAGGCTATGCCCAGACATATGGCATAGATTATGATGAAATCTTCAGTCCAGTTGCTAGGATGGCAACTGTTAGATATGTGATTGCTTTGGCAACAGCCAAAGGTTGGAGGTTGCAGCAAATGGATGTAAAGAATGCCTTCTTGCATGGTGATTTGCAGGAAGAAGTGTATATGGATCAGCCAGCAGGTTATGAAGATTTAGAGCATCCCACATATGTGTGTAGGTTGAAGAAGGCACTCTATGGGCTCAAGCAAGCACCTAGAGCATGGTCTGACAAGATTAGAGAGTATCTTGTCAATATTGGCTTTTATGTTTCTGATGCTGATCACTCACTTTATGTGAGAAAGGGAGATGCAGGTTTGGTCATCATAGTCATCTATGTGGATGACTTGATTATTACAGGTGATAGTGATAGTGGAATTGCTAAAGTCAAGGGCTGTTTGAAGATGAAGTTTGAGATGAAGGATTTAGGTGAGCTAAGGTACTTCCTTGGCATTGAGGTGATCAGATGTGATGATGGTATATGGCTGTCCCAAAGACAGTATGGCTTGGATATGTTGTCCAAGTATGGTATGACTGCATGCAAACCACTTTCAGTCCCATTGGAGCAGAATGTAAAGCTGAGTGCTGATGTTGGGGATGAGATAGAAGACCCTACTATGTTCAAGAGGATAGTGGGGAGTTTGATCTACATGACCATTACAAGGCCAGACTTGAGCTACGATGTTGGTCTTGTGAGTCAATTTATGCAAGTACCTAGAAAGCCACATTTGGATGTAGTCAGACACATATTGAGATATGTGAAGTCCACATTAGATTATGGACTTTTCTATGAGGCAGGTACAGATGTACAGGTGTTTGGATACACAGATGCAGATTGGGGTGGTAGTATGTTTGATAGAAGATCTACCAGTGGATACATGTTCTCTCTTGGTAGTGCAACAGTTGCATGGAGCAGCAAAAAGCAATCTACAGTTGCTTTATCGAGTACAGAGGCTGAGTATAGAGGTGCTGCTGTTGCAGCATGTGAGGTAGTATGGCTGCAAAAGCTATTGGCTGATTTGGATGTGCAAGTGGAAGGTCCAGTTGTCATTTATTGTGACAACATGAGCAGTATACAGTTGGCTAGGAACCCTGTGTTCCATGCCAGGACAAAACATATTGAGGTACACTACCACTTTGTGAGAGAGAAGGTACTAGCAGGTGAGATTGACTTGGTGTATGTCAACACACAAGATCAGATAGCTGACATCTTCACGAAGGCATTGGGTACAGAGAAGCTTCAAAAGTTTCGAAGCTTACTTGGAGTTGCATAGATGTAGTTGAGCTTGAGGGGGAGTGTTGAGATGACAAGCTCAACACATGCGGACATTGATGATGGACCGCCTGGTTAGATGGGTCCACACATCTATACTTAGCACGTCGGTGGTCATTATGACTCTCACATGGCCACTGACTCATTACTTATTATATTCAGGTTGTTATATCTATTTACAGCTGGCATAGTTATAGCGCCAGTCGACTAGTGTAGTCGGTTATGCATTGTTTGACTTAGTAGGCCACTTTCCTTTTATGTTGTATCTTATCTATACTTTGTGTACATTGTAAAAAGTGTGGAAGAAGAAGAAGAAATCAGCAAGAAAACGTTTTGGCCTCCATCTCTCTTCTTGTCTCTTGAGTAAGCTTCTCCTTGTGCACTTTGTGTGTGTTCAGCCCAGCATCTTCAACAACTCCTCCCACCACACGATTCTTGACACAGAAGACCATAAGATTGATTTGATACCTGGCACATAACCACCTTGCAAAGCACCATATAGGCACAATCCGATAGAGCAAAAAGAAATCCAGAGTCAAGTTGAAGAATTACTAAATAGAGGTTTGATTCGACCTAGCAGTTCTCCATTCGGTGCACCTGTACTCTTAGTCAAGAAAAAGAATAATACCTATCGTATGTGTATTGACTATCGAGCTTTAAATAAGATCACTGTAAAGAATAGGTATCCTATACCTAGAGTTGATGACCTTATGGACAAACTGCAAGGATCTTCTATATTTAGTAAAATTGACCTTGAGTCTGGATATCATCAAGTGAGGCTAGATAAATCTGACATATTTAAGACTGCATTCAGAACACAGTTTGGCCATTACGAATTCTTAGTCATGCCATTCGGATTGACTAATGCACCTGCTACCTTCAGTAGAATGATGAACCGTATCTTTTTGAAATATCAGTACTGTGTGATTGTTTTCTTTGATGATATTTTGGTGTTTAGTCAAAATGAGAAAGAGCATTATGAGCATTTGTCATTATTTTTCAATTATTGAAAGAAAATCAATTGTTTACAAATCCTGAAAAGAGTGAATTCTTTAAGACAGAAATTGAGTATTTAGGTCATATTGTATCATCTGAAGGAATTAAAGTTGATCCTAAGAAAATTGATGCAATATTGCATTGGCATGTTCCTAAAAACATGCATGAGTTACGCTCATTCCTTGGTCTTGCTAGTTTCTATAGGAAGTTTGTACGTAATTTTTCATTACTTGCTTTACCATTAACAAAACTTCTCAAGAAAGGAATTGTTTATCAATGGACCGAAAATCAGCAGAAATCCTTTGACTTACTGAAACATGCATTAACCAATGCCCCTGTTTTACAGTTGCCTGACTTTAATAGACCATTCTTTCTAGTTGTGACCGATGCTAGCGGATCAGGAATAGGAGCCATATTAATGCAAGACAATCATCCAATAGCATATTCTAGTTGTAAGCTGAAACCCTCTGAGCTGAAATATTCCACATATGACAAAGAACTATTAGCAGTTGTACAAGCATTAAGACAGTGGAAACACTACTTAATGGGTTCAGAATTCATGATAAAGACCGACCAGCAAAGCATTAGACATTTACTTAGCCAACCCCAAATTTCTGA
This sequence comes from Lygodium microphyllum, assembly GCF_053477565.2. NCBI lineage: Eukaryota > Viridiplantae > Streptophyta > Polypodiopsida > Schizaeales > Lygodiaceae > Lygodium > Lygodium microphyllum. The sequence continues at coordinate 36,240,174 of NC_141140.1, read as the reverse complement.
CCGTCATATCAAATGGGCTTCCTTTATTCAAAGTTTTCATCCTATCATTCAATACCAACCTGGAAAAGAAAATGTAGTTGCTGATGCATTGAGTAGAAGACCTGCAATTCATAATATTTCTGTCATATCTTTTGATTCTTTAATTGCTATGAAAGATACATATCACCAGGATATTACTTTTCATTCTGATTGGAATAAATTAGTTCAAAATAATTTCATTCATGTTGATTCATTGTCATATAATGATGGATTTATGTTTTATGAAAAGAGACTGTGTGTTACTATTCCATTCCGATATTTTGTTTTGAATGAAATTCAATGTCCCCCATATCAAGGTCATAGAGGTATCATATCTACATTACGTATGTTAACTGAAGATTTTTATTGGCCGCATATGGATGCAGATGTATCTAACTTCGTTTCTGAATGTTTGATTTGTCAAAGAGTTAAGAGACATCATGGTAAACAGTATGGATTACTCATGCCTTTGTCTATTCCATCTAAACCTTGGGAACATATTCCTATGGATTTCATTACTGGTTTACCAAATACTAAATCTAACCATGATATGATTTTGACAGTTGTAGATAGATTTAGTAAACAAGCATATTTCATTTCATGTAAGAAAACTTTAACAGCATCACAGGCAGCACAATTGTTTTTGAAAATTGTTTTTACTAACCATGGATTGCCCAAAGTTATCATTTCAAATCGTGATTCTAGATTTTGTAACAATTTTTGGATTACACTGTTTGCTAATCTAGGCACAAAGATTGATTTCTCATCTGCATTTCATCCAGAAACAAATGGACAAACAGAAGCCACAAATAGCACTATTCTAGATCTTTTACGTGCATATACTATCTCTAAACCTCAGACATGGGACACTCATTTGCATTTATTACAGTTTGCATATAACAATACACCACACACATCTACAAAGAAAGCACCTTTTGAAGTCATTTATGGATATAGATTATCTACACATGTTGCATCTTTGTCTAATAGAATTCAGAGTGCTGATGATATTGCTAGTATGCATAATAGTATATTTGATGAGGTTAAGGATATGATTGCTAAAGCCCAACAATCATATACCAAACAAGCCAACAAGAAAAGACAAGCCATGAATTTCAAAGTTGATGATTATGTTTGGCTGAGAATAGAAAAATGTAGACTGCAAAGTGTAGATAGACATCTAGTTGTCAAACTAGCTCCTAGATTCTATGGACCATTTAGAATCATTCATAAAATTAATGATAATGCATTCAAGTTAGAATTACCATCTCATTGGAAAATTCACAATACATTTCACATTATTTTATTGAGACCATTTAGAGGCCAATTACCTATCCACCTTGTTGATGAAAACCCACCTTTATTAGAGGAAGAGACTGAAATACTTGAACCAGAAGCTATCATAGACACTGACTTTATGACCACTAGAACTGGCCGAAGGTATTCTAGATATCTAGTAAAATTTAAGAACCATCCTGTAGAGGAAGCACAATGGATGCACGCTAGAGACTTAAATGCTTTCCCCACTCTGTTAGCTCCACATTGAGCTAATAGCAATTGAGGTCAATTGCTATCCCACCCCGGGGGTATGATGCCAGGAGGCATATTCCACGGTGGATTCCGTGAGGTTTTACGGTGGATTTCGTAAACTTAGATGACCGGGGCTCATACACAAAGTGGATTCTTTGTGCGAGAAGTTGATAGGGACGCCTGTCCTTTTCAGGCATTTCATTAATTTAGTGTGTACATGGGTGATTCCATAGCACGTGATTCCGCAAAATGCATATTAAATTAATAAACGTTTATGAGTTTAGAGTGCGCACTCGTAATAAATTAAGGTTAGGATCTATTTCTAACCAGTTGATTTATTTATGTAGCTGAAGACTGCTAGGTATTCACTTTTGTCGGTTTAATTGTATTATTTTACTAACGATTGTGAATGCTTCAGTTGATGTGTAGAGATAGCAGCAGTGGCGGAGGAAAGCATTGGAGTCTAGCGAGTATTCAACTTATGGATTATATTTTGATAGGCGCCACACCTATATTTTGTTATGTCTATTGAGGCATCGATTATTTATTATTATTTTGTATGCGCCTATGCGCACGGATATGTTATTTCTATTTGGACATTGAGATTGGGCGTGCTAGAGTCTATGGGCACCGTCCATTAGCTTTATTTCCTATTTTTGTAAAAGGCAAACTCAAAAGCTAAAAGATTGTCATATTTTTGTAAATTGGGCTATTATTGAGCATGAAGATGGAAATATACATAAAATACATGCTTTGTGAAGCGCTCACACAAGGCATGGGGGGAGATTGAACCCAATTGGTCTCTTGCTCTTGTCGTTCATGCTTTTTACATTGTTTTTTGTGCAAAAAGATAGAGTTCATTGTTCTTGGGGACCTTCCGGGATTCACTACGTGATCATACAGCGACCGATCTGCGCACCAGGAATGGACCTCTAAGATGGAGTCCTACTTTGATACATACCCTAAAACTGATGATATGAAGATTCACTTTGCTTCCTTGCATCTAGAAGAATTTGCCCATACTTGGTGGAGGTATATCAAGAAAGAGAATGTACTTATTGAGAATTGGGAAGCTTTCAAGGCACTTATGGCTGAAGTCTTTGTTTCGCCTCTTGAAAAAGAGAAGCTAGCACGGAGATGGTATGGTTTGGAACAAAGGGGCCGAAGTGTAAGAGAGTATACAAACCAATTCCTCAACTTGACCATGTATGTTGAAAGCATCAGTGATGAGGCCAAGCTTCACAAGTTTATGTATGGTTTAGAGCCATCTTTGTCAGCTGATGTTATGGCGTAAAATCCTACTTCACTTTTCAAGGCTATTGAGCTTGCGGAGCGCTATGGAAGAAAGTATAGGAAAGAGTCTTCATTTCAGCCAAGTTATGGACAGCAAGGACTGTTTTAAAGCAGGGACAAGTTGGTAACATTTATGGCAGCAATCATATGCCTAGTGGGAGCTTACGGGTACCAACTTATTCTCCATTCAATGCTTCTAGGTCTCAAAGTAATTTCAAGACAGCAAACAGTCCAAAGGTTGAATTTAAACAGGGTGACAACAAGCCTAAGTCCACTTCAGCTAATACAAATCCCAAATCTATTCCCATGGATCTTTACAAGGAAAGGAAGGACAAGGGCTTATGTTTCAAGTGTGGAGAAAAGTATACACTTGATCATGCTTCAAAGTGTGTATACAAAAATGCCAAACCAAAGCTTCAGAGTATGCTAGTTCTTAAGGATTTTGATGATGACATAGATGAAGATAATGCAGTGGCAATCAATGCTGAAAATAAAGATTTTGAGGAGGACGTTGGACAGGAGTACTTTTATGATCCAGCCAACTCTTTTCCTTTTGATCCAGGTAGACATGTTCCGTTTGACCTTGGTGGATCTTGTGATGAGTCGCTTGCTGCCACAAATTGTTCTATTTCTATGGATGCTTGGACGGGATCTAAGAGGCCTAATACACTTCGTATGAAGGGAAGCATATGTGGAAAGCCAGTGTTCATCTTGATAGACAGTGGCAGTACTCACAGTTTTGTCAATAAGTCCATCATGGACAAGTTAAATTGTGTTCCCACAGACTTACAGCAGCCCATTAGAGTACAAGTGGCTAATGGTGAAGAAGAAATCAGCACACAGATTTGCCCACAGGTTTCTTTGTAGTTGGCTCAAAATTTTGAAGCCAAAGTAAACCTGATCACTCTGGAAATGGGGCCCATAGATATTGTACTTGGTTGTGATTGGTTGATGACATTAGGCAGGATCAGTATGGATTTCTCACAGTTATATATGGAGTTTATCTCCAATGGACAGCTCATCCATTTACAGGGAATTCCTAATAGATCTGATTTTCAGCTTATCACCATTCAACAACTCAAAAGAGAGTACAAGAAGCGCTCACAAATATTTGTTTTGCATTTGAACAAAGAAACACAGGATCAGCCCAATAATTCAGCAAACCATCCGGCCTTGACAGCTCTTCTTGAGGAGTATAGAGATTTGTTTGAGGCACCTACTTCATTGCCTCCTAAGAGAGTGGTGGATCACCCCATTGATTTGGAGCCCAACTCAAAGACAATCAATAAGCCACCTTACAAATTATCAAAATGTGAACGAGAGGAAGTAGCCAAGCAAATCAAAGAGCTTCTTGAAATGGGATTCATTGAACCAGGTTCTTCACCTTATGCATCTCCAGTCCTGTTAATAAAAAAGAAAGATCGATCTTTCAGAATGTGCATTGACTACATGGATCTCAATAAGATAACAGTGAAGAACAGGTATCCTATACCCAGGATTGATGATTTGCTTGATGAGCTTAAGGGGGCTCGATTCTTCACGAAGATTGATTTGAGATCAGGGTATCATTAGATTCGCATGCGAGAGGGTGATGAAGTCAAGACTGCTTTTAGGACTGATCATGGGCTCTATCATTTCTTGGTGATGCCATTTGGGCTTACAAACGCTCCAACTACCTTTCAAAGCCTGATGAATAAGATCTTGCAACCTTTCCTCTTTCAGTTTGTCTTAGTGTTCTTTGATGACATTTTGATCTATAGCAAGACTTTACAGGATCACTTGGCACATATGAGGAAGGTTTTTGATGTGTTGAGACATCATAGGCTTTTTGCTAAGGAGAAGAAGTGCTCTTTCATGCAGACTGAAGTGGAATACTTGGGACATATAGTCAGTGAAAAAGGAATACAGGCTGATCCCAAGAAGGTGCTGTGAGAAATGCGGGATCTAGAGCATGGCAAAGGTGGAAGCTATGGAGCATGGAAGATGAAGATACTACTCATGTTGACATTGACAAAGAAGACATTTGTTACACAAGTGAATTAGGTTTCAAGATTGAGACTTGAACTCATAAACACAATCTTGTGTAGGACTGACAATGACACAGAGACTTGACAGAAAGAGACAAGTACTATTGCATTATCATCATATGAAAGTGATAGTCAAGTACATCATTATATAGGAATGCTTGGTATCACATTTCATCACTGTGCCTATGGGATCTGTCTCTCTTCCTAGAATGAACTGCATCTTCCTAGCCTAGTTGTTCCATACAAAGGGGCATACATAGGGTGTGATTGGCAGATTCTCAACACCCCTCCTCAATCACAACCTGAAAGTACAAAGTGTGTAGAGGCTTTAGTGAGAACCACCTGCAAAGTGTGGGCATACCACAAACATGGCAAAACACCAAAGGCTGTCGCAAAAAAGGCTAAGTGTGGGTACAATAAACATGGTGGACATCCAGAGGCTGTAACAGAGGCCTCACAAAGTGTACAGGGACTGTAATGCCAAGTTACATAAGGAGTTTACAAAGCTTATGGAAGGCCCTTGTGGTCTTTTTCAGCATATGATTTCTCTTTGTCAACATGGAAAATCTTCTTGTCTTTCATATTTGGTTCTTTAGCTTTGAATGATGTGGTCTTTTGGTCTTCATGGTTGATCTTCTTATTGTCCTTCTTCCTTTACTCTTTGATCTTATGGTCTTCTTGGTCTGGTTCCCCATGGACTTTGCTTGCAGCTTTAATCTTCATGTCCATGTCTTTAGTCTTCATGTTCATGTCTTTGTCCCCCTCAAGCAAAGACATCTCATTCTTCATGATGGCCAAGGTAACTGGAGTGCCTTCAAAAACTTTAGATGGAATCATTGATTGCACTGTAGTATGAACAACTCCATGTCTCTTTGCAAGTAGATCACAAAAATCTTCTATGTAGTGTAGATAAGTCATGTTACTTTTCATAAAGGTTATCCACATATAAATCTTCTTGGTTATCATAGATATGACCAAGAATCTGCTTTAAATCTGTGAGTAAGTGGCAACCAAATTGATCTTCAATGTGTCAAAAAACACAAGTGAAGATAGTGTTAAATCAACGCTCTTAAGTATCAAGGGATACTAGAGTTGAAGATGGTGATTCTTGATGCCGATCCTTTACTTGATGAACCCGTTGTTTGAGTCCCCTCCTTGCTAGTAAAATCTTGCTGAACACTGAGTAAATACTCAGATCAGATTAGCAAAACCTTCAGTTGAGTGAAAAGAGTAAGAAAATGAACTTTGGAGCTCAAGTCTATGAGAGGTCTTCAAATCTTCAATGGTCTTTACGTGCTTCAGAGATCTCCCCTCCTTGATTTGATAGACAAATGTTGTTGAAGACTAATCAAATCAGTGAATCAAAGTGGCAGAGGCTTGGGTTGAGTGTCAGGAGAGAGAAAATGAAGAATTTTTGAGTTTGAAGGATTTTGGCTATGGTGGATTTTAGGGTTTTTGAGACAGGGGCCTGGTTTTTCTAACATTGCAGGAGCTATGGTGGACCATTTTCAAAAATTTTTACATGCCTACGAAGCTGATTTCATGGGCTATCAAAACCCCATTATAATCGTCAAGATCGCTGGCAGTATGGCGCGCGCAGAGACGAATTCCGTGAACAGGCGTAGTTTTTACAGATTTCCGCGATTTCCGCAATGCTGGGCTCGATGATGAGCAATATTGGACTGTGATGCATCAGGGAGCTTCGCCACGAGTAGAGGAATGTTTCTCCAAAAGGAATCGTGGGCTAAGATGGCCTATAGAGTAAGATATAGAAGCTCCAAGTGCTGTATGTCTTGTCTGGCTATGGCAGACACAGAGCAGAGATTGACTGTTTAAGCAATGCTGAGCTATGGAGTAGTCAATGTCAAGCTCTTAAGTGATAGAAAGAAGCCTTGGGAGTCAAGGAACAAATGTCTAGAAGAGAGCAGGTTCACATATGACCCATGGAGAGAGATCCAGGAGCTTCAAGTTGACAGGGTGCTGCTGGCTATGGCTGCCATGGAAGCTTCAGTGATGAAAGAGGTAAGAAATGGAACCATGAGTTGGACTTGAGCTGACCTGAGGTTAAGAGGGACTAAGAGAGCAGATAAGGGAGTTATGCCATGCACGACTAGGCTCTGATACCATGTGAGAAATGCGGGATCTAGAGCATGGCAAAGGTGGAAGCTATGGAGGATGGAAGATGAAGATACTACTCATGTTGACATTGACAAAGAAGACAACTATTACACAAGTGAATTAGGTTTCAAGATTGAGACTTGAACTCATAAACACAATCTTGTGTAGGACTGACAATGACACAGAGACTTGACAGAAAGAGACAAGTACTATTGCATTATCATCATATGAAAGTGATAGTCAAGTACATCATTATATAGGAATGCTTGGTAGTACATTTCATCACTGTGCCTATGGGATCTGTCTCTCTTCCTAGAATGAACTGCATCTTTCTAGCCTAGTTGTTCCATACAAAGGTGCATACATAGGGTGTGATTGGCAGATTCTCAACAGGTGCAATGCATAAGAGATTGGCCAACGCCTACTACTACTACCTCTCTTAGAGGATTTCTTGGTCTATCTTCATTCTATCGCCGATTTATAAAGCATTATGCGGCAATTGCAGCTCCTTTGACTGACAGGTTGAAGAAGAAGGCTTTCTTTTGGGATGCTCTTGCAGATAGCAGCTTCAACCAGTTAAAGGAACTACTTACTTCTGCTCATATCTTAGTATGCCCGGATTTCTCCAAAGAATTTACTATACAGTGTGATGCTAGTGGCCGTGGCATTGGGGCTGTTTTGCTTCAGGAGCATGGAGTAATTGCATTTGAGAGCCGTAAGCTTACAGATAAGGAGATGGCCATGAATGTTTATAACCAGGAAATGTTGGCTATCCTACATGCAATCAAGAAATGGCACCATTACTTATATGGCAGCCGATTCAAAGTACATAGTGATCATTGGGTACTCAAGTATTTTCTTACTCAGTCAAATCTCACTCCAAAGCAACGTTGATGGGTAGCTACATTACAGAATTATGACTTTGACATCACTCATACAAGAGGCAAAGATAACATAGTGGCTGATTCTCTTTCTCGTATGTGGGCCTGCAAAGTGCCAGCCATGACAGAACTACATAATGATTGGATTGAGAAACTACAGGAGACCTATCTTTTAGATGAGGAATTTAGCCAAATCTTTCAGAAATTACAGCAAGGTCTTATGGAAGAAAACTCGCATTACCAGCTTAAAAATGGTCTTATTTGGTGGAAAGGCAAGATTGTTATTCCCTCTACTTCTTCTTTCAAGCGAAAAATTATGGAGGAGTTACATTCTTCGCCTTTAGCTGGACACTTGGGAGTTTTCAAGACTTATGACAGGATCAGCAAAAGCTTTGACTGTGGAAAGATGTCAAGGACTTCGTTATGAAGTGTATGCCTTGTCAGCAAAATAAGGATAGCATCCATAAGCCAGGAGGTTTGTTACAGCCATTGCCTATTCCTACAGGTAAATGGACTCATATTACTATGGACTTTATCACTGGCTTACCTACTACTAAGAAGGGGTGGAATAGTATTTATGTGGTGGATGACAGACTCACCAAAGCAGCTCATTTTATTCCAACAAAAATTTAGTTCAAAGCATCTCAAGTGGCCAACTAGTTTATGGAGCATATTTTTAGACTACATGGATTACCGTAGGTGATTGTCCATGTTAGGGACTCAAAGTTTATGAGTAACTTCTGGCAGGCGGTATTTACATCTATGGGTACTAAGTTGGCTCCATCTACGGCTTATCATCCTCAAACTGATGGACAGACAGAGAGAGTTAATAAATGGTTGGAGACTTATCTTCACCATTTTTGCTATGATGTCCAAACCTCATGGGATTCTTAGTTACACTTGGCTGAGTTTGCTTACAACAATTCCACTCATGCGAGCATAGGAGTTTCACCCTTTGAGGCTTTGTATGGTTACAAGGTGCCCTTACCCACAGTCATCTTTAATGAAAAGATCAATCCTTATGGGAAGGAGGAGTTGGAAAGAATGCAGACCCTTCTTCAGGAATGCAAGGTGAATCTAAGGAATGCTCAAGATCAAATGAAGATGTATGCTAATGAGAAAAGGAGGCCTTTAGAGTTCCAAGAAGGAGAGCTGGTTTTGTTGAAAGTGCCCAAATCCAAGTACTCTACGTTAAAAGATGGATCTAGTAATAAGCTTGCCCACAGGTTTTATGGCCCTTACAGGATCCTTAAGCGGATTGGAGATTTGGCATACAAACTAGAGCTTCCCTCTTCTACAAAGATTCATAACGTCTTCCATGTTAGTTAGCTCAAGCCCTATTATGGTGATCCAGTGGATATAGTTGATGAGCTGCCACCTATTGATGAAGATGGTCTTGTTCAGTACATCCCAGAGGCTGTTATAGGTAAGCGTGAAAAGAAGCTTCAATCACGTTCTATTGTGGAATATTTGATCAAATGGAGAGTTTTACCATCTGAAGAGGCTTCTTGGAAACCTGATTCTATATTGGATGAGTATCCATACTTGAGGGAGACATTGGTGGCTGAAGCCTATTGTTTATGGAGCTAGTAATGATGCAGACTGGTTCAGGACAGCACGCTGTTTTAGAACAGTTTTTATTGTACCTAATTTTCAGAATTAAGCTATCTATATGGGCTTAAAGTACTCTTCAAGAGCTTCGTTTTGATATATGGTACATCTCATTTGGACACTTCTGTCAAAAGTTATGGCAGATTTGGTCCAGCAGGGACTGTTTATTCAGCAAGCTGTCTACTTTGTTCTGGGACTATTTGTTGAAGACTTTATGGCTCCATTTGCTTCTGAAGTATTTCAAATCATGTATATAGTTGGGCCTTACTTCCATTCTTCAAATTCAGCTCTTGTAATGGTCATTCTTAATTCATTTCCCATTTGTAAAGCTGTAAAACAGAGTAGTACTCTGTTCTATCCATCTCCTTTCTAGTTGTTTCTAGGTTTGTTTTTTAGGACAAAAACTTTTGGGAAGGGATGGATTGTAAGAAGCTGGGAATAACAAATAAGTGTTAATAATGTTGATATTATGCCATGTCACACTGACCTTGGTATAAAAGGAGAGAAGATGTAATTTTTCACATTTTTTTGATACATTAATTCAATTACAGACTTTCTCTCCCTTCTTGCTCACAGCTTCTATGGCTTCCCCTTCTTTCTTGTCTTTCTCTCTCTAAATCTAGTCTTTCTCTCTCCTCGTCACTCTTATTCTCTCTCTTCCTGTAGTCTTTCTCTCTCCTCTGCAGTCTTCTCTCTCCTCTTTCTCTCTCCCTATTGTAAGAAGCTGGGAATAACAAATAAGTATTAATAATGTTGATATTATGCCATGTCACACTGACATTGGTATAAAAGGAGAGAATATGTAATTTTTCACATCTTTTTGACACATTAATACAATTATAGACTTTCTCTCCCTTCTTGCTCATAGCTTCTATGGCTTCCCCTTCTTTCTTGTCTTTCTCTCTCTAAATCTAGTCTTTCTCTCTCCTCGTCACTCTTATTCTCTCTCTTCCTGTAGTCTTTCTCTCTCCTCTGCAGTCTTCTCTCTCCTCTTTCTCTATCCCTGGTTCTCTCTCTGACACATGGCAAACTTATGAAAAGTTGTGCGAATATGGGATTTTAAGTTACTAATTTTAAAATTTATTGATCCCCCTTTTGAATATACACTATGTGGATGAGGATATTTTAAGTAATACTTACAATACATTTTTATTTTGTCTCTATTATAAACACACCATTTGAATTGGTCGAGCCAATCCTCTTGACCTTATCTTTAAGTGAAATATTATTGAGTAGTTCATTCGAAGGAAATACATAAATTGAAGATGACTCCACAATATTATTAGTGTTTTATTTTACCTTTTTAGAAGGATACTTAGCTATATGTTCAATCCCGATCCAAGAGAGAAGATTTCATTGTTTTTTTCTTTCAATTTAGGTACCATTTCTAAAAAATAAAAAGAGTAGTTTCGATATTACCTTCTTTGCTAATAATACTTGAAATTTGCTACCTTTTGTAATGCCTTTGTTTCTTTGAAAACCCAAGCTTCTCGAATCTTTAGTCTCTTTTTATCTTCAACCTTCACAACAAAAAGAATTTGTTATTACTAATCTTTCATTTCACCAATGATTAATGAATTTTCCATGTAGAGACGATGAGGAGAGAGAGACAGAGACACACACAAATATTTTTTACCTAATGAATCGAGAGGCCTGATGATGGAATTGTTATGCTCAGTAATTACTAGCAGTAGCCACCAGTAAATAGTAAACTTCTATTCAAAGCCAAGATATAATGAGTTATTAAAATAACCAATCTTAAGAGAAAAGAGATCACATGCTTTTGCTTTATTGAAAGATGTCAATACTTAATTAGAAATTACATTGGTAATAGTAGAACTTAGAAGACTAAACTTTAAACTTTAAAACTTAATGCAAAATGAAAATTGAACAATGGAGCGAAGATGTTTACCCTCACACCAAAGTGCATTGAATAATGTGCACTAGTCGTAAAAGATAAAAGATCAAACTAGACATGCTGGACCCTCACGAGGTGTTCAAATAACTAGACATGCTAGACCCTCAAGAGGTGTCTGTAGCAAAATATACTGGGTAGATGAAAGAGCCCTTAAGCTATGGTGCACTTACTTGGGCCTTAAAACAAAGATCAGGATTACTCCTACTCTAGACTTGGATAAAAGTGCCAGTGAAGACTCGAGTGTTTTATGGCTCGAGACTCAATCTATGAATGGAAAAACATCACGTCCACATCTAGGTTCTATCCCACCCTTCAAGTTCAAAAAGGGCATGGGGTTTGGAATTCGTGGCTTTTTTAAAGGCAAGCCAAAACCATTGAATAGTTTGATGGAAGGCCCTCCCTTTTTCTATTTTGAAAATGTTGAGAATGTTCCCAATTCAGAGTGGGAGACCATCAAACGACATTTTAATGGCATAGATCCAGAGTTCACAGACTCTAGATATTTTTCAGCATGCTTTAGGCTGAGGTGGTTATGTTTATAACCTTCCAGTAGATGGAAGAAGGTTGATCCTTCCCCTTGCTCCCATGACAATCTTTGAGATGCTTCCGAAAACAAAGAAGTATTGGCCCCCATGGGATCCGAGAGAGAAGCTGAATTGCATAAACACACGGGGTGCCCCTAGCACTATATGTGGATTGATCAGAAAAATATTTTCTTCCCACAAAGAAAGTAAGATACCTTCTTATCTTCAACATGAGATTGTCCTGGCATGCAAAATATGGAACTTGGTTTGGGTCAGCCCAGGCCAAGCTGCCCCACTTGAACCCCATGAGATTGAGTTGGTGCTTGGATATGATTGTGACCACACTTGAGGTTGCTCTACCCTTTCAGATCAATATGATGCATTGGACAACTCATTTCAAGTCAATACTATTGCGTACAGTCTTTCACCACTGAAAGAATTATATCTGCAAGGTTTAACAGTTTTGTCCTTATTCTCGAGCCTTGGTGGGAAAGAAGTGGCATTGCACAAATTGGGTATAATTTTGAAGGCTGTTGTTATTGTGGAAATCAATGATAAATGTAAAAACATAATAGCCAGCTAGTGGAATAAAACCTTCCAAACAGGCCGATTTCAAATGGAGGATGATGTTAGAGATCTTATTGATGATAAGTTGGCTAAGATTGTGGATGCAGTGGGAAAGATTGACCTCATAATTGAGGGAAGCCCCTGCAACAATCTCTCAGGCAACAATAGAGTAAGCAGGGTAGGCTTGGGTGGCAAAGAATCCTATCTTTTCTTTAAATTTCCCAAGATTCTGAGTAGTTTAAAACATATCATGCAAGCAAGAGGTTACCTGAATATGACCAAACCTCTTAACAGCTAGTATTTTTTTGAATAGGGCATGATTGGATGTATATACAACATAATTACACCTGGATCATACGCTAGGACATGATATACATGTATAGGATCATACGAACATGATATACATGTATATATGACATGATATACATGTATAGGGCATATACATGCATAGGGCATGATATACATTACCAACTTTACTTCTTTCTGAGTATTACAAATATACATCCAATCATTCAAAGCTAATTACATATATGTGATTTCATGCCCTATATACATCCAATCATGCCCTATACAAATGTGATTGGATAGGGCATGATGATTGAATGTATATATAAATCAAAGGTTGACTTGTGCATTTACAGTATATATATATATATATATATATATATATATATAGAGAGAGAGAGAGAGAGAGAACTGATCAATACACTCACATGTCTCATTTAATGTTGTGCACTTAACCTAGCCATGCATGCCAATTCATAGCATGAGTAGATTGATGTAAATCAGTTGGCTTGTGCATATGCAAGCTATTCCAATCATGTCAAGGTGCACTTATAGCTCACATATCTTTGATTGATTGATGGATAACATGCCTTTCTCTATCTCTTTCGTGTACACCTTCATTGCATTATCTTTCTCTAGCTAAAAACCATTCGTGCTTTATCCACCTATTGATACATAAGTGGGATAATATGCAATTGTAAGTGGGATGGTCTAGTAAGTCACTACATATATATGTGCCAATTGACTTGCCAATGTGTTATCTCTTATCCTCAAGCTTTGTTATATATGTCACCACATAGGTCAATTGATTCCCTAAATGTATGCATTGATTTCTTAAATTGTTGCTGCGCGTCTGTAAGCACGTGTAACAGGAATTATTTGCGCATATACACACGCTATTACACGCGGTGACAGACGCGCCACGCAAGTATAGAAAAATTTTAAAAAAAATTGTGGCTTTCTTTTCAAACCTGTGCTTTCCTGCGTTTTTTGCGCGTTTTTTGTAGTTCGAGATCGACATCACTACTCGTGTCTATCTATCACTTCATGAAGACAATGAGGCAAGGAAATAAGAGTAAAAAGAGGACAGGAGGAAAGAAGAGCCAAAGAGTAAAGAACAAGAGCCAAACAGCAAGGAAGAGAACAAGATTGAAGCAACTTACCAAGGGAAGGGAGAAGGAGGACAAGGAGCTTGCAACCTAGCCGCCACCACCCGTTGGAACAAGCAAAGAAGGTGAGTTCTTCTTCTCTCTCTCAATCTTGTTCGATTTCTCTGTTTGTTTGTCTCTGCGTTTGTCAGCGCATCCAGATGACAGTGTAGACGCAGCTATAGACGCGGAAATAGACACGCTGACAAACGCCCACAGAGATGCTCTGATAGACGCTCACAGAGACGCAGGTATAGACGTGCACAGAGACGCAGGTATAGACGCTGTATGTAATATGTTTTATCTGCACAGGGTAATATGATTTTTCTTGTGTAGATGTGGAATCCTGGATCCTCCAGCACCCCATTAAATAAGGAGCAATTCATGGGGGAGATGACCAATTATCTTAGTCGCCCTCCCACTGCAGATGAGGTTTTCAGTATGATGTCTAGGACACCTATCACATCTTTGCCTACACAGGGATCAGCTGAGGTACATGGATCGGCCGAAGAATGTGCATCTACAGAAGCATGTGTATCGAGTGAGGTAGATGGTAGTGCACGTCGAGGGAGGAGGGAGAGTGGTGCGGGAGGACGAGGAGGTCGAGGGCTTTGTGGGGGTTGCCTAGGTGGTGGCTCTCGATCACCCTCACCGGAAAATGAGAGAGGTGAGCCTCCACAAATATACTACTCTATCACTGATGTTGGTGATATCTTGCATGACTTTGAGGGGAGGAAAGTGATAGCTTACTTGAGGAGTGTCGTGCATGCCACATACAAAGATTGCATGATTCCCTTCAAGCACCAAAAAAATGGTTTGCGGCAAGAGGTGCTACGGTGGGCAGTACATAAAAGGTACCCTAATCCTTAGAATTCATGATTCTCAGATGATTGGGGATGATCAAAGGTGAGAGATGCGCTTCATAACAAGAGGTCTCACCTTATGACACGTGCTAAGGAGTCATTGCGGAGACAAGAGAAGGGACTCATCACGGAGGAGCAATATAATCGCGCCATGAGGATTCCACCACCAGAAGAGGTATGTTTTATTTTTTACATGAAAAGTATAGATAACTCTAATTTATTGTTTGTAATGGTATTTATATACCTTAATCCTTTTGTAGGCGAACCCTGATGCAATTGAGGATAGCGAAGGGGGGACTAGCAGTAGCGGTGGCGGCAACGGCAGTGGCACAGGCAGCGGTGGTGGTAGCGATGATGATGCCTCTTCTAAGGAGATATAGAGGAGCCCCATGCATGCACGCCTCCCCTTGGCTTGTAATTTTCATTTTTGATATGTATTACTTTCAGCTAGTGCTTGTGACCATGACGTCACAAGCACTAGAACTCATAATGTAAAAACGTTTCATCTATATATATGAAATTTCGTGTGCTACATACATTGTTTTGTTTTCAGTATCCAATCTTCGAAATAATCTTTCTCTGTTTTTCCTAAGCATACAATTTGACGTTGATGGGGGGAAAAAAACCAGAGAGCATGTGGCTTGCAAAGGCACATGCTCTCTGGTTTTTTTTTCATACCTCTGTTTTGCGCGTCTATCAGCGCGTCTAAATTGCAGGATAAATACGTGTCTATTCTCGTCAAAAATTTCAGAGTAAACACGGTTTTAGACGAGTAGATACACACATGTATAGACACAAAATATGAATATATCCACTTTTTTATAAATATGATTATATATTTACGTAGCGCATTTATACGCACGTCTATAGGCACGTCTAAGTGTGCGTGTAACTCTGATTATAAGCGCGCTTTTAGACACGATTTTGTAGACACGCAAATAGACACGTTAATAAATGCGTCCGACATTTTTTTTCTTAATTCAAATATTGCGTCTACAAGCGCGTCTATGAACCCTTTTTGTTGTAGTACCATTTGGTTGGTTGGTTGCTGCTAGTTGAGTGCAATAGGATTTAATTATAATTAAAGATATAATTAAATCTAAAATATTCAAACTTCAAGGCTAGCAAAGCTCTAGAGTCTAGCCTTTAAAGTTTGAGACTTAAGTTTATGCTCTCAAGACTCAAACTTAAAGGCTAATATCAAATGCCAAAATGGTCGAAGGCTTAAGCCTTAAGCCTTATTTCATATTAAAATTTTACATCTTATAAAAGTTAAATTATTATATATGATATACTTATTATTTAAAATCATTTTCCATATCATTCTAAAAGAAAGTTCTCCTTCTATTTTAATGTTGAGAAGGATATTCTGCTTGGATGATCAAAGTGAAACACTGAAACGGTCCAAGTCCTTTTCACCTATATTTTTTTACAGGTAAGCACTTCCTACCCACATGTAATCAAATAAGTTTTCTCCTAAAATGAACCAGCCTTAGGATGAAGTGAAGTTGCCTTTTTCCAAACACTAGATGGTGCTATCTTTCAACAATACCATGTGATGAACAATGTTTCATAAAGAAATTATAAGTTAAATATACAATCGTCATCAAGACACGTGCATCATGAGTGTTGGAAAAAAACGGTCATTGATTCAATATTCAAATAAGTACAAGACCGATAATGATAACTTATAGAACTACATGGAAGGATAGAGACGAGAGATCTAAATAAATATGAAAATGTACCTATAAGTATAATAAAATGCGAGTGCATACTCTCCCTTCCTTTCTCTCCCCTTGTCTATTTTTATCTCCTCCCTCTCTACTCTCTCCTTTCCCTTTCTCTCCCCCTCTTTATTTTCATCTCTCCTCCCTCTCTATTTCTCTCTCTTTCCCTTTCTTTGTTTCCCTCCCTTCATCTCTCTTTGTTTCTCTTTCCCCTCTCTCTCTCCCTCATTGTTTCTCTTCCTCATCTTTCCTCTCTCTCCCTCCCTTCATCTCTCTATTTCTCTCTTCTCATCCCTCTCTCTCTTTCTCTCTCAATCTTTCTATTTTTCATGAAGCCCTCTCGCTTCTCCATTTCACTTCTCTCCTTATTTATCTCTTCCTCCCCCTTCCCTTCTTCTCTCTATTTCTCTCTCTCTCCCCTCCCCCCTCTCACTCAATGCATCTCTACAAACGAAAGTAAAGAGAGAAAATAAGAAACTTAAAAAATAAAGAAATGGAAAGCGATCTCTCTTTCTCTCTCTCTCATTGTTTCTCTATTTTAGTCTCCCTTCTTTCCATTCCCTTCTTCTCCCTCTCTCCCTCTCTCTCAATGCATTTCTCCACAAACATAAACAAAGAAAGAAAAGAAGAAAACAAAAAAAAAAGCAAGAAGAGGCAATGTACCTATCTGAAAGGCTTGAATATGAAACCCTTTGTGCCTCCCTTTCATGGCTTCCCTCCCTTCTCCTTTTGCACCCTCTCCTTCTTCTTCATGTACGGTAGTGGTGGTAGCAAGACAGAGGTGGTGATGAGATCTCTCTCTTTCTCTCTCCCTCTCCCTCTTCCTCTCAAAGCTTTGAGCTCTCTCGCTCTCTCTTTTATTCTCTTTTGCAAATGCTTTTAATAAATGTCATGCTGGGATTTTTGACTTTTTTTCTCAGAGAGACATTGCTATTTGCATTGCAAATACAAATTAGTGATGCTTATATCGACACTAATAGCGATGCTGATAGTGACATTGATATTTTCCATCAAAATCGGCCATTGCTATCATTCCATTCCCTTGTAGTGAGGTACAATGGATATGGTGAAAATAGAGAAGTGAGGAGTAAGAAGGAGATGGTGGAGCTAATGGTGGTGGTTGATAGTGGTATGTGCATAAGTGGTAGTCTTGCTTCAATACAATTGTTAGTCTCCTCAACCAGGCTCCACAGCAAGGTGGAGGCTCAGATCCACAGGATAACAACTCATATACGCAAGATGATGCACTATAGGACTCTACAGGGACTTCACCACCCACACGATAGATTTAGATCTCAGGGCAACATGTGCAACCATGGCTCACCAGCTAGCATGGAAGCAGCCTTCAAAGGAAAGTAGTGGATTTAAATATCATGGATGTGGTGTGCTAGGCATGAGCATCCTTGATTGGTTGCTCTTTGTTGCGTATTATGGCTTGCATCAGAAGTGGCAAATAGGATAGTGTGGGGGGGTAGAGGAAGAGGGGATGGAGATCTTCAGTGCTGCTAGAGCAACCGATGGAGAAGGTAGAGGTGATCATGGAGTTAGAGGCAACTTGTATATGGAGCGCTGTAGGCAGTGATGCCGGCCTGGTCTTGGCGGTCACTAGCATGGACCACTAGATGTGGAAGGGAGGGAGATGGAGTCCTCAAAGAGGAGGGTGGAAATGGGGGCCTTGTAGAGGTGGAGAAGGGAGTCGACCGCTATTAGAGTTGTGCCTCTCAAGGGTAAACATTAACTGTGCAAGTGTGGGTGTTTATCATCCTAGCGCTTTGTGTTAGCATTCACGCTAGGACTTGCACAAGCATGGGTCTTAATAATGGCACCTGTAACACGCTTCTATTTAGACTCTCTCTTTCTTTCTCTCTCTATGCTAGGACTTGTACATGCGTAGATCATTATGGCACTTGTAAAGCAATGGTATTTAACTACCCCTCCCTTTCTCATGCTAGAACCCATGCAAATACAGGCTTGTAGTGTCCATAAAACTTTATATGTGTACATAACAAACATATAACCCTCTGAGATTAACTCCCATCCATATGAATGGACTTATGCTTCATCTCACTTTTCATACAAACCATAAAATTTGCCTCTGAAATTTATTCAAAAAGTATGAAAGGATCTATCTCCTCCTCCCTCCTCCCTCCCTCCCCCCTCTCTCTCTCTCTCTCTCTCTCTCTCTCTCTCTCTCTCTCTCTCTCTCTCTCTCTCTCATTTTGATTCTTCTCCTCTTTCTCTCTCATTGTTTTTTTTCTTCTCACTTTTTCCCTATCTCTTTCTTATATTTTCTCTTTCCTCCCCCCTCTCTCTCATGTGAGGTTTCTCTCTCACAATTTCATTACTTTCCTATCTATAGCAACTCATCTACACATGTGCCATGCCTCTCTAAAGATATGTGTATTGTAACACAAATCATTGTATGTCATTGTCACATTTAGTAGGTGATCAATCACATGTTTAATTGAATGATATATAAAGAGAGAGAGATTTTTGCATGTGTCTATCAGACCTTGGTGCAACCTACTTCACCTCTTTCTCTCTCTATATATCTCTTTCTCCCTCCCTCTCCCTCTCCCTTCATTCTCTCTTCCCTCTCTAGTTTTATCTCTCCTATGTCTCTATTTTTCTCAAAGTGATGTCACTATTTACGTTGCTATCGGCATCACTACTAGCGTCACTATCATTGTTACTATCGAAATCACTATTAACGTCGCAAATCTAGATTAGCAACACAAATAACGACTTTAATTAGCGACACCGATATTTTTTGACAGAACCGATCGTCGCTATATCGGCCCATTCCCTTGTAGTGATTGTTTTACACAACAAGAGATTTCACCCCATTGAGCAGGGCATATTGTAGTGAAAATGTTCCAGTTAATACTCCACCTCAAAAGGCATAATCCAAGCTTGGATGATGCTTCAACAAATACAATACTAGGACTAAAATCCAAAACAAATAAAACCCCATCACCAACTAGTCATAACAACCCATGCTTGGTTGTTGAAGAGCACTTCCAAACTCTAGAGTTTGGTTCAAGTATCATTCATCCTTCCTACAAAACAACAAATGAAATTATCATTCTTGTATTATTTCTCATGTTCGAAAGTTGACAATAAGTGATTGTTTTTTCTAACAATTCACAATAGTCACTAGCTATGTCATTAGAGTAGCTTCATGAGCTTGCTCTTGATCATTAGAAGGGATAGATACAATATCTTGAATGTATTTATCTTCTTGCTGTAGCTCCTTACTCATTGGTATACTTCATCAATGTTTCAAGGTCCACTTGAGCAAAGAGCTCAAATTGCTAAATATTATTGAGTAAATCTTGCCTTGACTCCACACATTACACATGAAAATGAGTAAATAGAGTAAACTTATGTTTGTTAATATATGAAATCTAATAAACTACTGCTACTAGGTTTGATTACCTTCAAAACTAGAGAAGAACCTATGGCCATTAGTAGTACAAGAGTCTTCCTCTAAGTTAAAGGCTACATACCCAAACCACAAAATACATTGTGGTTCTTCTCTCATTTATCTTGTTCCAGAGTTGACAAGTAGTTACTTTTCTCTAGTAATAGTCATAGTCTGTAACGTGCCCGCCTGAGCCACTTGTCGGTACATTCTTAGTAGCCATCAAGAGATGCCCTAGAAAACATCGTCCAGGATTTTAATTAAATACCTTGCAGTTTGCTATCTAGGCTCACTTGAGTCTACCCCATAGTGGAAGTTCGGGCCATCCCCACGAGGATCAACCTGAGTTTTTTGTTTTATTATGAGTCAAATAAACTACTAACGGTTGATTAGTGTCAACAGTTTAAGTTTTCACTTCTCATAGAATTTCCCGACTGAAACAGACTTGCATTGCGCTTAGTTCAAAGAGAATGGGAGATGAAGGGGAGTGTGGTAGTTTGATCCTTTTTTTCCATGGTACAAAATCCCATTCCGGCCCTTAAAATGATGCAAGTTAGGCTTCCTAATCTCTAGTGGTCATACATTTACCTATTTAAAATGTAAATTTTTTCCTTGTGAGGAAAGTTCTCAAATTATCGAGTCCACCCAACTGTAGGTTTGGATTTGTCAGGGATCCATCCTCCCTCTTCTCTCGATAGAGTATTTTTAATTACCTAATTACCTACTACCACCTTAGATTCAACATATAAAAATAGCTTGTTTGATTATCTCTTGATACAAATTTGTTACATGCCTTTATCTCACGATAAAAAGACACAGTAAATAAATTTATTCTCAATAGTTCCTTTAAGAAAAATAAAATTTTACAATGTTTTCTGTTCTAGCTAGATATGATGTCAACTCAAAGGTATTATTCTCTCCAAGTTTAGTTCCTAAAATAGTATTGGAACTTCTAGGATACTATTTGGAATTCAAAGGGTAGTTGGTAGTTTGTAAGAGTCTAAGAAGTTTATGACTAGAGCCCCTTGGTATCCTCACCCCCTCTTGCCAACTAGAGTTCCCTACGATAAGGCCTTTTGTGCCATGATTGGTCTATACTCGCTAACGTGAAAACAAAAAAAAAAAACCCTTGGAGTAGGTTTTATCCATGTTAGCCTTGGGGAGGTCTAGTGCCATCAAAGAACACTGCCTCAGTCGGCATTCTATGTTCATTGGGATACTACCTCGGTCGGCGATCTATATCTGATCATCCATCTTTTAGCCTGATGATTTTAGGAAAGATTAATATCTAGCTTATAACCACAACCATCTTATTTCGAATGCCTTATATGTAAACTTTTAATAAATTTATTTCTGAGATAAATATTTTCTTTCCAAAAATAATAATATCAAGGCAAAGCTTAGTGTAAGTGGCAATATATTCCTTGAATAATCTTTTCGGATTGCCCTCCTCTCAAGATCTAGTTTGGATTGAATCTAAACAAGAATTCTATTTTTGAGAACAACTCCCATGATGGCCTTTTTCTTTTCTCAATGGAGTTTATGGGTCTTTGCCCGCGATAGTTTAAAAAAAATCTCGGTTCGTTTTATCACGAAAAGTATTCTTTTAACAATTACACTTCAAGACCTTTTTTATACGAAGAATAAGTGTCCATCTTTATCCATCAAAGGTTACGTTAGTTCAATACAAATAAAAAATATAATTATTTTCAAGAAATGTAGTATCTTTCTTGTACTTCTCCTTATTACATCTCGTACAAACCCAAGTTATCCCTTGGAATTTGCAGTTAGGAATTTCTCTAAAAGATTTTATACAGGAGATTTTAAAAAAAGTCCTATTTTACGAATGCAGCTTTTTGTTACCAACTCATAGGATGATGATTTGGTAGCTACCTTTAATATCAAATTTGGTACCTGGGCTACGACGAGTGCTTGGTTGATGGTATTTGTAGCTTCATTTGTAATTCCAATACTTGCCATTTTGTTTGTAGTGGTCGCACCCGCAGCATTATTGCCAGAGCTCCTGTCTCTGCGACCTTCAAATTTTTCTTTTTCGGGGCCATGGTATTTAATCATGATATTGTAGAGGAGATTTTGTCAATAGATCTTGTGGTTGTCACAATTGGATTGATGGGGGATGGTGATCACTATGAATTGAGAAAAATCAAGTAGAGTCTTGATTTTACAAGGAAGTAAAGGTAGAAGGGATGGGGACTCGATTCCAAGAGCAAATGGAGTATCCTTCTTGTCTTCGTGATAAGGATTCCCATCCTCACACTCCTCTTGCCCCACTCCCTCTGCTCTATACTCAAGAGGATGTGATATTTGAGTTTCATACTCTATACTCAAGGGATCGAGATGTCCTCATCTCGAATGGAACTCTGGGTATTGGTTACATAGTGATATTCAAGCCTTGCTCATATAGTGTCTTGGTCATAGTGATCGACAGAAGGCATATGCGGGTTTTGGTTACATAGTGATACTTGGGTGTAAGACAACCTTGCTCATATAGTGCCTGAAGAGGAGTCATTTGAATACTTTGATGGTATGATGCATTGTAGGCAAATTCAACCAAGGGTAGGTATTGGATCCACTATTTGGGTTTCCTATTACAATAAGCTCTTAGTATGCCTTCAATAACTTGGTTGACCTGCTCTGTTTGACCATCAGTTTGGAGATGGTAAGCAATAGTATTGAAGTAGAGTTGGGTTCCTAGAGCTTCGAACAAACTCTTCTAAAAGTTTGATGTGAAGAGAGAATTGTGATTGCTGATGATTTTCTGAGGTAATCCATGTAATTTGAAAATTTCCTTAATGAAAGGCTTGGTGATATCGAAAGCCTTGTAATTGTTTTTAATAGGAATAAGGTGTGTAACTTTTGTTATCATATCAATGACTAACATTATGGAGTTATATCCTCCTTGTACCGAGGGTAATCCAACTATGAAGCCCATGATGATATACTCTTATTTCATTTGACGGATGTCAAGTGGCTGGAGCTTTCCTGGCAACTTGACACGTTTGACCTTAATTTGTTGGCAGTCTCGGTATTTGGTGACATACTTGAGTACATTACCCTTGAGTCTTTCCCAATAGAAGCTTCTTTTGACTGTATTAAGAGTCTTAACATATCCATGATGACCCAAAAATGGAGAATCACTACCAAGAATTCTTTCTTCTAGGATCCGTTTAAGATCCATTGCGGTCTCTATGTCCGACTGCAACTTGTAACTGGGATGTTTGCTTTTTCTTTTTCCTTCTGTCTTCTTTGCTTGAGGGGCATCTCCCATGTCAAATTCTAGTGGTGGCGGATTTTCAGCAGCCTTTTGTTGGTCTGGTTTGCTTCTTGTTATGCGTTTAGTTGGACCTGAAGAAGAAGGACCGGCAACATCTTCTTCTCTTCTTCTCTTTTCTTCTATCATGGCTTCTTGATTATTAATTTCAGCTAGCCGAGCAAAAGCTGAAAATGAATCCATAGGCTCGGACCATCCGGTTCTTCCTCGAATACATTGGCTGGCAGTGGTTAAATCATCCTTAGTTGCCTTGCCTTGCTCCATGCGTTCCAAGGCTTGCGTCCACACTTTAGATTTTGCATTAGTTTTACATGCTTTAACAATCTCATTAGTTGGCTCAATTTGCAACCCATAAGTTGCAGCATCAACAGCTGCATAGGCTGTTCTTGTTGCCAAATCCTCCAATCTTTTCTTCATGCCACTGTTACCAAAGTTTGGCTCAAGAGGAAGCCCGGTTTCAGTTGCATGAATTTTGCCATCCTTCCAAAAGACTAATTTTTGTGCTTCCACTTCACAGAATGCTCCGCACTCCCTCTTGTCATGCTAAAGGCTATCACACCAAATGCAGCATCTTTTAAAGCCTTCTCATGCAGGTCTTTGGGTGGCTGACCGACCCCTTTCTTCTACTTTAACATCAAGCCTTTCTACTTTAGAATTAATTTCTGTTAAATTAAGATGGAGATCCCGCATGCTTTTAATTAACTCATCCATGACATCCTTCTTTGGTGAAGGAATGGCAAAATTTCTTGGTTGATCGGCCAAAGAGACAGGAGGTCGAGAAGCTGGAACAGGCTCCTTCATAGAATCAGTTGTTACAGGGGTTGATCCCCATCTTAGGCGCAATCGCTCTCTTCGAGCAATCATGTTAACTGCTTCAGTGACATCATTCGAAGCAGTCTTTAATCCCGACTCAGAGTCAGGGTCTTCAAGTCGGTCAGTCAATTTCTCCTGAAGAGAAGAATCTACAGCTTTTAAAAATGACTCAATCTTTTGACTTTCCATACCTTGTTGGTCATCAGGATCTAGTTGGGCAAATTTGCTTTAAAACTCTCGATGAAGAGCAGTAGCAGTTAGACCCTTACTGGGCCTCTCGACCCAATTGGTGAAGATTTTCTTTGTCATAAGGCCAGAATCTTCAAGGAAAAATTCTTCTCGAAGAGCCTTTTTGAACACAGTCCATCCAGCATCTTTTTGTACCTAATTACCCACACCTTAGATTCAACATATAAAAACAGCTTCTTTGATTATCTCTTGATAAAAATTCATTACACATCTTTATCTCATGACATAAAGACAGAGTAAAGCAATTACTTCTCAATAGTTCTTTAGGAAAAATAACTTTTTACAATGTTTTCTGTTCTAGCTAGATATGATGTCAACCTAAAGGTATTATTCTCTCCAAGTTCAGTTTCTAAACTAGAATTGGAACTTCCAGGATACTATCTGGAATTTGAAGGGTAGTTGGCAGTTTGTAAGATTCTAAGGAGTTTATGACCAGATCCCCCTGGTATCCTCACCTCCTCATGTCAACTAGAGTTCCCTACTATAAGACCATTCACACCATGATTGGTATATACTTGCTAATGCAAAAACAAAAAAAAACCCCTTCGAGTAGATTTATCCACACTGGCCTTGGGGAGGTCTAGCACCATCAAAGAACATTGCCTTAGTCACAACATTCTGTGTTCATCGCTCAAAATATTGCCTCGATCTTGGTGATCTGTACTCGATCATCCATCATTTACCCTGACGATTTAAGGAAAGTTTAGTATCTAACTTACAACCACAACCATCTTATTTTGAATGCCTTATACATAACTTTTAAAAAATTTATTTCCGAGACAAATCTTGTCTTCCCAAAAATAATAATATCAAGGCAAAACTTAGCATAAGTGTCAATATCTTCCAATATTCTTCTTGGATTGCCCTCCCCTTGGGATCTAGTTCGGATTGAATCTAAATAAGAACTCTATTTTTGAGAACAACTCCCATGATGGTCTTTTTCTTTTCTCAACAGAGTTCGTGGGTCTTTGCCCGCAATAATTTAAAAAAATCTTGGTTAGTTTTATCACAAAAAGTATTCTTTTAATAGTTACACTTCAAGACCTTTTTTATATATGAAGAATTAGCGTCTATGTTTATCCATAAAAGGTTCCATAATATGAATAAATTTTTTAAAGTCTTTTTAGGAAATGCAATATCTTCCTTGTACTTCTCCTTGGTACATCTCATACAAACCCAAATTATCCCTTGGAATTTGTGGTTAAGAATTTCTCTAAAAGATTTTATGCAGGAGATTTTTTAAAAAAACCTATTTTACAAATGCATCTTTTTGTTACAACTCATAGGATGATGATCTAGTAGCTACCTTTAATATCAAAATATGGTACATGGGGATCTACAACAAGTGCTTGGTTGATGGTACTCGACGCAACTACGTTTGTAATCCCAGTACTTGCCATTTCATTTGTAATGGTCGCACCCGCAGCGTTATTAGCAGCTCTTGCCTCTATGACCTTCATAATTTTCTTCTTCAGACCATGGTATTTAATCAGGAGATTGTAGAGGAGATTTGGAAATAGAGCTTGGGTTTGTCACAATCGGATTGATGGGGGATGGCGATCACTAGGAATTGAGAAAAATCAAGTAGAGTCTTGATTCTATAGGGAAATGAAGGTAGAAGGGATGGGGATTCGATTCCAAGAGCCGGTAGCGGAGTATCCTCCTTGTCTTCGTGACAAGAATTCTCGTCCTTGTGCTCCCCTTGCCCCACTCCCTCTTGCTCTATACTCTTGGTTTGAGAAGAGTCTTTTCTCTTCGATCAGACTGCCCCTCCACAATGGCTCCTCATGCCCCATATTTATATTTAAATTGAAGAAGAAGGGTTTTATGGGTTGTGGCCAAGAAGAGGAGATCTTTGTGGAGGGTATCTTGGCAATCCAGCAATCTTGAAGCTTTCAAGATGCAATCTGATGCTGGTGATCTGATCTTTGAGGTCTAGAGAGGCTGCTAGAGATGCCATGACTGATTCACCTGGCTCTCGGATGATCTTGCTCCAATCTAGGCCTCTTGTCGAATTGAGAAAAGGGGGAGATTGGTGGAGTCTTCTATTAAGATTAAGGAGGAGAATTTAGGCTTTTCTTTGTGCTTTCAACATCTCCCAATTTTGGAAAGAGAGGGAGAAATTGGTGCCATTTTTTCATTAAATAAAGGGGGGGGGGGGGGGGTAGCCAGTTCGTCGACTTCTCTTTCCCATAAGCTTTCTTTTTAAAGCTTAAGCTTTAAAGCTTTAAGTTTTCTCTTACTTACTCTCCTAGTCATCTAAGTTTTAAATGTGCTTAGTCAGTTTTCGACTTATGGGTCATGACCATTGTGCGTATGGCAATTCATGTGAAGGGTGTTTGCTAATTTTATCAATCCTAGGTGTTGAGTTACGAAATTTTGGATTATTTTATTTGAGACTCCCTTCTATCTAATGGTCTAAACTCTCTAATCCTAATTGTGGGAAGTTGAGAAGATTGAAATTGAAAGTCAAAATATCACATAGTCACTAGCTATGCCATCTACAGTAGCTTATAGGAGCTTGCTCTTAACCTTTAGAATGGAAAAATGAACGACATCTTGAATGTCTTTATTTTCTTGCTCTAGTTGCTCGCACTCGTGTGCATACTTGATCAATGTTTCAAGATACATTTGAGCAAAGAGCTCAAATGGTTGAACCTTATTGAGTTGATGCTACTTAGATCCTAGACATCACACATGAAAATGAGTAAACATACTAAACATAAGTATCTTAGCATATGAAAACTAAGAAACTAATATTTCCAAGTCCATTTACCTTCAAAACTAGAAAAGGAGTTATGGCCATTAGTTGTACAAGAGTCTTCCTCTTAGTTGAAAGTTGAATCTAGAGAATAGAGCGAGGATTGAAATGTTGGTATTCATCCATGCAAGTGCCACCAATCGAGTTGATACCTGCCTAATCAACAATAGTTTCATTGTCAAAAACTCTCAAAGAAAAGATAAAACACTATGATGAGCAAAGTGTTTTGGTTCTAAATCTTGAAGAAAGAGTCATTGCATTTTGGTAGCTTAGATTATTTCTAGACACAAAACTCTTTTCAAGCACATATACTTTACATTGATGACACAAAACTCCTACATCAAGCCTTCTATTCAGCTTTTAGTTCTCTTCAATCCTCAAATTTCTCCTCTTTATTACTTCTCAATTGTCAATGCTCAACCCTTCAAATTTTCCAAACTATACATTTATATGTGCTATCATCACTAATTTCATGTATGAACAAGACGAAGTTAGCCTTTAGCAACCATTTGAGACCTCCACATAGAAGTTATGACATTCATGTTTAAGATTTACTATCAAAATTCCCTAAATGAGGTGTTGTTTCTCATATGCCTATTACAATGAACTAGAAAACTCATGCTTTTCCTCTATATTTAACCTACAACATGGTCAAAATAGATACTTTAATACTACAAATATTGCACCTCTTAGAAACACAATATTAACTAGTTCTCTCCTTATTATAGTGCACTAAAGAAATGATTGTGAGGCTTGGCTGAATCTCCGTGATTGGTGGTGTAAAGTCCTTAGCCATAATTAGTCACACTTTAGGCTAGTATGGGAGCCACTGGACTGGCAAGACCCATGGATCACTTATTTCTCAAGCATTTCAAGCTGAATGCTAACGGCTATCTCTCACCTAGCCGTACACACTCTCAATCCTACAAATGTAGTGAGCTTACCTTGATGCCCGATTGAGTAGCCTCTTCCCTCAAGCACTCCGGTAGCTCCATGATCCGAGATGCGAGCTCAAGCAAGCTCAATCCTCTACCTTCAAGCTCCATCCTCCATAGCCGCGTGCGCGACAAGAGAAGAGAAGAAGAGGAAAGAAGATGGAGAGCTTCTGCACCACGGTCCCTCACCACCCTCACAAACTCACTCCCTCTCTCAGTCACAAGCACAAGCACAAGCAAGGAGAAGAGAAGAAGAGAGCCAGTTTAGCCACACACCAAGAATGAGCTCTTTCATTCACTTTTTGGTTTTTATACATGTCTTGATCTCTTTGGGCACCCATCCCCTTTTTACATGACCGAACATCTTGCCAAGTGAAAGAAAATATGGATCTAGAGCATAGCACTAACTATGGAGGATGGAAGTCAGTAACAAGACTCATAGTGACATAGACAAGAAGACAAATTGTTGCTGAAGTGAATTAGGTTCCAAGATGTAGGCTCATAAACACAATCTTAAGCTGACCATGATAGAGACTCAGAATGAAGTACATAGTACTTTAAATAGCATTGCATTAAAAAGTGAAATAAGTACATGCCTTTATAACTTTTCAACTTCTCCACTCTCCTCACTGTGCATATGGGATTCAAGACATTGATGAGGATGAGGCAATAACAGTGCTACTTGCCAGTGTTAATCATGAACCATATGAGAACCTTGTTTCAACACTAAGTAATGTTCCCAGTCTCTCACTCAAAGATATTGAGCGCTCACTGCTTGATGGAGAAAGCAAATTTAAAAGCAAAGCTGTAAAAGAGACCAACTCAAGGGAAAATCTCTTATACACCAAAAGAGCTACTGGACCCAAGCAAAGAGGTCAAGGATTCAACACCAACAATAGAAGTTGGATGACATGTCATTATTGTGGTAAGACTCACCATATTGCCAGTGAATGTTTTCACAAGAAAAGAGCATAGCAGATGCAGAATGACCACCACCAAGGTCAATTCATGAATGAAGAATATGCTTCCACTACCATTAACAACTCTCACAGATTGTTCTAAGGAAAATTGTTCCCGTAGTGGATTTTCTTTGTAAAAACCCTTGCCAAAGATGTAAATTCTCAAGCTTTAACTTGACTAGGCTGCCTATGAGCTAGTCTCTCGGGCCATGTTATTTGTAGGGGGGCAAAAGCCAGCAAGTGTAGGGACTCATCATTTGAGACCGGGGGGTGTTGAGAAATGACAAATGATGTATGCTCCAGGAAGAGCTGTCATGAATCCCATATACATAGTGAGGAGAGTGGAACAACCCAATTTCTATAAAGCATTGTACTTGACTATCAATTTCATATGGAATGAATACAATGTCATGATGCTTTGTACTTTCAGTTAAGTGTCTTGTCTTTGTCAGTCCTACACAAGATTGCATTTATGAGTCCAAGCTGCCATCTTGGAACCTAATTCACTTGTGTAATAGTTTGTCTCTACTTGTCTATGTCATCATGAGCTTGGTCTTCATCTTCCACCCGCCATAGCATCTGCCATGCTATAGATCCGCGACTTTTGACACCGTTAACCCCATTCCTACACTCCCCACCAAATCTCCCCTTGCCATCGGTTTCTCCTCCCTAGCCCATATTCCTACCCCCCATCCGTAACAAAATCCACATCCTCCACCACATAAATTCATGCCATCAATGACCCCACCACTAAACTCTCTTCCCCTCATAGTGCAATCTATTTGTAGGTGATCATGCATTGGTTTTTGCGAGTCTATGGTTCGTGTGTGCATTTCTGTGGTTCTTTACCCCCGTTCCCACACGAGGATGCATGTGGGGCTTTGTCTGTGTGCCATAGGGCTCCTTGGTGAAATTCACGAGTAGCGTAGTGAACCATGCTATCCATCTTCCCGCTAATTTAAACTTGTTGTAAACCTTTAAACACAAAAATAAATAAATAAACTCACCACAAAACAAAAACAAAAACAAAAACAAAAAACACACAAAGAAACAAATAAAATAAAAAATAAAAAATAGATAGAAAAACAAAAATATAGCTACAAATTTTTGGATGGTAAATCTCATTTGAAAAGTATATATATATATATATAAACTAGAAAATCCATTAAAAACCTAAATTTTCCATTAAAAAACTTTATAAGTTCACAAAAATTTAAAAAAATATTTTAAAAAACTTGTAAGATCCCATTCAAAATTCCACAATTTTTATTACTATTGCCCTTTCTAAATTGGTTAATTTTAACCTAATAAAAAATAAAAAATGATTAAATATTAAAAATCAATAAATATAAAATATAAATATAAAAAATATGCATGGCATGTTTTTTGTCTTTTTCTTCATGTTGTGCTAGATTGCATTTTGGTTTCCTTCATGGATGTGGCCATTCCTTTTTAAATGTGTGCATTTAGATTAGGGTGCATACACACACTTGCAGGTATCAAAATTTTCATTTTTTTCGTGCATAATAAAACACATTTAATTCCTAAAATGAACCAATCTAATCACATTTTCCACACACATCTGCACCCAATACACCATTAAATTTAAATAAAATAAACTGCCATTCACATTACATGCGCAAAGCATACACATCATAATTTGTAATAAAAGAAACCAGTTGTCACTTATGCACATAGCACTGGCCAAAAAGTGTTACACATACAATAATTTTTAGTTAATGAGTTTTGCATTTGGAGACCCTATGAGTTGGAATCACAATCATGGGTTGCGATTATTTTAATAAAGGTTGCAATGGGTAATTAAATAACAATGATTTTCTTTTTTAAGGTTTATCACCTAATAAGACTTTCACCCATTGGAAATATTTTTTTAAGAAATCCACCGTAAATTAAAGCTAAATCTACCTCACTTGTCATTGATCACTAATTTAATGAACATGCTATGTGGAAGTGTGGGTGACGTAATCTCCTAGCAATCGATGTCGACATGATGAGTTCAATCTTGCTTTAGTAGTGTCTATATGTTGTGGTTTGTCTAGTTTTCAATATTCTGTTAGTCACAATGTTGCAATCAAGGGTACGGTATGTATGTTTTGTTGTTTTTATTAAATGATACTACAAGGATTAGGATACATGTATATTATATCTCATGAACCTTTCAAATGCACATGTAGCTAGCTCATGTCAAAATTTCTGTAAGATGTGGTTTGTTTGGGGTGGTTAGTGGTTCTATGTATGAGCTAATACTTTGTCAATCTCTTATTTATTTTTATTATGTTGTTTTGCAGCTATTTTTTTTGTTTGTGTGGTGTGGTGTGTCTTGTTATCATCTGAATGGCACCTCAACTCATTCAATATGTTCCTCTCGTCTATAGACATTATTCTCCACGGTTGAAATCGGACCTTATTATTAAGGCCAAACTTTTCAATTTTGTGACAATTTCATTGCCATTGATTCCAGATGATCCTACTTTGTGTGATGAGTTCTTATCATCTTACAACAAAAGCGGGCTAGTTTAGTCCAAGATACCATTGTTACAATGGCACCCACATGTTTGGGGAAGGCTTTAATTTGTCTCTTCCTTACTCTGGAGAGGTCTTCTTAGTAGCCTCTCAGCTCTTAGCTAATGAGTATATTATTAAAGTATTGCAAAAACAAACCCGTACCATCTTGGATCCTAAGAAAGCTCACATCACCTTAGGCGTGTTGGTGGCAATGATCTCATACCTATTTTTTAGAGGCTGTTGTGTCAATTTCTTTAGAATAGGTTCATGCTTCCTAAGACTCCATCTAATTACCTCTCTAAGGAGTTATTCAATATGTCTAGAACAATGCTTAAAGGAGTGATCATTGACCGAGTTCGTACCTTTGTGCGAAAATGGTTCGACATTTTATCAAGGTCCCTAAGGGTAGCATGACTAATGTCACCTATGGGTCGTATTTCTATGCTTTTCTAACATATTCTACCCATTCCAAGGAAATTCCACCACCTTTTGAAACCCTTCCAATGGTTCCTCCTCCTTTAGAACACATCCTTGAAGATAATGATTCTCCTCCTCCTTTGGCGATCCAAGGAAAGGCTTAAAGAATGTGGCCAAAACTCTTCCAGTTACAATTCCTCTAGTGTCAATCCTTACTACGTCAGGAAGTGCTCTTTTTGTATGTCTTACATCTACAAATTTGTTTAGGGCACACATGGATGGTCATATAGAAATATTAGTTCCTTTTTTGCACCACATGGTAGCCACTGAGATGCCATTCATTTCTTGTGTAAGAATATTCAAAGCTCCATTGAGATATTGGTTATTGCTTGTATTCAACACTTATATGAGGAGATGCAACAGTCCAAGGAGGAGTCATGCAAGGCCACTACAGAGCTTTCCTATACTAAAGAAACCCTATCTAATCTATTCAAGCAAATGGAGTACGATATTAAATTGTTAGAAGGCCAAAAAGTGGAGATATCCTCTTTGCAAGCTCAATTAACTGAAGCCAAAGCTCGGAAAGCTATTGTTACACTGAGAAAAGAGATAGTATTTTTAATGAAAACTAGGAGTTCCAAGCTTTGATTGCTACATAGGCAATAGAGTTACCATCAACAAACTCCATAATTGATAGTCAAACTACTTAGATCAAGGAACTAAGAGAAGAGTTGGCTCAGTTACGCTCTGTTCCACTAAGTCCTAGTGTACCCCCAATGCTTTCTTTGTCAGATATAGACTTGGTTGCTCTCCAATGTAGTGCAATATTATGTTTGCTATTTCAAGCCAAGGTGGAGAGGATACAATCTAGAATGGACCTTTTTTGGATCTATATTAGTAATTTATGGAATATATCTCACTAGATCATTCCTTTCTTGTGCATTATCAACAATAAAAGCTAGACTTTTAAATAAAATTTTCCACTATGGACTTGTGTCCTCCAAAGGATGGATGGAGTGGTCCTTGGTTATTTGATCTTCTTGTGGAAGTGGCTAGAATGGTCTTCGAAGCCTATATTACACCTGACATTATGTTGATGGCTTACATATATACTTGAGGTGATCTTGTGATTTCGGAGGATGAGGATTTGTCTTGGTATATGGAGGATATCATTTTGCATGCTTTCCTTTATATTTGATATTTGGAGATACGGATAGATGACATTTTCCAAGCTTCTTCATCCAAATTGGCTGACTTTTCCCTGAAGTTTCTTGGTATCCAATGATAGATTCTATTACCTTGAATTATTGATAATTGAAGGTCTCTGTGCATTTACAAAATACTAACCAACTGAGGGAGGATCGTTTAGCCTACATTTCTACACAAACTCCTTTTGACACATCCTTCTTTGAAGCTTACAATCGTCAATTTGTTTTAGATCCACCAGTATCTTCACTCGTTTATTATCAATAGATGGCCCATAGATTTGATTAGTATTTGTCCATTGACTCACCATATTATTCCTTCTCTTCTTTTTCAATCTCAATTGGATCCCCAAATTCCTATTTTTACTTATTGTTCGTTCATCGTAGATTGCGTTTTCTCACCTTCTCCTTCTTGTTCTCCACTGTCTACTACATCCATTTTTCCAACATATTTGTTAGCTCCTTTCTTATTAGATTATGTTAAATTGTCTAAATCTCCATCTTTAAGCCTTTCTTTTTTTTTATGATTTTGCATATCCATCACTTCATCCTTTAATGGTCATTCCCCTTCATTCTTTGATATATTTTATTCCTAATCCACCTCAGTTAATTAGTATCCACTCAAGTTTTGATTTGCAGATATCTAGACATAGAGGATACAATTAGGCAGATTTGTTAATGGATCCCCATATTAATTGACCTATCATTCAAGGGGAATGGAAGGCTGCTATACAGGCTTATCAAAGTTATTTGTAGTTTTCCCAAATATATTGTAAATCTACTGATCCTTCAGTTAGATTGGCTGCTCATTTTTCTTGATATGTAGTGTACATGCATCATCATTCTCATAATGATCAAAAGCCAATATCTAAATTGTGCATTAATGCTAATGTATATATTGATCCCCATCAGTTGGACATATTGTATTTCCACACTCTATGTCTTTCGAGCAAATATCTTATACTTGTGGAGAGAATGTGTTTATTTGCATGTCTTTCAAAATCCTCCCAAGACATTTATGGATGAATCCCTCTCCATAGATAGATTTTGAAACCATCAAGCTTTTAAGCATGATACACTCTATTAATTCTTGATGTATCTTTGATGAACCATAATTATATATTATATTTTTTGGAGGTGCCATTCAGGTGACTATTTTATATCTAGTTTGTGTATATGGTGTGTAATTGTGTATGAAGGGGTCGTGGTTTGCTAAAGTTGATCGAGATGGTAGTTCTTTAGTGCTTGGTTTTGATAAATTGAAATGAACAGATGAAGAAACCTATTATATCATTTATAATTTTTTTAATATTTTATCTTTTTAAGATAAGTTAATGGATAAAAGGTGTTATCCTTTTGTTAAAATAGTTTTCTAGATGCAGGTTATTAAAAAAGGTTGTGGATTTGTTCAAGCTAGAGTTGATGATTGAAAATGGTTTTTTTAGAGCTTTTATTCTGTTTTTCCAAGGTCGCAAGGACACTCCCTGATTAAGTATGGGGATATGTTGAATGTTGAAATGACTATATTTCTAGATAGTTTTTGTTGGATTTTAGGTGATTTTTGTTTGATTTTTTGGTTGATTGATTGGTTTTTTGATGGTTTGAAAGTATTCTGAAGTGTGCTAGAATGGATTAGGTAGGTTTGAGAAGATCATAATGGTTTTTAGTTGAGTTATGATGTGTTGATTGATTCTATGGGATGTGTGTGTGTGTGTTTGATTCTGATAGGTCTATTTTGATATGTTTTCTTTCTATTTGAGAGATTATGATTGTAGATAAGTAGTTTGAGGTATGATTGAGGGTGTACTGGATGGTTTTTAATGGTTTGATTTGGTTTTGGTTTGAACTCTATGGTCTTTATGCCTTCTGTAGACCTTCTGTAGTGTACTAAAAATGAGCTTTTATATGCCTTCTAGTGTCTTCTATATGCTTCTATAAGTGTTCTAATAGATGGATGCTTAGCTTAGGGGTGTTGTCTAATATTGGAAAGAGAAGAATGTAAGCTCTTAAAAGCTCGAAGAAGTTGGAACATTAGTCGATGAAGACTTGAACTAAAGATTGAAGTGATAGTGACATTAATGAGCTCCCAAGGGTCAATGCAGTGGCTTTGGTGACCCTTCCTATTATAGGTATACATCTTGGGAAGGGTATCCATGATCAAGAGAGGATTATTGAGGGTGATTATTTGTAATTATCATGTACTATTGAGAGAGATCATATGTAAGAGAGGTAATGTATAAGAGATAGTCAATTTCTATGAAGAAACATTGTATCTACATGAGAGAGATTGAGAGAAAGACTATGGGGATTATAAAGATGATGAAATATGAATACAATGTGATGAATTCCATTCAAAGATAATCATTCCTTTTTAGTGTTTTGGTTCTTTGGCAATTTCTATGAAGAATATGTTGAAGTTTTGTTGTGATAAATTGGTGGGAGATTCACTATGTAATATTGCATGAAGATTGGTTGTTCTTGGTGTTCTTTTTCTTCTTGTGGTTGATTAAAGTATAAAGAACATGCTTGTTAGTGAGACAAGTTAGATTTTCTTGTAGTATTTTTACACACTTCTTGAGGTGTGGAAGCCATGTGAGAATGACACAATGGAAAATCTACAACTCACTAAGCAAGCACTCAAGCAAAATTTGGAGATGGCAATTACCTAGTGAGAGTACAACATGACAAAGAAAGAGAAGGTGGAAAGGCTTAGAAAAATGGAGCTTATCTGCTCAAGAACGTGCCTAAACCATAGAAGAACCACCACCATCACCACTTACATTTTATGTGTGATGGTTGGAAAATTTCAGCAAGTGTTTGGCATTAGCATGATTCAATAAAGTGGCTAATGTTGTTTGTACTATGATGCCTTTTGGAAAGCTCCAATGCACTATATTTTGCTTTGGCTCATTGTAGAGAAATCTAGGATGATTGCGAGGATTTCAAAGGGGGATGGTCTATAAAGAGGATGCAAAATGTTATTACTTTGCTTACCATTTGATCAAAAGTTTATCAAATGTGTAAATGTGACTTGCACATGTGAGATGCATGTCAATTATTTTAGCATGGACCCAAGACCTCGAGATATTAGTTACTGCCAAAGAAAAAAGTTGTAATAAGTTATGCTTGATAAGTACTAGGTGGTACCCAATGATAGATTTGGGCCTAGACCAACTTATTGGTCACTAATGTTAGTGGAGACATTAGAGCTTATGCATTAATTACTAAATTAATGTCAATCCAAGGGTCAATGAAACTTAGGAGACAAATTGGCCTATACAGTTTAAT
Organism: Lygodium microphyllum; assembly: GCF_053477565.2. NCBI lineage: Eukaryota > Viridiplantae > Streptophyta > Polypodiopsida > Schizaeales > Lygodiaceae > Lygodium > Lygodium microphyllum. The sequence continues at coordinate 36,203,795 of NC_141140.1, read as the reverse complement.
TATCGATTGGTGAAATTGATTTTATCTGGGTAACCAAAATAATTATTAAACTAATTTTTAAAATTAACATTCTAAAAATTAATTTAATAAGATGAATAATGGTGGAAAATGGGATTAGAAGGTTACCACTTTGCAAAAACTTGCCCATGCAAGTAGAAAAAATATTTTTGAGGCTAGGAGAGAGAGAGAGAGAGAGAGAGAGAGAGAGAGAGAGAGGTTGTCATTATTGCTACAACAATTCATAGGCCATTTCCAACTAGCAAGTGACCCTCCAAGAGCTGTTGACATGTCCAGAAGAGACTATAACTTTAGATGACAACAATTTGAGGGTTGTTAGCCATGTAACATCATATTCGAGGCATTTCATTAGAGGAGAAATCTTTCATTGATGCCTAGATAGGGTAATAGTTGATTTCTTCTATTTTCTCACAACAATGGAAGTCTAAATTTTCTCTATCTTTAGCATTGTCTCTCATCCTCTAGCTTTCTCTCAAGTTATCTTAGCAAAATCTAGCCATTTAAGTCATCAGAGGTGGAGATTTTGGTTAATCTCTACTCTAAAGTTGAATTTAGAGTAGAAATTGGGGTTAGACAATTGCCTTGGGATGGATACTTAGAATTGAGGATCTAAGACTTGAATTATAGTAGTTGGAATTGAAAATTTTCAAGGTCAAGAGTTGGCCAACTAATTTCAACTTGGGACTAAATATGTCTCAAAGTGAAGGCCAATTTTCCAACCCAACTAAGGGGCAAATTGGTTTGAAGGCTTGCTAGTCTCTAATGCCAACAAGTATTTCTGGTCATTAATGACAACATTTGGATTAGTGGAGGAGATTAGTGAATCTTAGTTTTACTCCATCCATTTGCAATAAAATATAAACAAATACCAAAAGGGGCATTGGTTTTGTGACTAATAGGTTGTTCATTGTCCAAGATTTAGGAGGTGGTGTGCAATTCAATTTATGTGAATTGATTACTTGCTATAGTTATTGTTAAATCATGTTATTATCATCCCATTCAAGAAGGAAGGTTGGTTTCAATATGAGATAGGTGTAGATGGTGCAATCTACTTAGGTTAGCATGCACTATCGTTAGTGGGATACAGTCCAAGATATAACGCACTATATAGATTATGGATATGTAGTGTCTTGAGCATACTGCACTAGGATGACATGCATCAAGAAGGGTAAGCTCAACTTACTAATGCAAGTGTGCATTAGGGTGCATTAGTGTGCAATGCTACTAGTGCATGGTGTCATGTGGATAGGTGTTTAGTGTGTTGGGGCTATCTCAATGCATTGGAATTGTGCACCTTGTACGGGGGTGGTGCATAGGACGATGAGCTATCATTCAACATATAAGAGGTGAGCTAGGGATACACTTGAGTTGTGGGGGCACATTTATGATGCACCATGTGTGCTACCTAATTCTTAGAGAAAAAATAGCAATCAATGATTAAAAAGATTACCCTTGTGTTCTAAACAAAGATTACTCTTTTAATACAAACCTTGTTGTACATCCCAACTGCACACTTGATTTGAGTAAGTGTGGTGTCATGAAAGGAAGGTTAGTGGAGAACGATGGTTGTGCTTAACATGGAGATAAGGGCAAGTGGTGGAGGTGAAGATCAAGGTGTTGATGGTGGTCTATCTTAGGCAACTAGGGAGAAACTTGAACCAATCAATGGCACCCAAAATAGTTAGCTAGTAGCCAATCCCGCCAAGCAGCAATCTCCTCCTCTCAGTTGCAATACAAGTGGCCAAGAAACTTCCAATGTTTTTTGTCATGGCCATTGATGGTAGTTGCCCAAACTATCATGTAGTGAATTCTTTAGGGCTACAGAATCAGGTGACAACCTTGGAGTAGTAGGTAGCTACCCAAAATGCCAAGGTAGCATGTTCTTCTTTTTATCCCTTGTTTCAAAGTTTTCCAATAGCAACCCCAGTTTTCATGCATGCTCTCTCTCTCTCTCTCTCTCTCTCTCTCTCTCTCTCTCTCTCTCTCTCTCTCTCTCTCTCTCTCTCTCTCTCTCTCTCTCTCTCTCTCATGTTTGATTATTTTGGGCATGAATAGATTTGTGCCTTCATGGATGTGGGATGTAGGGATTGAACTCATGCACCCATTGAACTGAACCCACACACTATCCACTATGCCATGACCCCATTGGAAATGTTTGATTATTTTTGTTTCAATCAATGGTTTACATCAAGAGTGTCTACCATCTTTAACCAAAATGACCACATATTTACTTACACCAATGTTCAAGCTTTTGTGGTCTCCCTTTAATAGTTATAAACATATTTGAGCATGAGTTCATTCAAATCACAAAAAGGGAAAGAAGATGTTTTCATCACCTTATGAGTCCTTTTGATATAGAAAGATGCATTTTCCCATTCTATTATATGAGGTTATAGTGGACTTTTAGTTTGTACTAACAACAAAGATGCCACATCCCACCAAAAACAACCATCGACATTTTTTAAACATTAACTTGCATGTGTCATCTTAACTATCAAAGTATGTCAAGCATCACATATTGAAGCTAGGTAAAAAGCATCAACACCTTGTAAATTGAATAATAATTTTTTATAAAATTGAAAGGTGAATCATCAATATATGTGCAAGCTCATTTATTCTACATAGTACAATAGCATCATGTGGACTATAAATGTTGTTAAGCCAACATGCATCACATAGTATATCTCCTACTACAACAACGTGAAATTTCAATAAGTCAAATTCTAAGATTTGGTTTATTTCATCTAGAAGAGTTTCCACCAAATCTTGTTTATTTCCTTAGCAAATATATATGTAGTTAGATCTTAGAAGGCAAATTCTAAGCAATTAGAATTTGTTTATTTTTAGTTACATGCAAAATTTGTAATAAGATTTATGAAATTTTTCAACTCGCATTATTTATGGCCACAACAATGGACTGAAAATTGAGCTTGGCCTTTTTGAGTGGAACAAATGACTCATTAAAGCAATAAGCTCAAAAACTTCTCTAAAGTTAGCTTAGATAGATCAAGTGCTTTACAAAGTGAAGAAATACATGACAACATGATAAACCCTTGATGGCTTTGCAAAGCTCTTTAACAATGGTCCATGCATTACTCCCTAACTAAATAAAGAGAAAAATGGTGATTGACTTGACTTGATAAATCCCGTCCGTAATAGATTTTGAATTTTGTTGGCTACTTCTTCCCTTTTCATACATAACCTATAGGGTTTTGTTGATTGGCTTTGCATTTTGGATTGAATCAATATATTTTCATCCAATTCTCTTATGGAGGAGGTAGGATAGAGGACTACATATGATATGGTGATCCTAAAAAGCTTGTCAAGTTTAGGGTCTCTTGTGCCATTGGTAAGTGTTCTTCATTCTCATCACTTTACTTAAGCTAACATAAGTAGATGTGGAAGCCAAACACTTGAAATTCCTTTCAAAGTGGTGAGAGGTGAGCATAGGAATGTCACCCAAACAATGTGATTCCACTTTTTTTGTAGCAACCACTACATTCATACTTATGTGACTAAAATCCATCGCAAACTTTTTCAAAATGTCCAATCAATCATATCTGAGGGGGTTGCATCGATAGAAAAATTATATAGGCATGTAAGATTGGTATGAGAACTCAAAAGATAAGAAAATAGGGGCATCCCTTCAAACTTCTATGTTGAAATCTGCTAGTTGCCAATTGCCTTATCATAAGATTAGTAAATCTTAAGGAATGAGTCTTAAGATTTGTATAAATTGATCAATGATCTAGTAGTATGTGGATGCCTCTTACATCCACAAATTCATTTACCATGAGGTTCATGACTCATATACTTGGAAGTAGCTTCACTAGTGATGGAACAAAGAGCCAAATCACTAAAAGGGGCCAATTGATATGACTTTTAAGCTTTTGCACCTAAGTCCTTTGTCCTCTTCCATGATTCCTCCACTTCATTATCTTGTTCTTCATAGGACCATGGTGTGTGCTCACTTTACCTCCATTAGACTTGCATTATCTCTATGATTAGTTGTCCATTTTTCTCCATGTTTGCAAAAAATGCATTCTTTATATGTTCATTCAAAGGGTTCATATGTGTTAGATGTTATACTAAGGTACGAGCAAAAAAACTTACACACACACACACACACACACACATACTTTAAAAGAAAAGTATTTGTATGTTAGACTAAGGTCTAAGAAAGAAAATTTTGTATGATGATTCAAGACAAAATACCAATACTTTGAATAAATTGATTCTCAATCATGTGTGTGTAGGGACACACACACACACACACACACACACACACACACACACACACACACACACACACACACACACACACACACACACACACACACACACACACACACACACACACACACACACACACACACACACACACACACACACACACACACACACACACACACACACACACACACACACACACACACACACACACACACACACACACACACACACACACACACACACACATAAATGCTACAGGCAGAAGGAATCTCCAATAGCAATCGACAGTGATGGGACATGAGCCACCTAGGCTAGATATGTGGGTTGTGAGGGAGGAGGAAAGATGAAAACCATTCTACCTTTTATTAAAAGGGTTTGAGCCCCATGGCTTCATCCAATAGGCTCCCCCTTCCATGTCAACCAAAGTTGGGGGCCCATGCTGAAATCTATCCCACGTTGATGTGGTTGTAACAGCCCTGTGCATGGTGGATCTAGTAGGTTTGGTTGCATGCACCTATGATAGCAACCCTCGAGGCTAGAGAAAGCAGCATGTTGTTGCTCTTGGTGGTGGAGTGGATGTTGGAGGTTGTAGGTGGACCTCTGATGATGGAAGGGAGGGAGCCATAGATGATGAAAAGGAGATGGGAGGTTAAGTCCTCCATCCTTTAACCTCAGGGTTTTTTCTCTTTTTCATAGATATTAATAATAATATTATTATTTTATTGTTAAAAATATACACCTATACTTGTGGGGACTCTCTCTCTCTCTCTCTCTCTCTCTCTCTCTCTCTCTCTCTCTCTCTCTCTCTCTCTCTCTCTCTCTCTCTCTCTCTCTCTCTCTCCACTATTCTCTATCCCCCATATCACCTATGCAATTGTTTGTATGCATAGTCTCACAACATTGTATCAAAAGATGAAGTCAATAAATCCTTTCAATTCCTTTAAACTTGTGGTGGTACTCATCATTTTTTTAACAATATCATTAAAGAAAGTGTAAAAATAAATGCTAAGTAAATCCTATCTATAACTTGATTTTTTTACCATGAATCACTACTATAAATTCCAATGCACCTAAAAGAAAACAAGATCCATGCATTTGACCAATCAAATGAAAATGAACTAATTGTGTGTATTTAAGAGTTGATGCATGTGCACCCCCTCCTATTCCACAATGAATAGTATGTATGCAATTACATGGCAATGTTGATAGGTGAATCGGGTAGTCGGCCACTAACAACCCCCAAGACAACACCACAGGATAAAGACTGAGGATCTCCCCTCAACAAAACCCATGAGACAGCACCACTGAACACATGATCAAATATTCATGATCACTCACTCCTCATTGAGACTTCAACTCAACACTTAAGTCGCTTAAACCTTCAAGCTCAGATTTTACAATTTTTAGAGAGAATCTGATGCTGAAACAACCATGGCTGAGATTCTGACATGAGCTTTCAGATTCACACAACTCCTATTTTTTAGGGATGGCAACCCCACACAACAAACTACCCCACAAAGCATGGTTGCCTCAATCAATGCAAAACCAGTTGTAGATCCTTTATGTTCTTCTTTTCTCAAAGCACACATAAATACAATCCAAATACACAGGTAACCAAATCTTTATACGATGAAATTTTATGCCAATTCAACTGCTACAAGAATTTCATTGTTGTAGACTTTCCATTACTGCAACAAAGCTGAGTTTACACTGATATAGAAATGGATAACCATGATGACTTTCATGGGAAACCAGCTTGGTGACGTAAATGTTGGTGAATTCACATGTTTTCTAATAGAGCACAAAAAATGCCTCATAGAGCACTACATAGAATAGCTCATAACTTTCTAACCAGATCTCAAATTGCTAATCTTCAAAAAGGAAAGTTGTAGCTCTCTTTCCAACCTATAACTTTGTAGAACAACTTAGAGCCAAATTCTTTGATCTGTTGTCCTGAAATAACTCTACACATTCTGTAGTCCTAAAATTCTGCATGCTCTATACAACAAACACAACTTTTGTGTTTCAAAAGCACCAACTTGCAAATAGGAAGACACTTTCTTTGATTTCAGATTATCATTTTAGCATACCAGCAAATACATCTCAGCATATCTTGCATTGATGAAGAGTTGCGGGAGCTTCAAACTTTATGAACTCTGATTCATCATTTTTCTAACTACAAATTCTTCCAGATTTCCACTAACTCGAGTCCATGCATTCAACATCTGCCCATAATACATATTCTCTACCACATACCAAGTTTCAAAAGTAGAGATCCTTTACTTCCATTTTTCTCTGCTGTACTGGAAGCCTCTTGCAAACAACTAACATACATCACTCTCAATATGATGAAGAACAACCTTTGCTATCTTTCACTCATATCCATACATCAGAACTAATTTGCATACTCTATGTTCCCACACAACAGTAGAAGAAAACAAAACAAAAGGAAGACTCTTATTACCATCATTTGAAAATTTAGAGCTCGCATGAGCCCATTGGCTTCAAAAACCTTTCCATCATGCTCCATGGCTCCAATAACTTCAACTTCATGGTTTCTCTCTTCTAAAAACTTGTTCTTGTTCTTCTGAGCTTCAAATTTCTCCCTTCTCTTTAGGTTGCGAGATTCCTCTCTCTCTCTCTCTCTCTCTCTCTCTCTCTCTCTCTCTCTCTCTCTCTCTCTCTCTCTCTCATTGTGTTGTGTCAAATCCGTCTCTTCTCCTCTCTTTTTTAAAAAACTCTTCACGTTTTTTCTTTTTCCCCTATTTTACTAAGCTGTTGCTTGCTTCCCCTTAGCTGTTAGATGGCAAACATGCCCCTTGCCATGTAAAATTCCACTCGGGGACTCAAAATTAGAAGTGAGAACACATTTCCTTCTCTTCTTACATGAGGCCCGTGTCTCATAACTGAAATATCACAACCACGTGTTGAACATGCATGATACCACTTGGGATTTCCATTTATCAACCCAGTCCCGCTACAGGTAAGTGTTAGAAATACAAAAAAATTGATATTTTCATGTGTTACCCCACTTAACTCCATGCAGCATCATGTCCCCAGTTGCTCATTTTCACTCACCATGATTAGCCAACCCTTGGTTTGGAACACAAGGTGTGAACAAACCTTTATTAAAAACTTTGAAAACATTTGACAAAGACAAACATCATTTTCTGAAAATCTGCCTCATAGAGCATTGCACAGAATAGCTCATAACTTTCTAACCATCTTAGATTTGTGAGCTTCAAAAAGAAAGGTTGTAGCTCTCTTTCCAATATAGAACTTTCTAGAACAAATCAAAGCCAAATTCTTTGATATGTTGTCTTGAAATAGCTCGGCACAGCCTTTGCAGTCCTAAATTTTTGCATGCAATCCACTTCAGACATCGACCTTCCAGAGACCATAACTTTCACATTCTTGGTCGGATCAACACCAAACTTGAAATAGACCTTTAGTAGGTGTCAAAGCACACTTTAATAGGATTCTGTAGATATATTTCTTTAGATGAAACCCATTGATTCTACTATTGTGAACAGTCCCATCTAAATCTTGTAGCAAGTAAGTGCCATTTTCAAACTTTTGCTTGATGAGGATAGGTCCTTCCCATCTAACTCAAAACTCGGTTTGAAAAGTGGAATCCAAGCTACTATCATATCTCATAACCAGGATTCCCTCTACAAGATTCTTCTTCTTCAACTGTGTATTGAACCATTCCCTTCTCTTCTTAATCTATTTTTCATAACAATCGATTGCTTGTTGCCTATCCAATTGCAAGGTATGCAAGTTCAAACCTTTTCCAACTCCCAATTCTACTTGATCTAACTGATGCTTTCTTACAAACTCCATTGTAGGGAACATGACATTCATAGGTAATAAAGCATCTTGACCATATACTAACTCAAAAGGGGTGAATCATGTACTTGTCTTCTACATTGTTCTACAAGCCCACAAAACTTGATGTAGATAATTGTCCCAATCTTTAGGATGATCTTCCACCAACTCAAAGAGAATCTTCTGTAATGTCTCATTGAATGCTTCCACCAGTCCATTACACTAAGGCTAATAAGGAGCAGAAAATCTATGTTTCAAGTCTAGTTTCCCTGGTACTTATCTCAATAGCTTATTTTTTAAGCCAGGACCTTAATCTGTCACTATTTCTAGTGGTTTTCCAAATCTGCAGCATATGTCCTACATGAGGAACTAAGTTACATCCTCTTTCTTGCAATTCCTTGTAGCCTTATCTTCAGGCCATTTGGTCATATAATCAACTGTAGTAATGATGTAAGACTTTCCTATTTTTGTACCAAGCAAAGTTCTAATAAAATCCAAACCCCACTTCTCAAACAGTCCATAGGCAACAATGGCTTTAGCAAGTTCTAGAATTAGTACCCTTTTTGCATATGACTAGCAAGCATGACAACTTTTACTCCAATGAGCAACATCAGCGCTCAGACTAGGCCAAGTAAGTCCTGCTAACAGAATCTTCCTTTTGGTAAGCTCAAAACCAAAATGACCACCACACGCTTTCTCATGACAGGAAGATAAGCAAGCACGAATCTCAAAACTATCCAACACCCTTCTTAGTACATTATCAATCCCCTTCATGTACAATTGATAATTTATGAGCACATATGCCCTAGCCTTTCTAACAATGGCATACCTTTTGTATTTATCAGCCAATGACTTTAACTCCATAGTTTTTAGAAACTCTTCAATTAGGTGAAGGCTTTCCCTACCCTCATATCTAGGATTATCCACCCTCATGGCAACAATATACTGGGAAAGAGCATTTTCAACCAATTCATGAGCTCTACAGTTGTTTTCCTTGCCAATATGCCAAATTTTAAATTTTTCCGGCTGCCTCATGAGGCCTTTTATCTTAAATAGCCAATCTTTCAAAATATCTTTATTGACTTTTTCAAACAGTTTTGAAATTGTCTGACCACCAACATAACATCACCTTTTGCAACTATCTTCCTATATCCCAGTTGAATACAATATTTCAGGCCAGCATGTAAACTCGCATATTCAGCTTTCATCACCTTTTGCAACTATCTTCCTATATCCCAGTTGAATACAATATTTCAGGCCAGCATGTAAACTCGCATATTCAGCTTTATTGTTACTTTGTATCTCTTACTTTCTTGACTTCCAAAAAAGACTTCTCAGTTTTCAGCGTTCATAATGACAAAATCCAATCCTCCTTTTTTAAAACTCTTCTGTAAACTGCCATCAAAAAACAAGGTAGCATCTTTATCCTTCATCTCCTCATGAATTTGCGGATGCGAAATCAATTTTCATCTTACAACGGCCACACTTTCAACAGGTTCTTTATTTTGTCAAAATATTAGCTAAGTAGCTCTTACAATATTCTCCTTCAAACATGTAAATTCAAATTCTTGCAAAGCCAACAACCACTTAGTAACTCTTGGAAGTAGATTGCAAAACGTGTGGAAGCAAACTGAGAGCTAGTAAGTACTACAAATGGTTTTTGAATCAAGTTTGATTTCCATCTTTTAAGTGCATGTACCAGCCCCCATACCAACAATTCTTCTTCCATCCAAGCTTTTTTAGTCACTCCGATGGATTTGCTTATATAAAACACAACCCTCATATAAGACATCCCCTTTCCCTTCTGCATTAAAGTGGCTCCCCATTGCATTTTTCCCAACACTAATACTAATGAAGAAAGGTTCATCCCAATTTGGAGGCATAAGAACTGGCAAAGTGCTTAAATTTTCTTTAATCTACAAGAATGCATACTCTTCAACTTGTGTCCAAACTAAAGGATCCCTTTGAGTTGCTTTCTGTAAAGGATATACATACTCAGCCATCATATGGAATGATCTTGATAGATATCTCAACTTTTGAACAAAGCTCATCAGTTCTTTTACAAATTTTGGAGAATTCATAAGAAGTGAAGCCTCAACTTTACTAGGCTCATGTGATATACCATTAGTAGACACTTCATGACCCAAGAGTATCACTCTAGTTCTTGTTATCTTACATTTATCAAGGTTTAGTTGATTGCCATCCTCATCAAGTTTGCAGAAAACTTCATTAAGTTTTTGAGAGTGTAATGCCCTTGAGTTGTACATAAAAAAGTCATCCATAAACACCCACAAATATTTCCCAATGAACGGGGCAAATACCCAACTAACCCATCTTGAAAAGCTGGTGTATGCATCATTAGACCAAAAGGCATTACTCTATAGCAGAAGCATCCCCATGGGGTAATGAAAATTGTTTTCTTCTAATCTTCTTTTGCTATTCTAATATGGAAATATCCAAAGTATCCATCACACACACTGTAAAATTCATGACCAGCCATTTGATCCAAGATCTCATCCTAAAATGATGTCAAGCGTTTTTGTGAAAACTGAAAAGCCCTAGTCAAATTGTAATTAGGTTTGATTTTTGTTAGCTTAGTTATTTGTGTGACTGTTTGTTTTGTTGTTTGCCAATTGGATTTCTTGTGTTTGTTTAGTTTAGGATTTGTTTCTATCATTTTGTTTGATTTGTTGAGTGTCAAACTTGATAGCCTTGGTCAAGCTTGGTATTTTTTTGAACAGGATGAAGCTTGTGTTTGCCAATAGCTACTGAACATTGTGGAGCTAGGTATGTTTTCTTATCGAGACTGTTACATATCACAGGGATAATGGGTTCACGAGCACTTCATGTTACACTTGTTGATGCACTGCACTTGGGGGTCGTCTCTTGTTCTTATCAAATACCTCCATGCCATGGGTTGGGATTATGCACGTTTTGCACCATTATTGAGCACTAGCACGGCATGACGACTGTAGCTATATGCAGTAAATTTTAGATGCACGCACATAGGGAGAGCACCTATCATTAAGCACATACATTTCTTGCACACACGATATTTGGGATGCTCATCACAAAGTTAGGAACCCCTGGTTGAGTGTAAGTAGGTTGGGTGAGTTCGAGGGTCATGAAGGACGCCGTCAATTGTGAGATGGGCTGTTCATATCTGGTCAACATCTTGAGGACCATCATTTTTTAGAGTGATTGTGAGATTTTGGATGGGTGGAGCGGAGTATATTATATCTTTTTTATGAGAGTTGAGAGGTGAGGATAAGGAATTTTAAATTAATCAAGAAATTTTGTTTGCATTTTTCATAACGCACGATCACATGTAGATTTCTTCAATGCATACATTATTTTTGTGTGTAGCATCGATTGATTGGTTGCATATCATGGATCCAACATTGCATATTTTTCCAAATCATGAATGATTGGACACGAAGTTCATTTAAAAAACCATATTCCTTCTAGGGCACACTGCATAAAAAACAGGTTCATATCCAGAGAATGTTTATTTTGAAGACTCAATGATCAAAGGAAAAGATCGTACGTTTTACATTGTCAGCGAGTATTTCTTGAAGAAAAAGAGGACATGTGTGCTGAAAGTGTGTGCAATTACAAGAACAATAGGCCAAGGAAGGGAATAAGTCATCCAAGATAAAAGATGGAGAAAAATGATGCGATTTACGAAAATCAATATTTTTTCCTAGTTTTGATGGATTTTTGTAATTTTTCCCATGCTAACTTGTCAACTAGATGCGTTCTGATCATTTTGAGTACCCGAATAAGTATATTCTGAGTTCAAATGACGAAGTTATGATCCAAACAAGTTGCAAACACGCATAGAGCAAAAAAAATGAAAATAGTAAAAAGCAATAGAAAAACAAAAGCCAAAAGCTAAAAGCAAAAAGCCTAATGTGTGTGAGTGTGGATAGAAAACTATATAAGGAGATAAGAATGGAGAGTTAAGGGCCTTCCCCCTTGATTACAATTGTATTTTGTGAGAGAGGAGAGTGGAGGGTCGCATGCTAGAGTGAGCTCTTGTCATGCCAATTTGGAAGTTGGAGCTTTTGGATGTCAAAGCGCCGAGCATCGGCTCAAGGTTATTAAGGTACGAAAATATATCTCACTTGGTTTGTTTTCGAATTGTTGGTATTTTCATTGTGTTGTGGTTGTGTGATGCTCTACCCACATTTGGGTTTCTACTTGTTTTGAGCTTCAAGAGGCGTTGTTTTTTGTCTTGTTTTTATATGTGGCTTGTGGTGTATTATCGAATATTTGAATTTTTCAAGTTGTGTTGTGCATTCGACAAAGTCAATTACCCCAACCGACACTCCTTAATATCTCGTTATCGGGTTGTGAGTGAGGCTTGCTCTCAATCACCACTCGCATAACAACAGAAGAGGATAGTAGTCCCTCTTAGTCACTATATTAAGAGGCTTGAAATCAACACATACTCGCCACTTTCCATTCTTCTTTGGCATGATTACAACATGAGACACCCACTTTGCATCATCAACACGATAGATAAATTTGTCTTAGTCACTACATTAAGAGGCTTGAAATCAACACATACTCTCCACTTCCATTCTTCTTTGGCCTGATTACAACATGAGACACCCACTCTGCATCATCAACAGGATAGATAAATCCCACATCAAGAAACTTCTGAATTTCAGCTTTAAGTACATTTTCTTGAATTATACAAAGTCTCCTAATTTTTTGAGCCACTGGTTTACACCCTTCTTTCAATTTGATATGGTGCACAATGCTGTTAGTACCCCTTAGTTGGTGATATTCTATAGCAAATTTTTTTGGGTATTTTTGAAAAATAGCTGAATATTCATCTCTTTCATCATTATTTAAGCCATTTCCCAGCATATTCATAAGCTTACGCAGTCAAACATTCATTTCACATTACTGATCACATGTTTCCTACATGAGGTCTGTACTTCCTCTATCAATGTTTACAACTTTTTCCTCTCTTTTGAACCTTGGATTGACAACCCAAATAGGTCAACATCCCTAGAGAGTATGCTAGTTTCCCATTCTCTATCTTCCTCATCAAGGCTGAGATTTTCTGAATCACAACTTTCATCACCTCCAGCATCACTTTCATGTCCATTTTGAATTACGGACCCTGTTTTCATGTCAAAGATCACCCTCTCATGAGCTAGCTTCTTTAGATAGAGTTCTAGTTTACCTCTATACCGGTCTTATTTTGACTTCATACCAATCAACCACCACAGTCGTCCCAAAACGAGAGGATATGCCCCAAGTTTTGTAGGCATAACATGGAAATCCAAACATGCTCTTTGACCTCCAACGTTGATATCCAAGTTCTCAATTACTCCCAAACATTTCACTTTTGAGCTATTTGCCATTTTAACCTTAAACAATGACTTCCTTGTCATTTTAAGATGCATTTGGAGTATTTCTTCTTCAGTGATTACACAAACTTGCGCACCACCATCAACATAAACTTGATCAATTTTCCTTCCGTGTATCCACGCATCCATGATAGGTATAATGTCTTTCACATGTAATAATTATACCACTCCAACATGCCCAATTTGGGTTTTTCCTTTCCTGATGCACCAAACCATGCCATTGCCTCCTTAGAGATGAGTTCATCTACAGTAGCTAACCATATGTAACGTCAACCTTTTTACCTTTTAAATCCTCAAGAAGATTGTAAGGAACTTGATTGACTTCCAAAGCAAAGTCCCCCATTTGAATCTTCCTTCATTGTCTAGGTTTCCTGTTGGTTTCTGGATCGTTTGCAACCTGTTTTCCCTTTTTAATCCTTGCTTCTCTTTGAGTTTCAGTTTCATTATCCCTCTCTTTGACTCTCTTGTTAGCAAAAACATCTACATTTTCCCCATCATCAGACATACTGGTTTTGATCAAATTTATACTTAATGCACCTTCATTAGGTCTTCTTTCCAATTGTTGCCTAGCTGGTTCAAGTGGCCTTTGTTCCTATTGAGTTCTAGCATCTTGCCTAGCATTTTGTTGTGGCATGGGATACATCTCCCTCTTGTTCCTCTTGAATAAGGGAAATCAAGAGAAATATGACCTCTCTCCCTGCAATTAAAGCATTCAAAGTGTTCCCATCTATTTCTTGGAGGTCCTCTAAATCTAGGTTGCATTTGAGGGTGCCTTGCCTACAATAGGATCATATTCAAATTCAATTTTGCCAACTATTCCTATAGTTTACTAATCACATCATCATCAAGTTTCCTATGGCCTTTTTGAGTTCCATTTTTCATTATTTCAAATGTCCCATGAAGATTCATAGCTTGCTATCCTACACTTCCTGCAACAGTGTCAACCTGATTAGGCCATAAAAATGCATGCACATCAACACCTTTCGATTGATCCGACCTCAATTGTATTTTACTTTTATTTTCTTTGGCTATTTTGATTGCATCTTCATATGTATCATGGTCTTTGATCTGAATCTTTTCTCTAATTTTAGGCCTAAGCAATGAAACAAACTTGTCCTTTTTCAAAAACATCATGGAAGGTTGCTCTATACTCTATGCAATTTCTATCCATTTTTCTTCAAATCTCACAACAAATTTAGACACTTCCTCATTTTCTCCCTAAAACATCCTTTCCAAAGATTTCCATAAACTCTCAGGAGTTTGCTTAGGTGCAAACCTTATAAGGAACTTATTTTTTACTGCATTCCAATTTTCCCTTGTCTCCTCATTCACTAAATTCCACCATAATCTTGCAAAATCTTCAAGCAGCATGATAATCATTTGAAGCTTATCTGCATCAGTGTCCCTTCGATCTTGGTAAGCGATACACTCCAATCTCTTGATAAATTGATTAGCATCCTCATTTTCAGTACCAAAGAAGGGTTCATATCCAAAAGCTACCATGCTTGAGTTTGTATATAGGTTGGTTTCCAAACTTACACTTCCCAACTGATAAGATAAGCAAGAGATCTTCAACACACAGGAGATCCTTAGCATGGGCACCAATCTACGGTAGGTGAATTGGGCAGAGGATAAAAGACCAAGGATCTCCCCTCAACAAAACCCATGAGACAGCACCACTGAATGCATGATCAAATATTCCTGATCACTCACTTCTCATTGAGACTTCAACTCAACACTTAAGCCACTTAAACCTTCAAGCTCAAATTTTACCATTTTTAGAGAGAATTTGGCGCTAAAACAACCATGGCTGAGACTTTGACAACATGAGCTTTCAGATTCACACAACTCCTATATTTTAGGGATGGCAACCTCATGCAACAAACTGCCCCAGAAATCATGGTTTCCTCAATCATTGCAAAACTAGTTGTAGATCCTTTATGTTCTTCTTTTCTCAAAGCACACATAAATACAATCCAAATACACAAGTAACCAAAGCTTTATATGCCGAATTTTTATGCCCATTCAGCTGCTACAAGTATTTCATTGTTGTAGACTTTCCATTACTGCAACAAAGCTGAGTTTACACTCATATAGAAACGGATAACCATGATGAATTTCATGGGAAACCAAGTTGGTGACGTAAATGTTGCTGAATTCACCTGTTTCCTCATAGAGCACAGAAATTGCCTCATAGAGCACTACACAGAATAGCTAGTAACTTTCTAACTAGATCTCGAATCGCCAATTTTCAAAAAGGAAAGTTGTAGCTCTCTTTTCAATCTATAACTCTCTAGAGCAACTTAGAGCCAAATTCTTTTATATGTTGTGTCGTGAAACAACTCTGCACAGTCTGTTGTCCTAAATTTCTATATGCTCTATACAACAAACGCAACTTTTTTGTTTCAAAAGCACCAACTTGCAAACGGGAAGACACTTTCTTTGATTTCAGATTATCATTTCAGCATACTAGCAGATACATCTCAGCACACTGCTCCCCTCTGCCATTCCAGGCCCTGAATCCACACATTGATCTCCTCCTCCTTGACACTCTTGCTTCGGGGATTCAACCACAAGGACAGTTGGATGATTTGGAACAGTTAGGGGTAGCCATGGATTCTCCTATAACTGAAGCTTCCTTTGACCTGGAGAGCTCAACCCCACAACCCCTTCAACCCATGCAGGATTCAAGATTATTGGAGAGATTCAAGATTGCATACAAGCATCATACCTCTTCTCGGGATTTCATTGTAATGGCTGACATTAACCCCTACTTTGTCTTTTGATCTTGGAAGAATATTAGCCATTGTAAATTGGGTAAGTAGCAGCCAGTGAGTCACCAGTCTGCCAAGGTAACCTCTACCCCAACCCTCCCCATTCCTTGCATCTCATGAAAAGGCCCAATGTCTCCTTTCCAATGCATCTCATGCTGATTGCTAATTAAAAATGTATGCCATGTATACTCCGGCTGAGGAAAAAGGCCAATGCCAAGCGAGGTGGTAAGACAAAAGAGAGGTGACCCTCCCTTACCACTTAAGACCCTGAAGGGGTGCACAACCTGGCCCAAGGGGAACTTTGCCCACCTCCCAGTGATCCGGAGCCCAATAACTGTTTGCAGGTGCAGGTACTTCCATAAGCCCCACTTCCCTACCCAATGATCCCTCTTGAATACCCCGCAATGATAATGACACCCATGTATGCCACAAGGTACGTGGAGTCAATGGAGATGTATGGCAGTGAATGTACTTATGCATGAATGGCAGAGTTGATGGGTATGCAATGATGCTCCAGATTATGTTCAGTATGCTCAAGATGCTATTGAGATGTCAGATCAGGCCCCTTGATCTATGCTCTATCCATGTCAGATATTGGCACTAAGGGATAGACAGTGTTTTTTGTCACAGTCTTGCAGAACTGTCACAAAGATCCAATTGCAAAAAATTATGCTCTGAATCTGTATAGCTCATCTCAAAGAGGGCTTTGTCCCCTCCAGTTTGAATCGAAAATCTCCCCAATTGGAGTAATGATGTGAAAGTTATGCCCATTTTTGTGCACTAGGGTCACTATGGACAGGTTGCAGACCGCTCCAGGACAGCCACTATAAAACCCCTACAAAAAATTCTGATCATTTTCTGTCATATAGGTTAACAGCTCATCTCAAAGAGGCCGTTGTCCCCTCCGACTTGAGCCCAAAACCTTAGCAATCAGAGTTTTCTACTAAGAGTTATGCCCTTTTTACTGATAGTAGGTCCTGTGGATTGCATCTAGATGGCTAGCTAGAAAGGCAAAAGTAAGGCCCAAGAGGAACTCCAGAGGGAGATTAGACACTCCCGGACCTCCATGAATGAGGAACCAAGATGAGCGCAAGATTACCATGGTGATATACAGGAGGACATGCCTGAAACAGACCCATATACCCTTCTTAATCACACCCTCTGTCAACATGAGCTCCGTCATATGGAACGCTGTCGTATTGCTGCGCATTCGAGGTGTGTAAACCACCCAAAAGTTGTGTGTGTGATTTGATACTTTGTACATACTTAGTTGTTATGTTTGCTCTTTCATTTTATGCCGAAGACAGAGAAGAATAAGGAATTTTGGTAGATTGGTGACTCGAGATGCAATCTCATGGACCACTTTGATTGTAACCAAGGGTTCGTTTGAAAGCTTGTGGTAACATTGGAGCCATTGAGCAGGGGAACCTAGTATTTATTCAGCTGACACTGGACAGTGTTGTATCTGATTTGGCCATTGGCAATGCACTGGTTGACATGTATGTGAAATATGGGAGGATTGATAGTCTATTGTTATCAAATGACCTTGATTCCTCCACAATGAATCCTTTTGCAAAACTAGTTGCGATATACTAGAAGGGAGGCTGTTACTAGCAATGATAAAACACACACAGGGTTGATGGGTACTTCTGACATGTTTCCGTTCAGCCAAGTGTAAACACTAGAAGTTTTGAAAGACAAAACTTTCCTTTTGATTTGTGATTCAGATTCAGTACATGTTTCAGAAAATGCTGATTGTGAAAATGAGGAGATCATTTGGTTTTGTCAAAGAAGCAGAGATCAACACAGAACTTGATAGAAAGCAGATTTTTATGCAAGGCTATGATAAAAAAACAGGTGCTCAATAGTCGTACTTTTGACTGCGAGGCATGCTGCATATGAAAGAGACCTGGAAGAGATTAAATGGCTCTTTGTTTTACTGTTTTGAAAAAGGCAAATCACAGTAGCATGGTGGAGAGAAAAGCTAAATTGGGGGCCTGCTTTATGGGTCCGAAGCAAAAAGAAGAGCCGTTGGAAATGGTGGGGAGATTCGTTTTTGGTGGGAGGCGGAAGAAAACAGGGAAGGAGGAGACTAAAAAAAGGATTTTTGAAAAGAAAAAAAAGGAGGGAATTACTGGAAAAAGGAGGAACAGAGTTCAGAGAGAGGGGACGAACAGGACGAGACGGTACTCTGCGGCTGAATAGGACTCGTTTTTCTCTGCGACTTCAATGAGCAGTATTAATGGACTGAAGGAGGAGGCGACTGTGCAGAGGACGTCGATGCTAAAGACAATGTGAAGATGATGTCGTGCTAGGAAGACAAAGCAGAAGAATGGGCATTCTGGGGTCTACGGGGGGAAAAGAGGAAGGAAACACAGAAAACAGGGGAGAACAGAGGAGCTTTTGTGTTTTTGAATCGAGCTTGGGGGATTTTTCCAAGATTTATTGATCTTGCATACGACATTTTTTTGAAGATGAATCAGAAGGCGAAAGGAGATGATTATGGCTGCATATTGTAGGTACTCGTGACGGCTGAATTCGTTTTTCTCTGTGACTGCTGGACTGGTTTTCTAGAACTTCGAGGAGACAATTGAAGCATAAAAAATCGAAGCTTTGTGATCGACCTTACCGAGCACAGCTACTCTGTCACTGAAATTTGCAGATATTTTCTTGTGCTCCATCTGGATGGCTATCGTTGAGATGACAATTGACGTTTCAACGCTGGAAGGCGTTTCGATGATTGAACAGCTTTTCGGATAATGCCTGGAGCGATGGGGAAGACGGCACAGATCGAAACGGAAGGAAACAAGATGGATGGAAGATCGATGCGGAAGGAGACAAGATGATGAAGAGGATGAAAGAAGGTAGTGGAAGGAGCGATACTGCACATGCCACCGCCCATGCAAATTGCCATGTCTTGATAAAATTTTATTCTGACTGATTAATCGTCGGGAAGGAGTATACAGATTTTCACCTTCCTTCTTTTACCATTGTGTCGTCATCAGCAGCCACAAACCATCGAACATATGGCAAACTCAGTCTGAACATCTCCACAAGAATGCGTGCAATGCGGATTCCTGAGGGACTGCCTATAGGATGTGTAATACCCCATCTTGTAAAACATTTCATTGGAATCATCATCAGATGTTATCTGTGCAAAGAAGTGGCCGAGTGAAATGGTCTAGTGCTCTTTTAAAGAGAAATATGATCTAGAGAAGAGGAAAACTGAAGCCTCTAGGATTCGTGAGAAGTATCCTTACAGGATTCCTGTAATAGTTGAGAAAGCTGAAACCAAACATAAATAAGAAGAAGTACCTTGTACCAGTTGACCTTATTGTTGATCAATTTGTCTATGTTATTCGGAAGAGGATCAAATTAAATGCAGAGAAAGCAATCTTCATCCTTGTAGACAATGTTCTTTCGCCTACTGCTGCAATTATATCAGCTATCTATGAGGAGCACAAAGATAAGGATGGCTTTCTTTAAGTTACATACAGTGAAGAGAACACCTTTGGGTTGTGCTGAAACCGTACATATGAAGAACATACAATGATGAGGGAGTTCGCAGGACATTGGAGTCATAACATAACAGCATATTCTTGAATTTTTATCATCACTCATAAGTCCAAAACTTATCAAAGGAAAATTGCAAAGGCTAGAACAACGTTGGAAGATAAAGAGTTAATGGATTTTCTATTTTCTTTCTTGGATTCGGAGAGGAAGAACTGAATGAGCCGATTTCTTCATCTTGAACCCTTGTTTTGTTATTAACAGAAGTTAAACAAAGACTTGGTATCATTTTCTCATCTTGCTTACATGCATAATGGATCTTCTATCCTGAAATTTATGAAGGACTTCTGAACTTGCGACTTTGCTTTTGAAACTCTTCGACATCTTTGGTGAACCCGACGTGAAAGCGTCGCAGAAATTTCAGGATGGGAGATACTTCAGCCTCTATTTCAGCTTCCTCTACAACTCCAGCTGCGTCTACTTCAGCTCCATCAATGACTGCTGCGTCAAGTACTTCAACGGAGGATCTAAAACAGATTTTGCAGAATATATCCATGTATATGCAGCTCCAAAATCAGCAAACACAATTGTATATGCAGCAGCAACAACAATTGCATCAACAGCAATTGTCTCAACAAAGGCAACTCTATTCAGAGCAGGAGAATGCAAACAGCGCGACTAAGGCTATTGAAGCAGTTGAGAGTGAGAAGAAGCTATTTGACGGGCGTAATGTTTCAGCATATTTGAAGACATATGAGATCAAGATGGGTTTTTTTGGAGTTCCTGCTGGACTTATGAGTAAGTACTTCCTTCGTCTTGTCACACCTGCTTTGAGGACAAAAGTGACTGATCTTTTTATTCAAAATACACATTGGCAAGATTTTAAGAAGGCTCTAAAAGAAGAATACTTCCTTGAGGACTTTGGTATGGCTACTCGGCGGTCATTCCGAGAGTGGGTCTACATGCCAAACAAAGGTCTCGCTGCTTCAGAGTTTATTCGAGAATTCGAAGAGAGGTATAGTCAGCTTGATGCCATTGAACAAAGAGCATTGGATGTTGAAAAAGTTGAGCTTTTCTTGCAAGCTGCAGATCCTGCTCTTCAAGAAGAATTGGGTGAGCTTCTTGAAGATCGCACGAAGCCTATGGGTCTTAAAACTGATTGGCAGGATGCTCAGGATGCAGTCTCGACTTTGACCAAGAGGAGGATATGGAAGACTCGCCTACAGAATGGTTCCATGACACCTACACCATTAACTGCTCCTATGCCTACTTCTATCCCTGTTATTTCTTCTCCTCCTCAGCCAGTTTCTTGGCCTATGCCTGTGCCTACTGTTTCTACTCCACCTATTCCTCCTGTTCCACGACCGATGCCTACACCTTCTGCTCCAAAACCATCCGCTCCATCGGTGCCTACCTCTCTTGATGACATAATCAAAGGCATCACAGATTTGACACTTGAGTCAGTCAAAGCGGAGTCAGTGGGAAAGTTGAAGGAGCAGTTTGCTTCAACTGTGCCTACTACTTCTTCTAGTGCTCCTACTGCACCTAGGAGTGCTCCTAGTGCACCTAGGAGAGATCAGAGATGTATTTGGTGTGATAGTACGGAGCATCAGCATTGCAGGGATTGTGACTCTTTCCAAGATGTAAGGAGGCAGAATTTGGTATATTGGGGGCAAGATGGTAAGATTTGGTTGACTGAGACAGGAGCTCCACTTGCTACCAACTTTGGTAAAGGTGGAATGAAGAAGTTAGTGGAGGACATGGCTGCGCGTATTTCTTATGTGACAGCTAGAGGTGATGCTTCTGCATATGGAGTACAGATTGAGAAGGGATCAGAGACTCAGTCAGCGCTATGGACTTATGCTATGGAGACTGCAAACAAGGGGAAAATTCAGCAAACTGTTTTGACTAGTGCAGGCTCTAGCATCAGATCGGAGACAGGTTGGGACTCGCCTGTTGACAGGTACTCTATTTATGCTTATTTGGCTAAATCTCATGGTGCAGATGTATTTGTTGAGGAGAAGCGTAAGAGGGATGAAGAAAATCCAAGTACAGCTAAGAAGACTAGAGGGGGTGAGTTTGTTACTCCACCTACTGCAGGACTGTCTTCAAGACCAGGGCCAGATCGACAGATGGAGGATGCTCAAAAGAGAGAAAAGAGGCAAGAGCCTAGAGAGAGAAAGCAGCCAGGATTCAGATTGATGTCCGATATTGAGACATCTATAGACATGAAGAAAATCTTTAATGATAAGATACTTGGCAGTGAGGTGACTTTCACTATTTCTGAGATTTTGGGCATCTCAAAAAGAGAGTTTCAGGATCAGTTTCAGGAGGTCTTGAAGAGGAAAAGACATGCATTGGCTACCACTGATACACAGGGAGTTTTGATTGGAGAGTTGGATGAGGATGAGGATGAGGTTATGGTTGATAATGCTTCTGTTTTTCCGCAGATAGAGAAGAGGGTTCAGCCTATGCATTATGCTGAAATTGATGAGCCTGTCATGATACCGCGAAGTCACTTTTCGCGGAGCCATTGGGCTAGGGCAACTACAGAGACGATGTTAAAGATTGGAGAGAAACAGGTGCCTTATGTTGCATTGGTTGATCATGGTTCAGAGATTAATCTCATAGTTCGTGGAGTTTATGAGAGTAACAGATGGCCTATGGATGTAGAGCATGGGTGGCATATGAGAGCCGCCAATAACACTGCAGGTGATTTGTATGCTGCCTGTCCTAGTGTCAGGGTTTCTATTGGTGATGTAGAGGAGGATTTTCATTTCTTTGTGCAGGATTCATGCTCTTATCCCATAATTCTTGGTCAGCCATTCATTACAGAGATGCGCATGGAAACAAAGGTCATGGATGATGGATCTACTTATGCACGGATTCACAATAAAGATGGTATGAGAGCAGTTCAGTTTATGACTGTATGTGTGAACCATGTTAGAAACGGGGATACTCTCAGAGATGCACCCTTACCCACTGTGAGAGATTCAGGTTTTCATTAGGTACCGCCATTTCGCGAGACGACGGTGGTACAGAGCAGAGGAGATTGGAGTTCTCGCCTCCTGGCAGCGATGTTTTCTCCTCCGGTTATGTTGGGATTTCAACAAACAGTTCAATGAGTTATCAGAAGACTTCTAGGTTGTCTAGAGCTGCCAGGTAGTATATATGCAAGAAGGAGAAAAATTTGAAAAATGCAGGAATTTTGGAGGATGATGAGCACATAGATGGGATGTATGCCAGTGTGATTTGTACAGATACGATGACAGAGATGAGAGATATGCTGAAAACTGATATGCTGAATTGCCATGGTAATGTATTAGTGCAATCCCTGGACATGTTTCATGAAATTGCAGATTTTATGTCACAGATTGAGTCAGAGGCTGAGGTAACTCAACAAAGAGCGTTGAGTGCTGAAGAAATTCAGCAAATAGAGTTTCCAGCTGGTTATGATCAGCTTTCAGAGAGACAGAGGGCTGAAATTTTTCAGCCAACAGAGTTTACTGCTGAAATATTTCAGCATTCAGAGTTTGGGGCTGTTTCTATGCAGTCCATAGAGCAGAGGGCTGAGAATATTCAGCCATTGAAGTGCAGAATTGCTGATTTACAGCAAGGTTTATGTAATGCAGAAGAGCATAATGAAGCCAGGGTTGACACGAAATACAAAACTGTGGATAAGAAGGTGAAGCCGGTTGCTGTACCACTTCCATCTGACAGTGATCAGCAAATAGAGAGGGCTGATAAACAGCAAATTTTGAGGAATCCAGAGCATATTGGTCATAAGTTTTCAGCAGAGACTCTTGCTGAATTGAAAATTGGAAATGGTGATTTCTTGTTACCCATGGAGAAGCAATGCTTTCAGGAGATGCTTGAGCGTCATGGAAGGGGATTTGCTTTTGTCTCACATGAGATTGGATGTGTGAATCCTGATATTGTTGCTCCTATGGTCATTTTTACTATTCCTCATATCCCATGGAATCTTCGACCTATTCCAGTGCCTAAAGCACACTTGCCAAAGCTGATTGATTTATTGAATGAGAAAATCAGGATGGGAATCCTTGAGCCTTCATCTGCACCATACTCAAACAGGTGGTTTACAGTTCCAAAGAAAAATGGTACTCTCTGATTTATTCAGGACATGCAGCCAGTGAACAGAGTTACTATCAGGAATGTTGGTATAGGTCCAGTTGTGGATGAGTTTGCAGAGGCATTTGCTGGACGTGCCATCTATTCTTTGGGTGATTTGTATTCAGGATATGATCAGTTTCAGCTGGCTTTGGAAAGCAGGGACATAACCACCATGAGAACTCCTATTGGGCTTGTCAAGATGTGTACCTTGCCTCAAGGTGCCACTAATTCTGTTGCGCATATGATGAATGCCATGCATAAGGTCCTTCGTGATTACATACCTCAGCTTACTATGCCTTTCTTGGATGATGTGCCCATTAAGGGGTGTGCAGAAGAAGAGAAGAATGAGAGCCTAAATGAGCAGGGATGCAGATACTTTGTGGCTGATCATATTTCAGCATGTGAGAAGATTTTGGCCAGGTTAGAAGAAGTGAACTTGACACTTTCAAGGCAAAAATCTGTTTTTGGAGTGAATGAGGTTGTCATTGTTGGGCATATGTGTGGATATTATGGCAGGAAACCCTCACCTGATAAGGTGAATGCTATAGGCAAGATTGCAAAGTATTGTTCTACTACTTCAGAGGTACGGAGATTCATTGGTGCTTGTGTGTTTTATATGATTTGGATACCTCATTTTGCACACATAGCAGATTGTTTGTATCAGCTGCTTCGAAAGGGGCAGAAATTCTATTGGGATGAGAGCCACACTAGAGCCATGCGGAAATTGAAGAAGCTATTGCAGAATGCTCCTACTCTCAGAAAAGCGGATTATAATTGTGATAGGCCTATTGTATTGACAGTTGACACTAGTCCAATTGGCATAGGTTGGGCTGTGGGTCAAGATGATGCAGATAGAAATAGGTATGCTATTCGGTTTGGGGCGAAAGTCCTAAACGAGAGACAGAGGAGATATCCGCAAATCAAGAGGGAGTTATTGGGAATTGTCACGGCTCTCAAATGTGACAATGAGTATTTTATTGGAGCTTCAGTTGTGGTAGAGACAGATTGCTTGCCATTGATTGGTATGATCACGAGTTGCTCTACTCCGGATATAGCTATGTTGAGATGGATTGCATACATCAAGTCATTAAATCCGGAATTTAAACACATAGCAGGGAAGGATAATCCAGTGGCAGATATGTTGTCTAGAGCCAGATATGATGATGAGGAGACTCTACTTGCAGAAGAGGATGATGCAGAAATTTCAGCCACTATGGTTGATCATGTTTGTCATGTCTATGATATTGTGGCTTTCATAGAAGAACTTTATGTTGGAGATTGGTTGCAGATTGGCAGGTACCTTAGTACACTAAGCAAAAGAGATGAATGGACAGATGAAGAGTTTAAGAAGATCAGAAGGAAAGCCTAAGGATGTTTTCTTAAGGACGGATTTCTTTGGAAGCATCCGAAGAAAAGAGGCGGATTACCTTTGCGGGTTGTCTGCAATAGAGAGACACAGTTACAGGTGATGAGGGAGTTTCATGAGAGTCCTTGGGCTGGTCATAGAGGAGTGTGGGCTACTTATGAGAAAATCAAGGAGAAATATTGGTGGAAAGGCATGTATAGAGATGTTTCTCACTTTGTTGAGACTTGCAGAGATTGCCAAATGTATTCAGTAGTGCGTCATAGAGATGAGCTTCATCCGACCTATCCGCTATGCATTCATTATAAGTGGGTAGTTGATTTGGTTACCATGCCTATGGGTCTATGGCAAATGAGATACATTGTTTTGGCTAGAGAGGATCTTACCAATCATATTGAGGGCAGATCTTTGAGAACGAAGACCACTAGTGCAGTGTGTAAGTTCTTATTGGAGGAAATTTTCTGCAAGTATGGTTGTGTGGGTAAGATCATTGCGGATCGTGGTGAATTAGATGCAGATGAAGCTAGGGAGTTTTTCTCTCAGCTAGGAATCAAATTGGCTCTAACCACAGCATACAATCCAGAGGGAAACGGAAAGAGTGAAAGAGGGCATCCGCCGATAGTGAAAGCATTAGCCAAAGCATGCAGAGGACGGATTGGAGAATGGCCGAGACTTCTACCATTTGCTTTGTGGCCTGATCGTACGACTCATAGTGTTACCACAGGATATATGCCTGCAGAGTTGATGTATGGTCAGAAACCTGTTATGCCGATTGAGACTTGTGCTTTGACTTGGTCAGTTCTACCTTGGTAGGAGGATTTGACGAGAGAAGAGCTCTTAGCTCTTCGGATTCGACAGTTGGAGAGGAGACCTAAGGATATTCAGCTAGCTATTGACAGGTTGAAGGTTGCTAGACTAAGAAATAAGGACAGGTTTGACAGCAGGCATTGCTTGCGGCCTAGAGCAATAGAAGAGGGAGATTGGGTTTTGGTCTTTGATAGCAGCCTTGAAAATCAGCATACTGCACTTCGGAAGATGGTGAAAAGATGGTTTGGGCCATACATAGTCAGACATGTCTTTGATAATGCAACATATGAGCTGACTGAATTGGATGGGACAGTGCTTAGAGTGCCTATTGCTGGAAAAAGAATCAAGATTTTCAAGAAAAGGGATGATGAGGACTATGCATTGGAAGAATTTTCAAGAGAAGAGCAACGACAAGAAACTCCAATGGAAGAGACAGATGATATGACAGATAATCTTGTTGATCTACCGGAAATGCATAATGAAGAGATTGATCTGTTTGTGGATCT
The DNA here is from genome assembly GCF_053477565.2 of Lygodium microphyllum. Classification (NCBI taxonomy): domain Eukaryota; kingdom Viridiplantae; phylum Streptophyta; class Polypodiopsida; order Schizaeales; family Lygodiaceae; genus Lygodium; species Lygodium microphyllum. The sequence continues at coordinate 36,177,238 of NC_141140.1, read as the reverse complement.
AGATGATAATGATCATGGGTAGTTGGCCCATCCGGAGGATGCGCAGGATTAGAGGGGGTGGATGTCGTATTGCTGCGCATTCGAGGTGTGTAAACCAAACAAAAGTTGTGTGTGTGATTTGATACTTTGTACATACTTAGTTGTTATGTTTGCTCTTTCATTTTATGCCGAAGACAGAGAAGAATAAGGAATTTTGGTAGATTGGTGACTCGAGATGCAATCTCATGGACCACTTTGATTGTGACCAAGGGTTCGTTTGAAAGCTTGTGGCAACATTGGAGCCATTGAGCAGGGGAACCTAGTATTTATTCAGCTGACACTGGACAGTGTTGTATCTGATTTGGCCATTGGCAATGCACTGGTTGACATATATGTGAAATATGGGAGGATTGATAGTCTATTGTTATCAAATGACCTTGATTCCTCCACAATGAATCCTTTTGCAAAACTAGTTGCGATATACTAGAAGGAAGGCTGTTACTAGCAATGATAAAACACACACAGGGTTGATGGGTACTTCTGACATGTTTCCGTTCAGCCAAGTGTAAACACTAGAAGTTTTGAAAGACAAAACTTTCCTTTTGATTTGTGATTCAGATTCAGTACATGTTTCAGAAAATGCTGATTGTGAAAATGAGGAGATCATTTGGTTTTGTCAAAGAAGCAGAGATCAACACAGAACTTGATAGAAAGCAGATTTTTATGCAAGGCTATGATAAAAAAACAGGTGCTCAATAGTCGTACTTTTGACTGCGAGGCATGCTGCATATGAAAGAGACCTGGAAGAGATTAAATGGCTCTTTGTTTTACTGTTTTGAAAAAGGCAAATCACAGTAGCATGGTGGAGAGAAAAGCTAAATTGGGGGCCTGCTTTATGGGTCCGAAGCAAAAAGAAGAGCCGCTGGAAATGGTGGGGAGATTCGTTTTTGGTGGGAGGCGGAAGAAAACAGGGAAGGAGGAGACTAAAAAAAGGATTTTTGAAAAGAAAAAGAAGGAGGGAATTACTGGAAAAAGGAGGAACAGAGTTCAGAGAGAGGGGACGAACAGGACGAGACGGTACTCTGCGGCTGAATAGGACTCGTTTTTCTCTGCGACTTCAATGAGCAGTATTAATGGACTGGAAGGAGGCGACTGTGCAGAGGACGTCGATGCTAAAGACAATGTGAAGATGATGTCGTGCTAGGAAGACAAAGCAGAAGAACGGGCATTCTGGGGTCTATGGGGGGAAAAGAGGAAGGGAACACAGAAAACAGGGGAGAACAGAGGAGCTTTTGTGTTTTTGAATCGAGCTTGGGGGATTTTTCCAAGATTTATTGATCTTGCATACGACATTTTTTTGAAGATGAATCAGAAGGCGAAAGGAGATGATTATGGCTGCATATTGTAGGTACTCGTGACGGCTGAATTCGTTTTTCTCTGTGACTGCTGGACTAGTTTTCTGGAACTTCGAGGAGACAATTGAAGCATCAAGAATCGAAGCTTTGTGATCGACCTTACCGAGCACAGCTACTCTGTCACTGAAATTTGCAGATATTTTCTTGTGCTCCATCTGGATGGCTATCGTTGAGATGACAATTGACGTTTCAACGCTGGAAGGCGTTTCGATGATTGAACAGCTTTTCGGATAATGCCTGGAGCGATGGGGAAGACGGCACAGATCGAAACGGAAGGAAACAAGATGGATGGAAGATCGATGCGGAAGGAGACAAGATGATGAAGAGGATGAAAGAAGGTAGTGGAAGGAGCGATACTGCACATGCCACCGCCCACGCAAATTGCCATGTCCTGATAAAATTTTATTCTGACTGATTAATCGTCGGGAAGGAGTATACAGATTTTCACCTTCCTTCTTTTACCATTGTGTCGTCATCAGCAGCCACAAACCATCGAACATATGGCAAACTCAGTCTGAACATCTCCACAAGAATGCGTGCAATGCGGATTCCTGAGGGACTACCTATAGGATGTGTAATACCCCATCTTGTAAAACATTTCATTGGAATCATCATCAGATGTTATCTGTGCAAAGAAGTGGCCGAGTGAAATGGTCTAGTGCTCTTTTAAAGAGAAATATGATCTAGAGAAGAGGAAAACTGAAGCCTCTAGGATTCGTGAGAAGTATCCTTACAGGATTCCTGTAATAGTTGAGAAAGCTAAAACCAGACATAAATAAGAAGAAGTACCTTGTACCAGTTGACCTTATTGTTGATCAATTTGTCTATGTTATTCGGAAGAGGATCAAATTAAATGCAGAGAAAGCAATCTTCATCCTTGTAGACAATGTTCTTTCGCCTACTGCTGCAATTATATCAGCTATCTATGAGGAGCACAAAGATAAGGATGGCTTTCTTTAAGTTACATACAGTGAAGAGAACACCTTTGGGTTGTGCTGAAACCGTACATATGAAGAACATACAATGATGAGGGAGTTCGCAGGACATTGGAGTCATAACATAACAGCATATTCTTGAATTTTTATCATCACCCATAAGTCCAAAACTTATCAAAGGAAAATTGCAAAGGCTAGAACAACGTTGGAAGATAAAGAGTTAATGGATTTTCTATTTTCTTTCCTGGATTCGGAGAGGAAGAACTGAATGAGCTGATTTCTTCATCTTGAACCCTTGTTTTGTTATTAACAGAAGTTAAACAAAGACTTGGTATCATTTTCTCATCTTGCTTACATGCATAATGGATCTTCTATCCTGAAATTTATGAAGGACTTCTGAAGTTGCGACTTTGCTTTTGAAACCCTTCGACAACGTCACAATGATATGGTCTCCAACCACTGCCAGATGATGTCTAAGTTTGATGAAGTGATTGAGCATATGGCCATCTCAAACTCAAAGACCCAACAAACCTTGGAACAGCTCACTGCTCTTGTTTCTTAGTTAGCGACTGCTTCATCCCAAGAGAATACCAATGACTCTAGACATGAGTCTAGACGCCCTCCACATCAGGAACCATCGCATGGACCACAGGGTATACTTGGCGCTAAGGGAATTTCCCCTTCTACCTATGAGATCAGGGAACCCTCTCACATGAATGATGAGCCCCTATTGAATTCCCCTGTCCACCATGCCGGCAACATTCACTTGAGGCCTTCCCCTACCTTGGGTCGCATTTCACCTGCTCTACCTAGGAGCCCCCATGCACCACATATGAATCAACCCCATCAAGGACAATATGGTACAAATGGCCAGCTTGGCAATCATGGACAGCATGGCTATAATGGACAACACGGGCTAAATGCACCAGAAGGGATGTATGGACAGCAGGGCATGTATGGCCACCACGGGATGCATGGACAACAAGGATTTCATGGGCAGCATGGCCCCTATGATTTGCGTGACAAGGTCATTCTCACAAAGTATAATGGGCAATCTCTCTCACTATCTGACTTGGAAAAATGGACATCATACTTCAACATCTACCCCCACACTGATGTGCAGAAAATACTTTTTGCTTCTCTCCACTTGGAAGGCTTTGCCCACACTTGGTGGGGCTATATCAATCAGGAGAATCAACAATTCATTGAATGGGAAGATTTCAAAATGCATATGGTCCAAGTTTTTGTGTCCCCTGTGGAAAAGGAACGGTTGGCAAGAAGATGGGGTACACTCTTGACTAACATAACCTCACTGTACGTGACTACACCAATCAATTCATGAACTTGACCATGCATGTGGAAAGCATCAGTGATGATGCTAAATTGCACAAGTACATCTATGGGTTGGAACCGAGTCTATCAGTTGATGTCATGGCCCCAAAACCCACCACACTGTTTGATGCAATCGAACTGGCTGAGAGATATGCAAGAAAGTATTGTAAAAATGAGCATTTTCAGCAAGGTGTTGGACCTCCCTGCATTCCTTCACTATCAGTCCCATACGGAGGTGGGTTTCGAGGCTCTTCTATGCCTAATAATAGCCCTAAAGTACCCACTTACCCCGCCTTCCATGTTGAAAGGAAAATGGGCACTTTTGGGACAGCATCGGGCTCTATGACTGAAAATCAGTATGCTGAAAATAAATAGTCGACTGCATCACCTTCCCGTGGATCCAATAGTCAACGATGCATCTCCCTAGATGTTGTCAAGGAACAGAAAGAAAAGGGCCTATGATTTAAATGTGGAGATAAGTACACTGCTGATCATGCATCCAAATGCCCCTACAAGTCAGCTAAGGTCAAAGTTCATAGCATGTATGTCATGGAAGATTAGCACAATGAGGAGGATGACCTAGCCATTGACCAGATTGAGCCCATGGAGGATGTTGATCATGAGTAGTTCTATGACCTGGAGGATGGGTTTCCCTTTGACCCGTACGGTGCGCCCTCACAGATACTTGATTTAACATCCCACCCACCTCCCACTTCCCTTTGCTCAATCTCCTTGGATGCTTGGACAGGTTCGCGTAGCCCCAGTACCCTTTGCATTCAAGGCAGTATCAATGGGAAGCATGTTTTTATCCTTGTGGATAGCGGAAGCACGCACAGTTTTGTCAATAAATCAGCAATTGATTAGTTGAAATGTATTCCTATGGCATTACACCACCCCTTTAAGGTCCAAGTAGCAAACGAAGAAGAAGAAATCAGCACACATGTATGTCCCGCAGTTCCCTTATGCTTGGCTGAAAATTATGTGGCACTGGTTTATCTGATTGCCCTAGATATGGGCCCCATTGATGTTGTCTTGGGTTGTGATTGGCTGAAACAATTGGGGAAAATTGCTATGGACTTCTCTTAGCTTTACATGGAGTTTATGATGCATGGGCAGCCTATCCACCTAGAGGGAGTTCGAGACCATGCTGATTTTCAACTCATTACAGCAAAGCAACTTAAACGGGAGTTTAAGAAATGCTCACAGATCTTTGTTTTGCAATTAAATAAGGACAATTCTGATCAGCCCTCCACAATATCATATGACTCTGCCTTGTAGGCCTTACTTGAGGAATATAATGACTTATTTCAGATGCCTACATCCCTCCTTCCCAAGAGACAAGTGGTCCACCCACTTGACCTAGAGCCCCATTCCAAGCCAATGAACAAACCCCCCTATAGACTCTCCAAGTGTGAGCGTGAAGAGATTGCAAAGCAAATCAAGGAGTTTCTGGAGATAGGTTTCATCGAATCGAGTTCTTCCCCCTATGCATCCCCTGTGCTCTTAGTCAAAAAGAAATATGGCTCCTTCCGCATGTGTATTGACTACAAAGATTTGAACAAGATTACAGTGAAGAACCGCTACCCCATCCCACGGATTGATGATTTGCTGAATGAGTTAAAAGGGGCATGCTTTTTCACTAAGATTGACTTGCACTCTGGCTACCATCAGATTTGTATGTGGGCAGGAGATGAGGTCAAAACGGCCTTCCGAAATAATCGTGGACTTTACCGTTTTCTTATGATGCCTTTTGGGTTGACTAACACCCCTACCACCTTTCAAAGCCTCATGAACAAAATCCTATAGCCCTTTTTGTTCAAGTTTGTGCTTGTTTTCTTTGATGACATCCTCATTTATAGCAAGTCATCTATGGAGCACTTGACACATGTTCGGAGGGTGTTTGACATATTGAGAGAGCATCGACTCTTTGCTAAGGAGAGCAAATGTATATTCATGCAGATATCTATGTAGTACTTGGGCCACATTGTAAGTAAAAATGGTATATAGACTGACCCCACAATGTGTTAAGGATTGGCCCACTCCTTCCACCACCACCTCCTTGCGTGGCTTCCTTGGTCTCTCCTCATTCTACAGACGCTTCATTAAGCACCATGCCACCATTGCAGCACCTTTGATTGATCGCTTGAAAAAAGAGTCATTATTTTGGGATGCCATGGCAGATCATAGCTTCAAACAGTTAAAGGACACATTTACTTTAGCCCCCATCCTTGTTTGCCATGGCAAGCTTGATGAGAAGGAGATGCAAATGAATGTATACGACCAAGAGATGTAGGCCATCCTCCATGCCATCAAGAAATGACACCACTATTTGTATGGCAGCCGCTTCCAAGTGAAAAGTGATCACCGAGTCCTCCAATACTTCTTGACTCAGTCTACTTTGACTCCTAAGCAAAGGCGATGGGTGGAAACCTTACAGAACTATGACTTTGACATTTCACACACGCGGGGCAAGGATAATATTGTGGCTGATTCTCTCTCTCTCGAATGTGGTTGATTCTCTCTCTCGAATGTGGGCATGCAAAGTGTCATCTATCTCAGAATTGCACAGTGATTGGGTTGAAGAGCTCCAGGAGGCTTACTTGTTAGATGACTATTTCAGCCACATATTTTAGAAATTACAGCATGGGGATATGGCTTAAAACTCCCAGTATCAGCTCAAGCATGGCCTTATTTGGTCCCATGGCAAGATTGTCATCCCACACACTTCCCCCTTCACACAGAAGATCATAGAAGAAATGCATTCTTGCCCCACTGCCGGTCACTTGGGTGTTTTCAAAACATATGACAGGATTGCCAAGAGCTTTCATTGGAAAGGCTTATGGAGAGATGTCAAGGACTTTGTGACCAAATGTGTTCCATGCCAACAAAACAAGGATAGTACGCTTAGGCCCGTTGGCCTCTTGCAGCCTCTCCCCATCCCTGACGAGAAATGGACTCACATCACAATGGACTGTATCACCGGCCTTCCCATGACGAAGAAAGGGTGGAACAGTATCTATGTGGTAGTTGATCGCCTCATCAAAGCTGCTCACTTTATCCCCACTAAGGTCCAATATACTGTCTCTTAGGTGGCCACTCAATTCATGGAAAATGTCTTCAAGTTGCATGGCCTACCACAAGTCATAGTCCATGATCGGGATGCAAAGTTTATGAGCAACTTCTGGCAGACAGTTTTCACCTCCATGGGGACCAAGCTTGCCCCATCCACTGCATACTACCCTCAAACTGATGGCCAAACTGAGAGAGTAAAAAAATGGCTTGAGACATACTTGAGGCACTTTTGCCATGATGTACAGCACAATTGGGATATGTGGCTTCACTTAGCTGAGTTTTCCTATAATAACTCCACACACTCTAGCATTGGAGTTTCCCCTTTTGAGGCCTTATATGGATATAAGGTTCCCCTTCCTACAGTCTTGTTTACTGATAAGATCAATCCTCAGAGTCAAGCTGAATTGGATCGCATGCAAGCTTTACTTCAGCAATGCAAAATGAATCTTCAGAAGGCCCAAACACACATGAAACTCTATGCTGATGAAAGACGCAAGCATTTGGAATTCCAAGAAGGGGAATTGGTCCTTTTGAAAGTGCCTAAGTCCCACTACTCCACTCTCAAAGAGGGCAGCAGTAACAAGCTAGCCCACCACTGCTATGATCCATACCGCATCCTGAAGAGAGTTGGCAACTTGGTCTACCGCTTGGAACTTCCCCCTACCACCAAAATCCACAATGTGTTTCATGTCAGTCAGCTGAAACCCTTTGTAGGCTCCTCAGTGGACTATGTGGAAGAACTTCCCCCCATCGATGAAGAGGGCATCACTCAATATGTTCCTGAAGCAATCATTGGGCAGTGAGATAAGCACTTACGATCCCGATCCATCAAAGACTACCTCATCAAATGGCAAGTCCTACCCTTAGAAGAAGCCTCTTGGTGCCCAACAACCATCCTCGATGAATTTTCCTACCTCTGTGAACCCCAACGACCAGAAGACTAGCCGATTATGACCCAAATTGCCCACTTCTCGCCTGCAGATTGCACACTATTTTAGAACAATTTTGTACTTACTCAAATCTAATGCATGTGCATTCTACATAGGCTGAAAGTACTCGTCATAAGCTCCGTTTTGACATATAGTACGCCCCATTTGGAGCTACCTATCAAAAGTTATGACCAGTTTACTTCAGCCGACCAGTCCAGGACTGCATGATGTCCCTAGTCTCTCCACACCTATTCTTCATTACCAAAGGGGTCTGAGTAGTACTCGGCAACCCTCCCTTAGCTCACCTATCACTCCCCTCTATTTCTCCTTGTTTTTTAGGGCAAAAACCTTTCGAGTGGGGATGGATTGTAACAAGCGGGATACACATTGACTAGGGTTTAGACACCCCGTCACACTGACTGGGGTATTTAAGGTGTAAGAGCCCCAAATTAGGGCAACCAGTTATTATCAAGATCACACTCTTCACCTTCATCTCCAGCTTCCATGGCTTCCTTCTCCTTTCTCTCCTCTTTCCTCTCTTTCTCTCTCCTCTTCTAGTCCTCTTCCTTCTTATTCTTCTTCTCTTTCTCTCTCCCCTCAGCTTCTTTCATTACAATTCCCTTCTTGCCACAATGGAGAGGAGACACTAATTATAAGCTCAAGGAGATAAAGAGAAGAATAATGCTTCTTTATCCACATCCCTCACTCTTTTACACTCTCAACTAATATAGTCTCACTCTCATTGGGCTTACCAAAGAGATGGAGTGGACAAGAAGAAGAAGAAAGATTATAACAAGGAGCCTTTCATAGACTCATCCCTCACTCCACAGACACTTTCTTATACTCTCTCCTTCACTCTCTCTCTCAAGATGGAAGAGTTGTAAGAAGACAAGAATGTAAAGTTTACACACACATGGATAGCATGTTCTATTCTTTTTCATCATTTTTATACATGAGGTTTGAAGTTAAGATTTTTCAATTTCCTCTTGGACACACTAGGGCCAAAAATTACAAAATATGAATTTTTGTTAATACTTGGATTAAGAATAGAACCAAAGAGAGTCTGCCACTTATATAAGAATGTGGTATTATTGTATCCTTTTCTTTGGAGATAGTAGAGTCCATTTCGTGGTTCTCTCCTCTTTTTTAGTAGAAATATCTAAAGTTGATATGTTTTGCTTGTCCCAACAGTCCTATTCACTAAAAAGCTATCAAAAGATATGACAAAGATGAGACTTCAAATTAATACTCAACGTTTTGAAAATAAAAAAAATCTTGTTACATGACTTGTTTTTAGCACCTAATCATTTAAGCTCTCTCAATTGTTCTTCTTGACCATCTCTTTAATTTTTTTCTCTACCCAATTTGTGCACTTTTTTCCCCCATAGTATCCATAAGGTGTCCTTGTCCCATGAACTCTCGCATAATCTATAATGAAAGTATATGCGAAACTTGGAAGCCCAAAACTGTTACTACAAATGATTGTATTACCATGTTGCCATCCTATAAGGGCTCCTATAAGATGGAAAAAGTGAAATAAGAGGATGTAAAATATCATTGAAAGGAATCTATTACTTGTTTCAAAGCTAGACCTAATGAATATTTGCTCAACTTCATCATGTTTATATGGCTAGAGATATACACTTGCCTCTAACTAAATGTATTTCTCTACAAATACACAATAAGTTTTAATACAAGTAATAACTATTTTTTTTGTTCTATCAATGCAAGTATAAAAATGGATTATTGTTTGTGGACATCTCTCCATCAACAAGTTTTGCCATCTTTTCATCAGTAAGTTTTAAGTGGCAACCTTTGAAGAGATTGAGTGGTACTTTCTAGGGCATTAGAAGATATTAGAGAGGCACTTTGAATTAATTCTTGACAAGACAAGACAAGTTTAGAACATAAGTTCTTGTGATACTTGCACAACTTGGTTTATGATAACACTTGTAAAACCTAGTTGTGCATACCTAAATCACAAAATAAAACAAATATATAAGTTCAAATTTATTGAAAAAAGATTTGAATGCACTCTTTGTTGGAATGTGTATCCAATGCAATGATGTAATTTTTGAACCAAGAATAGAAACAATTGAAACTTTTTTCTTACTCATTGGCATTCTTGTGGAAGTATATTTTACTAGAAACTTCCACTTTTCAATATAATTTCACAAATAATAAAGTATTCAAATTACATTTTCAAAAGGATTTCATTCCATCATTTGAATTACATTAGGATAAATATAGAAAATGACACTAGATACTCTAGCGTAAACACATTGTAAGCTTTTGACAAGACCATACGACTTTTGGATATATATTCAACCTCAATGGTATAGACCATTGAAGGAGTTGGATATTTGCCTTATACAAATTATATATCTCTATCTTGTATTTTTGGAATGAGGAACATATAAATCATTGAGAATTTGGTATTGCTCATTAGCACTTGTTGTTCTGAAAAAAAAATTAAAATAAAATTTACATACCTCAATATGATTTTATAAATAAAAGTATCTATGATTTATATACCCAAAGTATTTTATTACATCATGAGTTATATATTGATGTCAATGTATATATACAAAGATATAAAAGAATGATTTATCCTTTGAGTGTATTCCTCAAATATTAGAAAATTATTAACAAGGGTAGTAAATAAAAACCTATTTCCGAGATAAAAAGTGTAAGAAAGGATTGTACAAAATATATTTTAGCATGGTCATATATTCCAATTAAAGTTTTCATAAATTTAAGTAACTTCTCAAGGGAAAATACTAATATAAAATATAATATCATAAAGATAAAATACCCAGTAGTCTATTAGGCTATCATATGAGTTGAAAAGTATGAGCATCAATGACTACCACATGAAGGTGAAGAAGATTGCAGATGCACTTGCTTCCATTGGGTCGCCAGTGGAAGATGATGATTTAGTTTCTGTGACCTTGAATGGTCAAGGAAAGGATTATGCACAGTTTCGGACATCCATTTCAGTTCGTGAAAGATTTCCTGATTTTGAGGAGTTGATTGCTCTTCTAATTTATTAGAAGCAGAGAAATGGTGGTGCATCTTCTTCAGGAGGAACTTCAAAAGAAGCTGTCTTCTACTTCTTTGGTATTGTTTTTACATACTATAAGAAAAGCCATCAAAATATAAGAGCTTGGTAGAAGGGTTGAATAAATTCATAAGAAAAACAAATGCCTTAATCTTCTTTTGTAGATCTTTTTCTCTATTTCAAGTTCTTCTTCAACCTTCTCATCATGTATACTTTTCTTCTTAGCTAAATACCTTGTGGTGTACTAGTAAAATTTGGAACATTTAAGTTTTATGTATCCTTAAGCTTATCTAAAAATAAATAAATGTCACACATATCACATTCTCTAGAAAATTTGATCTTTTTTAAAAAAATAACCCTATTTTTGTCAACAAATCTTATTTTTAAGTGATTTTTTGAAAATTTTTAGCTTAATCATATTTTAAAAATAGATAATGAGTTTAAAATTTTCTAAGAAAAATTTAAACTTTTTACAAGCACATGATATTTATAGAAATTCTTTAAGATTATTTTGACAAGTATAAAGACTCATATAAGATATAAAGATTATACCATTACTACATTATCAAATTTGTATAACTATATCTCTCAAACTAAAAAATATTTTTAAAAATAAAATATTTAAATTAGAGGTAAAATAAATTAGAAAATAGTTTTAAAAAAGAAATCTATGATACTATGCAAAGAGGAGATTCAAGCTTGGTTGGAGCTCCCTATTCGCACCGTATTAAAGATTTCTTATTCTTCATCATTTTTCTAAATACTCTTAGTTAACATGGCTTGATACAAAGATTGTTATGACTAGTTTAGAGTGGCACCTAATGGAAAGATTATTATAGGCAGTTTAGAGAATTTTAAGGATAATAAATCTTGAAAATTTTTTTACTAGTCCTTTGTTACTTATTATGGCTATCATTACATAGTTTATCCAAAAGGAAATATCTTTTTGAAGTAAGTATTTTTTCTTTAAGTACAAAAAAAGAGAGATGTTGAATAGCTACATATTTTTTGGATAATATATTTTTCAATTTCTTTATTAAATATTTTATTTATCACTCTATATGTTGTATTTAAGAGAGACTATCTTCTTGAAATGTTATTGAATATAGTGTATTTTTGCTAGATAATATATTTTATCTTTTAGAAAAAGATTATAGAGATGTTGAATAATTAGATCTATTCTCATGGGTTTCTTGTATTATTGTAAGAATTTGACTACTAATGATTCATTTATTCAACTCCATTAACTTATCAAAAGTTTATATTATTACATGTAGGACTACTAATTATTTATTTATCTAACTCCCTTGACTTGTCAAAAGTTCATGTTATTTCATGTGAACAACTTTGTATAACATCCTTGTAATACTCTTTAAAGAATTTTCAAAAAAAGAATAAGATCATAAATGCTATAGAGTAAAGGAGATCTATAATCACAATGTGTGTGTGTGTGTGTGTGTGTGTGTGTGTGTGTGTGTGTGAAATGTGAGATACATTATATTTGAAGAAAAATATACAATGATAAGGCATCACTAATATAATGATGGTTTTAACCTTGAGAAACTCAATTTTTATAACCAAATAGAGCAACTTGTACCATGAAAATAATATCCATATGTCCCTAATCTATGTATTTTCAGTCTACATTATAATCAGAGTTTTGAGAGGAAGAAGTATAGTAAATTCCTTTCTATTTCTTCCTATAGAGATCAAGGGGAGAGATCCTAAAGATTTCCAAGGATAGGATAACAAAGGTAGCATCATCCCATGACATCAAGCCACCATTCAAGTATTGAAATTCGAATTTCAAGTAAAGTTTGCATATTTAATATTCTTTGAATGGTGGTTTCCAAGAGCTAATTTCAAGTAAAGTTTGCATATTTAATATTCTTTGAAGTATCCTATACACATGATATCTTCTTAGTCCTAAAGTAAATATGATATAGAATGTCACTAACACTTTTATCTATATCTAGGTTGATCTTTTTTTATATTCTAGTGGACTAAAAAATTAAACGTTGTGAATAATGAACATTTACAAATGGAGGAGGTTAACTAGTATAGGATTCTCCAAATTAGTACTTCTATCTACTAGAAATTAAAGTACTTTCTTTCTTCTAATTATAATATGTTACCCTTGTCTTATCCATTGATACTTGATAAAAATAGCATTATCTAGGATGGATATGGTTGATCTATTTGAATAATAAGCTTATAGTTGCATGCTCTAAATTGTACTTTCTAAAATGATATTGGCGAACATTATAATAGAGTATAATGAAGGTCTTTTATTTTCATATGCCAAGATCAAGGTGAATCTTTTCACTTCTATTTTCATATGCCAAGATCAAGGTGAATCTTTTCATCTCCTATTCTATTAGCTTGAGATTCATCCCTAATATATTTATCTCTATCGGATTGTGCCAATATCATGAGTCTTTTTTTACTATTCCCTTATGAATCAAATTGAAAAGATAAAGTTCAAACAAAATTTGTACTGAATGGATGACTTGGGAGATGAAGTAAAGATAAATGGTTTGGATACCATGATCTAGCTGGGTTCCAAAAATGATGAGCTAATTTTGTTATAGTTCTATGGAGGCCCACATCTTTGTAGGTAAGTTGATCACATTCTCAAGGGTTTGTAAAAGGAGGCAGGGAGAAATCACAATACACTAGCGATAAGAAACAAATGTGATTTTGGTGAGAAATTTTACAATATGTTATAATTTGCTATAAAAGTAAGAAACACAAGAGAAGAGGAGAGAATCATGGTTCAAAAGACTATGGACAAAAAATAAGCATGATTTTGGTGAAAAAATGTGATAGGCAAATATTTAACCATTCAAAAAGAAAGAATAATGGTCAAACAGTGATACCTAACATGAGTTAAAATCCATAAGCATTTAATAGTGGGTGACCTCTTAAATAAACAATATATTCTTTCATTAATCACATCTGAATGGCTAACTTTGGAGAATTGACTCTTCTAAACCTCAACTAATTAGCAACTTAATCATTTTCTTATAAGTCTTTTTTGAAGCATTTTTTCCCTAATGATCCAATCATGTGGCAATTTAGGGATTTTTAGTTCCTTGTTGATAGATATGAAAGGGGTATTGAGATGTGGAGATCTACATGAGCTAGCATCCACTATGCATCTTGAAAGGATATTATTCACTAGCATGTTAGGTGATCGACATGAGGATACGCTAATGATTCCACAGCTGGACTACATCCATATAGTCCATCCTTGATTATGGCACATTTATTGTGCCACCTCTACTTTCCTTAGTGAGTTCACACTTAGCAACATGTGTACATATATTATAGTTGTAGACTTAGATTTTTTTTGTTTGGAATAGGAAGAAGAAAGAAGAAGAAGGAGATTTCATCCATATCTCTCTATGTTCTCAAGTCTCCATTGCTTTTGTGTGTGTGTGCTCTTGGGTGCTTCACCTCTCCTCCCACTTATTTATTTTCATGGTATTAGAGCCGTCCCACTGGTGCATGCAGCTCAATTGAAGGCTAAGGTGAAGGCATTGGAGCACAAATGTAAGCAAGCAAGAAACAAGTAAGAAGCTCCTCCACCTTGCTCAATTTACCTAGGTTATAGCTATAAGAGACTCCTAAGGCTAGCAATACTATAGTCTTTGATTGCGATGAAACTTCGTGAGTAGGAAGAATAGTGTATATACTACAAAACATCCCTTTAGGGCTTTTCCACTATGATTTTTTGGCATCTAAGGTCATTTTAGCCTCCATTTTGGATGTCCAAGTAGTCTCGATAATAGTTCTTGGGTATACTATAGTTTTGACTGTGTCAGCCATTTATAGTTCTATACATTATAGATCTTGAATCTATAAGATTTCTCGGGGAGTTACTATATGTGTATTTTTACATCACATGTGTTCAAGGTCTATTTATAAATATCCTTATCTATGATTTTTTTTGGAATAAAACATAACTCTTTTCTATTCAATCTATAAATAAATCCTTTATATTACACCCTTCTATATATAAAAAATATATAAAAATTGTATTTTTAAAATACCTTTTTTTGAACCCACATGATGCACATTTATATTCATGAGTAACTTACCCAAGTAAGATTTCATGTGTTTGGTAGGTTGCAGACACAGAAGGCATCTACATACAAATTGTAGATTACTATTATTGTTGTGTAATATGTGAAAAATGTTGTGTATTTAGTTGTGGTGCACCTGGTATCAGCTTACTTGCAGATTGCAGTTTTTTGCAAGTTGTTTGTTTTGTCAAAATGTCTAACAACTTTAACCAAATGGTTAGCGAGAAGCTTGATAATAATAATTTTCTTTCATGGAAGTTCAGGATGAAAATTTTCTTAAAGGGTAAAGGTTTTTGGAATTACATTGAAAGAGATTTGAAAGTAGCACCTGACGTTCGTATGTGAAATGCTATTGTCGAACATCTAAAGGCTAAGAAAGATTCGGAGTAGACATAGAGTAAAGTCATATATTGGCTATCTATCTCAGTTTCACAAATAGCATGATGGGCTATTTGCAAGAATTTTATACCCTTGCTATTTCATGGAAGAATCTGGTAAGGTTGTTCAAAGTAAACACAAAGTTTAGAAAGCTGTAGTGGCTCAAGTCAAAGCTAAACCAAGTGAAAAGGAAGAATCTGTCCATTAATAATTATGCCGCCTTGAAGATCAAGAGTATTGTGAAAGCTCTTGGATCTATCAGTGTGGCAGTTGATGATTATGATATTGTGTGTGCATACTTAGATGGACTTGGATATGAATACAAGAGCTTCAGGTCCCCCCCTTTGGTTGCTTACCCTTACCAATAATAGACTTGGGAACAAGATTTTCCTTATGTGCCTTGATTTGGGGATATCACTTGCTTTAGCCTTGATATGAACTTCCTTAGTCTTTTAAGAGCTTTAGGTTTTATTAATGTTTGCTTCTTTGGACCCATTACCTTGGTGTTGCTTATCTTTCTCATTGGTTTGAGCCTTTCTGATCGTCTACTATTATTCTTCTCACTGAACTACTCCTTTGAATCATTCTTCTATTGCCCCTTCTTCTAATTGACCTTTGACGGTTCTTGGGTCTCCTTAATGCATGTTTATTCCCATTGTATTATTGCCTTGTATTCGCATTGAAACATTTTCCAAATCTTGTTCTAAAAGAGCTTCAGCAATAAACTACTTAATACATATTTATTCACAATGAAACATTGCCTAGTATTCTAATAATTATAATGAGCGAATGAAAGGATTCGACAACAAAAAGGAGGTACCCTTTGCCAAACATCAACATTAATGGACTAAGGTTGAACGAGTAGTGGTGATGTGTTTGTGTGGTGAGCGGGAACTTCTTTATTTTGGTCAAGATTCAATATGTCCATGTGGAGTTATGGTGGAGGGTGCAAGTGATTTGACATGATGATATTTAGTTACTACTTGCATTTGATAGGTTGAGCTACTTACCTTTAGATCATGATTGGGTTGCTATTCCTAGATATCGTTGTTTTTGAATCAGTGTGTACCTACAATTTCAAGATGAAAACAATTAGAAAAATATAGTAATGTGTGAAAGACTAGGCAAAAGTGTACATGCATGGGCACATACCATGAATAGAGTTTTAGTAGAGAGAAAACAAAGTAGAATATACATGTATGCAAGTTGTTTTTAGATGAATGTGAGTGCAAAGTATTCTATTCTTTTGTGTGTGGGAGTAATAAGAGAGCACAATTTTTTTCTTTTCATTTTGATTAAAGTAGAAGAAAAGATGCTTGAGACAAGTAGTGGGAGGATTGATTAAAATATGCATTCTCTCACCTATTAGAGTGGATGTTAAGAAATTTTCTTGCAAGCATTGATGCCTATTTCTATGAATAGTATTTGAGTCTAAGAGAAAGCGACTTACAAAATCATTAACATGACAAAAATTCGTGCACTATCCCTTGATGGCATCCACCTTCTCTTCCTTGGCTTGATCTCCATTAGCAATACTTCCAAGAACATCCCATTGAAGTGATAGCAACTAGATTTTCATTCATTGTAACTATCTTGTGTGGATTATAGGATCTATCATGGGTTCTGTGCAAAGATTGAATTTGGATATTATACATTAGCAACTTGGAGCAACACCAAGAGGTCTTTGAACAAATGCAAATAAGGTTTCTATCCTTTTAGCTATATGTCAAGCTCTAAACCTATAAAGACATTGCAAAGATATTATAGATTGTTTGTGCTAAGGTGAGTAACTATATTATTTGCAATGCGAGTTACTATGATCTCTAAGTGAGATGACTGAGTGATGCATGAAATCTATGAAACAATGTTCAATAAGATGTGTCAATTTTAAAAGGCATTAGAATGGATTTCATTTATTTTTTAGAAATTAGGAATATGATTTCATGGTCTCTAATATGCCTTATATGAGTGGTAATTTGGCATCAAGGTCTACTTTGAGTTGCAATGAAGAAAGCACATGAGAAATGGTTAATCGAAGTAAAGTTTCTATGTATTGATTATGTTTGTTCATCCAAAATTGAGACAATTGTGAGAGAGTGGAATCTACTTAGATTAATCATGATCACAACTTGTGAATTAGATTATGCTCATCCAACTCAATATACTAAAGGTCACAATATCTTGCTATCTATGACTAAGATTTGCATGTGGACCTAGTGCTAATCACTATGAACCACTAATCACATGTCTTACTCTAGCGATTTGAACTGAAAGGGTAGAGTTGCACGATAACTAGAGAAAGCTTCCTTTTGTATTTGTAGTCTTTACTGGCATACTGCAACAGGAACATCATGTATTTTTAACTTGTACAATAGGACTAGATCATTCACGTGCATGTGAAATAGCTTATCTACATTGAATCTGTATTGTAGGACTGTAGGAGTCATTCATTTTTGTGCACATCATGCATCCTTGTGGTCCTGACATGGTTGAGGCCAAGAATGTGTGGTGTATGTTGATAGTAGTGCTTCTAAGCACATTTCTAATAGTGGGAAACTTGGGATCTCATTGCAATGGTTGAAAATGGCAATCATAAAGGGCCACCAACTCATACAGTTCAATTTGTTCAGAATCATGCTGGAGAGAGGAGGAGAATTGAAGAGGGCTTGGGGATTGTTTAGCTATCTGAGATATAGTGGCCTCTTTGTTTCTTAAGGATGTTATGAAGGCTTCTTTGGACAATGACTAATTTGATCATCATCTAATAAATGAAGTTCTTGATGTGATTGAAAGGGTTGATAGACAAACCATTAGATCATAGTTGGTCAAACACCATTGCTGAATGATCTCAATAGTAGATGGAGATATTGAACCATAAAAATTTGACCAAAGGGCATCATAAAAGATAGAATTTAGAAATTCTTGATCAAAGAGTAGTATCATTGGTCAAATAAAATTTTGGTATCCCATCAGTAGCATCTATGAACTAAACTATTGTCTTACAAAGTTGACTAATATTCTTCCTATCAATCAGACACAAAGGATGTTAGAAATTTGGGAACAAGATCATGATACAATAAGAAATTGAATTGTACTACAGATTGTTGATAGAGCTTGAACAACATATAATATCAAGGTTTCATTTGGGTTCTCCCAACATGCATGCCTAGTTGTAGTTGCAATAAGAAACTCTTGACATCAAGTGGACAGCTTTGAAGTTGTAGTTTCCTCTTCAAGATGGAACACTTGGTGCTTAAGAAATGTCATGCTAGATGTATTATCTTGATAGTTATGCTTATTTGGATTTGTATTGCAAGAGTAGGTTATTTGATTTTATCTAGGTTTGTATTTGAGCAACATGTCATTTGATTTTATCTAGCTTCATATTTCAACAATAGTTTATTTTTGACAACTAACACATTCAACATCCATAACTTAGAGCATCCCTATACATTCACTATTGGAGAACACAACCATGGTACGATCTCCCATGTTATAGGAAGTATGGAATGGATTATTGACCATTAGGATATCCAAGATAAATTATGCTAATAACTTCATAGTTTGTTGAGTGAAGCACAGACAAATTGAGTCAGATGTTGCCAAGTTGCCTTACCTATATGTAGTTGTTAGAAGTCACTATATATGTACATGTTGATTCCTCTTGTTATGCCGCATATGAGCTCAACTCTCTTCGATTCGGCTCATGAAGGAGGTGTTTCCCTAGGATGCATACTTGCTCTTCCATTGATAGCTTTGGTTTTACATATGGTTGGTTTCCATTATATTCTTATGTATATAGTTGGCTTTTGAGTATCTGATAAAATCTTGGATTAGAAGTAATGTTTAAGCACATGTACTAGTTACTAGTCAATCCTAGTTTCCACCTTGAAAAATGTTGGCAATTGCATATAACAATGTTGGAAACATGCTACAAAGGGGACAACAAAGGAAAAACTCGATAGAAATGCTTGTGGATGAAGATGACTATTGAAAATAGGATAATAATGGTTGTAACAAGGAGTTGGTAGCTTGTATATATCTAAAATGAAAAAGCTATAGTAGATTAAGGGATGAAGACTACTACAGCTCCTGACATCAGCCTCCAAAAACCAAAAGTAGGTAACCCACATTAGAAAAAGAAATTCATGTTCCATCCACTTTCTGGTTCCCTTTCTTCTCTTCTCTCTTTTCTAAAACTATTGTCTCTTATTGGAACACAAGAACTTCAAAGGAGGGTGTGTTAGAAGCATATCTTTTCTAAATGAAACCACATAGGTTTCCTACATTATAGAACCTTGAGAAATTACGTGAGTGTGGAGCCCCAAGAGGAACACCAAGGAAAAGGGAATTCTCTTGCAAGAAAATCTATCTTGTAACATCAACAAGCTTTTATTTCATTCTTTTGATCATCAAAACAAAGAAAACAACAATTCTTCACGCAGCATCATAGTAGATTTCTCCCACAGATTTGATAGAATCAACCATAATCTTCAACATCTTCATAAAATCCATCAATAGAACAAAGAACACAAAGGAATACACCATCTTTGAATGGAAATAAATCACTTATTATTCATCTTCAATGTCTTCATAGTTCTTTCTCTCAATCTCTTATATGCAATTACACTGTTTTGATAGAATTGACTATCTCTGGCTCTATCTCTCTCTCTTCATCAATAGTACATCATATCCTCACTACAGTGTTCTCATAATAACTCTCAATAATCCTTCTTAGGTCGTGGATGCACCTCCCAAGAGGTATGTTTGATATGAAGAGTCATTAGAGCCACTACAGTGTCTTTTCACAACTCACTACTGTCACTATCACTTGGTCTTCTCTTCAGTCTTCAGCAGCTGTTTCTTCCACTTATTTTAGCTCTTTTGAAATTAGATTCATCCTTTCCAAAGGTTAGAAAACTTTCCCAAAGTCACACATACATTCTACAGGACACCTACAGAAGGTCTACAGGTCAATCACAGTACAGTACCAGAACAGCTACAGTACAGTTACAGTACAGAGACAGAGCAGAGACAGAAGCTCTATAGAGGGTCTACAGAGGGTCATCAAAACCTCATAACTCATACTCAAACCATTCCAAAATATCAAAAACTATTCAATAAGCTTTCCAAATATCTCAATCTTCATCAATCTCATCAATCTATGCTTTATACAGAAGAAAATCAGAACAAAACAGAAGCTATACAAAAGGTATACAGAACCAATCAGAACCTATCAGAACATCACAGAACCTCATATCTCCACTGAGAATCATCATGAACTTCTAAAACATAATCAACATCATCCAAAACACTCTCAAATACTTCCCTTACAACCATACATCACTCTAAATCCATCAAAAATCAATCATTCAGTCCTCAAAAACAATAAAAATCAGTCAAAAATTCAGTCATTTTCCACTCTCAACATATCCCTACACTTAGAAAGGAAGCGTCTTCGCGACGTAAGGAAAATAAGAATATAAGTTCACTAAAGAGCTCAATTTTGTCTTCCATCCGATCTTCAATAATCTTGCCAAAACCACGACCCCAGCTTATCACCTATATCTGTGAGAAAAAACTACTAAAGGAAAACTTCCATTATTCATTAACTCCTCTGATTAATCATTTAAAAGACATAACAAATTTTTAAAGGATATAAGAGGTTTTCTTCAGCTTTCCACCATAGGCTTTCCATCCACCAGCAATCTTTTGAAAAGAACTCTCGAACAAGTATTCGCAATCAACACGAACTCATCACATACAATTAAGACAACACATACACAAACACTAACACAACCATCTGAATGACACCTCCAAAAAGAGATATATCATTAAGAATCATCCAAGATACATTGCAAAGGCATCAATGAAGATGATCCCTTTTAAAGGCTTGGTGGTTTCGGAAGCGATCCATGGAGAAGGATTCATCTACAAATGTCTTTGGAGGATTTTGAAAAAATTGCAAGCAGCACATCCTTTCCAACAAGACAAGGTATCTGCTAGGCAAACAGAGGACATGAAAATACAAGACATCCAGTTGTTGGAAATAATCAATGCTCACATTGACATTCATGCATAACTTTGGAATAGACTTCGAATCATTATGGGAATGCCTATGCATATACGCCAGGTACCAAGTAAAATGAGCAGTTAATCGCACAGAAGGATTTGCAAACTGAGAATATTGCTGAGCGAAATGCAAATAATTCTGATAGGCTTGACTAGTACTTATCCATTCTCCTGGGATCAATGGCCAATTAATTTGAGGTCCAGTAAGGGAATCATTTGAACTCCAGCCTCGTCTTTGAAGAATCTTCTGATCAAAACCTTGATACCCACTAACCAACTGAGGGGGATTAGAAACAAAAGTGGTAGGAGATGGAAGAGGGACTAATGAAAGAGGATGAAGTGATGGATAGGCAAAATCATAGAAGGAAGAATGGATTAAAGATGGATTCGTTGAAAATTGAGGAGATTCTGTTAAGAAAGGCGCTAAAAGATAAGCAGGAAAAGTTGAGATAATGTCAGGGGATGGGGAAGGACAAGAATCGTGCGGTGAAAAAACTCAATCTTCAATGAAAGAACAATGGGTAAATATAGGAATTTGAGGAGATCCTTGAGGTTGGAAGAGAAGGGGTAAAATGACCTTTGGGTTGGATTGATACCTATGGGCCATCTGTTGATAATGAGATAGGCAAGGTAAGGACGGCTTCAAAGAATGAAGTATCAAATGGGGGTTGTTTTGAGAGATAGGCTAAAATATCCACCCTCAGTTGGTTAATGTTCTGGGCATGAGCTGAAGCTTTGACCTGACAGTGATTCAAAATGACAGAATCAACCATAGTATGCCATGAAAACTCAGGACACTCAGCCACCTTTGAAGAGTATCCCTGAAACATCTCATCAATCCTCAACTCCAAATGTCGGACATACAAAGAAGCGTGCAATACCACTTCTCCAACATACCAAGCCAGATCTTCATCATCTGGAATCAATAAATCACCCCTCAAATACATATAGGATAGAAGAATCGTATCTAGAGTGACAGAGTCTTCAAGAACCATCCTTACTACTTCTATCAGCAAGTCAGATGACCAGGCCCCACTCCATCCATCCTTTGGAATAGGTAAATCCATTGTGGAAAGTTTTATATAGAAGGCCAACTTCTGTTTGATAATGGACAAAAAAGGAATGATCTGGTGGAACATATTCTTGATACTGCTCAAAAGAAGACCGTAATAAATCCATGTGAGATTGCAATCTTTCCACCTTGGCTTGAAACAATGGACATAATGTAGCCTGTCTCTGAAGAGCTGCCAAGTCTGCAGGGGATAAAATAGAAACTGGTTGCACAGGACTCTGTGTATTAGACCGAGACTGAGCCAACTAATCTTTGAGTTGCTGGATTTGAGCATTGCTCTTGTCTAAGATAGCTGCGGTGGATTTAAACTTCTCTGCTTGGGCAGCTATCACCTCTTTCATCTCTTGACTCTCCTTCTGTAACTTATCCCTCTCCTCTGTTACAGCAACCACTTGAGACCTAGCTTCTGCCAACTCAGCTTTCAACTTAGAAATTTCAGCTTTCTGAGTATCCATGAGCTTACTTGCTGCTCCATTTGTGTACAAAGGTCCAAAAATTTCTCCTGAGCAGAGGCTAACTCATCATTGGTCTTATTCAACTCCTCCTTAGACTGCTGAACTTCATCATAAAATGAAGAATATAGTTGTTGAATACAGGCAGTCATCATCGAAAGTTCAATAGAACTCTGGATATCCTTGCACAAGAAAGGAATGGCATTTGAAGGAATGCAGGCAATGTGCTGCAAGACTATGCAGGAACTGTCACTGGAACTGGAGGAGGAATAGGCACTGATTCAGCCACCCTCTTTAGGCATTTTCTCTGAATGACAAGGGGAGGAGGAGAATCATCATCCTCAATTATTACATCATCATCTTCATTATTAGGCAGAGGAGGAACTTCTGGAGGATCAATGGGAGGTAAAGGGACTTCCTTTGCAGGGGCAGCATGTAGCAAGAAGACATAGAGGAAAGACCCAAATGTAACATTAGTCACATTTCCTCGAGTAGCTCGAATAAAATGGTGATCCATCTTGGAGAAGAGGTAGGTACTCCAATCAATAGTAATGCCTTTAAAAATCATTCGTGAAGCTGTGAACAACTCCTTGGAAAGATAATGAGATGGGGATTTTGCAGGCATAAACCTGTCCTGAAGGAATTGACATAGTTGCTTCCACAGGGGATTGGAAATCATGGAGACACTGACTCCTGACGTGGTAATGACCTTCTTCGGATCAAGAACATCTTAAGTCTGCTTCTGCAACAACTTCAAAATATCGTCATTGGCAAACAATTGTCGGGCCGCAGGGACAGACTCCCCACGATATGGCAGACCAAGAGCCTTGCCTAGACTCTTCGGTATCAGAAGAACGGTAGTACCACGGACTGGACCAAACCTCTTACTGTAAGAGGTTAAAAATTCGTCACAAATGGTAGGATCATCTGGAACCAGTGGTAAAGAAAGGCTCACAAACTTAGACAAGCCCGCTTTAGCGACAACATCCGAATCCAGTAACAAAGAGTAATCATGTAAAGCCAGAGGGACATATTGGATCGAAAGAGGAGTACAAGAGGGCACCATTCAAATGGTTACACACACACACCACAAACACAGACAAACAAAGAGAATGCCTACAAAACAACAGAGGAAAACCAAGGATAAGATATCAACCAAGATGGTAAAACATGACTCGACCAACTATCCCCAAGCAAACCACAGCCTAGAAAAAATTCGACATGACCTCTATACATATGCAACCGAAAGCTTCATGCGATGCAACATTCAAGCACCCAAATCCCTGTATTAGGCAACAAAAGAAAAAAAACTACACACCGTACCCGTAATCGTAACACATGGAAAAATCAGACTACCATAAAAATGGACATCAAGACTGGACCATAACCTTGACCATCAGTGTCAACTAATAGACTTTTACGCGCCCATCCCATGAAGCAAGTTTATTAAAAAGGGAAAAAAAGTGCAATGAGGGGAAATTATTTTAATGAAGGATTCATGTTAATAAATTATTAACAATGGGTGACATTTTATTAGGTGATAAACCTTAATAAGAAAATGGCACTTCCTTCTTAAAATTTTAATTACAAATTATTAAGTTGAAACGATGCTTTAGCGCAACCCAGACTATGATGCCCAGACTGGGTCTCTAAATGCAAATTTCTTAATTAAAAATTAAGAGTGATGTGGAGCGTTTTTTTGCCAGCGCGTGCTTTTGTGACGGCTGGTTCATTTTTATTATAAATTAAAGTGCCTCTTAAGCGCACGTAGTGCGTGCAAAGTGAACGGTTGGTTGATTTTTATTATTATGAAATGGTGTGTTTATCGCGAATGCGTGTGAAAAATGTGGGTGAATAAATATTTTATTTTAGCAATTAATTTGTGATTAAGGGAGAATGAAAATAAATAAAGCATATAAAATAAATACTTGGAAGGGGTGTGCATGCAATGGTCTAAAGGCGCACGGAAGAGTCCCCCAAAAGCAATGAATCCAGTCAAAGAAAAGTAAAGACCACTGACTGAACAACAAAGACAACACCTGAGTGGATGTGTCGATTATTATTATTATTTTGTTGTTATTTTATTATGATTTATTATTATTATTTTAATTGGATATTTTATTTGTGTAGTATTTTAGGGGGGTTTGTGTGGGTTTTATAATGTGGGTTGGTTAAGTTATTTTGTTATGTGTGGTTGTTTGGGTTATGTGTATTTGTTCGGATTTGTATTGTAATAAATTGTATGTGGTTGTTTGTTTGTTTTTGTTTTTTACAAAATGAATAATAAGGAAATATGGATATGGGATGAAGGAAAAATAAAATTTCAAACAGTTAGGAAATAACCACAATTTATGTTAGGAAAATAAGAGTTGGATTTTTATATTCAATCTGTTTTGTTTGTTTATTGTTGTTTTTTTAAATAAAAAAATTGGTGCCTTGTATGAAAATATTTTGAAGTGAAAATTGAATGGAAAAAGGTCAGGGGGTGGGTGAAATTTTTGAGAATTTTTCAAAAAAAATTATGTATTTTTTACTAATTTTAAATCATTTTTTTATATTTTTGTAAGTACTTTTGAATAAATTGGAAAATATTTAATTTTTTGTAATTTTAGGGGTGGAAAGTTTTATCTGACAAATTTCCAAAAATTTGCAAAAATCGAAGGGAATTTTTGGAAATTTTTTGAGTGGAAATGAATTTATAAATTAATTAAATCAATTAAATCAATTAAATCAGGTTAATTGGGTAAGTAGGGTCAAATCAAGTAAGCTAAGTCCTGTTAGGCTAGGTAAATCATGGAAGTCAGACTAAGGCAAGTCAAGTTAGTCAAGGGGGACTAGGTTAGTCTGGGTTAGTCTAAGTCAGTTAAGTAAGCTAAGTCAAAGCATGTCAGGTTAGTCTAGGTTAGGCTAAGTTAGTTAGGTAAGCTAAGTCAGATTCTTACTAACCTAGGTTAGACTTACTAACCTAGGGTTAGTTAGATTAAGGTGGGGACTAACCTAAGAGGGGTTAGTTAGATTAAGGTTAGGTTAAGGAGACTAGGGTTAGTTTAATTAAACTAGGGTTAGGGTAACTGAACTAGGGTTAGTTTAACTAGGGTAGGGTTAACTAACCTAAGTAGGGTTAGTTGAACTAGGGTAGGGTTAGTTTAACTAGGGAAGGGTTAGTTGAACTAACCTGGGGTTAGTTAACTTAATTAAGGTTAATGTAACTGAATGAAAGTTAGTTAACTGAAGTAAGGTTTGTTAAGTTAATTGTGGTTAGTTAACTTATATATGGTTAAGTAACTATGGGTGGTTAGTGAACTAACCTGGAGGCATAGGGAGGAGAAGGAGGAGGAGGAGGGAGGGGGGGAAGGTGGTGGTGAGGGCGGCGGCACGGGCGGAGGCGCGGGAGGAGACGGAGAGGAGGTGGCGCTGTGGGGCGGCGCAGGCGGAGGCTGCAGCTTTGCTACAGACAGAGAGGAGGCTGCAGAGCCGGGGCGGCGCGGGCGAGGCCGACGGGAGGAGATGCCGAGGGGGTTGCAGAGCCGGGGCAGCGGCGCGGCTGGCAGGAGGTGTGAGAGAGCGTCGAGGGCAGCAGCGAGGAGGGGAGGGACCTCTATGGGACGTGCGGGCGGCGGCGCAGGAGGGGAGGGACCTCTGTGTAGGGGGCGCGGGCGACGGCGCAGGAGCGGAGGAGCGTCGGAGGAGACGCCGAGCGAGGGAGGAGTGGGGGGAGGTTGTAGGAGGAGGAGGAATGGGGGGCAAGAGGAGCAGAAGGAGGAGGAGAAATGGGGGAAGGGTGGAGGGAGGAGGTGAGAGGGTGGGGGAGATGGTGGGGAGGGTCGGGGAGAGAGAAAGAGGGATATAAGAGAGAAAGAAGAAGAAGAAGAAGAAGAAGAAGAAGAAGGAGAGAGAGGGGGGTGGTTGGGACGCGGGGAGGTGCCTAGGGAGGTTTTTTTTAAAAATAAAATTAATTAATAAATGAATTAATTAATAGAGAAAAAAAAGAGATGGAAATGTGGCACGCCCCCGTCCGCGCGCGTGCGCGGGCCAAGGGTAAAAAAATTTGCATTGGTGGGACCCAACGGGGCGGGGACGTCGACACACAAGTCGCGAACATGACGGAGGCGTCTCGAGACACGGAAAAATGAAAACTCACGCGTTCACACGCAAGGTGAGGCACTCGAGAACACGAAAAAACAAAGAAAAATTAATAACTCATAAATTGTTCGTCAAAACAAAAATCTGTAAAAAGGAAAAACGGGCCGAGAGAGGAGGGAAAAATGATGGAAAAGTAAGACGGGGTGTGCGGAGGAAAATGAGGGCGTTCACATGGAAAAAATACAAAAAAACAGGTCCAAAAACACATACGGGGATTAATATCGAAAAATCCGCTCGCCGGAATGCAGGGCGAAAAGAAGGAAAAGGTGCAGAAGAATGTGTCCAACAACCCTATCATGTCAAAACACAGTTCCTATCGAGATAGGACACGGTCACATGGGAAAAACGGAAAAATGGCACACGATAACGAGGTTGAAAATTAATAACAAAAAATCGGTTCACCGGAACAGATGGTAGAAAAAAGAAAAAATGTGCAAGGGAAGGATTTGCACAAGGCTGTCACATCAAAACTGAGTTCCGGGGGAATTAGGAGGGGTGCACATGCAAAAAACATGAAAAATGGACCCGAAAATACATGGAAAAAGTAATAACTAAAAATTCGACGGGCAAACGAGGGGGGAGAAAGAATAAAAAATGTGAGGAAAGGTGGATGGAACAAGGCCGTCACATCAAACAGGAATTCCGATAAAAATACGACATGTTCACATGGAAAAATATGACAAAGACGTACGAAAATGGCCCCGAAAACCCGTAAAAATTAATAACGAATAAACCGTGCATCGTAATGAGAGGGAGTAAACAAGAAAAAATGGTAGGGAGAAAGGGTAGGATGGGCTTGACTCATCAGATCAGAGTTCCGGAGCAAGTAAGATGCGTTCACATGGAAAACTGTCCAATTTACGAGAATTACTACAAAAATTAATAACTTGAGAATCGTATGTCAGAACAGGGGGCGATAAAAAGGAAAAATGGTCAGTTCAAAGGGATGAACATGGCTATAAGTTTGGATTTGAATTGCAGTGAACGTAGGGTGCGTTCATATGGAAGGACACCAAAATCACGAAATGAAGGAAAATTGCAAGAGAACGGCCCCAAGGGTGGGTTGAAAATGAACGGGTGGGTGGGGAAGAGACCCCATCAGGGTAAAAATAGGGCAAGCATGGATGCATTATCAGGTTAAGGCAAATGCAGAGAGGTATGCAATGTAGACGCGCAGGGACGTGTCCCCACACTTAAAACCTTAACGGATAGGGTTGACTGAGTAACATGGACCTAGAACCACACAACAGACCAACCGCTAACGTCCCCACACTTAAAAACATGACTAATATTGAGAAATAGAAGGTGTAGGGTTAGAAAAACTTGGCCCATATTGCCGAGGAGGAATGGCGACTATCGAGAGTGTGTCTGGTGTCGTCGTCGGCTACAGGAGGTACCACGGTATTGTCACAACACACATCCTTCATGGTAGGGACCACGCGGCAGCACCCAGGGAGGTAGCTAGTTGAAGGAATAGCAGGAAATTCGTCGATGGCGAGGGATATTACACTCAACCCATAATCACTCATATGGAATGAAAGAGTAGTCACTCACCCCATGACTAAGATCACTCGAGGAAATCATGATGAAAACCTAGAGCTCACACCCAGTTTAGGAATCGACAAAAGAATGGTGCAAAGGGAGTATGCCAGGGTGCACAATTGATGGTGCATCAATGCGTCCAACCCGTCTAGCATAGGTGCAAGGAGAAAGGCCAGGGAGCCTTGTAGGGCAGTGTGTAGAACAGAATGATGTGTCATGTGCTTATGGCAGAAACCCAGCCCGTGGGTGCATAGGAAAACGGGAACGTACCTGACTCCAAAGATCGTAACGTCCCTCAATCCTCACCTCTCGGTAATTGAAGAAACTCCAGTCACACTCAGCCCACCCTCTGTCTCACGCTGTCGTAGATTTCGTGTAAGGGCTGTTGAACACGGAGTTCAAGTTGCAACAAGGAAAGAGCTGACAAGAAGAAATCGAATTTGTGATGCCAAAGTTCACTATATTCCTTGTCAAATAAATTACATGAGGTCTATGTTCAGAAAAATCTGTAGAATCTCATAACCTGTTTTGCATTCAGGTTTTTGAAGACAGTTATGCCATTGGCATATAGGCTTGCATTCAGATTTCAGCAAGTTTGTGTGGAGGAAGGTCTCAGTTGTCTTTGTAATGTCGAAACTCGGGATCATCAGAACAAACAGCTATGAGACCAATTTCTCTTGTTCGAAGGAAACATCCTGGAACAACAGGTTCTTGCATAAGGACCAGCAGGAACAACAGGTTTTTGCATAAGGACCAGCACATTCATGGGATCATTATCCTCACAGAGAGTTCGGAGAATAAAGCCATAGTTTTGAGGGTACACCACTGATGATGAGCCCTGTTTTCTTATCTAGCTCATACTTCACTTTGCTCCCCTTTACTGTTCTCTGCAACACAATTGAAGATAGAAGGAGCTCCAGGTCCAATCTCTAAATCATGCCAAGGGTGTGCTAATGAGCAGAGAAAAATGAACGTTCTCTCAACGGTATCGCTCTGTCGTCTGAAAACTGGTCATTGAAGTCAAACGTTTACAGTCTGAAGTAATGATTTGACATGATGTTGCACCAGGCCATCGCAGATTGCTCAATAATGTCCTGGGAATTCTCAATAGCCACGATAACCCATGCAGCTAACTGTAGCTTCTTCCAAGTCTTATCAACATTGATGATCAATATACTATCAGAACGCCTCTACCACACATATCACTCCATCTGAAAGTCGCAAATCTTGGTACCGAGATGCATATCAGCGGGCGAGCATGAGCTGGATGTCGGATTCCTTCATAGAGAGCACCATAGTGGCAGTCGTGGCAGCATCTTACGAGTGATCTCGGTTTGTCAAAGAGACGATCTGCGCTCCAGCTCCTGCCTGCCAAGGAAAGGGAAACAAAGCTTGTCTGCGTGCGCACTAGAAAAGAGCCTGAGGAGCGGGTATTCAGAGAAGCTCTCCACAGTCATGGGATTCAGAGAAGCTCTCCACAGTCATGGGCTTGGTGGGGATCATTTTCACAAGCCCAGCATTGTCGTTCTTTAAGAACTTCGACCATTACATTCCCCTGTTCATCGAAGTCACCTCCATCATATCAGCGTCCTCATCCTTCACTCGGAATGCTACTGTGTTGAAATGTTCCAAGTCAAAGTCCCCGTTTGTTTGCCTTCAAGATCCGAATCAGCGATCGAATCACAGCTGGTGCGGCTTCTGAGCTTAAGAGAATACTACTCTACTTGATTCACCCCGCCACATTCCTGTCCGTTCCGAATGCGTAACTCTTGATAGTCGTCATCCTTCTTTTTCTGACTTGTTTTGCAAGCCCGCCATTGATAGCACTTTCAAAAATATCCCTCTTTTCTTAGCTTTTTTTTTTCTCCAATCTGCGTATTCCTTTTTCAATTCACAGACGGTCCTCTCCACTCTTTTTAGTAATAATCTGTAGTGTCGTGATATCATCCTTCCTGCTTTTGTCTTCATATCCAAAAATTCTGAACCAATTTTTAATTGGTTTACTTGCAACACAGAAGTGAACTCCTTGAGCTCGCTCTTCTGTTAATTGTGTGTGCCTTGTGGAAAGTTCACATTTAATTTTGTCTTCAACACCATAACTGACTTTAAAAGGTGACCAGATCTTTTTGTTGAGGATTAATTCCTTTCTCAAGCCATGAACCTCATCTGTCAAATCTCCTACCAAGGCATGTGGATATTGTTCTTCTTCAAAAATGCTTTGTCCCACATATTACGTCGGCCTTGTTCACGTGTAACCTCTATCTTCATAGCTTCAATGTTGAAGCTACCTTGGATTCCACGGTTTCCTACACTTTTCTTGGAATTCATCATTGAATTTGACAACATAATATTACTCTTTGGCATCAGTTTTTCATATTTTTCTGACACACACACATCATGCATCCAAACAAAATCAAACACATGCACTAAGGGAATATATACATTGGATGCGGATTATCGAAATACATCACACACACAATGAATCACACGCAGAAAATAACACAAATGCACAACAAAAGAAATGGAGGTATATAGGACTCGGATGCGCAGCAGCACGACATCCACCCCCTCTAAACCTGCGCATCCTCCGGATGTGCCAACTATCCAGGATCATTCAAATCCACAAACAGGTCGAGTCCATCTTCTGATTCTAGTAGACCTGTTTCTCCATCAGCTTCATCATCTATGTTTTCTGTCTCTTCTGCTTGTCTTTCTTCTATCTGCTCTTCTTCTGTCAATGCTTCAAATGCATATTCTTCATCTTCTCTTTTCTTGAAAATCTTGATTCGTTTTCCAGCAATAGGTACCCTCAATACTGTTCCATCTAATTCAGCCAGCTCATAGGTACCATTGTCAAAAACCTGCTTCACTTCATACGGTCCAAACCATCTTTGAACCATTTTTCTCATACTACTATGCTGATTTTCTAGACTACTGTCGTAGACTAGAACCCAATCTCCTTCTTTTATGGCTCTAGGTCTCAAGCGATGCCTTAAATCAAACCTGTCCTTGTTTCTGAGACGGGCTGCCTTCAAACGATCAACTACTAGCTGCACATCTTCTGTCCTTCTCTCTAGTTGACGAATCCGAAGGGCTAGAAGCTCTTCCCTTGATAAATTCTCATGCCACGGAAGAACACTCCAAGTGAGAGCACAAATTTCAGTAGGCATGACAGGTTTTTGCCCATACATCAACTCCGTAGGCATGTATCCAGTAGTCACACTATGTGTAGAGCGATCAGCCCACAATGCAAAAGGTAGTAATCTCGGCCAATCTCCAATCCGACCTCTACAAGCTTTTGCTAATGCTTTAACTATTGGCCGATGTCCTCTTTCACTTTTACCATTTCCCTCTGGATTATAGGCAGTAGTAAGAGCCAATTTAATCCCAAGCCGTGAGAAGAATTCTCTAGCTTCATCTGCATCTAGCTCTCCACGATCAGCTGTAATCTTGCCTATACATCCATACCTGCAAAATATTTCTTCCAACAAGAATTTACATACTGTAGTGGTGGTCTTTGTCCGCAACGGTCTACCTTCAACATAGTTTGTAAGATCCTCCCTAGCCAAGACAAGATATCTCATCTACCAAAGTCCCACTGGCAAAGTAACCAAGTCTACCACCCACTTGTAATGCATACATAGTGGATAAGTCGGATGCAACTCATCACGATGTCGCACTAAAGAGTAAAGCTAGCAGTCCCTGCAAGTCTCCACAAAATGAGAAACATCTTTATACATCCCTTTCCACCAGTATCTTTCTTTGATTTTCCCATAGGTAGCCCACACACCTCTATGTCCAGCCCATGAGCTCTCATGAAACTCTCGCATAATCTGTATCTGCATCGCTACATCACAAACTACTCTCAAGGGCAAGCCTCCTCTCTTTCTTGGATGCTTCCAAAGAAAACCATCTTTCAAGAAATACCCATAAGCCTTCCTTCTGATTTTCTTGAATTCATCATCTGCCCAATCAGCTCTTCGAGTTAATGAACTTAGATACTGTCCAATTTGCAGCCACTCATCAACATAAAGTTCTTCAATAAAGGCTTCAACAGTAGATACATGACAATCATGAACAAGGACAGAAGCAGCAAACTCTGTCTCATCATCTTGTGCAAGCATTGACTCCTCATCCTCATATCTCGCTCTAGAAAGCATGTCAGCAACTGGATTATCTTTCCCTGCTATGTGTCGAAATTCTGGATTCAATGATTTGATATAGGCAATCCACCGAAGCATCGCTATATCTGGAGTCGAGCAACTAGTAATCATGCCAAGCAAAGGCAAACAATCTGTTTCCACAATAACTGAAGCTCCAATAAAATATCCTTTGTCACACTTCAGTGCAGTGACTACTCCCCACAACTCTCTTTTAATCTGCGGATATCTCCTTTGTCGCTCATTAAGAACTTTAGCTCCAAAGCGGATTGCATACCTATTTCCATCAGCATCATCCTGTCCCACAGCCCAACCTATGCCAATAGGGCTAGTATCAACTATCAACATGATCGGCCGTCCACGCTGATAATCCACCTTGCGTAGAGTAGGAGCTGATTGCAACAGCTTCTTGAGCTTACGCATGGCTTTTGAATGCTTCTCATCCCAATGAAATTTCTGCCCCTTTCAAAGCAGCTGATAGAGAACATCTGCTATATGAGCAAAATGAGGAATCCAAATCATGTAAAATACACAAGCTCCCACAAATCTTCGCACCTCTGAAGTAGTCGAGCAATACTCTGCAATCCTGTTTATGGCATCTACCTTTGCAGGAGAAGGCTTTCTGCCATAATATCCAACCATATGCCCAACTATGATGACTTCATTAACACCAAAGACAGATTTCAGCCCTGAAAGTGTCAAATTTACCTCCTCTAATCGTGTCAATATTTGCTCACAAGCAATCAAGTGGTCAGCTACAAACTGTCTACATCCACGCAAATCAAGACTTTCATTCTTTTCTTCTTCTGCACAACCCTTAATAGGCACATCATCTAGAAAAGGCATGGTATACTGCGGAATATAGTCTCGTAAAACTCTATGCATAGCATTCATCATATGAGCAACTGAGTTTGTGGCACCTTGAGGCAAGGTACACATCCTCACAAGACCAATAGGTGTCCGCATAGTAGTAATATCCCTGCTTTCCAAGGCAAGCTGAAACTGATCATAACCTGAATACAAGTCACCTAGGGAATAGATAGCTCGTCCTGCAAAAGCTTCAGCAAATTCATCCACAACTGGACCTGTTCCCACATTCCTGATTGTCACTTTGTTCACGGGCTGCATATCCTGAATAAATCTCAAAGTACCATTCTTCTTTGGTACAGTAAATCACCTGTTAGAATAGGGTGCAGAAGAGGGTTCCAAAATCCCCATTTTAATCTTCTCATTCAGCAACTCTATCAGCTTTGGCAAGTGTGCTTTAGGCACAGGTATAGGACGTATATTCCATGGTACATGAGGAACAGTGAAGATGACCATGGGTGCAACCAATTCGGGACTAATGCAGCCAATTTCATGTGGAAAGAAAGCAAATGCCTTACCATGATGTCCAAGCATCTCTCTAAAACATTCTTTTTCCACTGGAAGCAAAAAATCATCATTTCCAATCTTCAATTCTGCAAGAGTTTCAGTTGTAAACTTATGTCCAATATTCGTAGGGTCCCTCAACATAGACTGCTTCATAGCTTTTTCAATCTGTTCATCACTATCAGAAGGAAGCGGGCCTGCAACCGGCTTAACCTTCTTATCAACTGTTTTATATTTTGTGTCAACCTTGGCATCATTCAAGCACTCTCTTCTTTGCTGCAATTTCTGCAAATTTTCAGCAACTTTCAACTCTGTTGGCTGAAAAAT
Source organism: Lygodium microphyllum (assembly GCF_053477565.2). Lineage (NCBI taxonomy): Eukaryota > Viridiplantae > Streptophyta > Polypodiopsida > Schizaeales > Lygodiaceae > Lygodium > Lygodium microphyllum. The sequence goes on along the minus strand of NC_141140.1, from coordinate 36,142,910 downwards.
TTCAGCCTTTAGCTCTATGGACTGCATGGGTGCAGTCTGAAACTCTGTATGCAGAATTTTTTCTGCATTCAACTCTGTTGGCTGAATGGATTCAGCCCTCGGCTCTATGGACTGCATAGATGCATCCTGAAACTCTGTATGCAGAAATTTTTCTGCATTCAACTCTGTTGGCTGAATGGATTCAGCCCTCTGCAATTCTATTAGCTGATCAAGATCAGCCATAAATTCAATTTGCTGAGTTTTCTTAGCCTCTAACTCTGTTTGCAGCATAAAACCAGAAATTTCCTGAAACATATCCAAGGTTTGCACAGGTATGATCTTTGAACCCTTGCATACATCAATTTTCAGCATTGCTCTCATCTCAAACAATGTGTCTGCATAAGACATCCCTTCATACAATCCATCTACATGCTCTTCTGCTTGCAAAATACCTGCATTCTTCAACGCTTTCTCCTTACGGCCAATGTACTGCCGGCAGCTCTAGGCAAATCTGAAATTTTCTGATAACTCACTGAACTATCTGAAGAAAAACCAACAAAATTATTGGAGAAAGACTGGCTACCAGGAGGCGAGATCTCCTCTTTTCTCCGCTCCGTACCACTGGCGTCTCGCAAGACAGCGGTACCTAATGAAAATCCAACTCCTTCGCAGGTAGTGGTGCCTCACGCAAGGAGTCCCTGTTTCTCGGATGATTTACCCCAACAGTCATAAACTGAACAGCTCGCATACCATCTTTACTGCGTATCCGCGCATAAGCTGACCCGTCATCCATCACTTTTGTTTCCATTCTTGCTTCTGTAATGAAAGGCTGTCCAAGAATAATCGGATAAGAGCATGAATCGTGAACAAAGCAATGATAATCCTCTTCAACATTACCAATAGAAATTCTGATACTCGGACAAGCAGCATACATATCACCAGAAGTATTATTTGCGGCTCTCATGCGCCAACCATGCTCTGCATCCATAGGCCACTTGCCACTCTCATAAACACCTCGAGCAATAAGATTAATCTCAGAACCATGATCAACTAAAGCGATCAAGGGAATTTGTTTCTCTCCAATCCTTACCACTGTCTCAGTGGTTGCTCTAGCCGAATGACTACGTGAAAAATGGCTGCGAGGAATGAGAATAGGGGTCTCATCATCTTCATACTGCATAGGCTGCACTATTTTCTCCAATTACGGATTAACAGAAGCATTCTCAACCATCACTGCATCATCATGCTCTTCCCCAAGAGCTCCATGCCACAATCCCTGTAAAGCAGGTCCTTCCATCGCATGTCGTTTCCTCCGCAAAAGATCCTGCATCTGATCCTGTATTTCTCTTCTAACAATCCCAAGAGCCTCTCCAATAGTAAAAGTGACTTCACTATTCAAAATTCTTTCATGAAAAATCTTACTCATATCCATTTGCATATCAAGGTCTGACAAGAGCTTGAATCCTGGCTCTTTTCTTGGTTGCCTCTTTTCTTTCTGCTTGTCTCCCATTGGTTGATCAGAACCTGTTTGAGCTGGAGAATTTGGCATAGGTGGAGCTGTAACAGGTGGTGAAACAAAGTCACCCCCTCTAGTCTTTTTGGAGGAGCTAGGACCCTCCTCATCTCTTCTTCTCTTTTCTTCGACCATGGCATCTAAACCCTGCGTTTTAGCCATATAAGCAAAAATAGAATACCTGTCAACAGGAGAATCCCATCCTGTTTCTCCTCGGATGCTAGAGCCCACACAAGTCATAGTAGAAGTTTGAACTTTCCCTCTTCTCGCTATCTCCAAGGCAGAAGACCATAAAGCAGAGTCTCCATCAGATTTCTGCTCAAGCTGGACTCCAAAAGCTGAAGCATCTCCTCTAACACTCACATAAGCTGATCGCGCAACCATATCATCAACAAGCTTCTTCATACCTCCCTTACCAAAGTTCGTGTCAAGAGGAGCGCCAGTCTCTGTTAGCCATATTTTCCCATCTTGTCCCCAGAACACTACATTCTTCTTACGTGCTTCCTGAAAAGCATCACAATCTCTGCAGTGTTGGTGCTCTGTACTATCACACCAAATACATCGTCGCCCTTTTCTTTGACCAGCTGGAAAAGCAGTCACTGGAGCAGGTGCTACAGCAGGTACTGACATAAGTTGCTCCTTTAACTTACCAACTTCAGCTTTGACTGCTTCAATCGTCAAATCCGCCAAGCCTTTAATAACATCATCTACAGATAAGGGCACTGGAGCAGCAGGAACTGGTGGATTCACAGCAGGAGGAGTAGGCTTAGGCAAAGAAGTTGCAGCAGGGGTAGAAGAAGAAGTCTCCAAGGATTTTTCAGGAACTGATCCTGTATTTCGATGCAATCTTACTCTCCTGCGCTGCTTCTTAACAAGAGCATTCACAGCATCAATGACATGTCTCCACTCAGTCTTTAAACCTGAATCAGTAGCTTGATCTTCCAAAAGATCATCCAACTTTTCCTGTAAATCAGCATCTGCAGCTTGCAAAAATAACTCCACTTTCTGCATCTCCAAAGCTTGCTGTTCAGTCCCATCCAACTGATCATAACGGCTTTCAAACTCTCGCAGAAGAGCGGTAACAGAAAGTCCCTTATTAGGCATAGAAACCCATGCTAAAAAATTCCTGCGATTCATAAGACCTGTATCCTCCAGGAAATATTCATCTTTTAATGCCTTTTTAAATTCAGCCCAACCTGCATGTGCTTCTTGAATTTCTGCAATTCGACCTTCAAGAGCTCGAACCACGATCCACAAGAAGTAGGGGCTCCAAACATCTTGAGAAACCCCAAAAAACTTCATATTTTCTTCATATAAATGCAGGTAAGTTGACACTTGTTGGCCATTAAACTGCTTCAACTCCTGTTGGATAGCTTTCAAAGCATCCATAGCATCACTGTCTCGTTTTGCATGAGCTTGCTGCTGCATATACATGGTAAATGACTGAAACAGGTTCTTCATGACATTATCATCTGTCATCTCTTCTTGCGAGTCTCCCATCTTGCTGAAAAGTGACGCAGCACTTACACGTCAGGTTCACCAGAAATGTCGTAGATTTCGTGTAAGGGCTGCTGAACACGAAGTTCAAGTTGCAACAAGGAAAGAGCTGACAAGAAGAAATCGAATTTGTGATGCCAAAGTTCACTATATTCCTTGTCAAATAAATTACATGAGGTCTATGTTCAGAAAAATCTGTAGAATCTCATAACCTGTTTTGCATTCAGGTTTTTGAAGACAGTTATGCCATTGGCATATAGGCTTGCATTCAGATTTCAGCAAGTCTGTGTGGAGGAAGGTCTCAGTTGTCTTTGTAATGTCGAAACTCGGGATCATCAGAACAAACAGCTATGATTTTGTCATCTTTCTCACCCTGCTTTATCATTGGCATAAGACCAATTTCTCTTGTTCGAAGGAAACATCCTAGAACAACAGGTTCTTGCATAAGGACTAGCAGGAACAACAAGTTTTTGCATAAGGACCAGCACATTCATGGGATCATTATCCTCACAGAGAGTTCGGAGAATAAAGCCATAGTTTTGAGGGTACACCACTAATGATGAGCCCTGTTTTCTTATCCAGCTCATACTTCACTTTGCTCCCCTTTACTGTTCTCTGCAACACAATTGAAGATAGAAGGAGCTCCAGGTCCAATCTCTAAATCATGCCAAGGGTGTGCTAATGAGCAGAGAAAAATGAACGTTCTCTCAACGGTATCGCTCTGTCGTCTGAAAACTGGTCGTTGTGGTCAAACGTTTACAGTCTGAAGTAATGATTTGACATGACGTTGCACAAGGCCATCGCAGATTGCTCAATAATGTCCTGGGAATTCTCAATAGCCACGATAACCCATGCAGCTAACTGTAGCTTCTTCCAAGTCTTATCAACATTGATGATCAATATACTATCAGAACGCCTCTACCACACATATCACTCCATCTGAAAGTCGCAAATCTTGGTACCGAGATGCATATCAGCGGGCGAGCATGAGCTGGATGTCGGATTCCTTCATAGAGAGCACCATAGTGGCAGTCGTGGCAGCATCTTACGAGTGATCTCGGTTTGTCAAAGAGAAGATCTACGCTCCAGCTCCTGCCTGCCAAGGAAAGGGCAACAAAGCTTGTCTGCATGCGCACTAGAAAAGAGCCTGAGGAGCGGGTATTCAGAGAAGCTCTCCACAGTCATGGGATTCAGAGAAGCTCTCCACAGTCATGGGCTTGGTGGGGATCATTTTCACAAGCCCAGCATCGTCGTTCTTTAAGAACTTCGACCATTACATTCCCCTGTTCATCGAAGTCACCTCCATCATATCAGCGTCCTCATCCTTCACTCGGAATGCTACTGTGTTGAAATGTTCCAAGTCAAAGTCCCCATTTGTCTGCCTTCAAGATCCGAATCAGCGATCGAATCACAGCTGGTGCGGCTTCTGAGCTTAAGAGAATACTACTCTACTTGATTCACCCCACCACATTCCTGTCCGTTCCGAATGCGTAATTCTTGATAGTCGTCATCCTTCTTTTTCTGACTTGTTTTGCAAGCCCGCCATTGATAGCACTTTCAAAAATATCCCTCTTTTCTTAGCTTTTTTTTTTCTCCAATCTGCGTATTCCTTTTTCAATTCACAGACGGTCCTCTCCACTCTTTTTAGTAATAATCTGTAGTGTTGTGATATCATCCTTCCTCCTTTTGTCTTTATATCCAAAAATTCTGAACCAATTTTTAATTGGTTTACTTGCAACACAGAAGTGAACTCCTTGAGCTCGCTCTTCTGTTAACTGTGTGTGCCTTGTGGAAAGTTCACATTTAATTTTGTCTTCAACACCATAACTGACTTTAAAAGGTGACCAGATCTTTTTGTTGAGGATTAATTCCTTTCTCAAGCCATGAACCTCATCTGTCAAATCTCCTACCAAGGCATGTGGATATTGTTCTTCTTCAAAAATGCTTTGTCCCACATATTACGTCGGCCTTGTTCACGTGTAACCTCTATCTTCATAGCTTCAATGATGAAGCTACCTTTGATTCCACGGTTTCCTGCACTTTTCTTGGAATTCATCATTGAATTTGACAGCATAATATTACTCTTTGGCATCAGTTTTTCATATTTTTCTGACACACACACATCATGCATCCAAACAAAATCAAACACATGCACTAAGGGAATATATACATTGGATGCGGATTATCGAAATACATCACACACACAATGAATCACACGCAGAAAATAACACAAATGCACAACAAAAGAAATGGAGGTATATACGACTCGGATGCGCAGCAGCACGACAACGCACTCTGTTGCAAGATACAAAGGGCAGCCCTATCCTAAAACCCATTGATGTAGTCCTCACGGTCACTTATGCAAAGGGTTGTATGCCTTGTGTGCATTTGATGGTGCAATTGTGCATCCCGCCCAGTGCCAACATATAGTGCAAGAAGGAAGGCCAGGGAGCCTTATAGTGCAATGCACAAGAACGAATCGTGCTTTGTGCATTGAGAAGCCCATCTCGTGCGTGCAACACTCCATTCACACATCTCACCTCTCATTTGATTTAAAGGGAAAGACTAGTCACTCACCCCACCCTCTATCTCACTCGCCACTGATAGATATAGAGGGCAGCCCATACTCACATCCCCATCATGTTAGGATGAAAGCTCACATCACTCAAGGGGTTGGTGATGAAGATCATGTCTATTGTTGGTGTCATCAGGATCTTGAGGACGAGGCATACCCAAGGAGGTAGCCTACAAATCCCGTACTTCAATGATTTGTAAGAAGAGTCGTCTGTTAAGAAGGGCAGACGGACTGATATTGCAAAGAAAGCGCACCAAGGGAGGTGGCTTCAAATTACTTGCTGAAGAGGTTCTGCTGGTGAGTCAGCTATCCTGAATTGCGGGGTGTTACCACCTTTTCCACAGTCAGCTTCTCGCCCAAGGGTGTTTCCACCTTTTCTTGGAACGAGGCCTATTATGACAGGGAATTTCTTCATTTTCTCCCATAACAATTTTGTTTGTTTTTCTCTCTCTTTTTTTCTTTCTTTTGCTTTTTCTTTTCTCCTTTTTTTTCCTTTTTTTTTCTTTTTTATTTTTTTTAAATTTCGTAATAAAGGGAATGGTAGAAATACCATATATCAGGACCAACCTCGCCACCGTTGTTGAATCAGACGAGAAGAGAACAATGTCGGGTTGAGATGGTTCTGCGAGGGGGTAGCAAAATGAGACCGCCTCATGAGATGAATCATAAGGGCTATCAGAAGCACAACAAGAAGGACAGTGCGACGCCCAAAAGGGAAAGGGTAGGTCGACTGTGATTGTCAAGATCCCCAGGGAGGGAAGTACTTCTTCAGGAGATATCCATTGATCAGAAAAGGATCATCAGAGGCATCAACGGTCTGCACCTGAACAGAGCCGTTAGGATTGATGGCCAGTACCTTGTACGGGCCCATCCGCCGTTGTTGAAGCTTGCCAGGAAACTTGCCAAATCTTGAATCATAGGCTAGAACAAGATCACCTTCTTTGAACTCCTTGTGCTTGATGAAACTATCATGATAGGCCTTGCATCGCACTTGAGTGGTTTCCATGCATTGTAGGACCATCCGCCATATCTCATCCAGGCATTCCAGGTGCAGGAGATGACGTTGCAGTGACTCACTATCTCCCAAGCGTTCTTTAATTGCCACTCGCAAGGAGGGAAATTCCAACTCAACAGGGAAGACAGCTTCTGTACCATACACTAGCTGGAAAGGGGTCTGTCCTGTAGTTGCCTTACACGAGGTTCTGTATGCCCAGAGGGCTTCTGTAAGTTGATCATCCCAGTCGTGATGATGTGCGGCAATCGTTCTTGTCAGAATTGAGCAAAGGATGCGATTGGTGACTTCAACTTGGCCATTGGCTCTGGGATAATAGGGAGTGGACTTACGATGGGCAGATCTTATATAGTTTCGTCAGCTCCTCCATGATTTTGTTAAGGAAATGAGTACCTCTATCACTTACCAGCTCGAGGGGACTGCCAAAATGGGTGATAATATTCTCGTACATGAACAAGGCTACACTATTACCATCGTCCCGCTTTAGGGCTTTAGCTTCACACCACTTTGTGACATAATCCGTACATACTAGGATGTATATGTTCTGCTTTTGTCCGGTAGGTGGATCAATGGGACCCACAAAATCAATCCCCCACTTCTCAAACGGCTTTAGAGGAAGAATGGGTTGAAGTGGCATGGCACTTGTTTTGGTGGGTTTTCCCATTCTTGCTGACAAGCATCACATCTCTTACAGTAATCATATGCATCCTTGTGGAGGGTCGGCCACCAGTATCCTACCAATAGAGCCTTCCTAGCTGTCGATTCTCCTGGGAAGTGTCCACCACATGGTTCTTCATGGCATGCTTTCAATACTATGCCAATTTCATCCCCTGCAACACACCTTCGCAGCACTTCATCTTTGCCTTTCCTATACAATGCACCGCCTAGCAAAGTGTAGGGGGATGATTCAATGAGAAGCTTCTTCGGCTCACGACTTGAGATGCGAGGAGGATACTGTTGAGTTGCCAAGAGATTGGCTATGTCTGCATACCAGGGAGTAACTATTTCAACTAGAAACAAGGAAGCATCAGGAAGGTCTGGATCATCATGTTTCTCCTCTTATGTTTGAGGGATCCGTGATAGATGATTGGCTAGGACATGGGAATGGCTAGGCTTAGTAACTACTTCAAAATCGAACTCTTGGAATAGGAGCAACCATCTCATCAGTCATCCTTTAACATCTGCTTTGTTCATCAAGAAGGACAGGGCTTCATGATCCACATAGAACTTGAAATGTGTGGACAATAGATAGTGTCGAAACTTCTCCAGTGCAAACACCATTGCCAAGCACTCAAGCTCTATCACTGTATAGTTCCATTCCCTATCAGTGACCTTTTGGCTTGCATAATATATCGGCTAATCTAATTTTGAGGGGCCCTTTTGACATAGGACAGCACCTAGCCCTTCAACTGATGCATCTGTGTGCACATGGAACTCCTTGATCTAATCAGGAGACTGTTAAATAGGTGCTTGGATCAGGCATTGTTTTAGGGTATTAAAGGCCTCTTCACAGTCATCAGTCCAAAGGAAGTCAGCTTCTTTCCTTAGGAGCTTGTGCAGAGGGGTTGCTTTGGTTGCAAAATGTGCAATAAATCTTCTGTAGTAGCCCACATGGCCAAGAAATCCTCTCAATTGCTTGAGGTTTGTTGGTTTTGTTAAGGCGGCAATCTTTTCAATCTTTGCCGGGTCTGTTGCAATTCCTTGTGCAGAGACAATATGGCCCAAAAGAACTCCTCAGGAGACACCTAAGACACATTTGTCGGGGTTGAGAGAGATCCCATACTCTCGGCATCTGTCAAATCATTGCTCTAGGTGTCCCCAATGCTCATCACGAATCAAACTATAGACGCAGAAGTCATCAAGGTATGCCTCAATAAAATCATGAAGATGATTCTGGAAGGCATCCATCGTTGCAAGAGCATTACAGAGTCCGAATGGCATCACTCTATAGGCATAGGTCCCCCATTCCGTGGTGAAGGTTGTTTTAGATTGGTCCTCTTCTGCGATTTGGACTTGGTTATATCCACTGAATCCATCCAAGAGGGAATAAAGCTCATGGCCTGCCATTATGTGCAATTGTTGGTCTGTAAAAGGGATAGGGAAATGATCATTCTTCGTCTTCGAATTGAGCTTTTGAAAGTCAACACATATTCGAAGTTTCCAGTTGTTCTTGGGTACTACCACAATGGGCGAAACCCATTCACTGTTAGCCAGGAGATAGATGAACTATGCTTCAAGAAGTTTCAATAATTTGGCCTTCACCAAAGTAGAATAATTAGGATTCATCCATCTTTGTCTTTGCCTTATAGGTTTGGCATCGGGCTCTAGATCAATGTGATGTTGACATACTGTGGGATCAATCCCCTTCAAGACTTTATAGGACCAAGCAAACACGTCTAAGTTCTCCTTTAGTAGGTCTCGCAAGACCACCAGTTCTTCTTCTGGAAGATTGAGACCCACTTTCAGGTGACGTTCAGTACCCTCAGCATCCATGAACGTTACTTGTCTTTCACCTTTCACTTCGGGGATAAATGTTCCACGGATTGCTTCCAAGTAGAGGTCTGACTCTTTCAAGAGAGTAGTATCCTCCTCTGATGTCCCATTAGAACCAATGTCCTCCTTCTGAACAGATGACTCATCCGTATGTTTAGGTTGCTGGAAGGGTATCAGAGCTTTGTTTGCTTTTGTGTGAGTGGTGATTTCTTCAGGACTCAGGGATTCATCTTCAGAGGATGCGTCCAGAAATGTCACACTGTACGGACCTACTAGAGGCCGTGATGTTGAGGGCTTGGGCTTCTGTTGGGCAGGGGACATCATCATCATCTTTTCTTTGGACTGAATAGTCAGGACGACAGGAGCCACGAGTGAACTTAATTTCTATGCATTTAATCCATTTCTTATACAGATTTTGCATACTTTGTGGTCCATTGAGCAACCCAAATGGAACCATGGTCATTTCATCCAGTACCCTGAGATATTCGATCTCTGAGGTCTCTGTAGGGACATCAACAAGATTCATCCGCTATCAGAGGGAATTCTTCATCTGCACTTTCATAACCTGCTTTATTTTCTTCCTCATCATTTTCATCCTCTTCCTCTGAAGGCTTGATCTTTGCTTCTATAGAGGCTTTGTAGAAGAAGAACAGATCTTCTGTCTTTGCATCTGCTTCTGCTTCTGTCACTAGTTCTGACTCTACTTCTGCTTCTGGCTCTGGCTCTGGCTCTGTATCTGTTACTGTCTCTGTATCCGCTCTGTCTCTGTTCTGTAGCCGCTTTGTATCTGCTCTGCCTCTATACTGTCTCTGCTCTGTAACTGTACTGTGTCTGTACTGACTCTGCTCTGTCTCTGCGCGACTGTCATGTAACAGGGAGAACAGTACATCCATGCTTCTATTTCACTGTCAGAGGTGATTTCAGAAGTTAATTCTAGTTGAGCCAGGAGGTATTCACCCATGGACAAGGAATTTACTTCCCTTGGCAGTTGGCTTACAGTGCCCACTGTTAGGGACAGTGCCTCTATTTTCTTAGGAAAGATCTACTTAATAGCTTCTTCATCTCCTGATGTACCATCTGTTGTCTCATTAGAGGAGTCAGTTATGACTTCAATGGATGTGGATTCATTGCCTTTTTGCGATCGATACAGCTTTAACACTGCTTTATTGGGTCCTCTTCCTAGGGTTAGGGTTCCTTTGAACCAATCCGTTGTCCTGGCTCTTGCTTCAAAAAGCCAAGGTCTTCCCAACAGTAGAGGGTATGAAGTCCCATAAGAATTTGGTTTGACCACCAAATATGTCAGTCAATAGTCTCTTCCCGTAAGGGTTGTTTTTATGTATGGGAGGATACCCAATGGTTTGACTCTACTTTGGTCTACCAATCTGATAAGCCACTATATAGGTTGAATTCCTTGCAATCCTAAGTCCTTCATTGTGACATCCGTCATTATGTTTACTGATGATCCTCCATCAATCAATGCATCTAAAATGAAGCATCCTTCTATCCATACACTAATCTCTGGGGTTCCAAGATCTAGGAAGGCATTAGCCACATCTACTTCCTTTACAGGCTCCGGGGCCTTATTGGTCTTGGCTGCTGTTGAAGGAGCGATCCTTAGTCCACACCTTCTTGTCAAGATGCTTTTGAATCTCTTTCGGTAGCTGAGAGACAGAATCACAACTATAGGAATGTTAAGTTTGGTTTAAAAGTGTCTAGGTCTTTGGCCAAGTCATAATCTTTAATAGGATCCACAGGCTTCTCCAGCCGGCTAGGGAATGGGGCTATACCCATTTTCATCTTTCCTTTTTCTACTAACAATTGCAGCATCGGCACTTCTTCTATTTCTGGAAGTGCTTCTATATCTTTTATCTCTTGGGCCTCTCGTCCTGTCTCTGGGACTGTCTCTGTATCCCTCTGTGGCACTGTAGTGATCTGTACTGCACTGTTCTGTTCTGTACTACTTTGTCCCTTTGTAGGTAGGTTGAACTTCACAGTCTTAGCAGGAGAGTCATTTCTTTTCTGAACCACTGGTTCCTTCTTCTTAATGCGCGTAACAGCGGAAACTTCCAACTCGACCAAATTGGAAGCAGGTTCTTGTACCTTCTGTTGGCTATCAATGGCATTGGCCTTTACAAGGGATGGACTAGGATAGTCCTTTGCAGTATGGCCTTCTCCTTTGCTTGTAATCCACTGATCTTCTAGGGTTTGGACAATTTGGGGAGATATGTCACTTTTCTCCACACCTATAACATTCCACCTCTAATCTCTGACCACCGCCAGACTATCGTCCTCTGTAACTTTGAGAGGGAAGCCTCCTTGGACCAAAATTAGGACCAAACTCTCTAGGCTTGGGTCCAATATCATGTGTTGTCATTTTGGATTCTAGCAAGTTGAATCTCGCATTTTCATCCTTCTGTCTTCGTTCATGCATCTCTTTTAGAGAGAAAATATCCTCTGTATGGTTCTTCCACAAACAGTAAGAATAGGAGGCTCCAAGAATGGTTGGTTTTTGGATACATTCAGTGGTTAAATGTCTTGCTTGATGACACTTTCCACACCATGTATTAGAGCGCATCACATCTCTTCCGGCTCTCGCAAGAGTGGATATATTGACGATATTCACCTTCAGCGTTTGTAACAGCTCTGTGATCACATCCAAAAGCTCCTTCTTTATACTTGCAACTGAGTTGGATAAGTAGTCCTTTAGATTTTCACCTCCTGAAGTGCTTGTGGCAGGGTTTTGGGAAGCTTCTGTAATTACTGTATACACTGGTTGGGTAGATCCAGAAGGTCCTCTGATCTCGCTCTGATTTAGAGCTCCTGTTGAGACTTGGGGTTGTTGATTCCAGTTGGTAGGGTTCCACTGTTGTTGAGTCACCATTGGAGGAACTGTTTGAGGCCACTGTTGTTATGGTTGAACCATCATCTGAGGCACTATCATCTACAGTGACCACACTGGATTAGGTGCATTATACTATGGCACTGTATTCATCTGGGGATAGAGGTAGGGAACTATCCCTGGGACTGTATTTGGTGGGTATACCATTCTAGGCATAGGAGGAGGTAAGACTCCCCTTCCTGGAGTCATTGGCAGCCTTGCTTCAACTTCTTCATACAATCTTTCACCTTCCACTGCAGCTTGCAGATTGACTGGTCTTCTCAATTCCACGAACTTGCGAACTTCTGGTTGTAGGCCCCTGAGAAACACTCCTTTCTGGATTCCTTCATCCAAACGATGGTTGGTCCATTGCTTCAGGATGGATTCCATTCACAAGACATAAGCTTCTACTCTTTCTCCAGAGGACTGACTTAAATTCATGAACTCCTCTCACATCCACTCTTCAAAGCCTTCATGCCTGAATTTAGTAAGGAAAGCCAAGTCCCATGTGCCAAAAGTTCCTGTTGCTTGTCTCTCATACCACTGAAACGCCACGCCCTTGAAAGTGGCAGGGAAGATTGCTAACCAATGCTCAGGGGTTTTGGCATTGTTAGCCACACATGCTACCATGAATTTTGCTACATGAAGATCAGGGTTTTCATTGTACTCTCCCTTAAAAACTGGCAATGGGACTACATTTGCTGGCCTATCATCAATATTTCCAGGATGAATCTGACTAGGAAGGGGACCTTGAGTTGCCATAGGGACTTCTGTAAAGAGTGCTTTTATGGCGTCAAAGGAGGCTTCTGCTGTGAGCTCTTTCTCAGCTTTGATTTTTGCCTTCTCTCTTCTCACGTACCTCTGGACTCGTTCCAATGCTTGCCTCTTTATTGTGTCTTTCATCAGGGGGTTGGCTTCAACCAGTTGGTCTGGACTCAACAGGATAGTATCGAGAGGGGGCTTCAGTCTCTGATGGATTCTCTGGCCAATATCTCTTTTACTTCCTTCTTCTCAACATCTCTGAATTCAGCTTTCAAACCACTACAGAGGGGAAGATATTCTGTTTTGTGAGTATCAAAACTCATTCTTCTTAGGATCATTGTTGCATCATTATAATAATGCCAGCTTCTGAGGGTTTCAACAATGTATGTTGTGAAAAACACTTTGTCTACCAACTTCCAGTGGGTTGCTAATTGAACAAACAGAAGATTATAAGTGCACCAAGCAACCCATGTATCTTGCTGTTGAGCATCCACAAACAAATTCCAACTCTTCTCCTTGTTTTCGTGAACCTCTACAAACCAAGACTCTTGAAGCTTCTTCACAATCTCCCACTTGATGTTGTCTGGAAACTTCTCAATGAATGCCAAATCTTCCATGGATGGTCATTCTCTTTGTCTCTACTCTTCAGTTTATTCCCAAACAGTTTGCCACTAAGATGCAAGTTTCTGTTGCTTCAACAGGAAGAGGAAACAAAATGGCAGGGAGAAAGGGTAGGATAGGCCTGACTCATCAGATCAGAGTTTCAAAGCAAGTAAGATGCGTTTACATGGAAAACTGTCAAATTTATGGGAATTACTACAAAAATTAATAACTTGAGAATCGTCTGTCGGAACAAGGGACGATAAAAAGGAAAAATGGTCAGTTCAAAGGGATAAACAGGGCTAAAAGTTTGGATTTGAATTGCAGTGAACGTAGGGTGCATTCACATGGAAGGACAGCAAAATTAGGGAATGAAGGAAAACTGCAAGAGAACGGCCCCAAGGGTGGGTTGAAAATGAACGGGTGGGTGGGGAAGGGACCCCATCAGGGTAAAAGTAGGGCAGGCATAGATGCATTATCAACTTAAGGCAAATGCAGAGGGGCATGCGATGTAGACGCGCAGGGACGTGTCCCCACACTTAAAACCTTAACGGATAGGGTTGATCGAGCAACAAGGACCTAGTACCACACAACAGACCAACCGCTAACGTCTCCACACTTAAAAACATGACTAATATTGAGAAACAAAAGGTGTAGGGTTAGAAAAACTTGTCCCATATTGCCGAGGAGGAATGGCAACTATTGAGAGTGCATCTGGTGTCGTCGTCGGCTATAAGAGGTACCACGGTATTGTCACAACACACATCCTTCATGGTAGAGACCACGCAGCAGCACCCAGGGAGGTAGCTGGTTGAAGGAATAGCAGGAAATTCATCGATGGCGAGGGATATTACACTCAACCCATAATCACTCATATGGAATGAAAGAGTGTTCACTCGCCCCATGACTAAGATCACTTGAGGAAATCATGATGAAAACCCAGAGCTCACACCCGGTTTAGGAATTGACAAAAGAATGGTGCAGAGGGAGTATGCCAGGGTGCACAATTGATGGTGCATCAATGTGTCCAACCCGTCTAGCATAGGTGCAAGGAGAAAGGCCAGGGAGCCTTGTAGGGTAGTGTGTAGAACAGAATGATGTGTCATGTGCTTATGGCAGAAACCCAGCCCGTGGGTGCATAGGAAAACGGGAACGTACCTGACTCCAAATATCGTAACGTCCCTCAATCCTCACCTCTCGGTAATTGATTGAAGAAACTCCAGTCACACTCAATCCACCCTCTGTCTCACACGCTCTGTTGCAAGATACATAGGGCAGCTTTATCCTAAAACCCATTGATGTAATCCTCACGGTCACTTGTGCAAAGGGTTGTATGCCTTGTGCGCATTTGATGGTGCAATTGTGCATCCTGCCCAGTGCCAGCATACAGTGCAAGAAGGAAGGCCAGGGAGCCTTATAGTGCAATGCACAAGAACAAATCGTGCTTTGTGCATTGAGAAGCCCATCTCGTGCGTGCAACACTCCATTCACACATCTCACCTCTCATTTGATTTAAAGGGAAAGACTAGTCACTCACCCCACCCTCTGTCTCACTCGCTGATAGATACAGAGGGCAGTCCATACTCACATCCCCATCCTGTTAGGATGAAAGCTCACATCACTCAAGGGGTTGGTGATGAAGATCATGTCTATTGTTGGTGTCATCAGGATCTTGAGGACGAGGCATACCCAAGGAGGCAGCCTACAAATCCCGTACTTCAATGATTTGTAAGAAGAGTCGTCTGTTAAGAAGGGCAGACGGACTGATATTGCAAAGACAGCGCACCAAGGGAGGTGGCTTCAAATTACTTGCTGAAGAGGTTCTGCTGGTGAGTCAGCTATCCTGAACTGCGGGGTGTTACCACCTTTTCCACAGTCAGCTTCTCGCCCAAGGGTGTTTCCACCTTATCTTGGAACGAGGCCTGTTATGACAGGGAATTTCTTCATTTTCTCCCATAACAATTTTGTTTGTTTTTCTCTCTTTTTTTTTTCTTTCTTTTGCTTTTTCTTTTCTCCATTTTTTTCCTTTTTTTCCTATTTCTTTTTTTTTATTTCGTAATAAAGGGAATGGTAGAAATACCATATATCAGGACCAACCTCGCCACCGTTGTTGAATCAGACGAGAAGAGAACAATGTCGGGTTGAGATGGTTCTGCGAGGGGGTAGCAAAATGAGACCGCCTCATGAGATGAATCATAAGGGCTATCAGAAGCACAACAAGAAGGACAGTGCGACGCCCAAAAGGGAAAGGGTAGGTCGACTGTGATTGTCAAGATCCCCAGGGAGGGAAGTACTTCTTCAGGCGATATCCATTGATGAGAAAAGGATCATCAAAGGCATCAACGGTCTGCACCTGAACAGAGCCGTTAGGATTGATGGCCAGTACCTTGTACAGGCCCATCCGCCGTTGTTGAAGCTTGCCAGGAAACTTGCCAAATCTTGAATCATAGGCTAGAACAAGATCACCTTCTTTGAACTCCTTGTGCTTGATGAAACTATCATGATAGGCCTTGCATCGCGCTTGAATGGTTTCCATGCACTGTAGGGCCATCCGCCATATCTCATCCAAGCATTCCAGGTGCAAGAGATGACATTGCAGTGACTCACCATCTCCCAAGCGTTCTTTAATTGCCACTCGCAAGGAGGGAAATTCCAACTCAACAGGGAAGACAGCTTCTGTACCATACACTAGCTGGAAAGGGGTCTGTCCTGTGGTTGCCTTACGCGAGGTTCTGTATGCCCAGAGGGCTTCTGTAAGTTGATCATCCCAGTCGTGATGATGTGCGGCAATCGTTCTTGTAAAAATTGAGCAAAGGATGCGATTGGTGACTTCAACTTGGCCATTGGCTCTGGGGTAATAGGGAGTGGACTTACGATGGGCAGATCTTATATAGTTTCGTCAGCTCCTCCATGATTTTGTTAAGGAAATGAGTACCTCTATCACTTACCAACTCGAGGGGACTGCCAAAATGGGTGATAATATTCTCATACATGAACAAGGCTACACTGTTACCATCGTCCCGCTTTAGGGCTTTAGCTTCACACCACTTTGTGACATAATCTGTACATACTAGGATGTATCTATTCTGCTTCTGTCGGGTAGGTGGATCAATGGGACCCACAAAATCAATCCCCCACTTCTCAAATGGATTTAGAGGAAGAATGGGTTGAAGTGGCATGGCACTTGTTTTGATGGGTTTTCCCATTCTCGCTGACAAGCATCACATCTCTTATAGTAATCATATGCATCCTTGTGGAGGGTCAGCCACCAGTATCCTGCCAATAGAGCCTTCCTGGCTGTCGCTTCTCATGCGAAGTGTTCACCACATGGTTCTTCATGGCATGCTTTTAATACTATGCCGATTTCATCCCTTGCAACACACCTTCACAGCACTTCATCTTTGCCTTTTCTTTACAATGCACCGCCTAGCAAAGTGTAGGGGGATGATTCAATGAGAAGCTTCTTCCGCTCACGACTTGAAATGCGAGGAGGATACTGTTGAGTTGCCAAGAGATTGGCTATGTCTGCATACCAGGGAGTAACTATTTCAACTAGAAACAAGGAAGCATCAGGAAGGTCTGGATCATCATGTTCCTCTTCTGTTTGAGGGATCCGTGATAGATGATCGACTAGGACATGGGAATGGCCAGGCTGAGTAACTACTTCAAAATCGAACTCTTGGAATAGGAGTAACCATCTCATCAGTCGCATTTTAACATCTGCTTTGTTCATCAAGAAGGACAAGGCTTCATGATCCACATAGAACTTGAAATGTGTGGACAATAGATAGTGTCGAAACTTCTCCAGTGCAAGCACCATTGCCAAGCACTCAAGCTCTGTGATGACTGTATAGTTCCATTCCCTATCAGTGACCTTTTGGCTTGCATAATATATCGGCTAATCTAATTTTGAGGGGCCCTTTTGACATAGGACAGCACCTAGCCCTTCAACTAATGCATCTGTGTGCACATGGAACTCCTTGATTTAATCAGGAGGCTATAAAATAGGTGCTTGGATCAGGCATTGTTTTAGGGTATTAAAGGCCTCTTCACAGTCATCAGTCCAAAGGAAGTCAGCTTCTTTCCTTAGGAGCTTGTGCAGAGGGGCTGCTTTGGTTGCAAAATGTGCAATAAATCTTCTGTAGTAGCCCACATGGCCAAGAAATCCTCTCAATTGCTTGAGGTTTGTTGGTGTTGTTAAGGCAGCAATCTTTTCAATCTTTGCCGGGTCTGTTGCAATTCCTTGTGCAGAGATAATATGGCCCAAAAGAACTCTTGAGGAGACGCCAAAGACACATTTATCGGGGTTGAGAGAGATCCCATACTCTCGGCATCTGTCAAATCATTGCTCTAGGTGTCCCCAATGCTCATCATGGATCAAACTATAGACGCAGAAGTCATCAAGGTACACCTCAATAAAATCATGAAGATGATTCTGGAAGGCAGCCATCGTTGCAAGAGCATTACAGAGTCCGAATGGCATCACTCTATAGGCATAGGTCCCCCATTCCGTGGTGAAGGTTGTTTTAGATTGGTCCTCTTCTGTGATTTGGACTTGGTTATATCCACTGAATCCATCCAAGAGGGAAGAAAGCTCATGGCCTGCCATTATGCCCAACAGTTGGTCTGTAAAAGGGATAGGGAAATGATCATTCTTCGTCTTCGAATTGAGCTTTCGAAAGTCAACACATATTCGAAGTTTCCCGTTGTTCTTGGGTACTACCACAATGGGTGAAACCCATTCACTGTTAGCCACGAGATAGATGAACTATGCTTCAAGAAGTTTCAATAATTCGGCCTTCACCAGAGTAGAATAATTAGGATTCATCCGTCTTTGTCTTTTCCTTACAGGTTTGGCGTCGGGCTCTAGATCAATGTGATTGACATATTGTGGGATCAATCCCCTTCAGGTCTTTATAGGACCAAGCAAACACGTCTAAGTTCTCCTTTAGTAGGTCTCGCAAGACCACCAGTTCTTCTTCTAGAAGATTGAAACCCACTTTCAGGTGACGTTCAGTACCCTCAGCATCCTTGTCTTTCACCTTTCACTTCGCGGATAAATGTTCCACGGATTGCTTCCAAGTAGAGGTCTCTGACTCTTTCAAGAGAGTAGTATCCTCCTCTGATGTCCCATTAGAACCAATGTCCTCCTTCTGAACAGATGACTCATCCGTATGTTTAGGTTGCTGGAAGGGTATCAGAGCTTTGTTTGCTTTTGTGTGAGTGGTGATTTCTTCAGGACTCAGGGATTCATCTTCGGAGGATGCGTCCAGAAATGTCACATAGTATGGACCTGCTAGAGGCCGTGACGTTGAGGGCTTGGGCTTCTGTTGGTAGGGGGCATCATCATCATCTTTTCTTTGGACTGAATAGTCAGGATGACAGGAGCCACTAGTGAACTTAATTTCTATGCCTTTAATCCATTTCTTATACAAATTCTGCATACTTTGTGGTCCATTGATCAACCCAAATGGAACCATGGTCATTTCATCCAGTACCCTAAGATATTCGATCTCTGAGGTCTCTGTAGGGACATCAACAAGATTCATCCGCTATCAGAGGGAATTCTTCATCTGCACTTTCATAACCTGCTTCATTTTCTTCCTCATCATTTTCATCCTCTTCCTCTGAAGGCTCGGTCTCTGCTTCTGTAGAGGCTCTGTAGAAGAAGAACAGATCTTCTGTCTCTGCATCTGCTTCTACTTCTGTCACTAGTTCTGACTCTGCTTCTGCTTCTGGCGCTGGCTCTAGCTCTGTATCTGTTACTGTCTCTATATCCGCACCTAAATTGGAGTATTTTGCAACTCCTCCTGATAGAGCAACAGAGAGATTGTTGCATTTGGTGCTAGGGAGTACTGTCCTATTGAGGAGTAGGGTTATCACAACAAAGAAATCTCTTACGTTTAATCCCTTTCCTTTACTAAAGAAGACAAATCCTAAAGCCATGAACCCCAACCCACCACTTAACCATAAAGTTAGGGCATCAAATTTTTTGAGGCAAAAGAAGGAGGATCTAGATTGTCATGTTGCACAGTTTGAGACAAGGTGGGTGGAAAGTGGCTTCAATAATATGTTTGGGGACCAAGTTAAATTATAGTAGTTTGCAACAATCTTTAAGGGTAAAGCCATGGATTGGTACAATACTTATGATGCTGGACATTTTACAACATATGATAATCTTAAAATTCCTTTTCTAAGCAAGTTTAGGAAATACAAGATTGCTCAATACATGCTTAAAAAGTTGAAGTAAATTAAGCAAAGAAACATGTTAGTGCAGGATTATGCCAAAAAATTTAAAAACTTAGTGAATAGGTTGAATCAACAGGATAGGCCTTCATTGGATTTACAATATTCATACTTTGTTAAGGGGTTGGATAAGGGTATTGTAGGTGCTATTGTCAATGCAGAGGTGGGGAACAATAATACCATTGATGCATTGGTTGAAACGGCACAAAGAGTGGAAAAAAGGCTTGGCATGAGCATATCCAAGAAGAAGGGTAACCGAGATTCTTCAAGTTCTGATACTGATGATTCTGATTCAAATGATAGCGTGGATGATGAGGATACCTCATCAGACTCTGAGACGGATTCTAAATCAAGTGATTCAGATGATGAAAACAGCAAAATGAGACAAAGACGGCACAAAAAGAAAAATAAGAAGAATAAAAGTTCTTCTAAAGATAAGTAGAAGGGGAAGGATAAAGGAGATAAGACAACTTTGGAGAAGAAGTTGGAAAAGAAGATAAAGAAACAACTCTTGGATATGGGAGTAGTGACTTCTTCAAGGAAGGGGAGGTTATGCTCAATTTGCTAGAAAGTTGGCCATGAAGCTAGAGAATGCTAATATAATCCAGTAGTGAGGAATGCAAGGCAACATATAGCACCCCCAATGGCACTGGTAAATCAAATTGTGCCAGACATGGTACAATAGAGAGGATCTAGAGGTTTTGGAAGAAAGGGTTAACCACCTAAGCAATGGGGTAATGACTAGCCATGGAAGTGGAATAATGTTCAACAAAGGCACAGAGGACCTTGCTATTAGTGTGGCAGGTAGGACACATGTCAGGACCTAGTTGTGAATTATGGGTACACCATAGGGCTGAAAGGGGAATGCAGATCGGGGAGTAACAAGAAATGCAACGGGCAGGACTACCTCGTGGGGACAGCAACCACCAGCACCCATAGCAGTAGTTCTTGTTGAGTTACCTATAGAAGTCATGGAGAGCTAGGCAGTAATCCATCAGCTGAATCAACAAGTTCAAGAAGTTTTACAGAAAGAGGTGCTATGTAAGGGTGTCTCAAATGTATCTAAGCATGGTTTAGATCCACTGGTGGGCTATGATTGCTCGAATTGCATAGTTATGGAAGATTTTTTGGATGAGATAGCAGTTTTGGCTATTACAAGGGCAAAAGCTAAGAAAAGATTAATTGGGAAGATCAAGAAATGGCTAGGGAAGTGGCTTCCAATGAAGTCATGAAGTTGCAGAAGAAGGAGCACTTCAAACACCTTAAAGCTACAGAATTGCCTCATGAAGTTCAAGATAGTCAATTGCTTCATGAGGAAAATTAGCAACATGACAAGAATGCAATCCAGTATGCAACCTCAAAGTTTGGATTCATATGAGGCATTGCATGGTTCTCATGAGTTGTTTGATGCACTAACAAAGTCGGCATTACATTTAACTTTGGAGCAAATCCTTGATTTAATTCTAGGATTCAAGGAAAAGCTTCTAACTAAGATTGAGTCAAATCATGATAAAGTGTTGAAATATTATGCTATGGATAGGGAACAGATATCAGAATGTCAACCAGTGATTCCCACACAAATGGAGGTAGTAGATTACAAAGTTTCAACTATTCAAGTTGAGTACTTGGGTAGTAAGTTTGATGATGTTATTTTGGATGGAGGTTTAGGAGTTAACATTCTACCTGAAGAGATGTATTTGGAATATAAATTGCAAGGGCTTGTTGTAGCACCATTTAAGGTTAAAATGGAAGATCAAAGAAGATTACAACCATTGGGAATATTAAAGAATCAGCTTATTCGAGTAGCCGGGCTGAAGTTCAAGGTCAATTTTGTTGTTCTCTATATGGAAGATTTAGGAGATTCCTGTAATATGATGTTGGGAAGACCTTGGTTTAGACTTGCTAAGTTGAAGTAGGATTGGGGTTTAGATACAACAATTATTCCTCGTGGAAGTAAATAAGTCAAGCTGTCTACAATTAATCAAGTGGTCTTGAAGCCTAAGTACCATCCGTTAGTTGCTCAAAAAGTTAATGTTCCACCTAAGATTGAAGATGGTGAGGAGGAGCTTTTTCTACAAGCTAATCCTACAATTGTACCTATTTTTGAAGTGGATATTGAAAAGATTTTGTCTCAATGTAAGCTATTTCTAACAATATTATCATCAGAAGTGGTTGTCTCTCTAGAACATCATAGTTAATCCATGTAGCAGCAGAGTAATTATGTGAAGAAAAATTGTTGCTCTATGAAGCAAAACACTGACTTCATGGAGTAGAATACTAATTTCCTACAACAAGACAGTAATTTGGTTGTGGAAAGCAGTGGTACCTATGAGGGAAGTCAAGACATTGGTTTGGAAACTCTTAAAGAGAAAAAGAAGCCCTCTTTAGAGGCGGAGGATGATCTGGACAAAGCAAGTCAACAAGCTATTATAGATTTAGAGTTAAAATAATAGCATACCATGAATAAGTTGTTAAAATATTGAGAACACATGCGATGGAGGATCACTGATGAGCAAATAGACAATCATAATGAGACAGGAGCATTGACAAACAAGAACAACTAATATTATCCAAGCATAATGCAAGTACAACTGATTGATAATGACTGGCAGAATGAGTGTGGGGATGAGTACCTTTTATAGGCTTATAGTAGGTGTTATTGGTAGGTGGAAAATGACCATGGTATTCAACAACCATGGTTTTAATAACCAGGTATACATAACCTAGTCTAAGGCTTTATTTGTAGTCTGTTTCTTTGCCTTGTTTGTTCCAAACAAAAGAGGTTATGGTGGATGTGATTGCACATTTCTCAACATAAGTCAGCTTGAGTTTTTGAGGATAATGTCCACGAAGTGTATTTGGAAGCTGAAATTGGCTCTAAACCAATTAAGGTGAGTATTTTTGTTGAGGAAGAGTTAAAGCAGCAATTGATTGATTTGTGTAAAGACTTTCAGGATATCTTTGCTTGGGAATATATCAGGATAAATCTTTTGCTATCTTGAAGAAGATGTTGGTAGTAGCACCAATTTTCCAACCACTACAATGGGATCTTCCATTTCATGTATTTGTTGATGCATCTGATATTGCAGTGGAGGCAGTTTTGATGTAGGAGAGGATTGCAGGTTGGTTCAAACCAGTCCCCTATGCAAGCAAGAGGCTTACAACAACGGAGAAGAACTATAATGTCAATGAACGGGAAGCTCTCAGAATGATATTTGCATTGCAGAAGTTCATACATTATTTGTTAGGAAATCAAGTTATTTTTCATTTAGATCATTGGGCTTTACTGTATCTTATTAATAAACCACAACTTACAAATAGATTGGCAAGTTGGATGCTACTTTTGCAAGAGTTTGATTACAAAGTAGTTCATACATCGATAAATGAGCATGAAATAGCTGATTTTCTTACTAGAGTTGAGACAATGGACCCTACATTGGGGGGCAAATGATCAATTGCCTGATGGAGAGCTTTTTAGTGTTCAAGCAAGCCAAATCAATTCCTTTTATGATCAAATGTTACATTTTTTGCTTCATGGAGTGATGCCTACTTATTTATCTAGAGATCATTATAGGAGGTTGGGTTTGAAGAGTAGCAATTATCAAGTGATTTTGGGGTTCTCTATAGGAGAGGTATTGATAATGTGTTAAGAAGATGTGTGACTGTTGAAGAGAAGCCTGTTGTTCTGCATGAGACACATGCTAGACTAAGTGGGGGGCATTTCTCAGGTGAGATTACAGTTAGGAAGGTTCTTCAAGCAGGATTATGGTGGCCAACTGTTCTTAAAGATGCTCATCAGTATGCCAAGGAATGCATTACTTGTATGAGGGAGGGTCAACCTCAATCTACAGATAGAATGCAAGATCATTCAGTTTTACCTTTGAAACCATTTCAAAAGTGGGGGATTGATTTTTTTGGCCCCATAAAGCCAATTGCTCATCAGAGTAAGAATCAATATATTTTGGTTTGCACGGACTATTGTACTAAGTGGGTTGAAGCCAAAGCTTTGTGAGATAACAAAGCCGCAAGTGTGGCTCAGTTTTTGTACTCTAACATAATGATCCGTTTTGGGCCCCACAGAGTTGGTAAGTGATTGGGGTAAACATTTTATGGATGAAGTGATTAAGGAGTTGACTTCTAAGAACATGATTCTACATAAGAAGTGTACACCTTACCATCCTCAAGAAAATGGGCAAGCTGAAAGTTCTAATAAAATTCTACTTCGAATCCTTAAGAAAATTGTTGCTGATAATTGTAAGGATTGGGACACAAGTTGGATTCTGTATTATGGCCCTTTCGTATAGCATGTAAAGTTTCAATAGGTTTGACTCCTTTTAAATTGGTTTATAGTCTTGAGGCAGTTGTTCCTATGGGGTTCTTGATACCTATTTTGAGAGTAGCAGTTATTTATAAGTTGTGCCCTAAGGAATCGGTTCATAATAGCAATTGATGCAGTTGGAGGAAGATCGGATCATGGCACATTACATTCATGGAGTGGTTCATTCAAGAAGACATGCATGGATTAATAGGCATATTGAAAAGAAGATAATTAAAGAAGTAGATTTGGTTATGGTGTATAATTCACGGCTTGGAAAGCATCCGAAGAAACTCAAGTTAAGGTACATTGGACCTTATGAAGTTGTAAAGGATGTTGGACAAGGTACTTTTCTATTGGCTACTTTGAAGGGTGAAGTAATAAAGCTGACAGTGAATGGGTTTTCGTGTTAAGAAGATTAGTGCAACCAGTTTATGATGAATCATCCCGTGAAGATTAGAGTATATCCACAGTTGTAGTGAATTTGATTCAAGTTTCAGCAATGGTACTTTATGGAGCAAGTGATGGGATTTTACCCCATGGAGCAAATTTTGATTCTTGGAATCTCATGATTGTTTTTATGGTTTCTTGGCTTGATTCTTTCCACAAAGAACCATTATTTTGTTGTCAGATATTGGGAGATGATGTTATCTTATACATTACTTATGGAGTTCTTAAAGACAATTTGCAACTTTCCATAGTGCTTCATGAAGTGTAGGGTCTTTTGGACTTGTTTTTGGTGATGACAGAAAGTACGAAGCAGCTTCATGAAGTGGTGGCACTATATGATATTCAAATTTGGTTTATGCAATTTGCCTTGTGGAGACTCTATTTTCATATCTAGTTCTCAAGGTATTATGCCTTGGCAAAGTGATATCATGGCTGTGGGAGAGTGTATCTTGAAGCAACTTCTATCTTTTTATTTCAGATTTGTGTGTCATGATTTAGAGGGTCAACTAACTTTAACTCTAGTTCCTTTGGTACTTCGAGTATGTGAAGTCACAAAATTTCAGTTGCATGAAGTCTTTTTGAGGAGACAAGAGACTTATGTCACATTCACTGTGAGTACAACTAGTTATCAGTGTGGTATCATCTCTCTTTTTTCAAGGAGTTCAACTCATTATCAAGTAAGGCAAGTGCAAAAAGGCCAAAGTATGAGAAGGAAGGTTCATGTGTTGTCACTTGCACCCATACAATAGTGTTTTCCCCCAATATATTGATCAATGTGAAGGATGAAGAGGGCAACTAGGAGGAGTGATCCAGCTCTTCAGCCTTCTTCTTTAGAATCGGAGCAGAGTATGGCTGACATGGAGAAGCCAAAAGTACAAGAAGATCAGAAGGCCCCAAAGACAAATGATCCGAAGTCAAAAAAGCAACCTAGATTCAAGCTACTATCCGACATTGAGATGACCACGGACTTGAAAAAGGTACTTGAGGATCGAATTCTTAATTGAAAAATTGAATTTACTCTTGGAGAAGTCTTGGGGATTTCCAAAAGAGAATTTCATGATGTTATCATCGACATCATTAAAAGAAAACGATAGGTTATTGAAGAATCGACACAAGATATGATCCATCGAGAGGCTTTAGCTGTTGCCGAGGCTATTCTCTATGGTTTGCAGATTGAGGAGATTGATTTTGATGAGGAGTCTACAGATGGAGCTCTATGTATGCAGTCCAAGAAGTTTCTTCATCCTTTACTTCAGCCCGTATAGTATGATGAGAGCAAAGACGTGACTAGATTCGTGCCTCCAAGCCATTTTTCTCGTAGTCACTGGGCTCGTGCGACTATAGAGACTATAGTCAAGATTGAAGAGATAGAGACTCCTTGTGTTGCTATTTTGGATCATGGCTTCGAGATTATTATCATAGTGCAAGGTTTATATGATACTAGTAGATGGCCAGTTGATGTGGATCATGGTTGGCGCATGCGTGCGGCCAACAACACTATAGGAGATTTGTATGTTGCTTGTCCGAACTTGAAGATTTCTATTGGAGATGTGGGTGAGTCTTATAATTTCTTTGTGCAGAACTCTTGTTCTTATAATGACTTAGCCGAAAGAAGGGTGTGTTAGGTAAATTTTACATAGATTTTCTCCTAATCCCAAGGGGGAGAGCAAATATGCAATGGAAAGGTTATCGCGACTATTCTTGCAATGTTTGGAAAAGAATACCATTGTTTTGGTTAGTTAATCGAACAACATGCTAAATGCTTTTACAATCAATTGATTGTTGAATTGTGGTTTGGATGATTATTCCAAGTGCTTGTGATTGATGGTAACAGCATGGCAGGGGTCAATGATGGCAAGTTTCCATGGGGATAAAGGAATGTTTTCTTAGGAAATGATATTAGGATTGATGGCCTTGATTGTGTTTTATGCCAGGAGGCATATTCCATGGAGGATTTCGTGAGGTTTTGCGGTGGATTCCGTAAAATTATATTTATTGCCAAGGCTCATACACAAGGTGGATTCCTTGTGCGAAAAGTTGATGGGGACACCTGTCATTTTCGAGTGTCTCGTTAATTTAATGTGCAAATGGGTGATTCCATAGCGGGTGATTCCGCAAAATACATATTTAAATTAATGGACATTTATGAGTTTAGAGTGCGTACTCGTAATAAATTAAGATTAGGACTGAGTTCTAACCAATTTATTTATTTTGTAGCTAAAGACTGCTAGGTATTCACTTTTGTCGGTTTAATTTTATTATTTTTTAAAAATTGTGAATGCTTCAGTTGATGTGTAGAGCAGGTGGCAGTGGCGCTGGAAAGCACTAGGCAATAGCATGTATTCAAGTTATTTAGAAGAAATTATCATTTTTGATGGGTGCGCATCTTAGGTGTGGTGCCAATATTTATTTTGACTCATGTATTTATTAAAGCACTTGACATATATTTATTATTTTGTATGTCCATGGATACACGATTTAAATATTCATTATTGGACATTGTATTTGGGCACAGCCCAACACTTTGGGCGCCCAACCGCTTTATTCTTTATTTGGACAAAAGCAAACACAAAAGCTAAAGCATGCTAATTGTAAATTTGGGCTGTTTTTGAGCTTGGAGATGAATAATATATTAAATACATGCTTTGTGGAGCGCTCACACAAGGCATGGGGGGAGATTGTACCCAGTTAGTCTTCTTGCTTCATGTCATGCAAATTTTCTCTCTTGGTTTTGAGCAAAAAGTAGAGTTCTTTGTTCTTGGGGACCTTCCGACGCTCACCACGTACGCATACAACATCTGATTTGTGCACCAATGGTATCAGAGCGAAGCTGAGATCGAGGGCTTCAAATCGCTTACCATCTCGCGTGAAGGCGAAGCTCGTGGAACGATCGAGCTCTACAATCAATCTCACAACAATCCGTCAATACCAGCGCGATCCTAGCGGTGAAGAACCCCTTGCTATGTAGTCGGATCGTGAGGGACAACTCTCAGGAAGTGAAGCTGGTGCGCAGATCGGTCGCAGTATGCTCACGTAGTGAATCCCGGAAGGTCCCCAAGAACAATGAACTCTACCTTTTTGCACAAAAAACAATGTAAAAGCATGAATGACAAGAAGCAAGAGACCAATTGGGTTCAATCTCCCCCCATGCCTTGTGTGAGCGCTTCACAAAGCATGTATTTTATGTATATTTCCATCTTCATGCTCAATAATAGCCCAATTTACAAAAATATGACAAGCTTTTAGCTTTTGAGTTTGCTTTTTACAAAAATAGGAAATAAAGCTAATGGACGGTGCCCATAGAGTTTGGCACGCCCAATCTCAATGTCCAAATAGAAATAACATATCCGTGCGCATAGGCGCATACAAAATAATAATAAATAATCGATGCCTTAATAGACATAACAAAATATAGGCATGGCGCCTATCAAAATATAATCCATAGGTCGAATACTTGCTAGACTCCAATGCTTTCCTCCGCCACTGCTGCTATCTCTACACATCAACTGAAGCATTCACAATCGTTAGTAAAATAATACAATTAAACCGACAAAAGTGAATACCTAGCAATCTTTAGCTACATAAATAAATCAACTTTTTAGAAATAAATCCTAACCTTAATTTATTACGAGTGCACACTCTAAACTCATAAACGTTTATTAATTTAATATGTATTTTGCAGAATCACCCGCTATGGAATCACCCATGTACACACTAAATTAATGAAACGCTCGAAAAGGACAGGCATGTAAAATATTACACGGCGCAGCGAACAGAATCTGAGAAAGAGATAGAGAGTACACAACAGATAAGAGGAGAATCAGTAAATTCTTTAACTTCAAACAACTGATACAAAGATGGCTCTGTCCACCCGTGCGCTTCCACTGAGTGAAGCTTAGATGGCGATCTAGACAGAAGATAGGTGAAGAGCTTAAGGCTAGCTGGAACAACAACTCTGACTGGGTGAAAGATGAGTGTATGATGGCTGCGAAGGGGTTTAGCTTTTATAGCCCGCGAAGGTTGTTAGGTCGGCCTGCTGACCGACCTACCATATGAGCCTCCACTAGTCAGCCAGGGGAATATTCCCTTTACCATCGGGCCGGGGGCGCTGTCCCCGGACCCCCGCCAGGGGGGCCGCTGGCCCCCCTGGGACCCCCCAGCCAGGGGCCGCTTCCGCGGCCCCCGGACCCCACAATAGGGGCCCCTTTTAACTCCCTTACCACGCAACTCAATGCAATGTGCCTCGAGTTGCTACCAGCTTAACCACTCCGTCTAACCCAAAGATTAGACCCACAACAGTCACCTTTTTGCCATGCAGTCACATAAATCTCATCTGATATACAAGTCAGGACTCAACCAATGTCCGGGCTCACATTTGGCTTCTCCTCATAATGGGGGCCTTACAACTTTGAGCACCATGGATCATTGGTAGCACCTAATGAGGGTGGGGCATTGATCATATCTAACAAGGCGTCCCCATCAACTTCTCGTACAAAGAATCCACTTTGTGTATGAGCCCCGGTCATCTAAGTTTACGGAATCCACCGTAAAACCTCACGGAATCCACCGTGGAATATGCCTTCCTCACGGAATCCACCGTGGAATATGCCTCCTGGCATCATACCCCCGGGGTGAGATAGCAATTGACCTCAATTGCTATTAGCTCAATGTGGAGCTAACAGAGTGGGGAAAGCATTTAAGTCTCTAGCGTGCATCCATTGTGCTTCCTCTACAGGATGGTTCTTAAATTTTACTAGATATCTAGAATACCTTCGGCCAATTCTAGTGGTCATAAAGTCAGTGTCTATGATGGCTTCTGGTTCAAGTATTTCAGTCTCTTCCTCTAATAAAGGTGGGTTTTCATAAACAGGGTGGATAGGTAATTGGCCTCTAAATGGTCTCAATAAACTTATGTGAAATGTATTGTGAATTTTCCAATGAGATGGTAATTCTAACTTGAATGCATTATCATTAATTTTATGAATGATTCTAAATGGTCCATAAAATCTGGGAGCTAATTTGACAACTAGATGTCTATCTACACTTTGCAGTCTACGTTTTTCTATTCTCAGCCAAACATAATCATCAACTTTGAAATTCATGGCTTGCCTTTTCTTGTTGGCTTGTTTGGTATATGATTGTTGGGCTTTAGCAATCATATCCTTAACCTCATCAAAAATACTATTATGCATACTAGCAATATCATCAGCACTCTGAATTCTATTAGACAAAGATGCAACAGGTGTAGATAATCTATATCCATAAATGATTTCAAAAGGTGCTTTCTTTGTAGATGTGTGCGGTGTATTGTTATATGCAAACTGTAATAAATGCAAATGAGTGTCCCATGTGTGAGGTTTAGAGATAGTATATGCACGTAAAAGATCTAGAATGGTGCTGTTTGTGGCTTCTGTTTGTCCATTAGTTTCTGGATGAAATGCAGATGAGAAATCAATCTTTGTGCCTAGATTAGCAAAGAGAGTAATCCAAAAATTGTTACAAAATCTAGAATCACGATCTGAAATAATCACTTTTGGCAATCCATGGTTAGTAAAAGTTTTAAAAAATAACTGTGCTGCTTGTGATGCTGTTAAAGTTTTCTTACATGGAATGAAATATGCTTGCTTACTAAATCTATCTACAACTATCCAAATCATATCATGGTTAGATTTAGTATTTGGTAAACCAGTAATGAAATCCATAGAAATATGTTCCCAAGGTTTAGATGGAATAGGCAAAGGCATTAGTAATCCGTACTGTTTACCATGATGTCTTTTTACTCTTTGACAAATCAAACATTCAGAAACGAAATTAGATACATCTGCATCCATATGCGGCCAATAAAAATATTCAGTTAACATACATAATGTAGATATGATACCTCTATGACCTTGATATGGGGGACAATGAATTTCATTTAAAACAAAAGATCGGAATGGAATAGTAACACACAGTCTCTTTTCATAAAACATAAATCCATCATTATATGACAATGAATCAACAGGAATGAAATTATTTTGAACTAATTTATTTCAATCAGAATGAAAAGTAATATCCTGGTGATATGTATCTTTCATGGCAATCAAAGAATCAAAAGATATGACATAAATATTATGAATTGCAGGTCTTCTACTCAATGCATCAGTAACTACATTTTCTTTTCCAGGTTGGTATTGAATGAGAGGATGAAAACTTTGAATAAAGGAAGCCCATTTGATATGACGGTCAGAAATTTGGGGTTGGCTAAGTAAATGTCTAATGCTTTGCTGGTCGGTCTTTATCATGAATTCTGAACCCATTAAGTAGTGCTTCCACTGTCTTAATGCTTGTACAACTGCTAATAGTTCTTTGTCATAGGTGGAATATTTCAGCTCAGAGGGTTTCAACTTACAACTAGAATATGCTATTGGATGATTATCTTGCATTAGTACGGCTCCTATTCCTGATCCGCTAGCATCGGTCACAACTAGAAAGAATGGTCTATTAAAGTCAGGCAACTGTAAAATAGGGGCATTGGTTAATGCATGTTTCATTAAGTCAAAGGATTTATGCTGATTTTCAATCCATTGATAAACAATTCCTTTCTTAAGAAGTTTTGTTAATGGTAAAGCAAGTAATGAAAAATTACGTACAAACTTCCTATAGAAACTAGCAAGACCAAGGAATGAGCGTAACTCATGCACGTTTTTAGGAATAGGCCAATGCAATATTGCATCAATTTTCTTAGGATCAACTTTAATTCCTTCAGATGATACAATATGACCTAAATACTCAATTTCTGTCTTAAAGAATTCACTCTTTTCAGGATTTACAAACAATTGATTTTCTTTCAATAATTGAAAAACTAATGACAAATGCTCATAATGCTCTTTTTCATTTTGACTAAACACCAAAATATCATCAAAGAAAACAATCACACAATACTGATATTTCAGAAAGATACGGTTCATCATTCTACTGAAAGTGGCAGGTGCATTAGTCAATCCGAATGGCATGACTAAGAATTCGTAATGGCCAAACTGTGTTCTGAATGCAGTCTTAAATATGTCAGATTTATCTAGCCTCACCTGATGATATCTAGACTTAAGGTCAATTTTACTAAATATAGAAGATCCTTGCAGTTTGTCCAAAAGGTCATCAACTCTAGGTATAGGATACCTATTCTTTACAGTGATCTTATTTAAAGCTCGGTAGTCAATACACATACGATAGGTATTATTCTTTTTCTTAACTAAGAGTACAGGTGCACCGAATGGAGAACTGCTAGGTCGAATTAAACCTCTATTTAGTAATTCTTCAACTTGACTCTGGATTTATTTTTGCTCTATTTGATTGTGCCTATATGGTGCTTTGCAAGGTGGTTGTGTGCCAGGTATCAAATCAATCTTATGGTCTTCTGGACGTGAAGGTGGTAAACCTGGTGGTAGGTCTTCTGCAAAACAGTCCTTAAAATATGCAAGAAATTCCTTATGCCTAGGGTGCATATGATTTTCCTTTGCGTGCAATTCATTCACCCAAATGAGATATGATTTAGTACTCTTGCGTAATGCACGTTTAGCTTGAGTATGCGAAAGCAGTGGAAAAACATTAGATGCATGCATACCATATAATGTAATAGATTTTCCTTGAAAATTAATATTCATTGTGTGTGTGAAATAATCTATATTTGGATTATGCTGGTGTCGCCAAGGCATTCCTAAAATAATGTCACTCGACTGTAATGGAACAACTAAGAAATTTCTCCTTTCAGTGTATGAACCAATTTGAATCTCTAAATCTTGTACTTCTTGTGTACCATTATACCTAGTGCCTAAAAATGCAGCTTTTATATGATAATGCGTAGGTACAGTCTGTAATTTCAATTCCTTTACCAATTTTGCTGAAATAAAGTCATGAGTACTATCGTCATCATGCAAGATAGTCTTTTCCTTTTCATGCACCAAACATTTCATAGTCAATAATGAGTGTGGAGTAGGCATACCTGGTAAAGTGTCGGAAGTAGTAGTAGTGTCATCCTCATCTTCAGTGAAATCAGGCATATCCTCATGCTCATCTTCGTCCATGGCTCCAAGATAGTTGATATGTGCTGGTGGCTTCTTTGAATGACAATTTGCTGCAAGATGTCCTGGCTGGTGGCATTTATAGCATACTATTGGCTTGGCTTTGGTTACATTATTTGCAATGGCTGGAAGTCTAGGTACATTTGGATTTGGCTGTGGAATAGGCTTAGGATTTGGATTGACATTGGATGGTAATGCAGGTGGTTTAGCCCAATTCTTTGCGGAAAGATGGTGAAGAAAAACGACATGGATTAAATCTTCTAAAATTGGAATTGAATTGTTTAGATCCATAATTACCATTGGCTTGGAATTGCTGTGGTCGTCTGTCTCTACCGCGTAACTTATCTTCAGTGTCGTGAGCTAGTGAAATGGCGTCTTCAAGGGTAGCACGCTTGAACATGTTCACTTCAGGGTAGTAATGCCCAAGAAGTCCAGACATATACTTCCGCTTATGTGTCGTTTCTGGTACATCTTCAAGCATGCGTAGCTGTAGGAGTGCATTCCAAAAACGCTCTGTATACTGAGGTATAGGCTCACGATCCCGTTGTTGAAATAGATTCCAT
Source organism: Lygodium microphyllum (assembly GCF_053477565.2). NCBI lineage: Eukaryota > Viridiplantae > Streptophyta > Polypodiopsida > Schizaeales > Lygodiaceae > Lygodium > Lygodium microphyllum. The sequence continues at coordinate 36,109,967 of NC_141140.1, read as the reverse complement.
TGCTTGATAGCCTTCTCATGAAATTGTGGTGGAAGGAAATTCTGCATGAACTTCTTCTTGAAATCTTCCCAAGTAGCAGGACAGTCTATGCTCTTGCGTACTACAGTCCACCAAAGTGATGCTCTGTCTACCAAATGATTAGTAACACACTTGATTTTATCTTTTTCTGGATAAGTTTCCTCATGGAAATAGTAATCAAACTGACTAATGAATGATAAAACAGTCTTTCCTTCTTGTATGCCATTGAAAGTGCGAAATTTGAAACTTCGTTTACTTATCTTTGATTCCTTGCGAATGGTTTGAGCTTCAAGAGTGGCGTCGATGGTACGTCGAATCAAATCTTTAGCTTGAGGTTCTTCTTTGTCGGTAGACGCTCTTTGTAATTTTGTCAATTGCGCTTGCAATGCTTGCCTAGCCCTTCATTCCTCTTCCAATTGCAGCATGATTAGATCCAGCTTTTGTTCCATGGTAGGCTCAGGTAGGTCGTCTTCAGCCATAGGATCATCCATATGTGGGGTCGTCATCCTGTGGATGAGTAGAATACTTTGCTACGAACAACTTTGCAGTTCAGAGTTTCTGCGCAGGAACAACCCTTCTAGGAGTTTTGAGCACTAGTCAGTTCTGACTTCAATTGACTAGTCTGACTTGCAGAGTTGCAGACTTAGCCGACTTGCAGAGTTGCAGACTTGCAGAACTTAGTGAACTTGCAGAACTTGATTACAGTCGACTTGCAAGACTTGACTTCGGAAGTGCAGGACCCAAAGTTTGTTAACTTGATTGCCTTGTCTGACTTGTAGAAAGCTTAGTGTCTTAAGCTTATGGAACTTATGGCTTACCAAGCCAAATCTGATTTTCGGGTATCGCAGTATGTTGACGACGTGGTTGAACTCGACGAGTTTATACTGACGCCGCCCGAGATGAATTTTTGAGGTTAAGCTTTATTAAAGCTTAACTAAGCTTTAAGACTTTTGATTTTTTTAAGCTTTTAGGCTTGTAATTGAAACTTAGCTCTGGTTTTTGTCGACTTGATGAAGGAGATGAATGCGTGGTCCTCCGCCTGTACAGCCTGGTCCTTCGCGATCTGAGAGTAGAAACAAGGGTTCTTGATCGCCAGAAGTCTGCCTGTATCGACAGTTCGCGACGAGATTGACTGTAGAGCCCGATCGTTCTAGGAGCTCCGCCTTCGCACGAGATGGGTAGCGATTGGAAGCTCTTGATCTCAGCTCCGCTCTGATACCACTAGTGTGCAGATCGGTCGCAGTATGCTCACGTAGTGAATCCCGGAAAGTCCCTAAGAACAATGAACTCTACCTTTTTGCACAAAAAACAATGTAAAAGCATGAACGACAAGAAGCAAGAGACCAATTGGGTTCAATCTCCCCCCATGCCTTGTGTGAGCACTTCACAAAGCATGTATTTTATGTATATTTCCATCTTCATGCTCAATAATAGCCCAATTTACAAAAATATGACAAGCTTTTAGCTTTTGAGTTTGCTTTTTACAAAAATAGGAAATAAAGCTAATGGACGGTGCCCATAGAGTCTGGCACGCCCAATCTCAATGTCCAAATAGAAATAACATATCCGTGCGCATAGGCGCATACAAAATAATAATAAATAATCGATGCCTCAATCGACATAACAAAATATAGGCGTGGCGCCTATCAAAATATAATCCATAGGTCGAACACTCGCTAGACTCCAATGCTTTCCTCCGCCACTGTTGCTATCTCTACACATCAACTGAAGCATTCACAATCGTTAGTAAAATAATACAATTAAACCGACAAAAGTGAATACCTAGCAGTCTTCAGCTACATAAATAAATCAACTGGTTAGAAATAAATCCTAACCTTAATTTATTACGAGTGCGCACTCTAAACTCATAAACGTTTATTAATTTAATATGTATTTTGCGGAATCACCCGCTATGGAATCACCCATGTACACACTAAATTAATGAAACGCCCGAAAAGGACAGGCGTCCCCATCAACTTCTCGCACAAAGAATCCACTTTGTGTATGAGCCCCGGTCATCTAAGTTTACGGAATCCACCGTAAAACCTCACGGAATCCACTGTGGAATATGCCTTCCTCACGGAATCCACCGTGGAATATGCCTTCTGGCATCAGAAGGACCAGCACGGAAGTCTCTTTGGAAGTCATTTTTATCTCAGAGAATCAGAAAGTGTGAATCTTATGAAAGATAAGCTTAAAGGCTTAAAAGAGCTTAAGCTTAACTTAAGCTTAAAAAATAATAATTGGCAAGGGTGTGGCAGCAGGATGTACTGCCGTTCGACGGCGTTGTCGTACTACTGCGTATCCGAGGTGTGGAATCCACCAAAAAGTTTGTGTGTGTGACATTTGTGTTTTGTGTATACCTAGTCATTGTGTTTGCATTTTGTTTTGCGTGTGGCTTGTGTGTTTGTGTGTGTATGATCCCTAGTTTTCCCGTAAGTGTGTTTCAAGTTATCATCTTAAAATTTTCCTCAGTGATGGAGGACAATACAGTGAGGTTGGTAAAACTTGGTAAAGGTTCTAATGCATTGGTTAGGGAGATGGATTGAAAACCTCATTTGGTTGTCTATAGTAGAATGTTTTGAGGCTCTTGCAACAACCTCATGCATGGTGCTAAATTCTCTCCAAGAAATTTGGGTAAATAGTGGATGTGGTTATTGAAATTGTACTTCGCATGGACAGGCTTGACTCAACAAGGTCACTTTGATATACTTTTCTATATGGTCAATGTTGCAGTGGTAATGGACTAGGTATGAAAGGGCATGCTCCTTGAAATACTCAATGTTTGGTCATAAATTCAGTGTGGTCCTATGCCTTAAGTGGCACAAGGAAAGAGGAGGATATACTTGCAATAAAACTATAAGGCACTTTCATTGGGGTTTATTCCTAGCAAATTTTCATTGAGTGAAGTTATGTAAAGGCTTACATCCACTCTTGTGTTTTATGCAAGTTGCTTGCAATTGTTGCAGTGACAATGGGCTGAGTGTGGAAGGGCTTAATGTTTGAACACTCAGTGTCTGGTTGTAAATTGAGTGTGGGACCTAGTGATGCCTTCAGTGGCACAATGAATGGTGCTAATCTCTGCTTTTTGGAGGGAGTCGTGATGTGGATCAGGTCTATTCCAGACATTGTGTTCGCAGGAATAGAGGGGAAAGGAAAAAGCAACTGATAGAGAAAAAATTGGGGAGGAAGGAAGCAGGAACTCAGTCGCGTTGGGAACGGAGGGAGAGGAAGATGAAGAGACAACGATTAAGGACCTGATCCTCTCCATTTTTGAAAGGAACCATCATGTGGTTTTTGGATTTAAAAGTGGCTCACGATGATTCTGAAGAAACATTTGCTGGCCAATGCAACCAACCTGCAATCTGTGGCCTTGACAAGCAATGGAAGCGATTGCAGGAACGAGAGTGAGCTTAATTCACCTTCAAGAGAGTATGTCAATGAAAGTCAAGAGGCAACTCTCCAGCTCTTAGCCCTATATCTGCAAGGTACCAATGACCATTCATATCACAGACCTGCAGTCCAGGACAGTCCAATGCAATTAGTGTTAGAAGTCCCTTTTCACACTCTGGAGAAAGTCCTTCTGGGCCTGGAGAACTCTTAACACCATTATGAAACTGGGTCGCCACTAAAACTGATGATGAGGCATCATCCTCAGGGAACGGACAATCATCCAAAAGAGAATAAAAAGCATCGCTTCGTAAATGCAATTGCTAAGAAATGGCTCCCAATGCAATCTGCGAAGCTTTCCCCAGACACTGAAAAACATCAGACATACAAGGAGGTGGATGCTCTACATCTTTCCCACATCACATCTTCTCCCTTCGAAGCTCTGAATTCAGCACTTATGACAGGTGATTAAGTCATTGCAATCACTAAAGTTAGGCCATCTGATCAATCTGGGAGGAGATCGAGGACCCAAAAAACCTACGCAAGGAATAGCCAGAGAAGGAGAAGAAGGTTGACGAGTTGATATAGCTATAGACGAACTTGTATTTCATGACAGTGAGATAACAAGCATGTGAAAGCCTATTCAGTCATAGTGCTTCTGATTCAAGAGTCTTCTGAGATGTGTAGCTAAAGTGCTGGCTGCCATTGATGCTCGAGATTTGCACTGGTATGTGGGAGTAAAATAATGAAAGCTAATTATCTCTGACATGAAGGCACTCTATACATGAAGCTGCTACTATTCCTCTGCCTATAAAACTTAAAGATAAAACTCTTTAAGAGTTACTAAGGCTTAAAGATTTAATCTTTCATCTCGAGCATAGAGGTAGTTCATACTGAGCTCTTCTTCGAATCACTACCAGACTCGTTTCAGCCTCTCTGCAAGCCCCTGTTCCCACCAGCGCTCTGACAGAGTTAAGTTCTAGTACACAGATTGCTATAGCAGTCTACACGGATATCATATCCTTTTGGAAGAAGGCCAACATCAATTCCCATAACCGTGAAGAAGAAAGATCATCAAAAGCTACTTTTTTTAAAAAAAAGAAAACCTTGTAATCCCAAACTTGAGCTATGCTCATCTCGCTAACAGGATTTCAAGTTTGTGAGGTTGTTTGAAATTTTGCAAGATGATCGATCAAAATATGGAAGATTTTATCGGAACCAACGATGGAGCAAAAACTGGACCTAATTATGATGCAGCTTCAAGAGGAATGAAGAGCACGTCAAACTTTGAAGCTCAATTGGCCATTCTGCAACGATCTACTGCCGATCAAGATGGACCGCAATATGAAGATATTATACAACGTACGATCGATGTAACACTTGAAGCGCAATCTATTCGGAAAGAAACAAAGATAAGTAAAAGAAATTTTAAATTTTGTACTTTTAATGGATCACACGATGGAAAGACTGTACTTGCTTTATTAGCCAGTTTGATGATTATTTCCATGAAGAACAATATGCTGAAAAAGACAAAATTAAGTGTATCACTAATCATAGTGGACAGAGCATCCCTATGATGGACTGTTGTTTGCAAAAGCATTGATTGTCATGCTACTTGGGAGACTTTTCAAAAGAAATTTTTGCAAAATTTTCTTCCACCCTAATTCCACGAAAAAGCAATCAAATAGTGGGATCTTCTGCAACAAAGAGATTGCGAGCCTATTTTTCCAATATACCAAGCATTTTTAGAATACTTTATTACAACTATGAATGCTTGAAGATGTACCTGAGGTGAATCATAAGCACAAGTTTATGTCTCGGTTACTTGGTCACTTCTATGCAGAAGTAAACATGTTTAAGCCAACGACTCTCAAAGATGCAATTTCATTGGCTCATAATGCTGAAGATAAGATTCGAGGACGAGAAAAGCAACCACAACAATTTTCAAACAATGGTAACTTCGGTTTTTAATTTTCGAAGATTCAATCAAAACCGTTTCCTTCCATCTTCATTTCGTAAATCTTGGACACAACCCCCTACTTTACCATCAAACACAAATCCAAATCCTAAACCATCTCTTCAACCAAATCCCAACATTCCTAAACTTTCCGCTATTACCAATAATGTGTCTAAAGCCAAATCCATAGTCTGTCACAAATGCCATCAACCTGGACATCTAGCGGCGAATTGTCAATCTAAAAAGCTAACTGTTCACATCAACTATTTGGGAGCGATTGAAGATGAAGACCATGAAGAAATGCCAGATTTCATGGAAGCCGATGACAATAACGATACTACTTCAGATATTATACCATGTATACCAAATCCCAATTCTTTATTAACGATGAAATGTTTTGTGCATGATAAAGAAAATACTGTTTTACATGATGATGGGAGTACACACAACTTTATTTTTGCAAAATTTGTCAAAGAATTGAAATTACATACTGTTTCTACTCATTATCACATCAAGACTGCATTCTTAGGCATTAGATACAATGGAACACAAGAAGTGCATGACTTAGAAATTAAAATTGGTGATTATGTTGAACGTAGAAATTTCCTAGTTGTGCCTTTGCAATCTAGTGACATTATTCTATGCATGCCTTGGTGTCATCAGTATAATCCCGATATAGATTATTCTATGCATTCAATGAAGATTCATTTTCATGGTTAACAAATCACATTGCATGGTATGCACACCTTTGATGATTTTCCATTGCTTAGTCATACACAGGCTACACATGCATTAAGAAAAGGTAGCAAATCTTATTTAATCTGGGTGAATGAAATTGAAGTTAAGGAAAATAAGATGCATCCTATGCACACACAATTTCTTTCACAATTTAAAAACTCTTTTGTTGCTGACTTACCACTTGGTTTACCACCCACACATCCTGAAGATCATAAAATAGACCTAATTCCAAGTTCTCAACCACCATGTAAAGCACCTTATCGACACAATAAAATTGAACAGAAAGAAATTCAAATTCAAGTTGAAGAATTATTAACCCGAGGACTCATTAGACCCAGTAGTTCTCCATTTGGTGCACCTGTTTTATTAGTTAAAATGAAAAGAAACACTTATAGGATATGCATTGATTATCGTGCCCTAAATAAAATCACTATAAAAAATAGATATCCCATTTCTAGGGTAGACGATCTTATGGACAAACTACAAGGGGTTGCAATATTTAGCAAAATAGATCTTAAATCTGGATACCATCAAGTACGACTGGACACATCTGACATTTTCAAAACTGCATTTAGAACTCAATTTGGACATTATGAATTCCTAGTTATACCTTTTGGACTAACTAATGCATTAGCTACATTCAGTTGTATGATGAATTGAAGCATCAACATTGTGTCATTGTTTTCTTTGATGACATATCGGTTTTTAGTAAGAATGAGAATGAGCATTATGAACATTTATCTTTGATTTTCAAATTACTGAAAGAGAATCAATTATATGCTAACCTTGAAAAGAGTGAATTTTTCCAAACACAAATTGAATGCTTAGGACATATTGTTTCATCTGAAGGTATTAAAGTTGATTCTAAAAAGATAGAAGCAATTTTGAATTGGCCGATACCTAAAAATGTGCATGAACTACGTTCTTTCTTAGGTCTTGCTAGCTTTTATAGAAAATTTGTGAGAAATTTTTCATTGCTTGCATTACCTTTGACAAAATTATTAAAGAAAGGTATTGTGTATCATTGGTCTGACAATCAGCAAAAGTCCTTTGATTTACTGAAACGTGCTTTAACTCATGCTCCTGTATTGCAACTTCCTAACTTTACCAGATCATTTTTCCTAGTAGTCATTGACACTAGTGAATCTGGAACAGGAGCTGTCCTTATGCAAGATTCCCATCCCATAGCTTACTCCAGCTACAAACTTAAACCTTTTGAACTCAAGTACTCTACTTATGCTAAGGAATTGCTAGCTGTAGTACAAGCTTTATATCAATGGAAACACTATTTAATGGGATCTAAATCCATGATTAAAGCTGACCAACAAAGTATTAAACATCTCCTTAGTCAGCCACAAATATGTGACCGACACATTAAATGGACTGCTTTTATTCAAAATTTTCATCCACTTATCCAATATCAACTCGGAAAAGAAAATGTTGTTGCCAATGCCTTAAGTAGAAGACCAACTATTCATAATATCTCGATGATATCTTTTGATTCTCTTATCCCTATGACCAAGACCCTAGTTTTCAAGCTGATTGGAATAGATTGATTACTAATAACTACATTCCAATTAATTCATTGTCTTACGCTGATGGATTTATGTTTTATGAGAAAATATTATGTATAACTGTTCCATTTAGATCCTTTGTATTGCACGAAATTCATTGCCCCCCATATCAAGGCCATAGAGGTATTATTTCTACTTTACATACTTTGATTGAATATTTTTATTGGCCACAGATGGAATTTGATGTTTCTAACTTTGTATTTGAGTGTTTAATTGGTCAAAGAGTTAAGCGACACCATGGTAAGCAGTATGGTTTGTTAATGCCTTTACGAATCCCTGAAAGACCATGGGAGCATATTTCAATGGATTTTATTACTAGTCTTCCTAACAGTCAAGCTAATCATGATATGATATGGACTATTGTAGATTGATTTAGCAAACATTTATATTTCATTCCATGCAAGAAAACGTTAACTGCATCTCAAGCTACTCAATTGTTTTTGAAAATTGTTTTCACTAACCATGGTTTACCAAAAGTTATTATTTCTTATCAAGATTCTAGATTCTGCAATAATTTCTGGATTACTTTGTTTGCTAACTTAGGAACAAAGATTGATTTTTCATTTGCATTTCATCCTGAAACAAATGGACAAATAGAAGCTACAAATAGCACAATCTTAGATCTTTTACGTGCATAAACAATTTCAAAACCACAAACCTAGGATACACATTTGCATTTACTTCAGTTTGCATACAATAACACACCCCATACAACTACATGAAAAGCAACTTTTGAAATCATTTATGGATATAGATTGCCTACACCTCTTACTTCATTGTCAAACAAAGTTAAAGCTGCTGATGATATTGCCCACATGCATGCTACTATTTTTGATAAAGTTAAAGATATGATTGCGAAAGCTAGGAATCATATACTAAACAAGTAAACAAGAAAAAAAAAGCTATGAATTTTACAATTGATGATTATGTCTGGTTACGAATTGAAAAGCGAAGACTACAAAGTGTTGAGAAACACCCTGTTGTAAAGTTAGCTTCTAGATTTTATGGACCTTTCAAAATCATTCACAAAATCAATGATAATGCCTTTAAACTAGAACTATCCCAAGACTGGAAAATCCACAACACTTTTCATATTGGTTTGTTACAACCTTTCAAAGGCGAATTACCTGTCCATCCTAATTATGAAAATCCTCCTTTGTTAGAAGAAGAAACTGAAATCCTTGAACCTGAGACTATTCTCGCTACCGACTTTATGACCACTAGAACCGTCCGTAGATACTCTAGATATTTGGTGAAATTTAAAAATCATCCTGTTGAAGAGGCCCAATGGATGCACACTCATGATCTAAGTGCTTTCCCCTCACTGCTCGCTCCACATTGAGCTAATAGCAATTAAGGACAATTGCTATCCCACCTCGAGGGTATGATGCTAGGAGGCATATTCCACTGAGGATTCTGTGAGGTTTTGCAGTGGATTTCGTAAAATTATATTTATTGCCGGGGCTCATACATAAGGTGGATTCCTTGTGCGAAAAGTTGATGGGGACGCCTATCCTTTTCGATCTCATTAATTTAATGTGCAAGTGGGTGATTCCATAGCGGGTGATTCCGTAAAATACATATTTAAATTAATGGACATTTATGAGTTTAAAGTGAGCACTCGTAATAAATTAAGGTTAGGACTGAGTTCTAACCAATTTATTTATTTTGTAGCTGAAGACTACTAGGTGTTCACTTTTGTCAGTTTAATTTTATTATTTTCTAACAATTGTGAATGCTTCAGTTGATGTGTAGAGCAAGTGGCGGTGGCGCTGGGAAGCATTGGGTGATAGCGTGTATTTAAGTTATTTAGAAGAAATTATCATTTTTAATGGGCGTGCATCTTAGGCATAGCGCCAATATTTATTTTGATGCGCTTATTTATTAAAGCGCTTGACATATATTTATCATTTTGTATGTGCATGGGCGCATGATTTAAATATTCGTTATTGGACATTGTATTTGGGCATAACCCGACTCTTTGGGCACCCAACCACTATGTTCTTTATTTGGACAAAACAAAACAAAAGCTAAAGCGTGATAATTGTAAATTTGGGCTATTTTTGAGCTTGGAGATGAATAATATATTAAATACATGCTTTGTGGAGCGCTCACACAAGGCATGGGGGGAGATTGTACCCAATTAGTTTTCTTGCTTCATGTCGTGCAAATTTTCTCTCTTAGTTTTTGAGCAAAAAGTAGAGTTCTTTGTTCGTGGAGACCTTTCGACACTCACTACGTATACATACAACATCCGATTTGTACACTAGGATTAATTAAGGAAATGATATTTTTGCGGGGGTGGATCACCTCCAAGGTCACGGCGCGTTTCCACTCGAGAGGGCACTGCTCAATTCATGGGCCAAAGGTCAAGTGATGAAAATGACAACCACGGAAGTTGTGTGACATTGGAAGATCCTATTCTAGATAATGGATGGAAGTTATGGTGCCATGTGATTTGGACCGGGTACTTCTGTTGAAGAGAAGGGAATATATAATTTCTCCTGTATGGGCAGGAGACAAATATTAACTTGAAGATAAGTTAAGAAACTTGTTTGTCAAAAGGACTACTTGCTTTGTATTCGTGATTGTGCCATAAATTACGTAAATGAACCTCGTTCTCTAAAAGGCTTAATTAAGCAAGCTTATTTTAAATGTCACACATAAATGTGATAGGACCTAATTAAATAACTAAAGAATGCCTATTGAGGGAAGTGGGTGGGCGGAACCCCCGATGGGCCTATCCTACGGTGTGGTGGTCCCAAAGAACTGGGAGGCTTCTCACAAGGTTTTATCACTGTTTGACTTTAGGTTTTGTTAAGTTAGAACCTGATTCATGCTGTTTTAGGGGACCGAAATGGGACTATGCCGCCCTACAGGTAGAGAGGTTGAGCGGCATATCTCTCTCGTTTCCCATTCTCTTTGAACCAAGTGCAGCATGGATTTGCTTTGGCTTGGGTATCTCTATGTAAGTAGGATGTTTAGAACTCGATGCTAGAATGTTGTTAGGAGACCTTGACCACTAGGAGTCCAAATTTCAAGTCGATCCTAATGGGTTCGGCCGCAAATGTTCCGTTGCAAGGCGGACTCGAGAAACCTTAGGTGACAAACCCCGTGACATTCCATGGGAGTGTCGGGCGGCGTCTCTTAGACTTGTCTCTCGATGGACCACTAAAAACGTGCTTGGATAGCCGCACACGTTATACTAAGGTAGGTCTTTCATGTCAAGTTTACAAATGGAAGAAATAAATATTGGAATAAGAACCCTTGAATATATTGTAGAGTATAAGAAACACATAAATTGAACAAAAAACTATATTACTCTTGGAAACTCTGTACAATTACAATAAGTTCCTTCAAGATAAATACATTGCACCTAAGAAAATAGCTCAACATCCCTCTATCAACCTAAAAGAAATTACAATAGCTACACAAATACTTTTTATTCTCACTAAGTAAAGATATCTTCATATCTGTCCCAATAAAAACCTCTTACATGTAGGCATTTTTGGGCTAAATGCACCTGTAGAGAGGCAGAATCACTTGTCTTTTACATCATCCATGCTAATCACAATAATAAATCACTTGTTTACTTGCAAAGGGTTGTAACAATGGCTCATATCTCTATTTATAACGATTTACAGTAGTTTAGGCCTACTTTTCACTATTGGTTTCCATGATTTTTGCCTTCCAAACTCTTGTTGTTTGCTTTTAATATATATTTTTTTCTATGCCTAGTTGCAACTTAATTTGATTGTACCTTTTGCATACAAACTTAGAATATAGTCATCAAGGTATTCAAATTAAAGCACACAGACTTGCCAACATGCCCACATGGATAGAATTCTAAAAATCCCTCCAAAATAATTGAAAATGTGTTTTTAAAAATAAATACATCACTTTTTGATCTTTTTTAGTTTGAAAGACTTTTACCACTCAAGATAAGCCCTTATGCACTCCTAACACTTAATTTTGGCCACTTGCATATAAGACATATGAACTAGTACTTTATATTGTGTTATACATTGATTTATTCTTGATAGGTAATACAAATCACTCAATAACTCATCCCATAGGCACACACTAAAATCTTGTAACATTGAAGAACATGCTTGCTTTCACATTATATAGATATGCATTGTCTCAACATCGTCTATTATTCTCACCATCTACATGCATAACATAAGTTCTTTACATTTATATATTTTCATATACTCTCATATAAGCTGAAAAATATCTTTTTATGATTTAATTTTAAATTTTCTCTAATTTAATTAAAGTATCTCTAATTATTGTAAGTTTAGTTAAATTTTGTTAATTTATTTTACTCTTTTTAGATTATAATAATTTATTTCAAATTTTAATCAAATTTTATAACTTGTACTAATTATGTACATTTTTAAATTATTATTAATTATCTCAAAATTTTTATTAAATGCTATTTTTAAATGTTATTCTAATTTATTACTATTTTAATAATATATTAATAATTATTCATAATTTTCTCAAATTCAATGAGAAATTAAAATTTTAATTCAAAAAATATTCTATAATCATTTCAAATTTACTTTCTATTTTTAATTAATTAATTAATTATCATTCTAATTCTTTTTATGTTTTTAAAATATGTACACACACACACACACACACACACACAAAATTCTCTTAGGCCCTCTCTAGCCCCTTTTGTTTAGAAGTAGAAATTTTTCAAAAGAAAAAGAAGAAATGTGAACTTAGTATTTTCCCTTTCACTAAATAAAGTAAGCCCCCAAACAAACTCTACCCCCTCCCAAAAAATAAAATAAAAATGAAAGGACCCCCTTCTCTCTTTATAAGCCATCTCAATTTTTACAAGAGGATACTCTTGAGAGAGTGTATGTGAGAGTGAGAGTAAAACTGAGAGAAAAAAAGAAAATAGGTGAGAGAAATTACATGTCTAGGAGATAGAGACTATTCATGTGTCGACACCCTCCCTGCAAGCCTCGGCGTTGTAGTGTCTTTTATATCATGGCTCCACATAAGCACATTGATATTTATTTCTAATTTTATAAAGTTGAGAAATTGAGTTTATCTTACCTAAGTAGCATAAAAGTATAGTTAGTTAGTTTAAATTATCAAGACATCTTCAGAAATATAATGGAAATTTAGGCTTTAATTCTATAAGTTTATTTTAAAGATGTTAAATTATACATTTGAAAATTTTAGACTCTTATATAGACTTTCTATCCATAATGCCATTAAATAATCAAGGAAAATTAGTATTTTGTTAGCAATAGCCTAGTCATTATGTTGAAAAAGTAATTTATTTATTGATTATGCACATCACACATATATTTTTCTAGTTTAGCCAATTGTAGATAATAAAGTGTTAATTTTTCTTTTTTAAATATTTTCCAAGTAGATAAAAAAAATCAATTGAGATACCTTAGTATCAATAATCTTGAAAATAGACAAGAGGGGAGAGAAGTGAAGAACCCAAGAGCGCACACACAAAAAAGCAACAGAGACTTGAGAACCCAGAGAGAGATCTGAAATCTTCTTCTTATTCTTTCTTCTTCTTCCACACAAATGAACTAAGTCTACAATAATATGAAAGTACCACAATGTATGTATAAGTGGTCACTAAGTGTGAGCCCATTAAGGAAAAAAGAGATGGCCCAATGAATGTGACTAACTAAGGATGGACTATGTGACTCTAGTCTAGCTATAGAATCATTGGCATATCCTCATATCGATCACTTCACATGCTAGTGTATAATATCATGCCACATCACCAAGGCACATAATGGATGCCATCTCATGTAGAGCTCAATATCACAACACTTCCTCTTGAGCTCAACATGAGCTCGTGAACTCCAAGTATAGTCCTGAAGTGTTCAAGCTTCTTAGCTCTCCCAAGGCCTTGGTGAAAATGTCAACAACTTGATCCTCTGTTTTGAAATAAACCAATTCAATATCACCTACCAAAACCCACTCTCGAATTGGCAATGTCACAACTTCCATGCCTATCCAAACAAAAATGTTCACAAATATATCAAATAATTTGAAGAATTTATAACCTTCATACATAGGTGACAAGTCATAACATACACAAATACTCCTGGTAGAGTTGATGTAGGAAAATCAGATTTTACCCAAGGCTCACACATCAATACTATTAATATCACTATCCGCTATAACCTCCAAAGCTAGAACAAAAGTAGAAGCTCTCAAACAACCCTTAGGGAAAACTGAGCTTTAAAATTTAATAAGTCCACAAGGATATATTTCAATTTGTGAACTATCTTCACATGTTCACAAACACACTTGATGTTATCAAGCCTTTGACATGAACACACGTGCAATATTGTACTTTTAGCAACAACTTCTTGTCCACTATGTCCCTATTTTTACTTCCACAAACTCATTATCCTTTTCTTTGCACAAACATCCCCTTTTGCTCCTCTTTCTCACACCAAGTTAGCCTCAACACAAGCATCGGCCAAAACCCCTATCAAGAGCCTTAACCATAGCTTAAACCCTACATCTTATCACTTTGGGTTTACTCTTCAAGCACTAGGTATGCTACATTTCTTCTTGGTTATGATAACTCTAGCAAGTGGAGAAACAAGTTCTTAGGAGTGATGTTAATGTAAAGGGTTAAAGGGATGGGTTATCTTAGTGAAGGTGGAAATGGATTACACCTAAGGGTTGAGTGAGTGCATAGATTTTTTCAAAGGACTAACCTCCAACTACACTTGGGTTCCACCTACATCACCAAGATTTGGAATCTATCACCATCATTAGAGGACATCTCACCCTTGTACACAAGTCAATGTCCACATCATGGTGTCATTTGGATCTTACACAAAAGCTTACAAGCATGGACCCCCTTTGTCACATGCTTATATGTATATAAGGAATTAAAGTCAAAGCAACTTTTGGAAGTCATTTTTAATAATTTTAATAAATCCCATGGAAAATTGAATTTCAAGAAAATTTCCACACTACCCGACTGGCTTTGACCTGGTCTACAAAGTTGCAAAATAAACTTTTTTTCAGATTCTTCATCAATTTGAAGTTAGAAGGCACAGACTGTTGGCTGCATGCAATTTTCTTCTCTCTTTCACCCTGATCACATCAACTTTCCATTTTATCCTTCTTATAAATATATTATAATAATGAGCTTTGGGCACCCACCTCTTGTAATCTAGCTTTCTTTCTCTAGCTTGTCTACCACCACCCTTAGCTTCTTGCATGATGACCAAGTTGGGGACTTGTCCCATCCACTATTCTCCATATTTTCAAAGTTACCATACATCATCTAAGATTATGTTAATTAAGAATATTAGCTTAATCTAATCCCTCAGGGAGGCTATATAAGGTGCCCATGGATATGTAAAGAGACACAATCACAAGCACATGAGAGCACTCTAGATCACCAAGCCCAAAGGGTAGCCACTAAGAGCACATTATGCAACACCCTCATGCTAGTCCATCTCTTTGAAGGAATGCTATGAGTGAGTCTCTTTTTTTATATAGAATTCCATGAATACATAATGGCAAGCTTCCTCTACCTCTTCTTCTCTTGTCTCTCTCTCTTCTCATCTCTCTCCCTCTCTCTCATATTCTAATATGATGTCTAGATCATACAGTTTCCAAATCATATGTACTCTCTTCTGATTCTCCCTCTACATTCATACTTAACCTTATTAAGTAAGACTTGCCATATGCTCTATTGGTGGGAAATCCTTATTTTCTCATGTTATATATATGTTCATGGAAGAAATTAGGAGTCATTATCTCTCTTAACCTTCCATCATCTTCGTTTTTCTTAAGATGGCCTACAAATTCTCTCTTGTGAAGTTGTGTTTTGATTCTTTCCATTCACTTAGGGAACAGATGTCCTAGCCCACCCTTTGTCTAGGTGGTGCCTTCTTTAGCTCTCTTAGTGAGGATTGGAGGTTGGGTGGGTAAGAGGCAACCCACTCATATTTTCAGCTCTCATTTTGGTGCCCCCGCTGAGGATCGAACTCAAGACCTTCAGTTTACAATTTCTTTGAAGGAAGAAATATCAAAGGATTTGTCCTCTTCTTCAACGAGTGTTTGTCAAGGGATCACTAAGGAAGAATCTTCATCAAACCCTATTCAATGCATTTATTGCTCAAGAGTACCACTATGGTCTTCAAAAGAAGCTAAAGAGAATAGGAATCTTTATCGTCAAACGGCACGTATACGGGTAAAGCAAGTTAATTACACACACCCTTCTTTACTTCAAGAGAAATCTTTCTCTCATCAAGTCTCTAGGTCAAGGCATTGTATTGAGTGCTTTGTGTCTAGTGTAAAGACACTGTCTAAGGAGCTATTAGTAGAAAGATACATTTTCAGCAAAGGTTGGCCTTCTATTTTGGAGCTAAGAGGTTGAGAGAGATCTTGTTGTCCCCTAACCCCATAATATTTCCTATTTTGGATTATAACATCTCCTTTATTATGGACATATTCATTCTACTCTAAGTGCATCCCATGAACCATAGGGATTTTACAGACCTATCCATCCTCTTGCTAGGCAAACCATGCACATAATAGCTAGCAAAAAGCTCAGCGGAATTATTGGGCCCTCGTCGTCTTACTGAGATTAATGCATCTGTGATTCCATTTATTCTACCCTTAATAAGATATGACTTGGGCCTAGACACGTTCATCTTTGTTTTGTATTGAGTTAGATCAACACCTTTCTATCATGGCTTTTCCAAGCTTTTTTGGGCACAAAGGGAAAAAAGCTCTAGACTTTCTAGATGACTTAGAAATGGCCTTCCTAATCACATGCCAAGATGATGAAGCAACCAAAATACGTGCATTCTCTTTAGTTCTAAAAGGTGATGCTCAAGTGTGGTATCAAGCTCTCTCGGTGACTACAATGGGTAACTAGAAGGATCTCAAGACCGCATACTTGCATAAGTACCAAGATACAAAGCCTCCTGAAGATCTCTGGAGACAATTCCTAGATCTTTGCCAAACCTTACCAGGGGAGTACCAAGCATATGAAGGCATGTTTATAAAATTGTGGGATAAATGGTTAGCCTCCTTAACTGAGGGAGAGAGAGTACCTGATTGCCTTAAGAAAGATTGTTTTCTGGCCGGACTCCACCCTCTACTAAGGAGAAGGTTAAAGGTAAGTTTCTTACATCCTATGAAGAATCAGTCACTTATGCTAGGGAGAAAGATAGGAAATTGAAGTATCAAGTCCAGTTGAAGGGGGGAGTTGAGCCAATGCAGGTTTTACCAACCATGCCAAGGCCTAAAGAAATAGTAGAGGCCCCACCCGCGCCGAACCAGAAATGCCATAGCAAGAGCTCCTACAAGGCATTACTAATCAACTTGAAAGCCTTTCGTTGAATTTAGTGCAATACCCTCTCCCCTCACAAATGAAGGCAATCGAGGCCCAAGGAGACAAGAAAGAGAGTATGTTTGCTATAATTGTGGGGAGACTAGCCATAGTATGTACTTTTTCTCTCATCCCAGGCGTCTACCAAGAAATGGGTTCTAACCAAGAAGAAGGGGACAACAAGTGACACCACCTAGGGAGAGGCTTGTTCCACTGAATCCAAGGCCTCCACCGTCGATTCAAGTTCTCCAAAATCCTTGACCACTTGCGGAGGTGCCGCCCTTGCATATCCAGCCGCTAAAGAATCATGACTTCAAGGTGATCACTTTTGATGAGAGTGATGTCAAAGGGAAGGCCAAAGTAGCAGAGGTTGAAGCAATGGGTGAAGAAAGCCCGTAGAATTAAGAGGATGGAGCCTACACCACCAGAGGAGGTTGGAAATATGAAAGAAGAGGCAAAGTCTTCTAAGGCTTCAAAGACACACGGTAGTAAAAGAGGAGGGCTCATTCACCCGACGCATTGAGCTAGATGATTTTTCCCTAGGTAAAAGTACTAGAGCTTATGATTTTCTTGCTGATGTGAGGGATCAAGGGCTAAAATTTTCATGGCCAAAATTACTGCATCCATATCCAACAGTGCAACGACAATGGTCAAAGATGATAAGCATTAGACCCATGAATAATAGACACGTGAATGCAATGAAGGCTAGAAAGACGAAAGATATTGTGTCTCTAGTGGTAGTTGAAATCAATGGGTAGAGAGTATCAAAGATATATGTGGATGGAGGTGCAAAGATTTGTGTCATGACAAAAAAATTGATGTATCATTTGGGATTAGAGGTAAGTGAAACTACTGAATTTGGGGCCAAAATGGCTAACAATGTAGTAGTAAATTGTTTGGGAGTTATAAAGAAAGTCAAGATAAAGGTGTGTGGAGTGCAATTGGAGCTTGACATGTATGTGATGACAGTGAAGGGGGATGGCTATCCACTCATTCTTGGGCGACCATGGCTAATGGGAATGAAAGCCAGACAAGATTGGGAGACAAGGGCTTTAGAGCTAAGGCCACAGAAGGGGTTACAGAAAAAATGAAAGAGCACTATCTACAACATGAAGGAGGGCTGATAGGAGGATCTTGCATTAGAGACCACCGCTGATGAATGGAGTTCCAGTGAGGATTGGTCATCTACGACAAAGGGTGAGTCTTGTAATGAGGAGGAAGAAAGATCTCTAGAAGTGATGGGGATTACATTGAAAGGGCCTTCTAGTAGTGAAATTCTGCATAGCTTCCAAAGGTCAAGAAGGAGGGTTAGAAAAAATGTTGACTAAGGATCTATCAGCTGAGGAAAAGGAAATCTACATGAAAGTGGTGATAAAACACTATGCAGTTTTTATTTTTGATTATGAACACATCACAGGTGTGACGGAAGTACAACACCACATTAATCTAAAAGATGAAGCAACATCAGTGGTGAAGTGGCTATGACGGTTGGGAGTAGTTCAACAAAATGCTCTACTCACTGAGGTGCAACAACTTTTGAATGCATGCTTCATCTATCCAGTAGAGGACTCAGAGTCGGTTTCACATATAGTGGTGACACCCAAGAAGAATGCCAAATGGAGGATTTGTGTGAACTACAAGCTGTTAAATGCTACAACAAAGAGAGATCACTTCCCTCTTCCCTTTCAGGATGAAATACTCAATCAGGTGCCAGGCATGAGAGATACATTGTTTGTGATGGGTATTCAGGTTATTTCCATATCCGAATAGCTGAGGAGGATCAAACAACCACCTTCATCATGCCTTGAGGGTGTTTTTCTTACAAAGTAATGCCATTTGGATTAACAAATGCCCCCGCTACCTTCAAGTGATTCATGAATTATGTATTCTAGCCATATTTTGGTAAGTCCATTAGGGTCTTTATTGATGATTTTTATATTTATAGTTCTAAGGCTCTACATCTAGGAAAGGTGGATGAAGGTTTCAATTGCCTCACACAAATGGGGGGGGTAGCTAAACCATAAGAAGTGTTGTATTGTCGAAAGTAGTGTAACTTTGTTAGGGCATGTCTTAAGTGAGAGGGGCATTGAAGTGGATCCAAAAAAAATTAAGGCCCTATTGGCGGTGCTGTCATCATCTTCTGTGAAGAAACTAACCTCTTTCATTCAGAAGGTGTGATATATGGGGTAGTTCATTCATTTCCTCTCCCAATTAGTGTTTCAACTGCAATAGTTGACCCACTCTCAGGAGCTCCTGTGTGGAGTGACGAAAGCGAAATGTGCTTTTACGAGGTGAAGAAGGCTCTTAGCACCCTTCCCATAATTTTACAGCCTTGCTGGGATCAATAGTTTTTTGTCAACCTAAGTTTTGGGGAAGATGCTCTAGGGGCAACACTAATACAAAAGGATGCTAAAACTGGCCTGATGAGGCCGGTTTACTTTTCTATCAGAGTAATGACAGCATCAGAACGAGGGTACAAGATGGTGGAGGTGATGGTTTTGTCTCTAATGTTTGTTGTAAGTAAGTTTCATCCTTATCTTCTCTCTCGGCCGTTCATAGTGATCATGATAGAAGAGCATTTTCCCTATGCCTTACAGCACATGGATGTTTCAACCAACTAGAATCACTAAGTGGGTGATACAACTCCAAGAGTTTGACTACACCTTTAAGGTGAAGCACTCTACTCGGACCTGCCTAGTTGATTTATTGACTCACAAATGCCATCAAAAGAAGGAAAAAGAGAAGGGAAATGTAAAAGAGGAGACCTCTCCTCTTGAGGACCCACCACGGGTGGAGAATGCCCATGCCCTCTACTTTGATGGGGCCTACAAGAGTATTAAAGATAGAGTGGTAGCAGGAATAGTGGTGTTCAGTTCTCTCGAAGGTGACAAACTTTACGGATAAGGTATTAACCTAGAGGATGTCCATTCTAACAATGAGGCAGAATATCAAGCCTTGCTTTTAGGTTTGAGGTGGTGTCTCTCACATGGTATCACTCAACTTAATGTTTTTGGGGATTCTATGCTAATTGTTATGCAAATGAAAGGAATTTGTGCTTGTAAAAATGATAACTTAGTCGTGAAAAATAGAGATGCTAAAACTCTCATGAGGAAGCTACAAAAAGCCTAAATCTATTTTGTGCCAAGGCGCACAAACGACGATGTAGATGCTCTAGCAATTGAAAATTTGAAAGAGGTAATGGTGGGCATCATTGCAGTAAAGCTTCCCTTGTTTCAAGGTAAGTTTCAACTACAAGATGTGCTTTATTTTCTTGAGTATGGTGAGGCACCTACATATATGAACAAGAATGAGAAAAGGTGGTTGGCTACTAAGGCCACTAAATACTGCTTGATAAATAATGTGTTGTATTGCAAAGGAAAGGATGCAGTACTTAGAAGGGTGCTAGCAACAAAGGAGATTATGGATGTAACTAAGAGTTGCCATGAAGGGGTTTTGTGGTGGATATTTTGCTCAAGAAATAACCAGCAAAAAGATTCTCCAAGCTAGTTTTGTGTGGCCTAGTCTGCATTGAGATATACAACATTGGTGTCGCACTTGTGATGCTTGCCAAAAGGTTGGACCAAGGAAGCTAGTGTATGAGGAACAAACTCCCATAACTACCTATGGCCCATTTGAGAAATGGGGGATTGATGCAATATGGCCACTCCCACAAACTCAATCTAGCAAGGAATACATCATAATGGGTGTGGACTACATGACAAGCTGGGCTGAGGCTTCAGTAACTAGTAGAATCACAGACCAAGAAGTGGGAAAATTTATGTTTGAAAATATTTATTGCACGTTTGGCACACCTTTAGAAATTATCTCTGACGGGGTCCTAGTTTTAGGGCTAATCTCGTGGGGGAGCTAATGGAAAAGCTAAAAATCAAGTGTAAGCATTCTACTCCCTACTATCCAAAGTGTAATGGTTTGGTCGAAAAGGTGAATGGGTTGATTTGTAAGATAATTACCAAGCAAGTACACATGCACCCCAAGCAGTGGGATAAAAAATTTAATGCCGATCTTTGGGCCTACAGGACTTCATTCAGAACCTCACTTGGCTATACTCCATTTCACCTCGTTTATGGCCAAGAGGCTTTGCTTCCTATAGAAGTAGAACTGACCAGTTTATGTGTTTTAGTAGCCAGGTGAGAGAAGAATCAAGATAAGAAGTTAGAGGAAAGGATCTTGGATCTAGAGAGGTTGGAGTTAGACAAAGAAGCATCAGTCCAACACTATTCCATGGAGTTTGAAGAGAGGAGAAAGACATTTAATAAGAAGCTAGCTAGCAAGTACATAAGGGAAGGATCACTTGTGCTACGCTATGATAACGCTTTGATAACAGAAATGCTAAACTTGTGTTCAAGTTGGAAGGGCCATTCATGGTTATAAGGAGATATCCAAATGGCAGCTATAAGCTAGGTGACATGGATGGGAGGGTTCACAAGACAAGGATAAATGGATGGCAACTCAAGTTTTATTTTCAAAGAATTAGGGACACTCTAGAGCAGCCATTTGACAAAGAGCCACCAATGAGGGGGTGCAGTTCTCCCTGCTCTATTGGACTATCATTAGCAAGCTAGAGACATGAATGCCTCTAGCTTAAGGGGAGGGCTAACGATCCGGGTTTTTTACAAATCTGATTTCTACCACGAAATTTGGCCAAAACCCCTATCAAGAGCCTTAACCATAGCTTAAATCCTACATCTTATCACTTTGGGTTTACTCTTCAAGCACTAGGTATGCTACATTGCTTCTCGGTTATGATAACTCTAACACATGGAAAAATAATTTCTTAGGAGGGATTTCAATGTAAATGGTAAAAGGGATGTATTATCTTAGTGAAGGTGGAAATGGATTACATCTAGGGGTGGAATGAGTGCATAGATTTTTTCAAAGAACTAACCTCCAACTACACTTGGGTTCCACCTGCATCACCAAGATTTGGCATCTATCACCATCATTAGAGAACACCTCACCCTTGTACACAAGTTAATGTCCACATCATGGTGTCATTTGGATCTTACACAAAAGCTTACAAGCATGGACCCCCTCTGTCACATACTCATATGTATATAAGGGATTAAAGTCAAAGAAGATTTTGGAATTCATTTTTAATAATTTTAATAAATCCCAAGGAAAAATCAAATTTCAAGAAAATTTCCGCGATGCCCTTCGACTTGTCTATAAAGTTGTAGAATAAACTTTTTTCAGATTCTTCACCGATTTGAAGTTATGAAGGCACAGACTGTTGGCTGCATGCAATTTTCTTCTCTCTTTCACCCTTATCACATCAACTTTCCATTTTATCATTCTTGTAAATATATTATAATAATGTGCTTTGGGAACCTACCTCTTGTAATCTAGCTCCCTTTCTCTAACTTGTCTACCACCACCCTTGGCTTCTTGCATGATAACCAAGGTGGGGACTTGTCCCATCCACTATTCTCCATATTTTCAAAGATGCCATACATAATCTAGAATTATGTTAATTAAGAATATTAGCTTAATATAATCCATCATGGTGGCTATATAAGGTTCCCATGGAGATGTAAAGAAATACAATTACAAGCACATGAGAGCATTATAGATCACTGATCCCAAAGGGGAGCCACTAAGAGCACATCATGCAACACACTCATGCTAGTCCATCTCCTTGAGGTAAGCTATGAGTAAGTCTTTTTTCTCATATAGAATTCCATGAATACATAATGGCAAGCTTCCTCTACCTCTTTTCCTTTTTTCTCCCTCTCTTATCATCTCTCTCCCTCTCTCTCATATTCTAATATGATGTCTAGATCATATGGTATCTAAATCATATGTACTCTCTTCTAATTCTCCCTCTACATTCATACTTAAACTTATTAGATAAGACTTTCCATATACTCTATCGGTGGGAAATCCTCATTTCCTCATGTTATATATATGTTCATGGGAGAAATTAGGAGCCATTACCTCTCTTAATCTTCCGACATCTTCATTTCCCTTAAGATAGGCTACAAATTCTCTCTTGTGAAGTTGTGTTTTGGTTCTTTCTATTCACTTAGAAAAGGGATGTCCTAGCCCATGCTCCCTTTGGCTAGACGGTGACCTTATTTAGCTCTCTTAGTGAGGATTGGAGGCTGGGTGGGTAAGAGACAACCCACTCATCTTTTCAGCTCTCACTATCTACTTGATTGTGAGTTTATTCTAATCATATATCTCCATCAATTACTTATCATCTATCTTGAACGGAGTGAGTTAGATTGTTGGACACCTCATTCCTAGACAGGGTTAGAACCAAGCAAAATGGGCCCCTGCATCAGGAGAGGAAAGCCCCCATTTTTCATGGTAGTGTCTTTTCATCATCTACCCCTTAAATTCAGTGAGTTGCAATGTTGGGTGCCTCATTTCTAGGGAGGGTCACTACCAAGCAAAAAAAGCACATTTGAGAGAGAGGAAGGGCCCATATTGACTAGTAGTGACCCCTTTTGTAGGCGTCATTGAAGCCTCCTTTTTCTTATTGAAGAAACTCACTTAACATATAGTGTATGAAATTTATTTCTCCCCATACATCTTTCATGGAAGTTTTGAATTTGTCAAGGGCCTTCTTGAAGGCGAGGATATCCTCAATGGACCAATGTGTTTCGTCATAATACAAGAACACTATGTCTAGTACCTTCCAGACTTGGGCATTCCTATTCATTGCTCTTCCATTATCCACATGGTCTTCGATTGCATTATGTAGCGCTTTCCATTGGTTGTGATGAATGCAAGAAAAACATTTTTCAAGCTTTCCATGGAAGCCCAAAAACCTCTTGGCCTTAACCCCACCTATTAAGGATTTCTTGGAAACACTATTTCCATTTTTCAATCTCTAAGGATCTACCTTGATCCCAACATTCCCTCCATAGAGACCAACGTATGACAAAACCCTCTCAATAGCCCTAATAGCACCATCCTTGACCTTTTGGGGTTGCAGTTTCCATGCAAATTCAATGTATATATACATAATTTTCTTGAATATTCTACATAAGGCTTGCAATGTGCATATGCGGATGTTTGTTAAAGGGATATCTAGAATGGCTTGAAAGTTTGGAGCTTTGGTGTGTCTATTAGGCACCTTGTTCCAACCTCTAGCAGCATTTCATTACTTGGCCATGGCCATGCAATAAATGCAAGGACTCTTAATAATAGCACCTTTTGACACATTATACATGCACTTTAGTGTCTTTAAACATACGGCCATGTGCCACTCCACTTTATATTGTCCTAACCCTTCAACACTTAGTTCATCCTCTGATTGTTGAGCATGTATCACGTCGGGTATCAATTTTTTTAAAAACACCTAGTTCAATACATCAAAATCTTCCATGTCAACCTAGAATGCTCCCAACTATCAGATGTCTTGCTCTGATTGTAGGCTGAAGTGCACTAAGTCCTCTGAGCCTTTACCCCATGCTGGTACATGGCTAAAAAGCCCTTTCATCTACAAGGTGATAGAAACTCTCTCCATTTTCTTTCCCTTCACAATCTCAGTTTCATCTAGGTTGTGATAACAAAAATGGCAACCACATTTACATTTGCATGCTCTAGCATATGTAAAATCTGATCATTTGTAAGAAGGTGGGAAGAAGATATAATTTAGTGTGGAATTATTAATAATATCTTGTCACACTAACATAGGTATAAAAGGGGTGAGACATGTAAATTTCCACATCTTTGGATAATAATAAATTTATTGTCTCTTACCTCACCTCCTTGTTCACAACTTCTATAGCTTCTCTCTCTTATTTCCTAAATTTCTAGTTTTCTCTCTCCTCATCATTCATTTCTCTCTCCTATGCCATTCTTCTCTCACCTCTTAGTTCTCTCCTTGAAAAGTGGTATCAGAGCTTAGGCTTTTGATCCATTTTATTTTCTCATTTTTAGACATATTTTCTCTATTTTTTTCGTTAATCTTGGAGAGTAGATACAAGAGCACATGTTAGGTGCTTGTAGGCATTCTACTTAGAGCAAAGACTAATCTTATAGCTCTAACAAAGGTCTTGGAGAGATTTAGCCAAACCGTGGCTAAAATGGCAAGCTGTGCATCCATTACAGGCTATTTTGAAGATAACTTGTTAAAATAGGGGTTAATTGGACTTAGGAGAAGAACAAATTGTGGTTACTTTTCAAAGAGAGAGGATTCTCTTTCCCCTTTCTTGAAGCTTCCCTATAGGTTTCATGGAGTTTCCATTCAAGATCTCTTCGTATCACACACATCTTAGCCTTCTGACCTCATCTAAGCTGGGAATCAGTCGCTCCATCTCATAAGCTTCAAGTTTACTACCATTGTGGAGGATTGCTTGTTGTGTAGATATGCCAAAAAACCTCAAAAATTACAATGCAATTTTTGGGTTGAATATTGCTATGATCTCTCACTTCTCCAATTGAACCTCATCAAGCTTGGTTGCTCTAGCTATTAGCAAATTGTTTCTCTTAGGAATAATTAAGATTGGTGCTCTATTTATCTTCTTCTACTCTCTTAAATCCCTAATACTGCAGTCCATGGACAACCATGAAAGCTTGAGTCACAAGCTTTAGCTTCTTTCAAATTTCTTGAAGATTCTTTATCATTTCAGCCTTGGGATTCATTCTTATGAAGATTCCTTGAAGAAATGGTAAAGATTGGGATTTCAACCTGAAGAGCTTCCATGAGTTGAGATTTGTGGAAAATGGATTCAAGGTGTCAATCTCAAGCTTTTGAGGTTTCAAGATTGCTTACAAGCATCCAAGGAACAAGAATTAAACGTTATTTCAGAAACATTAAGCAAATGGAGTGTCAACCATTTGGGATTATGCAAGCCTTCATCGAACTATACAAGAGGTATTTCTCTTCAATTTTTAATATCTCTCATATCTATCCAATTTCTGAGCTTTATCCAATTGATTGAGAGATTAAAGAATTGAAAAGTTATTATCAAATTTTAGCTCATCATTGGTCAAATCATCACATTCATGGAGTGCATTTTCTACTTGATTCAAATAGTAAATTAGAAGCTTTTGCTTGATTTTTTAGCATTACATTCAATCCTATTTGTTAAAGAACCAACCGATTGGTTAAATTTCTCACTCTAATCCAAGGATTTGATTAAGATTATTTGATTCATGGTAAAACATATCATGATCCATTATAAAGGGTAAGTCAATAGTGAGTCATTGCGTGGTAAGACCCTATCTCTATTCATTTTGCCAATTTCAATTCTATTGCATCTCATGGAATGAACTAAATAGAAATTTCAATAATGCATATTATACTAATTGATTACATTAGCATGTCACTACCATGTTAAGATTCCCACCAATAAAAAATGTGGATGTTGGGGGAGATAGTGGGACAATAGAAAGGTGACCCTCCCTTACTATTAAAGATCCTAAAGGGGTGTAACCAACCAACCCGGGGGGACTTTGTCCACCTCCCAGTGATTCAGAGCCCATGTAGGGAGCCTAGCATGTCATTTTATCCCTCTCATAGATACCAGGAGTGGAGAATTGAAGATTCAAGCACTCCCAAAGATTCAAGTCTCTTGAAGATCAAAACAAGGTGAGACACGGCTATTACAGGACACTGCATGATATAAACATGTCATTACAAATACCATCTTCATCATTGGGATATAGATGCAGGTACTACAGGTTGCCCATAGTCCTATCCAGCTCCCCATAAGATTTATAAGCCCTTAGGTGCAACCATTTTGCTCTCATAGGTGTGGAAACAAGATACTTACATGTCAAAATAGGGTGTAGACTTGGACAATTCAGTCTCATAGATTGGATTGTAGAATTTCTTGTTCTAAATCTATTATAATGTGTTAGAGATCATATCAAAGAGGGAATTAGTGGATTCATTTTGAATCAAAAGTTTGGAAATCAGAGTTTTTTAGCTCAAGTTATAGCCAATTTACTAACAAGGGATTCAACAAGAATGCACTACTATGGCAGGTCATAAAGGGAAGAGTAAGGCCCATGATGAATATGCCCAAAAATCAGAGATAAGTTTTTGGAAAAATACACCTCAAGAGAGCCTTGAAGAGACTTAAATGCAAGGAGAACTTAGTGCTCTTAATCATACCATGTGTGAACATGAGAATAGACATGCTCAAAGGCACATAGAGCTATAATCTAGAGTTGAGCAAATGTTTTTGTCTAGTCACTCATCAAACAAAGTCTTCTTTGAGAAGTTGGTGGAATCCAGTACCCAAACAAAGGCTGAAATTAACAAAGTGGTAGAATCCAATGCACAAATCATTGCTCAATTCTCTCAATGGATGCAAATGCAAATGGGAACCAAGGATGCTAAGGAGAAAGCACAATCAAGTAGTGACCCATTAGTCCCACTTCAACCACCTAATCAAAATAGTCAAAGTCAAGGAATTACTAGACAAAGAAGCATTCCAAATAGTCAATATGCAGCAGAGAGACTTCACAAAGGCATGAAGAATATTTGGGCAACATGAACACTGCTTATCCCCAAGCTTATGGGCTAAATCCTCAAGTTTCTAGAGGTCCTCCACCATCAAGAAGGATTCACACTTATTCTTAACAGTCTTTTAAAAGAGTACCATGTCATTTCAAAGGTCCAATGCCTATTAATCATGATCATCATATCTTGGGATAGCAACCTTTTCATAAAAGGAAATTGAAAGATAAAATAATTTTGGCAAAGTACAATGAGCAATCATTTTCACCATGTGATCTAGAGGAATGGATTTCAAAATTAGGGTCCTATTTTGATATATTCCCTAGAAGTGATGATATGAAGATTAATTTTGCCTCATTACATTTGGAAGGGTTTATGTATACTTACTGGGGAAACATTAAGAAAGAGAATACATTGGTAGAGAATTGGGATGCATTCAAGATAGTTATGGTGGCTGATGTCTTTGTTTCTCCTCTTGAAAAAGAGAAATTGGCACAAAGATGGTATGGACTAGAGCAAAGAGTCCCAAGTGTGTGGGATTATACAAATCGATTCCTCAATCTCACCATGTATGTAGAAACTATAAGTGATAAAGCTAAACTCCACGATCACATGTACAGTTTAGAACCTTCTGTATGAGCTGATGTTATGGTGCGAAATCCCACTACTCTTTTCAAAGCCATTGAGCTTGTGGAATGTTATGGAAGTAAATATATAGGAGAATCCACATTTTATCCTACTTTCAGATAGATATTTTGAAACACAGACAAATTGGCAATGTTTATGGCAGTAAACATGCACCAAGTGGGAGCTTCAGAGCACCAACTTATCCATCATTCATTGCTTCAAGATCTTAAGGCAATTTCAGGACATCAAACAATTCAAGATTGGATTTTAAACAAAGGGACAACAAGTCTAGAAATACTTCAACCAATGTAAATCCAAAGTCCGTTCCTATGGACCTATATAGAGAAAGGAAAGAAAAAGGCTTATGTTTAAAATGTGGAGAGAAATATATAACTGACCATACAACAAAGTGTGTATATAATAATGCAAAATCCAAGGTCCATAGTATGTTAGTCTTTGAAGATTCAGAGGATGATAATGATGAGGCAAATGCATTTATAACTACCACTGAAAATGAGGATGTTAAAGAGAAAGTTGAGCAAGAGCAATTTTATGAACCTACTAACACTTTTCCTTTTGATTCGGGTGGTAGTATTCCTTTTGATTCGAGAGGGATTCTTGATGAGACACATTCTATCACTATTTTTTCAATCTCCATGGATGCTTGGACACATTCTGAGAGCCCTAATACACTCCATATGAATGGTACCATTCATGGGAAGGATGTGTTTATCTTGATAGACAGAGGCAATACACATAGTTTTGTGAATAAGTATGTTGTAGATAGAATTAAATTGTCTTCCCACTAATTTACACTAGCCCATAAGAGTTCAAGTAGCAAATGGTGAAGAGAAAATCAACACTCAAATATGTTGGTAGGTTTCCTTATATTTGGCTAAAAATTATGAAGCAAAGGTAGACCTAATTACCTTGAAAATGGGACCCATAGATGTCGTATTCAGGTGTGATTAACTGATGACCTTAGGAAAGATTACTATGAACTTCTAACAATTGTATATGGAGTTTTTAATTCTTGATGGGTAGTCTATCCACTTATAGGAAATCTCTAGTAAATTTGATTTTTAGCTTATTACCATTCAACAAATCAAAGAGTAAAAGAGGCACTCTCAGATTTTGTTTTACACATGAATAAAGAGGTTGAAGATCAGTCCAAGAATTTAGCTGATCATCTAGCTTTGAAAGCTCTTCTCGAGGAGTATAGGGATTTGTTTAAAGTATCTACTCCATTACCTCCTAAGAGATCGTTAGTGGATCGCCCTATAGATATAAAGCCAAATTCAAACCCAATCAATAAGACACCCTATAGATTGTCTAATTGCGAACATGGAGGTAGTAGCTAAGAAAATCAAGGAGCTTCTAGAGATGGGATTAATTGAGTCCAATTCTTCACCATATGCTTCTCCGGTCTTGTTAGTGAAGAAGAAAGATGGATCCTTTAGAATGTGCATTGATTACGGGGAACTAAACAAGATCACAGTGAAGTTCATGCATCCAATCCCTCGAGTAGATGTTTTACTTAATGTGCTCAAAGGGGTTATGTTTTTTACCTGACTTGAGATTAAAATATCATCAGATTTGGATGTGAGAGGGTGATGAAGTTAAAACTACTTTTAGGACTAATCGTGGATTATACCATTTCTTAGTTGAGCTCAAGGGGGTTAGGTTCTTTACCAAAATTGACTTGAGATCAGAATATCATTAGATTTTCATGTGAGAGGGTGATGAAGTTAAAATCACTTTTAGGAATGATTGTGGATTATACCATTTCTTAGTGATACCATTTGGTCTTACTAATGCTCCAACTGCCTCTAGAGTCTAATGAATAAGATTTTGCAGCCTTTCCTCTTCCAATTTATCCTTGTCTTCTTTGATTATATATTGATCTATAGTAAGACTCTATAGGACTATTTATCACATATGAGGAAGGTTTTTGATGTATTGAGGTATCACAGACTCTTTGCTAAGGAGAAGAAGTACTCTTTCATACATACTATAGTGAAGGACTTGTGCCATATTGTTAGTGAAAAAGGGATACAAGCGAACCCTAAGAGGGTGCAATGTATTAGAGATTGGCAAGCACCTACTACCACTACTTTACTTAGAGGGTTTCTTGGTATATTTTCATTATATCATAGTTTCATTTAGCATTATGGGGCTATAGTATCTCTAACATGTTGAAAAAGGAAGCTTTCTTTTGGGATGCACTTGCAAATAGTAGCTTCAACCAATGAAAGGAACTCCTTACTTCTACTCCTATTCTAGTATGCTCAGATTTCTTGAAGGAATTTACTATTTAATGCGATGCTAGTGGCCATGGCATAGGGGTTTTTTTGTTATAGGAGCATTGAGTTATTGCCTTTGAAAGTCGTAAGCTTACAAATAAGGAAGTGGCTACAAGTGTCCATGACCAAGAGATGTTGGCTATTTTACATGCAATAAAGAAGTAGCACCAATAATTGTATGGCAGTTAGTTTAGATTTCAAAGTGATCACAAGGTCCTAAAGTATTTCCTCACTCAGTCAAGTCTCTCTTAAGTGACATAGGTGGGTCCTGACTTCTTCACGCAACATCATAGTAGATATCTCCCACGGATTTGATAAAATCAACCATATTCTTCAACATCTTCATAGAATCTATGATTATAACAAATAACACAAAGGAATACACCATCTTTGAATGGAAATCAATCACATATTATTAATCTTCAATGTCTTCATAGTTCCCTCTCTCAATCTCTCATATACAATTACACTGTTTTGATAAAATTGACTATCTCTGGCTCTCTCTCTCTCTCTCCCTATCAATAATACATCATATCCTCACTACAATGCTCTCATAATAACCCTCAATAATCCTTCTTAGGTCGTGGATGCACCTCCCAAGAGGTATGCCTGATATAAAGAGTCACCAGAGCCACTATAGTGTCTTTTCACAGCTCACTACTGTCACTGTCACTTAGTCTTCTCTTCAATCTTCAGCAGCTGCTTCTTCCACTTGTTTTAGCTCTTTTGAACTTAGATTCATCCTTTCCGAAGGTTAGAAAACTTTCCCAAAGTCACACATACATTCTACAGAACACTTACAGAGGGTCTACAGAACAGTTACAGTATAGCACCAGAATAGCTTAAGTACAGTTACAGTACAGAGACAGAGCAGAGACAGAGGCTTTACAGAAGGTTACAGAAGGTCATCAAAACCTCATAACTCATACTCAAACCATTCCAAACTATCAAAAACTATTCAATAAGCTTTCAAAAGATCGCAATCTTCATCAATCATCAATTCATGCTTCATACAGAAGACAATCATAACAAAACAGAAGCTATAAACAATGTATACAAAACCAATCAGAACCTATCAGAACATCACAGAACTTCATATCTCCACTGAGAATCATCATGAACTTCCAAAACATAATCAATATCATCCAAAAAAATCTCAAATATTTCCATTAACAACCATATATCACTCTAAATCCGTCAAAAATCTATCATTCAATCCTCAAAAACAACAAAAATCAGTCAAAAATTCAGTCTTTTTCCACTCTCAACATATCTCCACACTTAGAAAGGAAGCGTCCTCGCAACCTAAGGAAAAGAAGAATATAAGTTCACTAAAGAACTCAATTTTATCTTCCTTCAGATCTTCAATAATCTTTCCAAAACACGACCCCAACTTATCACCTATATCTGATAGAAAAATACTACTAAAGAAAAACTTCCATTATTCATTAACTCATCTGATTAATCAGTTAAAAGACATAACAAATTTGTAAAGGATATAAGAGGTTCTCTTCAACTTTCCACCATAGGCTTTTCTTCCACCAGTAATCTTTTGAAAAGAGCTCTCGAACAAGTTATTCTCAATCAGCATGAACTCATCACATACAATTAATACAACACATACAAAACACTAACACAACCATCTGAATGACACCACCAGAAAGAGAATCATTAAGAATCATCCAAGATACATTGCAAAGGCATCAATGAAGATGATCCCTTTTAAAGGCTTGGTGGTTTCAAAAGCGATCCATAGAGAAGGATTCATCTACAAATGTCTTTGGAGGATTTTGAAAGAACTGCAAGCAGCAATCCGTTTTAACAAGACAAGGTATTTGCAAGGGAGACATAGGGCATGAAAATACAGGACATCCAACTGGTGGGAGTCAATGTTCACATTGACATTCATACAAAGTTTTGGAATGGCCTTTTGATCATTATGGGAATGCCTATGCATGTATGCGAGATACCAAGCAAAATGAGCTGTCAATCTTACCAAAGGATTCAGAGATTGTGAATATTGGTGAGCAAAATGAAGGTAGTTCTGGTATGCTTGACTGGCAGTTATCCAATCCCTTGGAATTATTGGCCAGTTTATCTGAGGTCCCGTAAGAGAATCAGTCGAGCTCCATCCTCTTCTTCTTGGAATCTGCTGATCAAACCCTTCAGATTCACTAACCAACTAAGGGGTTGAGAGATAGAAGTGGCAGGAGATGGAAGTGGAATAAGTAAAAGTGGATGAAGAGATGGGTAGGAAAAATCATAAAAGGAGGAACATGTTAAAGAAGGAGTGGCTGAAAATCTTAGGGAATCAGTAAGGAAGGGTGTTAATTGATAAATAAGAGAGGTAGAAGGTATATGGATGGATGGAGAAGGGCATGGTGGAGAAGGGGAAAATACTCTATCTTCGATAAAAGAGCAATATGTAAATATTGGAATTTGAGGAAAAGATTGAGGTTGGAAAAGAAGGGGTAAGATTGATGTTGAATTTTTTTGATAGAGGGAAAGATAGATATCATAATGGTGAGCCATTTGTTGGTAATACAATAGGCTAGGAACAGAGGGACCTAAGATAGATCTTCTCTGATAGGCATAAAAAAAGGTGGAATCAAATGGATTTTTTTTGGAAAGGTGAGCTAAAAGATCCACCCTCAGTTGGTTAGTGCTCTGTACATAGGTAGAAGCTGCGTTCTGTCGTTGATTCAAGGCCATAGAATCAATCATGGAGTGCCATGAATTATCAGGGCAAGTAGCCACTTTTGAGGAGTAACTCTGGAACATGGTATCTATTCGCAACTCCAAATAGTTGACATACAAAACAGCTTGTAGAACCACATCTCCCACATACCAGGCCATATCCACTTCATCTGGAATCAACAAGTCTCCCCGTAGATACATATATGACAGCAACATGGTATCCGTCTTGATAGAATCTTCAAACACCATACGGACCACTTCTGCCAGCAACTCAGGAGACCAAGTCCCACTCCAACCATCCTCTGGAAGAGGAAGATCCATCGTTGAAAGCTTCATGCAAAAGGGCAACTTTTGCAATTGATAGTGGACAAAGAAAGAATGGTCCGGAGGAACATATTCCTGGAAATGCTCAAATGTAGACCATAGCAGATCCATCCTAGACTACAATCTTTCCATTTTATCTTGGAATAAAGGACACAAGGTAGCTTGTCTCTAGAGAATTGCCAAGTCCTGCTGTGAGAGAGAAGGGATCAGTGGAATATTAGGGCTTGGAGGAACAGACCGTGATTGTGCGAGTTGATATTGCAATTGCTTGATTTGGGAAGCTTGGGATTCCACTGTGTCATTAGTAGTCTAGGCTGAAAGTTTTACATCGAAAAGAGTTTGAAACTCTTGCGCTTATGTGGACATCCTCTCCTTCTCCTCTGAGATTCTAGTGACCTCTGATTGAGCTTCTGTTAACTGAATCTTCAAAGAAGATATCTCTTCTCTTTGGGTCTCAATCAATTGGGTTTGTTGCTCCATCTGTTTAAACAGATCTGCCAATGTGTCTTTGGCAGAGGCTGACTCGGATGTTGCCTTATGCAACTGGTCTTTGGACTGCATAAGTTCTTCATAAAAGGAAGCATACAGCTGTTGAACACAGGCTGTCACTGACAGTTCAATTGAACTCTGAATGTCTTTACATAGGAATGGAATGGCATCTCCCGATACTAGACTGTTCAGTGAGGGGACTGATATGTCCAAGGAACCTTCTCGATGTGCTCTGAACAGGTTGTTACACGTGAGATAAGCAGGGAGATCACTGCCAGATGTAGCAGGAATTGTAACGGAAGGAAGAACTGAAGGAGCTTTATCTGCCACCCGCTTCAAGCGTTTTTGCTGTATGACCAGGGGAGGAGGAGAATCCAGATCCTCTATATCAATTGGTTCCGACTCTTTTGAAGGTGGAGGGGGAGGTACTGGATCAGATGGAGGAGGTGGAGGCACACTCTTCTTGAAACGTGAGTAGGTCAAGAAGGCAGAAAGGTAGGATCCATAGGTGACATTTGTGACATTGCCCCTGGTTACTTTAACGAAATGTTGATCCATCTTGGTGAGTAGGTAAGTGCTCTAATCAATAGCTACTCCTTTTAACATGATCCTTGAAGTTGTAAAGAGCTCTTTAGACAAGTAATGGGATGGCGTTTTGGCAGGCATAAACCTATCTTGGAGAAACTGGCAGACCAACTTCCACACAGGATCAGTGATCATGGAAAAGGAAACTCTTGAAGTATTGATCACTTTCTTAACATCCAGAATTTCCTTGGTCTATTTTTGTAACAGCTTTAAAGTCTCATCGTTAGAGAACAGCTGTCTAGCTGTAACAAAGGGCTCGCCTTTATAGGGAAGAGACAGAGACTTCCCTAACCCGCAGGGTATCAATGTCATGGAAGTACCATGGACCGGTCCCGACTTCTTGCTGTAGGAGGCAAGGAACTCATCACACATGGATGGATCGTCTGGAATCAAGGGAAAGGAGGCAGCTACGAAAGTTGCAAGTCCTTCCTTCGTGAGAGGCTCAAAAGTAAGTAGGGAATAGTAATCCCTACTGGCGAGGGGGACATACTGGATAGGGGGAGGAGCGTGAGGTGCCATTCAGATGGTAAACACACACACCACAACACAGATAGTCACAAAGAATGACTGCAAAACAACCAAAGGGCTATAAAAAAGGAATCAATCCAAAAAAGGGACATGCATACATACATAGACGTAACTAACCCATTTACCACCCCAGACAGTACACATCCTAGAAAAATTTCAGCATGACCTCTACACATATGCGACCAAAAGCTTCATGCGATGCAACATTCAAGCACCCAAATCCCCATATCAGGCAATAAGGAAAGAACTACACATCGCACCCGTAATCGTAACACATGGACAAATCAGACTACCATAAAAATATACATCAAGACTTGACCATAACCTGGACCATCAGTGTCAACTAAAAGACTGTTACGTGCCCATCCCACGAAGCGTGTTTATTAAAAAGGGAAAAAAAGTGCAGTGAGGGGGAATTAGTTTAATGAAGGGTTCATTTTAATAAATTATTAATAATGGGTGACATTTTATTAGGTTATAAACCTTAATAAGAAAACGGCGGTTCCTTCTTAACAATTTTAATTACAAATTATTAAGTTGAAACGGTGCTTTAACACAACTTGGACTACGATGCCCAGACTGGGTCTCTAAATGTAAATTCCTTAATTAAAAATTAATAGTGATGTGGAGCGTTTTTTTGCCAATGCGTGCTCTTGTGACGGCTGGTTCATTTTTATTACAATTAAGGTGCCTCTTAAGTGCATGTAGTGCGTGCAAAGTGAACAGCTAGTTGATTTTTAAATTATGAAATTGTGTGTTTAGCGCGAATGCACGTGGAAAATGTGGATAAATAGGTAGTTTATTTTAGCAATTAATTTGTGATTAAGAGAAAATAAAAATAAATAAAGCTCACAAAATAAATACCTGGAAGGGGTGTGTATGCAATGGCCTGAAGGCACACAGAAGAATCCCCCAAAAGCAATGAATCCAGTCAAATAAAATCAAAGACCACTGACTGAATAACAAAGACAACACCTTAGTGGGTTTGATAATTTTGAATATTATGATTTATGATTATTTTTTATTGAATTATGAGTATTTGTTTATTTTTTTTGTATTGTAGTTGGGTTTGTTTTGTGTTTTATAATGTGGTTTGGGTAATTTATTTTATTATGTGTGTTTAGTTTGTGTGTGTTATGTGTTGTTGGTTTCTGTTTTTGTGTTTTAATAAATTGGATGTGGTTGTTTTTTTTTTCAAAAGGAATAAGAATAATCAGATATGGATATGTGATGAAGGAAAAAATAAAATGTCAGCCATTTAGGAAATATCCACAAGTTATGTTATGAAAATAAGTACTTTATTGGTATGTTTATTCAGTTTTTTTTTCAAAGAATATTGGTGCCTTGTATGAAAATATTTTAAAGGGAGAAATTAATGGAAAAAGGTCAGGGGGTGGGTGGATTTTTTTGGATTTTTTTTATTTTTTACTAATTTTAAATGAATTTTTTGCATTTTTAGATAATTTTGAATAAATTATCAAATATTTAATTTTCTATAATTTTGGTGGTGGAAATTTGTCAGAGAGAGAACTAGGAAGAGAAGAAGAGGAGAGAGAAAGACTGCAGAGGAGAGAGAAAGACTGCAAGAAGAGAGAGAAATAGAGTGACGAGGAGAGAGAAAGACTAGAATTGGTGAGAGAAAGACAGGAAAGATGAAGAAGCCATGGGAGCTTGGAGCAAGAAGGGAGAGAAAGATTGTAATTGTATTGATATGTCAAAAAGATGTGGAAATTTACAACTTATCTCCTTATATACCAATGTCAGTGTGACATGGCATATTATCAACATTTTAACTATTTCCAGTTTCTTACAATCCATCCCTTCCCAAAAGTTTTTGTCCTCAAAAACAAACCTAGAAACAAGCTAAAGAGGATATGGATAGAACAGAGTACTACTCTGTACAGCATTACAAGGGATAAAAGAAAAGATTACCTAATACTCAATAGTAGTACTAATCTATACAGGAGGTCAAAATCAGCCTGTAGCCTCCCGGATCAAAAGGAAAAGTTGTATCTTTGCCATGCATAGGATCAACTTTCATAAGATCGAAATCAAATACTGCTGGAAACACGATCATCATGATAGTACTCACTAATAAAGTCTCCATTGCATGATGGCCTTCCAAGTCCACATGCTGTCCATAATCTGCCTTCTTGAACTGAACTTCTTGTTGTTGAACTTCTTGTTGTGGACTCATACCAAAATGGTCTTCAACAAGATGTTCTTCATCATTTACATCATAATATTCAAATAGCAAGATTATTTTGGCAGACTTTGCCCTACATGTGGCTTGGTGATTACAAGATAGTGGCTTAGCACAACGATAGCATAAGCCCGCAGCATGCAGTTCCCGTATTGTATCACTAGTAAGGTGTCTAACACGTTTAGCTTTAGATAGCAGTTTACACACCTGTTCATCACCATTGATCAGCTCTATGATAGTTTTGACATGCTGCTCATAGTCATCTTGCTGCTCATGCATAACAGATGGCTGTCCATGCTCATCATGTACAACAGATGGCTGACCATGCTCATCATGTACAACAGATGGCTGTCCATACTCATCATGTACAACAGATGGCTGTCCATACTCATAACCATATTGCTCATGCTGTTCATACTGCATATGGTGATAATAGCCCTGCTGCACATCAAAGGAACAGTTTGGTTGAGCATATACATTAGCTTCTACTGATGTTTGCTGCTCATATACATAAGCATGTTGCCTTTGATCATTGATCCCACTGTATTGGTCATAATCACTTGCTTGCTGTTGATCAAAGCTAGAAGTGTACTGATAAGCATAACCATTTCTGTTACATCCATAAGAACTATTTTGCTGAAGAGATGGATGCTCATAAGCATAAGCATGTTGACCATAATAAATATTCTGCTGCCAAGGTTCAATGGGATGATACTCTGCATTATAATATGGTACATCATATTTATAAGCATTAACATACTGTCTAGATGTACTAGCATACTGCTCATATTCATTTGCATGTTGTTGCTGTTCATATTCATAAGATGCATGTAGATCATAATGTGTACCATCAGCATATACATGCTGGCTATGAGCATAAGCATTTGATTCAGGTGTACCATCAGCATATTGATGTTGGACATGAGCATAAGCATTTGATTCAGGTCTTGCTATTTTTTCCATATATGCCTTTATAAGAGCAATACACTGTTCAGTCGAAACTACAAGTTTGTCAATATTAGCTTGTGTTTGAAGCCAACGTTGTTCACTAGAGCTGGAGCTATTATTCTCAGCTGCCATTGCAGTCAAGTTGAAGAGATATGTTTTTCCTGTCCTTGCCTTAAAATTCTGGTTTCACTCATCTGACATGAATATTCCCAAAATACACAATCCTCAAATCAGGACCAGCAGACACATTCAACTTTACCCTGCCCTGAGATTCAACACATGCAGACCAAAAGAAAAATCTCTGACTGCCCTGCTCCTAAGCTCAACAGCAGTGGTTGAGCCCAGAATCCAACTGTATGCTCCCAACAAACACCACAGCAACTGCTATAATAGTAGACGGAGGGATGTGGTCACTCAGCCACTTTACCAACAACATGTGGTTCCCCCAGGGTACATATAGATTTCAAGGTAGACAGTCTGATGCAATGGAAAGTGATGGCGGTCGTGACCACTCCCTTGTAGGTGGAAGAATTACATGGGATTTCTTATTGATCAGTTGATTGGAACAAGTGCAGGGTTCAATTTGATAGGCCTGAAATGGGTGTGGAATTGGTTGCTGATATTGACTACATGCCTGTGAATACCCTTGGTTACAGAAAATGCTAGCAATGCAGCAAGGGCTTCTTCAATTGAAAGGACTGAAAGTGTTTCAGCTTTATCTGGTTTAAGCTCTTCCTCAAAATTATTATTATTTTTTGAATGCACTTTGTAAGCAAGCACAGGCTGCGGAAGGCTGCTACACTTGAACTTGAGGTGGTGTTCAGGGATTTCAAACTGGACCCCGATTGCTATCGGCTCTAATTGCAAGGAGCTTCGAAGCCTGGACCTCAAACATGGCTGCAAAACATTACAGATGCTGGATGTATCAAGATGTCAAAGTGTTAGTTATGGTGGCCTGGTAGGCCTTGCTGATGGCTTTGCTACTCTGCAACAAATAATTGAGCCTGAGCAAATGCAAAGGTGTCACAGATAGTGGCTTATCTGCTGCCCTTGCTGGTTGCCAAGTGCTTCGGAAACTTGATCTTACTTGCTGTCAGGAGCTGACAGATTCTGCTTTGTCTTCCCTTGCAATGTCTGCCTCAGAATTGGTCAGTCTAAAGATGGAGTCATGCCATCATATTTCAAAAGCTGAGTTTTCTAGCCTGGAGAATTCCTGGAGAATGCCTGTCCTAAGCTAGAAGAGCTCGATTTGACTGATACCAACTTGAATGATTCTGGTCTGATGTCAGCTGCCTGTGTACTACCTTTTAAACTCTGAGATGCTAACACATGTACATCTGTTTGACTGTAATTTTTTTAATGTAATGAGAAGAAGGAAGATCTGCTAGCATAAAGCACCCCTCCAAATCACTGACATCATCTCAGGAGTTTGGTTCAGGGAAGCTTCCATCTTTCACATGAACCAACAGATGGATTTTTGTGGACTTGCTTGGCTTGGCAGGGACATGATTGTCTTCTAAGGCTCCATTACCCTCTGAAAAGCCACTTTAGCCTTCCTACAATGTGTGACTGTTGGACAAGGGTTTGCATGAGGCCTTCTTCTTTAAAGACAAGTCTGAAAATGTGGCTGCACGGTGATTACCAACACCCGCAGCATCTAATATTGTGGGATGCTCGTTCTGGAAATGATCAACCTGTAAAGGTCCAGAAAGCACATGAAGCAGACCTTCATTGTGTTGATTGGAGTTCACTTAATGACAAACTTCTACTGAAAATCTGAACTGATAACTCCATTCAAATGTTTGATCGCCGAAAGCTATTTGCAAGTGGCCAAGGGATTCTTGTGCATAGGTTTCAGGGTCACTCCTCAATGGTGTTGTGTGTACAATGGTGCCCTGAACGGAAGTCAGTGTTGGGCAATGCTGCAGAAGATGGATTTGTAAACTTGTGGGACTTTGAGAAGGAAAACATGCTGCATTGAAGGCTTACTATCTCCCAGGTGAAATCAGGCTCATTACGCCCAAAATGACCATATGCAACAATCTTCTGGTACCGCTTGTTACCTTCCCTCCTCAAGTCATTATTAATAGCAATCATGCCTGGACGGAAATCAAAATTCTTCTTAATTATTTCCAAAATCTCAGCATCAGGGATCTTTCCAGTTTTGTATGTATCCACAAATACAGATAGTGGCTCGGGCACACCAATGGCATATGAAACCTGCACAATGCACTGGCAGGCAAGTCCAGATGCAACAACACTTTTAGCAGCTTGCCTCACAATGTATGCCCCACTGCGATCTACTTTCGTGGAATCTTTGCCAGAGAAAGCCCCACCTCCATGGGCTGGAACTCCAATCATTAGCCATCTTGGCAGCAAAGTTGTCGTTAATCAATCAACAGCCAAAGCATCTCTGATACAAATGCTTGTTATTGTGTTTAGATGAATGGAAGCAGACTCTTCAACTGTGCCTGTTCAGCCAATTGTGACAGCAGATCACCTCTGTACATGCTGTGAATCCAACGATGGCAATAAGGGAAGCACAACAACAGGTCACGTTGGGAGAGAGATCAGTAATGATCGAAATGGAAAATCTATTTGAGTGCAATCCTCATAAGAGGCCCAGAGAGAGTGAAGAAGCAACAGTGTCAGGAACAGCAGCACCAACTGTAAAATGGCATGGTCCATCAAGAAGCAGCCCTACCACCAGACCCCTCATCATGCAGTGCATGCCTACCAGCCCCCCCGCCTAAGCAACCTCCAGTCCCATCACAAATTGAAGGCCTCCAGGTTCTTCTTCAAGTGCTTCAGATCGCGCGGGTGCTCCCATCGCATGCTTGGCCTCGCATGTCCCATCCTCACCCGACGTAACTCATATGCAGGTCATCTCACCTGTCTTACGTCCTGTAGTCATGGTTAGCAAACTGCTCTTCAATCTCAAAACACAGTTTGCCCTCTGCTCCCTACCAAGGACTTCGAAGTAAGTATAGAAGGTGGGTAATATACACCAAATGCCAGAAAAGCCGGTGCCACAGACTGCCAAAAACAACTGTCTAATTCATGATTATGTCCTCCGAGAGTGAGCTTCTGCTAGCAACTTGGCCTCCAGGAGCATCTCTAAGACTTTCTTCATCATGGGCCTCTTCAAAGGAGCAGCACTTGTGCATAGAAGGGCCACCTTCAGTACTCCAAGAATTTCCTGCCGCGATGCAAAGGACTACGTGCTGATCCTGGCATCCAGAATCTGCTCCGGCATCTTCCCCCTTAATGATGCCCCCTTGAACCCACCTCACAACATCTAAACCGTCCCCAAACGGCTCATCAATTGGCCGCCGGCCTGTCAGCAGTTCTGACAACACCACTCAACCTTTAGTCTTTTCTGCTCATCTCTATGAAATTGGTCTTTGAGCTCTTGCAATCTTTGGACATGGTGAAACAGCAAGCCGCAATAATGTCTC
This sequence comes from Lygodium microphyllum, assembly GCF_053477565.2. Lineage (NCBI taxonomy): Eukaryota > Viridiplantae > Streptophyta > Polypodiopsida > Schizaeales > Lygodiaceae > Lygodium > Lygodium microphyllum. The sequence goes on along the minus strand of NC_141140.1, from coordinate 36,068,323 downwards.
CTTTACCTTTGTCATCTCTCACGTAACCTGTCTCTTCTTCTTACACCCTTTTCAACTCACTTCTTCTATTTCTTTTTATATCCTTCCTCAACCACACACGCATCGCCACAAGCTTTTCCTCTCTGGCCTTTGAGAAGCTATGGTGTAGGGAGATCAGTAAGGCATCTGTAGAATACAGCTCCTGTCCTGCAGTGGCACAATAGTGCTGAAGACATCCTCCCGTCCTCCAAACAGCCACATGGATGATGCAGGGTTAAATGGTGCTCAAGGTGGAGCTCTAAGCATAATGAATGAAGTCATGTATGCCTTTGGAATCATGGGAGTCATGGGAGAAAGGTAGAAGCAAGAGGTCCTCCATGGGAGCTCTCAAGAAAGCTTGAATGAGGTAGAAGAAGACTTCTCTTTGAAAAGTAGCAGTGGTTTAACTCTCCCTTAACTCCTGTGTAGATTTTTCCCAAAAAGAACCCTAAAATTTCACCTCAAAGTTGGAAAACGAGCTGCCATTTTGTCTCCATGCCTTCAAATTTGATCAAACCTCCTGACATAGCTTGTGTGGAGTCCAAGAAAGCTGCCATTAATGCTTCTGCATGCAGTCCTTGTGGTCTGGAGGTGTAAACTCCCAAGAAAAAACTATCATTAATGCTTCTGCATGCAGTCCTTGTAGTCCAGAGATGCTTTGGAAACTCCCCTACTGCTCCCGTACTTGTGTACCTGTGACTCAAAATTCCATGTAACTAGAAAGTTCTAACTAGGTGAAAATGAGGGACCAACTGGGACCAAGAACCAAAGCTCTGATACCACTTGTCAGAGAGAGAACTAGGAAGAGAAGAAGAGGAGAGAGAAAGACTGCAGAGGAGAGAGAAAGACTGCAGGAAGAGAGAGAAATAGAGTGACGAGGAGAGAGAAAGACTAGAATTGGTGAGAGAAAGACAGGAAATATGAAGAAGCCATGGAAGCTTGGAGCAAGAAGGGAGAGAAAGATTGTAATTGTATTGATATGTCAAAAAGATGTGGAAATTTACAACTTATCTCCTTATATACCAATGTCAGTGTGACATGGCATATTATCAACATTTTAACTATTTCCAACTTCTTACAAAATTGCCACCTAAAAATTTTTCCAAAAATTTGTAGAAATATAGGGAAATTAAAAAAAAAACAATTTGAAATTTTTCTGAGTTGAAATGAATTTATAAATTAACTAAATCAATTAAAGCATGGAAATCAGGGTAGTTGAGTAAGGAGGGTCAGATCAAGTCAGCTAAGTCCTGTTAGTCTGGTTAAGTCAAGCAAGTCAGACTAAGTCAAGTCAGGTTAGTCAAGGGGGATTAGGGTAGTTTGGGTTAGTTTAGGTTAGTTAGGTTAGGCTAAGTCAAATTAGGTTAGGTTAGTCTGGTTGAGTCTAGGTTAGTTAGGGTAGGCTAAGTTCAATTCTAACTAACCTAGGTTAGGCTAGCTAACCTACGGTTAGTTAGTAGGGTGGGGACTAACCTGAGGTAGGTTAGTGAACTACCTATAGTTAGGTTAGGGTTAGGGTTAACCTAAGTCTAGTTAGGTTAGGGTTAGGGTTAACCTAAAGAGGGTTAAGGTAACTAACTGAAGGTTAAGGTAACTACATGAGGGTTAAGCTAACTAGATGAAGGTTAATTTAACTAGATTAGGTTAACTAGATTAAGGTTAGATTAACTAAACTAAGGTTAGATTAACTAAATTAAGGTTAGATTAACTAAACTAAGGTTAGTTTAGCCTAACCTGTGATGGCAGTTAGGGAGGAGGAGGAGGAGGAGGAGGAGGAGGAGGAGGAGGAGGAGGAGAAGGAGGAGGAGACGTGCCAGGGGTGGCTGATGGCGGGCTGATGGCGGGCTGCAGACGGCGAGGAGATGGCGTTGTCCGCAACGGGTGGAGGCGGGCGTCAGGGTGAGGGGCAGCAGCGGAAGAGAGGGCGAGGGTGGCGAATGAGAGGGCGAGGACGGCAATGCAGAGGATGGGGACGGCGTGTAGGAGAGGAGGGCCACCACACAGGAGAGGAGGAAGAAGGAGGGGTGGAGGGAGGGAGAGAGAAGAGGTGGAGGGAAGGAGAGAGAAGAGGTGGAGGGAAGGAGAGAGAAGAAGAAGAAGAAGAAGAAGAAGAAGAAGAAGTGGCAGGAGAAGCAAGAAAGGAGGAAGGGGAGAGGAGCGGCGAACAGGTACAAGTACGTAGTTTTTTTTTTCCCTTTTTTTTTCTTTTTTGTTACAGCATTTTTGTTTTGTTTTTATTGGTTTCTTATATATATATATGTGTATGGATTTTCCTTGGTATATGTATGTGTGTGGTTTTTTTTTCTATTCTCTTCTTTTTTTTTCCTTTTTTTGTTTTAAGTTAGATTATTTATTTATTTATTTTATTTATTTTTGTTGGTTTGAAATTGTGTGTATAGTGTTTTTAAATTTTTTTATTGTGATATTATCGCTTAAACTCCTTTCGAAAAATTCTATTTAAGCATTCAAATCTTATCTAATGCTTGGGTCTGTCCCAACACCCATTAAATGCAAGAAAGCTATTTAAGAATAAAGAAAAGGTTCAAATACTTTATTAGGAGGAACACAGCCTCGGCCCGTGTGCATGCGCGGGTAGGGGTAAAAAAAATTTGCAATGACGAGTTCAAACGGGCACAGACGGGGACATGCAAGCTACGGATGTCACGGGGCGTCCCGAGGTGCGGAAAACCAAAAACAGGTGCGTTCACGCACGAGGCGAGAAACATGGTTAACGGGAAAAATAAAGAAAATTTAGTAAAAGCCAAACCGTTTGTCGGATCAAAAATCCGTAAAAAGGAAAAATGGGCCGGGGGATAAGGGAAAAATGCTGGAAACATGCAACACGAGTTCCGAGACAAAATCAGGGTGTTCACATGGGAGAAACACAAAAAATAAGCCCAAAAACGCATATGGGCATTAATATCGAAAAATTCGCGCATCGGAATGAAGTTTGGAAAGAAGGAAAAGTGTGCAGAACAAGGTGACCGACAACCCTATCACGTCTAAACACGGTTCTGATTGAGGTAGGACGCATTCATATGGGAAAAACCCTGAAAATAGGCCCGAAAATAGACGCGGAAATTAATACGAGAAAAACCGTGCGTCGAAATAGCAGGCGGTAAAAAACAAAAATGTCTGAAAGAAAGGAATTCATAGGGCTGGTGCATCAAAACTCAATTTAGGGAAAATTAGAATAGATTCACATGGAAAAAATACGAAAAATACATTTAAAAATGCTCGAAAAAATTAATAACTAAAAATCCAACAGTCGAAAAAGGGGAAGGGAAAAGGAAAAAGTGGAGAAAAGGCTGGCAAGACATGGCCGTCAAATAAAACTGGAATTCCGGTGAAAATAGAACAGGTTCACATGGAAAAATGTGAAAAATAGGCACGAAAACGGTCCGAAAACCCGCAAAAATTAATAACGGATGAACCATGCATCGAAAGGACACGGAATAAAAAGAAAAAATGTCAAGGAGAAAGGCTAGGACAGGGCTGGTGCATCAGATTAGGGTTCCAAAGTAATCATGGCACGTTCACATGGAAAAATGTCCAATTTACGGGAATTGCTTCAAACATTAAAAACTTGAAAACCGTTTGTTGGAACAAGGGTCGGTAAAAAGGAAAAATAGGCAGTTTGAAGGGATGAACATGGCTGTAGGGTTGGATTAAGTTTTTGATGAACGTAAGATCCATTCACATGAAATAAGCACAACACCAAGAATAAGGGCAAACGGTCAAGGAACAACCCCTAGGACAGGGTGAAATAGAACGAAAGGGTGGGAAAGGGACCCCATCAGGGTAACATGAAGTCACGGCATAGATGCATGATTAGAACAGGGTGTATGCATGGGGTATGCAACATGGACGCGCAGGGATGCGTCCCCACATGTAAGACCTTAACAGGAAGGATGAACCAAACATCAAGGATGTGGTACCTCACATTAAACCAACCACAAACGTCCCCACACTTAAAACATAACCAACACTTAAAAACATAAGTTGTAGGGTTAGAAAAACTTGGCCCATATTGCCGAGAAGGAATGTCGACTATCGAGGTTGCGTCTGGAGGCGTCATCGACTGCAGGAGGCAACAAAGTATCTTCACAGCACACGTCCTTCATCCTGCGTGGTAGAGATCACGCGGCAGCACCCAGGGAGGTAGCTAGTTGAAGGAATCATAGGAAATTTGTCGATGGCGAGGGATATTACACTCAACTCACGATCACTCAAAGGGATTGAAAGAGCAGACACTCGCCCCATTACTAATATCACTCGAGGAAATAAGGATGCAAACCCATAGCTCACACCCGGTTTAGGAATTGACAAAGGAATGGTGCAGAGGGAGTATGCCAGGGTGCACAATTGATGGTGCATCAGTGCGTCCAACCCGTCTAGCATAGGTACAAGGAGAAAGGCCAGGAAGCCTTGTAGTGCAGTGTATAGAATAGGGTGATGTGTACTGTGCTAATGATAGAAACTCAACCCATGGGTGCATAGGGAAATGGAAACGTACATGACTCCAAAGGTCGTAATGTCCCTCAATCCTCACCTCTCGGTAATTGATTGAAGAAACTCCAGTCACACTCAGCCCACCCTCTATCTCATGCTTTGTTGATAGATACAGAGGGCAGCCATGTCATGAAACCCGTTGATGTAATCCTCATGGTCACTTGTACAAAGGTTGTATGCATTGTGCGCATTTGCTGGTGCAACTGTGTATCCCACCTTGTGCCGGCATACAGTGCAAGAAGGAAGGCCAGGGAGCCTTAGGGTGCAGTGCACAGAAACAGATCATGCTTTGTGTATTGAGAGGCCCATCCCGTGCGTGTAACATTCCGTTCACACATCTTCACCTCTCATTTGTTTGGAAGGGAAAAATTGGTCAAGGAACAAGGTCTATTGTGACAGAGAATTTCTTCATTTTCTCCCATAACAGTTTTGTTTGTTTTGTTTGTTTTTTCTTCTTCTTTTTTCATTTCCATTTTTTTTTTCTTTTCTTTTGTTGTTTTTTTTTCATTAAGAAAAAGAATGTAGAAATACCATATGTTAGGACCAACCTCGCCATCATTGTCGGATCAGACGAGAAGAGAACAATGTCGGGTTGAGATGTTTCTGCGAGGGGGTAGCAAAACGAGACCGCCTCATGAGGAGAATCATAATGGTTATCAGAAGCACGACAAGAAGGACAGTGCGACGCCCAAAAGGGAAAGGGTAGGTCGACTGTGATTGTCAAGATCCCCAGGGAGGGAAGTACTTTTTTAGGCGATAGCCATTGATGAGGAAAGGATCATCAGAGGCATCAACGGTCTGCACCTGAATAGAGCCGTTAGGATTGACAACAAGTACCTTGTACGGGCCCATCCACCGTTGTTGAAGCTTGCCAAATCTTGAATCATAGGCTAAAACAAGATCACCTTCTTTGAACTCCTTGTGCTTGATGAAACTGTCATGATAGGCCTTGCATCACGCTTGAGTGGTTTCCATGTACTGTAGGGCCATCCGTCGTATCTCGTCCAAGCATTCCAAGTGCAGGAGAAGGTGTTGCAGTGACTCACTATCTCCCAAGCGTTCTTTAACTGCCACTTGCAAAGAGGGCAATTCCAGCTCAACAGATAATAAGACGGGTTCTGTACCATACACTAGCGCAATCGACGAAGAGATGGGTGATTCCGCACTCAGCACACCTTTGGTTAGCCTTGTCTCTGTTTTGCTGCTCCCTTTCAGGGCAGCGTGATGATACATGACCTGGGTGACCACAAGTCCAATGCGTGATTGGATCCTGCGTCTGCCCTCCTAGGCCTTTACCTCGTCCTCTTCCTAACGCCATCATCGGTACGGGGTGATAATCCATGGGGACAGTGTTTCCCTCATCGTCATGCAAGACATAAGGGCATATGTAAGTTTCCTCTGTCAAGATTGTGGGAGAGAAGGAAGGAGTCTCACTTGTAGCTTTCTTGCTTGCACAATGGGGGAATGCACACACAGGTGGAGGCTGAAAACAGTTTTCCTCTTCTTAGTTGTGTAAGCCAAAAGAACTCTAGTACAAGGAAATAGAAGAATCCTATATATGGGTCTCAAACCAAACTCAACTAACTAAGGTGGCATACTAACTGAGCCACGAACTAGAGTAGATAAGGATAGCTATCATGTAGCTATTATTCATGGGCGGTGTACCAACCGCATCTGCAACTGACAAGTCGGTGACATAAATGCACAACGGTCACCCTGGCATATCACGAGTAGAGTTCGATATCTCAACACTCCCCCTTGAGCTCAATCCCAATTCCTGCACACCAAGCAGGTCTCTGAACTTGCGAAGCTTCTCTGCGCCCAATGCCTTCGTAAATATGTCAGCTACCTGATCCTCTGTGTTGACATAAACTAGATCAATAAGACCTAGTAAAACCCTCTCTCGCACATAGTGATAATGCACCTCAATGTGCTTTGTTGTAGCATGATAGACTGGGTTATTTGCCAAGTGTATACTACTCATGTTGTCACAATAAATGACAACTGGCCCATCTGTAGGCTGATGCATATCATAAAGTAGCTTATGCAACCAAGCTACCTCACATGCTGCCATTGCTGCACCCCTGTACTCAGCCTCTGTGCTGGACAGGGCAACTGTAGGCTGTTTCTTGCTGCTCCAAGTGACTGCAGCACTCCCAAAAGAGAACATATATCCACTGGTAGATCGTCTATCAGAAATGCTACCAGCCCAATCAGCATCAATGTATCCATGCAACTGTATCTGAACCCCAGTCTCATAAAATAGTCCATACTGCAATGTGGACTTCACATACCTGAGTATGCGTCTAGCCGCATCCAAATGTGGTTTCCTTGGAGCCTGCATAAATTGACTTACCAATCCAACAACATAGCTCAAATCTGGCCTGGTAATAGTCATATAAATCAAGCTTCCTACTATGCGTCTATACATAGTAGGGTCTTCCAGAAGCTCACCTGCATCTGCGCTCAGCTTCACATTTTGCTCCAAAGGAACTGAAGTAGGCTTACAGCCTGTCATCCCATATTTGGACAGCATGTCCAATCCATACTGCCTTTGCAAGAGCTCTATCCCACTTGGTGATCTAATCACCTCAATGCCCAAGAAACAACACAGCTCTCCCAAATCCTTCATCTCAAACTTCTGCTTCAATAGCATTTTCATATGAAGGATATCTTCATCACTGTCACCTGTCATAATCAAATCATCAATATAAATGACAAGTAGCATAGTATATTTCTCTGTTTTTCTCACATAAAGTGAGAAATCTGCCTTGGCAATCTGAAAGCCAATAGTGCTTCAAGCCATACAAAGCTTTCTTCAACCTGCAAACAAACTCAAGATGAACAGCATGCACATAACCTGGTGGCTGCTCCATATAGACCTCTTCTTGCAAATCACCATGTAAGAAGGCATTCTTTACATCCATTTGATGTAAAGACCATCCCTTTGATGCAGCCATAGCAATGACTGCTCTTACAGTTGCCATCCTTGCAACCGGACTGAATGTTTCTTCATAGTCAATGCCATATGTTTGTGCATACCCCTTGACTACTAATCTTGCCTTATATCTATTCACAGAACCATTTGCATTGTGCTTCACCTTATAAACCCACTTACAGCCAATTGCATTCTTACCTTTAGGCAAAGGTACCAATTCCCATGCAGCATTTGCTTCCAAGGCATCCATTTCTTCATCCATGGCTTTCTCCCATTTTTCTTTTCCCATGGCTTGCTCAAAAGAAGTGGGTTCTGGTTCCTGTATCACTTTGACCATATATGCATAGTGAATGGCTGTAAATCCATCATATTTCAGCCTATCCACAAGATACCTAGCTCTCGTAGACCTGTGCAAAGTAGGTTCACTCCCAAGTGCTCTCAAAACATCCCTGGTCTTCCTTACTCCAGGTGTAACAATAGAAGGAATACCCAACTCATCATCAATGCTCTGTTCTGAGCCACTGGATTCACCATCCACATAAGAGTGACCTGCATTCACATCAAACATGAGCTGATCAACCTTCTCTTTTTCTTTTCGTGATACCTGCATACCACTATCTGCATTGCTTTGAGAAGATTCTCCTGATCTCAATCTGCCTGTCCATGTCGAAGAATGTGAACCACTGCTAGAGGATGCTCCAGGTCCACTAATATTTTGTTACTGTTGCTGTGAATTCTGTGCAGCATTACCATTTTGTGCATCTACATCATCAATCACATTTACTGGTTTATACCAGCTACTCATCTCATCAAAAACAACATCTCTGCTCACTGTAAACTTACGAGTAGAAGGGTTATAGCATCTATACCCTTTTTGCTGCAGAGAGTAACCAATAAAGATTCACTTCTCAGCTTTTGGATCCAACTTGGATCTCAACTCATCTGGCACATGTACATAGGCAATGCAATCAAAAATTTTCAAATGAGAAATACCTGGTTTCCTACCAGTATACCTCTCCTCTGGAGTCATCCCATGCATTGCTGCAGTGGGAGTCCTGTTCATTATATAGACGGCTGTAGCAACTGCTTCAGCCTAGTAAAAATCTGGCAAGTCTTTTTCGTTGAGCATGGCACGAGATACCTCTCCAATATGCCTGTTTTTCCTTTCTGCAATTCCATTTTGTTGTGGGGTATGACTGCATGAATATTGCTGCTTTATGCCATTCTCCTACAGGAACCTTGCAAACTCATTTGAGAGGTACTCTCCCCCTCCATATGACCTTAGGCATTTTATTTGCAGGCCTGTTTCTTTTTCAACCATAGCTTTATGAGTTTTGAAATGCCCAAAAACTTCACTTTTCTTTTTCATAAAATACACCCAAACTTTTCTGCTATAGTCATCAATAAAAGTGACAAAATAATGACAGCCTCCAAGAGATGCAGCTTTAGTAGTCCACACATCAGAGTGGATTAATTCCAATGGCTTCTCACTCTCTTGAACATGTCTAGGAAATGATTTCCTTGCCTATTTTCCAAATTGACAGGCTTCACATACCTTATGCATTTCTGCAACCTTGAATTTAGGCAATCCTGCAACAATATTTTGGGCCTGCATTGATTTAAGTCGCTGTACATTAACATGACCAATGCGTTTATGCCAGATATCAATATCTGCAACTACACCGGTCCCATGTGCAAACATTGCTGCACTCAATTCAAGCATGCCTGCATCCAACGTAAACATTCTGCCATTCTTCTTTCCTTTTGCTATCAAGCGACCTTTATTTTTCATATCCTCAACAAAGCATCCATGAGGATTAAATCTGACCTGCAAGCCCTACTCAACCATTTGACCAACAGAAACCAGATTCTTGGTGATATTCGGGACATGAAATACATCAGACAGGTATTTCTTTTTCCCATCCTGCATAGACAAAGGAATTTTTCCAATCTGCACAATAGGATGTGCAGTATCATCACCAGTCTCCACAAATCCTGGTTTTTCCATTTTCCTTGCATCCTCCATCCATTTTGCATGACCTGTCATGTGGTTTGATGCACCTGAGTCAACATACCACACATCGTTGCTTTCTTCTACACTTGTCACAGAATTGTTCATGTGCTGCACCATAAACAAATGCTCATTTCTGTCATCACCCTGTCTACTAGAAGATGCATAATTCCCTTGTTGCAATTTCCCATTCATGATGTCATTCTGCTTTTTATAGCAGTCTTTAGCCATATGACCCATTTTACCACAGTAGTAGCATTCAACATTGTTGTTTGCATTTTGGCCTCTTTGCCATCCACCACGACCTCTTTGGCTCCCCCTGCCTCTAGAGTTACCACGTCCTCCTCCATAAGACTAGTTTTCTTGAGTTTGCTGTATATTCTGATTTCTACCACGGCCTCCAAATCGGCCTCCTCTACCTCTGCCTCTACCTCTTCCAGCATTTGAGTAGAAGACAACTTCTTTTGAAGTTCCTCCTGAAGAAGATGCACCACCATTTCTCTGCTCCTCAGAAATTAGAAGAGCAATCAACTCCTCAAAATCAGGAAATCTTTCAGGGACGGAAATGGATGTTTGGAACTGTGCATAATCCTTTCCTAGACCATTCAAGGTCACAGAAACTAAATCTTCATCTTTTACTGGCGACCCAATGGAAGCAAGTGCATCTGCAATCTTCTTCACCTTCATGTGGTAGTCATTGATGCTCATATTTTCTCTTTGCACATTATACAACTCTTGCTTGAGCTGCATTTTCCTGGCTTGCGCATTTGTGCTATACATTTTTGACAAAGTATCCCATGCCTCCTTTGGCGTATCTGCATCCTGAATATGCACAATCATAGAGTCTGAAATACTGATAGACAGCCACTACATAACTTTCCTGGCTCTCTCATGCCATGCTTTGAATGCCTGCATTTGCTGTTGATTGGGAACATCAGGAAGAACTGGTTCTTCTTCATTTCCTGCAACAAATTCCCAATATCCTTTTCCCATAAGGAAATTCGTCATTCTAAACTTCTATGCTTGGAAGTTGTTCTTGTCAAGCTTTTCAGTTACAATCTGTGAAAGAGAATTAGACGCCATTACAGAATACTGCAAAAAATTCTATCACTGCAGAGAACACAGCTTCAGCCTCACAAGGGCAAATCTGCAAAACTGACGAAAGTGGTATTTAACCACACAGTCACTTCCTAGTGACGATTTTGCATCAATAAGCAACAAGGATGATTCTGTAACTCCCAATGTCTCTGCGCACAGGCATACGATGCAATTTCTACAGTAACTTTTCACTAACCTGTAGAACAGTGGTCGCATAGCATAAAACTGGGCCTTTTCCTGAGTGCGTGCAGAAAACTTCCGTCTCCAAAACAGGCCTCGAAATGGCCTCAAATAAAAAAAACAGGGTCGCCACAAGCTAAAGCCTTCTCCCGCAGCATATACTGCCCTCTTGCTTCATCGCGAAGGGCGTCTCAACCTGAGACAATGCACTCTTGCAATTTCCGGCTGTGCTACCTGCAGAGATCTACTCCCAAAACAGAAAATGAAAGCAACACTGCTCCTCTTACCAGAACACCGCGAGTTTGGCTTGCTTTCTTGAGCTCCTTACCACGAACAAGCTCTGATACCATGTCAAGATTGTGGGAGAGAAGGAAGGAGTCTCACTTGTAGCTTTCTTGCTTGCACAATGGGGGAATACACACATAGGTGGAGGCTGAAAACAATTTTCCTCTTCTTAGTTGTGTAAGCCAAAAGAACTCTAGTACAAGGAAATAGAAGAACCCTATATATGGGTCTCAAACCAAACTCAACTAACTAAGGTGGCATACTAACTGAGCCACGAACTAGAGTAGATAAGGATAGCTATCATGTAGCTATTATTCATGGGCAGTGTACCAACCGCATCTGCAACTGACAAGTCGGTGACACAAATGCACAACGGTCACCCTGGCATATCACGAGTGGAGCTCGATATCTCAATATCCTCCTCGTTCAGTTCTTCCACATAGTGGATAGGAGCGTCACTCGGTGGATGGGTTAATAAGGTCCAGGTGGTCTAGGAATGCCTGTAGGATTTATTTATCCTAGGAACAAGTGGCTTAATGTCGTTAGATGCAGGGAGGGCCAATGGGGCTCCCCTTCCAAAAAATGGCTGCGACCTATTCGCTAGGTAAGGTTGGCCATATGGTTGTGAGTATGGAAGTCTTCTTGGCAACCTACAATGCGCGACGTCATGACCGAACCTACCGTAGTTAGCGCAAGGTCTTGACCTAGGGTCTTGACACTCAGTTGGCAAGTGGTTTCCACCACAGTACACGCATTGGACGTGTGGGCGCGTTGGTCGTCTCAACATGTCTTGCAACTTGGCTAGTTCCATCTTAACGTCAGCCAAGTCTTGGTTCACCAAGTCTTGGTTCGTCTCGGTGATTTTCCCCTTATCCTGGGATGATGGGGCTGATCGCTCACTCGAGGTTGACACTCTCTCTGAGCTTCGCGAGTTGGTCTCTTCTAGGTTCGCGCTTCTGGAGCTCCGCTCCTTTAGCTGATCGTCAACTTGGATGGATTCCTCAAAGACCCTAGCTAGCGCATCTTGCTGCAAGCTCGAGTTATCTGCCAAAGCCTTGTATAGTTCCTCGTTCTGAATCCCGTTGATGAATACAGTTGATACTACTCTTTCAGTCAGTCGCTCTCCAGTAGGGATTCTCTTGAAGAGACTCCGCACATGGGTCACGTAATCGCAAATGTTCTCCTTCTCTTTTTGCTTAACGTTCATCAAGCATACTAGTAGATTATCAGAGTATCCGGGCTCGAAAAATCTCTTAATGAAGAGATCCTTGAGTCCATCGAAGTTGGCTTGCTCTGTGTTATTTAAGCTTGTATACCACATCCTACCCTTGTCGCCCAAGCAAAGCCCAAATGCTTGAGAGCATTGAGTCAGGTTGTTGAGGCCATTGGCTTTGCAGACTTGCTTGAACTGCTCCACAAAGTTGTAGGGATCATCATGGGGTTGGTACTTATCGAGTTGCTTGGCAACAATAGGGATTTTAGACTAGTTCTTTGAGCTGTGGTTTGCTCCTAATATTGCGAGCAGCGATGTCGCTAGAGCCATGGCACTTTGCTCTATAGCCGTGTTATCGAGTAGCTGCTTCATGAGAAGCTCACTCAGCATTAATTTCCTTCCAATGCTCTCTCATGGTTCGTTCAATTTCTGCCAGCCAGGTTCAGCACCCGCTGCACCTCTCACAACTCCATGCTTTGCCTTTGGCTCCTAGCCTGCTAATCCCTATTGTACTCAGCCATGCTTTGCAATGCCTTGTGGGCTAGCTTTCTCTCCTCTTCTAGATCTGCAATGATAGCATTTGATGTCCTGCCGTGGTGCTCATACCGGGCATGAGTGTCGTAACTGCCGACCAGCTATACTGAATAGCATCTAGAAAAGCTCCTAAGTCGAATTCCTCATTAGATCTGTGGTCTGAACTTTCTTCTACCATTGTCAAGTTATCGTGCTCCACCAAGCTATCGATCAGGTTCAATAGACTTGTCAAATCCACTTTGTCGGCGCCCCTTGCTTGGTCCTACTTTTGTGCGTTGATGATTCCTCTATGTCTTGGGTCCTCTCCTAGAGGTGGGTTCCTTGAGTGGTTTATTTGGGTGAGTTCCTTCAGTTATTGAATACAGTCCTCAATTTATGGCCACTCAATGTGTGTGTCTTTCCTTGTGCACTTGTGCTCAATCACGCGTTCAGTTTCCTTAAGTGTACTTCAAGTGTAGAAATTCAGGGTGAGTGCAGCAACCAATTTCTAGGCATCTTACGCACTCTCGCATTGTTTCGGGCCTAATAGGCTTGTTGGTCATTTTTCTGGCTGTCTTGTCAGGGTTTAGGGTTTCTCTAATATGTTGCCCCATGTCTCTAGGTCTCGCAACTACCTACTTCTAGCTGCTAAGCGGCTGGGCCCTACGATTTTGCCTATTCCGTGTGCCAGAATCAAGTTCTGAGCGTCCTAAGGGCTTTCAACAGTTTGTGCTGCTGAGTCCTAGCTGGGTCAGGTCAAATTTCTGAAAATTTGGTAAAAATCTACACTCGGCCCAACTGGTCCAAGTTGCAGGGTCCGAGTGGGTCACTCGGACGGACTAAGGCGCATGGGCCAAGGGCCGAATTTGGGACTTGGATAGGGTGGACTCGGACGAGGTCACTTGGACGGGTTGGCTTGGGGATGCGGCTGAGTGGTCAATTCGAATGAGGTCGCTCGGACAGGCCGAGGCAATCTGTCCAAGGGAAGTGGGCCAAGGGTCAAATTTGACACGTGGTAGAGGGCCGAATCGGTCCACGGTCCGAATGGTAGACTCGGACGGGTAGAATAGGTTTGGGCCAAGTGGGCCGATTAGGGTTTTGGCGGAATGGGCCGAATGGCAAGGGACCGAGGGCCGCCGATTCTAGGACTCGGCCCAAAAGTGACCGTTCAGACGGGCCGAGCACGGCGCACGTCAACAACGCGAGTTTGATTTCGATCATTTCTTGTGATTCACTCAATCGTACCAGGCACAAACCTCCAGATCCTACCTAAGGGGGTAAGAGAAGGGATTCATATACCTGGATAGAGTGGTGGGCTCATTGTTAGTGCGATCGAATCGAATCGGGCGATAGCTCTCTCTCTCTCTCACTGAAATGGTTGCAAATGAGTCCTCCCTTGGCCTCTTGGCTCTTATACCCCTTCCCAGGTATGGTGTTGATGCCTCCAATCACTCACTTGCCGATCTTAGGCATCACAAGCGAGCCTTTTGCCATTTTTTCATGATTTTTGCCTTGTTTTGCCCTGTTTTGCAACAGTAAACCCTACCCTTCTCCGGTGTGATTTCCTAATCCTATCCTACTCTAAATGCAACAAGAATCGAAAGAAAAATACTGAAATGATTTCTCCATGTATCCTAATCATCAAACAAATAAAATAACCCAAAATACTTACTTGTTTTGAAGATAAAAAACACCCAAACTCCTACCTATCTCAAGCTCCGTTTCAGGGATGAATCCCTTACTTCGATGCTCGATATGAGGCACGCAAGTGCTCAAGCTTGAATCCGTTGGTCGTGGCAACGGAACCAAAATGTGGGAGCTTTCGCTCAACCGCCAAGACCCACGGACCGCTTATTGTTTCAAGCATTCCAAGTGAGCTCTAATGGCTATCTCTCACCTAGCCGACGCACCGTCGATCGTATGAGTGTAGTGAGCTTACCTTAGTGTTGATATGAGTTGCCTCCTCTCTCACACACACCGGTAGCTCCACGATCCTAGATGCTAGCTCAAGCATCCTCATGCCTCCTCCACCTCCAAGCTCCATCCTCCATAGTCGTGCGCACAAGAAGAGAGAAGAGAAGAGAAGAAGAGAAGAGGAGATGGTGAAGAGCTTCACCCTCTTGATCCCTCACTCTCACACCCTCACTCCCTCACCCTCTCACACTCCCTCTCTCAAGAGCACACACAAGCAAGAAGATGAGAAGGAGAGAAGAAGAAGAAGAAGACTCTTGTTGCCACACACCAAAGAATGATCTCTTATTCACTTTTTGAACTATATATATACAAACCCTAAAATCTCATGGGCACCCATCCCTTTTTTACATGACCAGTCATTGTGGCAAGGTCCTTTTTCCATTTCCCTCTTCTAGCCTTGTGCCTCTATCCTAAACCCATCTAATATTTTACAATTGGCACATGAGGGAGCCTGGTGCTCTTTTACAAGAGTTTTCCAAGTTTTTTGAGGTGCCTTCTTATTTAAAGTTGCACTTTTTGCCCTGGTTCATCTTTAGAGGCTGCCTGCATGTCTTTGCTCTTTTTCCATTTTCCTTTTGCTTTTTCCTTCATTTTTTCACAATCTCGACTTGGGGTTAACACACTGACTTATTGAATGTCACACACGTGTACAACTGTATCCAACTAATGTCAGTCACACACATAAAGATAGACTGACTAAAGAGTAACGAGAGCTTGATATTCTAACACTCCTCCTCAAGATCAAACCATCTGATAAACTCTAAGTAGCTGTCTGAAGTATATGAACTTTTCTTTACCAAGAGTCTTGGTAAATATGTCTACTACCTGGTCTTCAGTCTTCACATGAATCAAGTCAATCTGCCCTGTATGAACCATTTCTGTAATGAAATGGTAGTGAACCTCAATATGTTTTGACCTAGCATGGTAGACAGGATTGCTAGCCAACATAACACTACAAAGGTTATCATAATGCAATCTGACTTTGCTTTCCAACTGTATTCCCAAGTCTTTCAGCAATTTCATCAACCAAATTGCTTTGCAAGCTGCTAAGGCAACTCCTCTGTACTCAGCTTTTGTACTAGATAATGCAATAATAGGTTGTTTCGTACTCTGCTAACTAATCATACTATTGGCCAATCCAAATGCATAACCACTGGTTGACCTCCTGTCATAGGCACAACCAGCCCAATTAGCATCAGTAAACCCTATCAAGTCAAGATATTTTTCATATTCATAAAACAACCCATAATCTGTAGTACCCTTTACATATCTCATGATCCTCCTGACTACATCTAAATGTGGTTTGTGAGGCTTCTGCATGAACTGACTAATCAGCCCCACTGCATAACATAAGTCAGGACAAGTAATAGTTAGGTATATCAAGTTGCCCACCATCTGTTGATACATAGTCACATTCTCTATGTCATTTCCAACATCAATCTGCAGCTTGACATTTTAATCAAAAGGTGTCTCCATAGTCTTATATTTAGCCATACCATACTTCTATAACATGTCATGAGCATATTGCTTTTGTAGCATCCATATACCTTGAGGCGTAGAGACTCTCACGATTGTGGGAGAGAAGGAATGAGTCTCACTTGAAGCTTTCTTGCTTGCACAATGGGGGAATACACACAGAGGTGGAGGCTGAAAACAGTTTTCCTCTTCTTAGTTGTGTAAGCCAAAAAGAACTCACATACATAGAAATAGAAGAACCCTATATATGGGTCTCAAACCAAACTCAACTAATTAAGGTGGCATACTAACTGAGCCACGAACTAGAGTAGATAAGGATAGCTGTCATCTAGCTATTATTCATGGGCGGTGTACCAACCGCATCTGCAACTGACAAGTCGGTGACATAAATACACAACAGTCACCCTGGCGTATCACGAGTGGAGCTCGATATCTCAACACTCCCCCTCGAGCTCAATCCCAATTCCTGCACACCAAGCATGTCTTTGAACTTGCGCAGCTTCTTTGCGCCCAATGCCTTCGTGAATATGTCAGCTACCTGATCCTCTGTGCTGACATAAACTAGATCAATAAGACCTAGTAAAACCCTCTCCCGCACATAGTGATAATTTACCTCAATGTGCTTTGTTCTAGCATGATAGACTGGGTTATTTGCCAAGTGTATACTACTCATGTTGTCACAATAAATGACAACTGGCCCATCTGTAGGCTGATGCATATCATAAAGTAGCTTATGCAACCAAGCTACTTCACATGCAGCCATTGCTGCACCCCGTTACTCAGCCTCTGTGCTGGACAAGGCAACTGTAGGATGTTTCTTGCTGCTCCAAGTGACTGCAGCACTCCCAAAAGAGAACACATATCCACTGGGAGATCGTCTATCAGAAATGCTACCAGCCCAATCAGCATCAGTGTATCCACGCAACTGTATCTGAACCCCAGTCTCATAAAATAGTCCATACTGCAATGTGGACTTCACATACCTGAGTATGCGTCTAGCCGCATCCAAATGCGGTTTCCTTGGAGCCTGCATAAACTGACTTACCAATCCAACAACATAGCTCAAATCTGGCCTGGTAATAGTCATGTAAATCAAGCTTCCTACTATGCGTCTGTACATAGTAGGGTCTTCCAGAAGCTCACCTGCATCTGCGCTCAGCTTCACATTCTGCTCCAAAGGAACTGAAATAGGCTTACAGCATGTCATCCCATATTTGGACAGCATGTCCAATCCATACTGCCTCTGCAAGAGCTGTATCCCACTTGGTGATCTAATCACCTCAATGCCCAAGAAATAATGCAGCTCTCCCAAATCCTTCATCTCAAACTTCTGCTTCAATAGCATTTTCACATGAAGGATATCTTTATCACTGTCACCTGTCATAATCAAATCATCAACATAAATGAAAAGTAGCATAATACATTTCTCTGTTTTTCTCACATAAAGTGAGAAATCTGCCTTGGAAATCTGAAAGCCAATAGTGACAAGATACTGTCCTATCTTGTCAAACCATGCTCTAGGTGCTTGCTTCAAGCCATACAAGGCTTTCTTCAATTTGCAAATAAACTCAGGATGAACAGCATACACATAACCTGGTGGCTGCTCCATATAGACCTCTTCTTGCAAATCACCATGTAAGAAGGCATTCTTTACATCCATCTGATGTAAAGACCATCCCTTTGATGCAGCCATAGCAACTGATCTTACGGTTGCCATCCTTGCAACCGGACTGAATGTTTCTTCATAGTCAATGCCATATATTTGTGCATACCCCTTGACTACTAATCTTGCCTTGTATCTGTTCACAGAACCATCTGCATTGTGCTTCACCTTATAAACCCACTTACAGCCAATTGCATTCTTACCTTTAGGCAAATGTATCAATTCCCATGTAGCATTTGCTTCCAAGGCATCCATTTCTTCATCCATGGCTTTCTCCCATTTTTCTTTTCCCATGGCTTGCTCAAAAGAAGTGGGTTCTGGTTCCTGTATCACTTTGACCATATATGCATAGTGAATGGCTGTAAATCCATCATATTTCAGCCTATCCACTGGATACCTAGCTCTCGTAGACCTACGCAAAATAGGTTCACTCCCAGGTGTTCTCAAAACATCCCTGGTCTTCCTTACTCCAGGTGTAACAATAGAAGGAATACCCAACTCATCGTCAATGCTCTGTTCTGAGCCACTGGATTCACCATCCACATAAAAGTGACCTGCATTCACATCAAACATGGGCTGATCAACCTTCTCTTTTCCTTTTCGTGATACCTACATACCACTATCTGCATTGCTTTGAGAAGATTCTCCTGATCTCAATCTGCGTGTCCATGGCGAAGAATGTGAAGCACTGCTAGAGGACGCTCCAGGTCCACTAATATTTTGTGACTGCTGCTATGAATTCTGTGCAGCATTACCATTTTGTGCATCTACATAATCAATCACATTTTAATAGAAACCCTGACACTAGGACAGGCAGCATACAAATCACCTGTATTGTTGTTAGCGGCTCTCATATGCCACCCTGGTTTATACCAGCTACTCATCTCATAAAAAACAACATCTCTACTCATTGTAAACTTACGAGTAGAAGGGTTATAGCATCTATACCCTTTTTGCTGCAGAGGGTAACCAATAAAGATGCACTTCTCAGCTTTTGGATCCAACTTGGATCTCAACTCATCTGGCACATGTACATAGGCAATGCAACCAAAAATTTTCAAATGAGAAATATCTGGTTTCCTACCAGTATACCTCTCCTCTGGAGTCATCCCATGTATTGCTGCAGTGGGAGTCTTGTTCATTATGTAGACTGTTGTAGCAACTGCTTTAGCCCAATAAAAATCTGGCAGGTCTTTTTCATTGAGCATGGCACAAGATACCTCTCCAATATGCCTGTTTTTCCTTTCTGCAATTCCATTTTGTTGTGGGGTATGACTGCATGAATATTGCTGCTTTATGCCATGCTCCTGCAGGAACCTTGCAAACTCATTTGAGAGGTACTCTCCCCCTCCATCTGACCTTAGGCATTTTATTTGCAGACCTGTTTCTTTTTCAGCCATAGCTTTAAGAGTTTTGAAATGCCCAAAAAATTCACTTTTCTTTTTCATAAAATACACCCAAACTTTTCTACTATAGTCATCAATAAAAGTGACAAAATAATGACAGCCTCCAAGAGATGCAGCTTTAGTAGTCCACACATCAGAGTGGATTAATTCCAATGGCTTCTCACTCTCTTGAACATGTCTAGGAAATGGTTTCCTTGCCTGTTTTCCAAATTGACAGGCTTCACATACCTTATGCATTTCTGCAACCTTGAATTTAGGCAATCCTGCAACAATATTTTGGGCTTGTATTGATTTAAGTCACTGTACATTAACATGACCAATGCATTTATGCCAGATATCAATATCTGCAACTACACCGGTCCCATGTGCAAACATTGCTGCACTCAATTCAGGCATGTCTACATCCAACGTAAACATTCTGCCCTTCTTCTTTCCTTTTGCTATCAAGCGACCTTTATTTTTCATATCCTCAACAAAGCATCCACGAGGATTAAATCTAACTTGCAAGCCCTGCTCAACCATTTGACCAATAGAAACCAGATTCTTGGTGATATTCGGGACAAGAAATACATCAGACAGGTATTTCTTTTTCCCATCCTGCATAGACAAAGGAATTTTTCCAATCTGCACAATAGGATGTGCAATATCATCACCAGTCTCCACAAATTCTGGTTTTTCCATTTTCCTTGCATCCTCCATCCATTCTGCATGACCTGTCATGTGGTTTGATGCACCTGAGTCAACATACCATACATCGTTGCTTTCTTCTGCACTTGTCACAGAATTGTTCATGTGCTGTACCATAAACAAATGCTCATTTCTGTCATCACCCTGTCTACTAGAAGATGCATAATTCCCTTGTTGCAATTTCCCATTCATGATGTCATTCTGCTTTTTATAGTAGTCTTTAGCCATATGACCCGTTTTACCATAGTAGTAGCATTCAACATTGTTGTTTACATTTTGGCCTCTTTGCCATCCACCACGACCTCTTTGGCTCCCCCTGCCTCTAGAGTTACCACATCCTCCTCCATAAGACTGGTTTTCTTGAGTTTGCTGCATATTCTGATTTCTACCACGGTCTCCAAATCGGCCTCCTCTACCTCTGCCTCTACCTCTTCCAGCATTTGAGTAGAAGACAGCTTCTTTTGAAGTTCCTCCTGAGGAAGATGCACCACCATTTCTCTGCTCCTCAGAAATTAGAAGAGCAATCAACTCCTCAAAATCAGAAAATCTTTCAGGGACGGAAACGGATATTCGAAACTGTGCATAATCCTTTCCTAGACCATTCAAGGTCACAGAAACTAAATCATTATCTTCCATTGGCGACCCAATGGAAGCAAGTGCATCTGCAATCTTCTTCACCTTCATGTGGTAGTCGTTGATGCTCATATTTTCTCTTTGCACATTGTGCAACTCTTGCTTGAGCTGCATTTTCCTAGCTTGCGTATTTGTGCTATACATTTTTGACAAAGTATCCCATGCCTCCTTTGGCGTGCTTGCATCTTGAATATGCACAATCATAGAGTCTGAAATGCTGATAGACAGCCAGTACATAACTTTCCTGGCTCTCTCATGCCATGCTTTAAATGCTTGCATTTGCTGTTGATTGGGAACATGAGGAAGAACTGGTTCTTCTTCATTTCCTGCAACAAATTCCCAATATCCTTTTCCCATAAGGAAATTCATCATTCTAAACTTCCATGCTTGGAAGTTGTTATTGTCAAGCTTTTCAGTGACAATCTGTGAAAGAGAATCAGACGCCATTACAGAACGCTGCAAAAAATTCTGTCACTGCAAAGAACACAACTTCAGCCTCACAAGGGCAAATCTGCAAAACTGTCGAAAGTGGTATTTGACCACACAGTCACTTCCTAGTGACGATTTTGCATATACAGAAACCAAGGATGATTCTGTAACTCCCAATGTCTCTGCACACAAACATACGATGCAATATCTGTGGTAACTTTTCATCGACCTGTAGAACAGTGGTCGCACAGCATAAAACAGGGCTTTTTCTTGAGTGCGTGCAGAAAACTTCCACCTCCAAAACAGGTCCCGAGATGGCCTCAAATCAAAAGAACAGGGTCGCCAAGGGCTAAATCCCTTTCCCGCAGCATATATTGCCCTCTTGCTTCACCGCGAAGGACGTCTCAACCTGAGACAATGCACTCTTGCAATTTTCGGCTGTGCTGCTTGCAGAGATCTGCTCCCAACACAGAAAATGAAAGCAACACTGCTCCTCTTACCAGAACACCGCAAGCTTGGCTTGCTTTCTTAAGCTCCTTACCATGAACAAGCTCTGATACTATGTTAAGATTGTGGGAGAGAAGGAAGGAGTCTCACTTGTAGCTTTCTTGCTTGCACAATGGGGGAATACACACATAGGTGGAGGCTGAAAGACATGTGGTGGATAACATGTATCCTACAAGCATGATGACTATTTCATGGATTATCTAGGTGACCACTATAGTCTCATAAAGAGGGTCTAGTTTGATTGCTTTGGGTGACCACGATTTATTGATTTGAATGGCCAATCATAGCAAGTAAAAATTTTAATTGAATAAGCACTTAGCCACTATCTAGGCTAAATGGTTCGAGAATCCTCGAGCTTCTACCCACTTAGTGTAGTGATCCATTGAAATGAGAATATATATATTTCCAATGTTAGATTTAATGATTTTGATGGAACCCATAAAATCCAATTCCCATTTCTAAAAGAGTTCTAATGGTGAGATTAGATGAAGTGGTACCCGCTTTTGGGGAAGGGATTGACCAAGCCTCTAGTAAGAAGCACAACGTCAAGTAGACTTGGGGACATCATCATGCATGGTAGGCCACCATAATCCACTCCTTGGATCTTATTGATAGTGATGTCAAATATTAATTGATCTTCTACAATTCCTTGATGAGATTTTTCCAACATAGCATCTTTCTCCATGGAAACAACCACACAGTGTAGTATTTTGGACAAGGTGTGATGGTAAAGTTAGCCCAAGACAAATCCAAAATAGTGGTTGAATAGAGCCATTTGTTTTGCACTATTCCACTAAAATTTTTGTCAAGAATTGTGTGGTGGGGAAACTTTCTTAAGCTACTGCGCCAAACATACACTGTATACACAAGAGGAAGCTCACTCAAGAACACAAGAAGAGAGATGGAGACCAAAACGTTTTCTTGTAAATTTCTTCTTCTTCTTCCATCTCAACAATGTTTTTTGAGACTTTTCTTGTGAACATTTCCTCATACTAAGCCTAGGGTGGGTGAGGTGGATCAAAGGTCATAGTCTATCAAGTGTTGTGGAAAAGAGTCGAATGTTTGAAAAATCATCATCCAGTATGGAATGCTACTCCTTCACACTTGAGTCAACTTTATTCTTTGTTCTAGTTCATAAACTAAACTACTTTTAGAGCTGCTCATAACTATCCAACACATCTCCACTTCATTGGCCAACCCTACCACCTTTCTAGTTCCCAATTTTGCCTCATTTTGGGCTTTTTCTTGCTTCCTCTAGCTCCCTTGTTAAGTGTTATAGCAGTTGTGCATTGTATTTAGGTATATTCCTTATCGAAAATTCTCCTTTATGGCAATTATAAATTTACTTATTAGTTGTACTAGATTGTCTCTCTCCACTTCATATTGTTTCATAAATTTTTCTTGTATCTTTCTTAGCCTTAAATATTTTCAATTCTTTTTGGGTTCAAAGAATTCTTCATCACCTTTTGCTAGTATGTTGCATGGATGTATATATCTTTCTCAAGGGATGCTAATGTGTCATTTATTTTCTCATCTAATTAATATCTTTGATCCCTAGTCCTTTTAGTAGCTCTTTGAATTTTTGTGCAAGGCTTTGCAAGGTTAGGGATAGGAAAGTTGAGGATCCTTCAACCTTCAGCACCTTAGATATTCTTTGTTTAGATTCTACATCTTTTATCATTAGCCTTTTGGCACATACAATAGTGAACTTCACTTACCTCACTTGAGTATTTGTCGTCTTTAGGCTGAGATTGTGAAGAACAAGCTAAAAAGAAGGTATGGTTTTTGCATCTTGCTTTTCAATAATCCATTCAATGCATTCTTTTGATACTTTTCCTTAATCCTTTATGTTATTATGAGCTTATGACCACTACAAAAGAATTTTTTCCACAGTGGGAGCATTCCTTAATGTTGTGGAGATTTAAGGAAATCTTCAAACTTCTTCCCTAATTCTGTGGATATTTTATGTAATCTTAAAAGCTTTCCTTAGATCAAAGCTCTTTTTTCTTGGTTTTGTTGATTTTTATACTATTCATGAGTTGTCCGGTGAAACACGAAAATAAGGTGCTTCAAGCAAGTCTCCTAGCTTAAATTCGCATTTCACTGGACACAATGGACAACAAGTCCGGTGAAACGCGAAAAGAAGCAGCTACAAGGAGGTGCCTTGCTTGACACTCGCGTTTCACTAGACACCTTGAGAAAAATTCAGCTGAAACACGAAAACGCCATGCAACATGGATACCTCTTGTCTGGGACTCGCGTTTCGCTGGACATGCTGGAGAAAAAGTAACATGTCTTTTTTTAGCAGATGGCTAGGACTAAGGCAACAACAAGAAAAGAGAAGATTGATCCTAGGGATTTAGCATCAAAGATTCATCAGTCTTCAAAGCCTCAAAAGCTCTCTAGAAAGTCAAAGCCAAGGAGAAAGTTTTCTCAAAATGTCAGGTGCCTAAGGGAGATTAGGAAGGCAGTAAATGCTCTTGACAATGCAATTCCAAAGTTTTCTTTTCAGAGGCTTGTCAGGGAAATTTGTGACAGATATAGTTTGGATAGTTTCAGATGGACAAGAACAGCTCTTAATTGTATACAAGAAGCCACAGAGGATTTTTTAGTTGAGTTTTTTCAAGATGCCTACATTTGTGCTGCTCATGCTCATAGGCTCACACTCATGGACAAGAACATGGTAATTCTTAGGAGGCTAAGATATAGATTTTCAAAGGTCCTTGAGCCAATTCCCCTCACTGATATGAAGACATTTAATATCCTTAATGTGCCCCCAGCTAGGAGAAAGAAATATGATTCTGGTCTCAGGGTTGAGGATGTCACCCATGAGAAGGATACAAGGCAACATGAAAAAGAGAAGAAAGCTAAAGAGGAACAAGCAAATAAATGGAGAGAGTATAGGAGGCAAAGGGTTGAAGAAAGGGAAACAGAGCAACTAGAGTCCTTTGAAAATGAGCTAGCCACCCTTCTTGAAGCAGCTAATCCAAAAGGATTCAGTGTGTTTTGTTTCTTACCTGGTGACTTAGGCAAAAGAACTGAGGTTATCTCCTTTGATGATGCATGTGTTCAGATTCTTAAGGATAAAAGAAGAGAAGTAAATGACAGTATTATTCTTGTTGGCCTAAGGTATGTCCATCCATAATTACTTATACTTTTTGATATTCTTTTAACAATAAGATTTTTCTTGTTTATACTCACTATTTCTATGCCTTTTATAGGTGTATAATGCATGAGTTTCCTTTGGATATACAACAAAAAATTGAGGTTCTTGATCCATCTATCTCATTCTTTATGAGGAATGAGCTTGATACAAGTTTTATTGAGCATTGGCTCAATTTGATTGACTTCGATACTTTGGAGCTCCTTATAATTCCATATAATGAAAAGTAAGTGATTCAATATTCTATTAGAGTTTTTGAGATTTTATCCTACTAATTTGTTGAGATATGATTGCTTTTAGTTCTCATTAGAGCTTGATTGCAATAGACCTTGTGGATAAGCAATGCTTTTTAATCAACTCTATGAAAGGAAGCCATGGAAATGCTAAATTGTAAGTTATATTATCCAAGGGCTCCTTGATATTTCAATTATTATTTTTGTAAGTACTCTAAATTTCAACATATTTTATATACAGAGGTGCCAAAAGATTAAATGAAGAGCTAGAGAAAAGACCCCCTATGCCGTCTGATTTGCTTGCAACAATGCAATATAGATAAGTTGCAGTAAGTAATTCATTAAAATAATTGAAACATGAGTTTATTCTATGAACTACCATTGGTCCTCTTTATAGTTTTACTTTGTGTTGGTGGTTGCAACGTCCCCATCAGGATGATAGCCATTCTTGTGGCTGGAGGGTGATTGCAAATGCTAGAAGAATGGTTAACTTTGTTTATCTTAATGATGATAAACATGTAAAGGTAATATGAAAGATGCTAAACTTTAAGATAGATATTAATTGCAAATAGTCCATTGATGATAAAAATATAGTCTATTGTAAGAACAATAATGAACTAAAACTCTTTTTTCTATAAATGTGTGACAGTTTTCGAATGATTGCTATACCTCTGAGCATGTTTGGTACATCTGAGCAAAGCTCTTGAAGTATATAATGGTCAATTGTATACAACCAACAACAGAGATTGGTGGGGATTTGCACCATGAAGGAGATGCAGTGCCTATAACCACAGAAGGCAAATCTACAGCTTCAACACCTTCTATACCCAAGACATCAAAGAAAGGCAAAAGGACTCCTAGAAAGGATAGTTCTCCAATGAGAGAGGGAGAGGGAGAGGGGGGAGAGATGAAAACATAATAGGGAAATGAGAGAGGGAGAGGGAGGGAGAAGAAATGAGAGGAGAGGAAGAGAGCAAAAGGAAATGAGAGAGGGAGAGGAGAGAGAAAAAAAGAGAGAATGAGAGGAGAGAGAAAAAGAGATAAAATGTTAAACATAATAGGAAAAGAGAGAAAGAGAGGGTGTGGGTAAGGGTGAGAGCGAGGGAGGGAGAGGAAATGAGAAAGGGAGAGGAAGAGAGAAAAGGAAATGAGGGAGAGGAGAGAGAAATATAATTAAACCTAATGGAAAAAGAGAGAAAGAGAGGGTTAGGGTGAGGGAGGTAGAGGAAATGAGAGAGGGAGAGAAAGAAAGAAAGGGAAATGAGAGAGAGAGAGGAGCGAGAAAAAATGAGCGAGGGAGAGGAGAGAGAAAAAGAGAAAAAAATCATTAAATCTAATAGAGAAAGAGAAAGAGAAAGAGAGGGTCAGGGTGAGGGAGGGACAGAAAATGAGAGAGGGAGAGAAAGAGAGAAAGGTAAATGAGAGAGGAAGAGGAGAGAGAAAAAAATGAGAGAGAGAGGAGAGAGAAAAAGAGGAAAAAAATCATTAAACCTAATAGGGAAAGAGAGAAAGAGAGGGTGAGGGCGAGGGAGGGAGAGGAAGAGAGAAAAGAAAATGAGAGAGGGAGAGGAGAGAGAAAAAGAAATGAGAGAGAGAGAATGCATGTCTGATCGTTATGGAGGGTGTATTTCTTAAGCACATCGAGTTGCAATGTCACACCTCAGCATGTATGGAGAATGTGACCCAGAAAAATCACTGGTATTCATTGTTTTTAACACTAAGATTGCTAGTCTATGTTTGAAATATATATCAACGTACATGTAATTCCCTTTTGTGGTTGAGCAGGATGTGGTGTCACATCCTCAGATGCTCCCTCCCGGCGTCGAGAGGCTGCAAAATGTCAACGTGAGGAGGTAGATTCTTCAAGAAGAGTGGAGACTAACAACCATGATAGTAGCCCTCATGAAATGCCCCATCAAGTTGTAGAGGATGAGATTTTGGACAACATGGTATACGATTTTTGCAACCGGTTCGAGAGAAGGTCACTCGACGAAGCCAGATGACCCACTATACGTAGCGTCATCTACTCAATTATATGAAGGTTGTACGTACTCTGTTCTTCGTGCATCCCTTAAGATACTTGCAAAAAATTTATGGATGGAGTAATGTCAGTTTGAATGCTTTATTAAAGTAGGTATCAATTCAGTTGGCTTATGAATCATAATATTAATTGTTCTATTTTGAAATCAGACACAATATATGTTGGTGGTTTTTAAACTCACTTTTAAAAATATATATAGATTATTATCACAAATGCTTCCAAAAGGAAAAAAATTCCCAACTAAGAGAGAGCAACCAAGACCTTACTTGACATTTCTGGGAGGCCTCGATTATGTCAAGACACTACAAGATATAGGCCTTATACCGATGTTAAAAGCGACAAAAATGCAAATAACAAAATTTGCCCCCGTTGTCACAAAAAGCGTCGTTATTGGCAACATGATAGAACAGTCGGTATCACTGTCACTATTGGCGTCGGTATTAGCGTCGTAACACCGATGCCAATACCGACGCTAATAGCAACGGTTTGTGACGTAAATAACGATGCCAATTACCACACGAGCAGTAAATTTTGCGACACTAATAGCAACGGTAACAGGGAAAAAAAACTTTTTGCTACACTTGGAAACAAAAACAATGTATACTGAAATCATAACACTCATAAATGAAATAAATACATGATCGTATAATAAGTGATTGGTACAATCATGACAAGATATCACTAATACATAGAAAATGTCTACATAGATCAGGCGACCCAAAAATAAAGGTGTGTGAGCTCCAGGGATCCAAGGACTGCTACATATCCTCGCCCTTCGAAAGCTCGTCCTGCCGCAAAGGAGCATCGAACGGACTCTGCAAAAAAAGAAACAACACATCAGTCCACCATACAATAATGCATTCTAATTAAACATGGTAACTATGAACAAGAAATATGAGTGACTTACAGGGCCGATGTGTCTATACAATCGGTCGATCAATGAAGTGAGACCGTGCCTCTCCGCATATTGAGTCTCAAGGCCAGTCGGATCGCGATTTGCAATGGAGCACTGCAAAGAAAACAAAATGCTAACTGTTAGAAACATAATTGTTAGTACAAAGGATATTGCAAAAAAATAAACAAGCAAAATAAAAGAAAAACTTACAAAGTCCTCCAAATATATCATGTGGCTATCACTCCCAAGATGATAGACCACTCAAGCCTCGAGTCGTACCCTCGCCGCCTCGCGTTGCTGACTCCAACGTCCTGGAGAATCTGTAGCCTCCTCCCTCAGTCGACGCCACTCGTCTGCATCTAACCACTCGAGCTTTGCAGCCCCACTCTTGATTGCATTGCGTGCGTCAGATCGTTTGTGTAACATATATGCACGCATACAATCCATCATCCAGCCTGTAGAGAATCTATCTACTTAGGCTGGAACCGGAAACTCCTCGTGCAAGGATGCTACTATGTAGTCCTTACTCCCCTCCGGTATGTTCTTCCAATGATCTAAGACGTGCCGAAAAACTTGTTGGCACAACTCTCTCATGCGAGCCATCACCCTCCTCCCCTCATCATTCATGATGATGGCTCTTGACTTACCATCGACTAGATATCCATATCCCCCTGGAGTCTGCCTAAGATGGGTCCTCTCCTATCTGCGTCCACACTCCTGGGCATATTCAGGAGACCCCTGTGCATGTAGTGTACCAATCGGGGTAATATCTCTCGGAGTGGCACCCATAGGGGTGCCACCTGTTGACGGCTAAGCAAAAGCCGGAGTAACTGGAGTAGACGTCCCCACAGGTGTGACAAATACCTAAGGTGACGCAACTTCAGCTGAATGATGAGATGGAGACACCGCATCTGTGCCTCCATAGCATCGACTTAAGCTTGAGCCACGCTCCCTGGAAGGGCCACGAGAGTTAGGAGTCGCACCTGTATCTCGTGTCAACTGCGGGCTCACTGCATCCGTATCCCTGCAGCATCCCCCTAACCCCGAAGTACTCCCTCTCTCTGTCCCAAGTCTGGAGCATTGAGCTTGTCTGCTCGAAGCCAAAGTATCTGATCGCACTGAAGTAGATCTAGCAGAGTGCCCTGACGAAGACCGAGACAGCTCCTAGTCTACCATATCTCTGAATCTCGTGATTTGGTCTGGAGACATACATGTGAAGATATCTTGTAACTCCTCATCGCTCATCCCTCGACTCATCCTAAAAATGTTACCTACACAGACAAAAAATGATGTTAGAATAATCAATTTAAATCATACAAAGCACAGCAATATAAATCCTTTTTAAAAAATCTCACTTAAAATGCATATCTTATGTACCCTTATAAGCGATTGGTCAACAAATTGAGTAAGTGGATGCTCCAAGTGTGAAGTATCCTATGGTCCCATATCAATCTCTTGACACAACTCCGCATATATTAGAAGGTGGATAGACATGTCACCACAAAAGGATGAGTCCACCTCGTTCTCAAAGAAATCTTAGACTCCTGTATTTCCATCATTGTTAGCCGATGATGGCTCTAAGCTTTCGAGGCCTCCACCCCTTGCAATATCGATCCCTCTATTTGCATATTATCTTCATCTATGCTCGAAACATCACTTTGATCATATACTCTCGCACTTCGGGGAGTTGAAGGTATAACATACCACCATTGAGGTTGTCGAGGGTTTGGATAGAAGATTACTTGTTCACAAACACGTACAAGAGAGTTCAAACCATTGTGACATAAACCATGTCGTAATACAATTAGCAAAAAAATGAGTCCATGCACCTGTTCACAATGGGCCGAAAACGAAAGGTGTCACGCAAATCCGTCCATTTTTTTTCGGAATCTATTTCGAGAAATCCAGATGGACCTCGTCCAATTGTTGCTCCAGCTCCTCCAAGTACCACTTTGAACCACTGCACATCGAATAGTATCATGGAGAAGCTACGATAATCCACCATAACAATACTTTGCAAGTTTCCAAAATACTCCATCTCATCCACAACTGTGTTTGGATCCGTTGCTCGTCGCCGGCTCTCTTGCTCGAACCTTGCCATGATACCACAGTCCATTGTGGAGTGCATTTTGTCAATACGCTTCACGCAAAAATGCCGTCCGTGTGACCACGCTGCACTATATATTTTGTACTGTACATTGAAACACTCAAATTAGATGTCGCATATAAAATTTAAATGCGATAAATTCTAAACCCCTCATCACCTTTGGACTACATCCCCTCGAGAATTTTCACTCCTCCATTGAGACCTCTGTCCCTTCGCGAGATGCTGCAATCAAAGCTCCATGCAACCATCGCGTTGACATGAACCGCGGCATCTCCTCCATAGCTTTGGGATATCGAATCGATCGATGACGTGTACTACGTCGGAATTCAGCTCGCGCTTCCTCTCGATCTTGCCTAGCGATCTAGTACTTAGCGAGCCACATCTCCATAGAGGCATGGTGCAATATACAAAAGCGATTCACCTTCTCCTCCATTGAGGCATCCATTCTTTTTTCTACCCCATTTCCAACCACCACATCTCCAGTCAGTCTATAATCGTCCTTCAACGACCATAGCATTTCGTTGTCTGGATCCACCGTTGGTAGCCATTGTGAAATATGCACTAGCGCCTCAGACACCAATCAACCTTCAACCATGCTACCTTTTGGCCGCGCTCGTTGTCCCATAAAGCCTTTCAGGGTTTTCATGAAGCACTCCAAGAAGAACATCCATCACATATGGATAGGTCCAGCAATCTCCACTTCATCTACAAGATGCACAAGAAGGTGGATTTGTATCGTGAGCATACTGGTGGGCATGTATTTCTCAAAGAGACAAACCGTCTCCACTACTTCCCGCCTCGCAGATTCAATAGAGGATGTCTTAATCTCCTTCTGTGAGATCCATTGTACCAAAGTCGACAACCTGTAAATGGCCTCGCGTATTTCTGGAGTAAGACATCCTGTGATCGCGATCGTCGGTAGTACAAACTGCCACAAATGAGAAAGCATTACGAATAATGGCTACACTTCAAATAGCAAAATGCACATGCCAATTACAATCCATTCATAGTACAAACTGCCACAAATGAGAAAGCATTATGAATAATGGCTACACTCCAAATAGCAAAATGTGCACGCCAATTACAATCCATTCGTAGTACAAACCTAACATATCTTATGCCAATCATGGGATTTTAGCCCTGATAATTGGTCGTCTTTAGAAAATACGCACCTGAGAGAATGCATCATACCCGTCCAAATGCGGATAGACTTGACTACCTGCTTTACAATGTGCTCTTATTTAGTGGACAAAACCCAAGGAGCACGATGTCGTATTGCTGCGCATTCGAGGTGTGAAACCACCCAAAAGTTGTGCATGAGATTTGTTACTTTGTACATACTTAGTTGTTATGCTTGCTCTTTCATTCTATGCCGAAGATGGAGAAGAATAAGGTTTTTGATGGGTTGGAAACTCGAGATGCAATTTCATGGGCTACACTTATTTCAAGATATGCCGAATATGGACTTTGTGAGGAAGTACTAAACTAATTCCAAGAGATGCGAGTCGAAGTACATTGGTGGATATGTTTGCCAAATGTGAGAGCTTGCTTGATGTTTAGCACACCTCAGATTGGTGCAATATAACTAGTAGGAGCATCAAGACAGGCTTGATTATGAGTGTCATTGTATCACAGTGGACTTGGGCAGCTACTATTTTGCAAAGCTCTAATGTTACATAGGAGCACGGTGGCCATGATCATGAGCACACATAGGTGCATGCATATGTAACTACACACGCATCGGAGGAGAAGGAAGAAGCTAAAACTCCTACAAGTTCTAGAAAAGATGGTTTAAAATTGAACCAAGAATAATAATATGGGAGTTACAAAGGCTAAAGAGGGGATTTTGAATAGTTAAAGAAGATATGGATCAGGCTGGAAAAGGAAAAGCTTTTGATCTACTTTTTGAAAAGAGAAGCTTTTTGAATCGGTAGAGAGAGGGAAAATAGAAAAAGAAGGAAAGAAAATAGACAAGAGAGAGGGAAAAAAGGAGAACAGAGGATACGAATGAAGGGAGGAAGGGGAGCTATTTTGGAAGGAAAGAGGTATTTTGGGGGGGGGAACAGGCATTCAGGATCTGGCGTGTTTTTGTTCTTTCAAGGGGGCATTCACTTCAACTCGTGGACAGAGAGATAACCGGCCATTACATCTGAGGGTTTTCTCCGGCACATTACAGAATCTCTGATTTAACACCCTTCATTCTTTCTGCGAGCATGAGACAGCCACTCAGTCGACGTTCCGTGTTTGATTTATCCTCTAGGCATCCACTTTAAGCTCAAGATTGATGGGAGCGATCAGAGAGGAAAGAAAATAGAGGCTACGGGGGGGAAAACGGATTCAACAGCTCGGAATTCAGTGGAGTGGACAAGCTTCAAGTTAGAGGACACAGATTTGCTTTGAGGGCCCAATCGTAGTCAGTTTTGAATTTCGCGATCGCCCTCCTCCTCCACACTCAGCACAATTGTGCTCTTCCCCTCTCACACAAATTATGACAGAGGACAGAGGACCGGGGGTGCTATCGCTGGCATGATCGATGAAGAAAGAAAAAGAATCACAGTCGAATGAGGCTGTAGCGTGCTTATCTCAAGCCCAGGTGCCGATATGAAGTTCCTAATGCGAAGGCTCCATCACCGAGGATGATGTGACCTCGATAGCTTTCTGTGATCATCGAACAATATCATACTGCCTCATGCTTCTCACTGAGTCGACATCTAGAGTTTACCTTACCTGTAGTGGAGCAACATCTTGGACATGAGCTTTTTGCTGTTCGTCCTTGCCTGATGCTCATTACGTAGATTGTCACTAGAGTTCATCTAAATTGTATCGGAGCAGGCATGTTTGGTTGCCGCAATAAGGGCGTTGCAGGAGAATTTCCATCTGTGCTCTCCAGAGAATTAAGAAAATTTACTATGCTCGTCGACTAGAGAAGGGGTCGGGATGTACATGGCCCAGAACTTCAACGTTCCAACATCACCAAGCTCTACGAATCAGCCCTCGGCATGGCCCGCCAAGTTGAGGAGAACTATCGCAAAGACTTCCCTTCTTCTTCCAAATCTAAAAAATCCTATGGACTGACAGTCACAGCGCAGTGCACAGGCGGCGTCCACGGTGGTAGACCCATCCGGAGTATGAACATGTCCTCCGTTTTCTGCCGCTTCTACTGCTTATAAATCCTCTGCCACAATATGATGATCCGTCTACCCCGATGGAGCGGAAGTGTTCATTATGGTTCAACATTCTCATGGATAGGAGATGGTTTTATGTCTCTGATTATCGAAGCTGAGATACTATGATCCAAAGACAGTTGGTCTAGATTTTGATGGGATGATATCCGATATTAGGCTGCTCCTACAGGGCTTTGCAAGTGGCAGTCTTGATGATGATGCCAGTTCCGTAAGACGATTTGCTGCTCGTGGGATGGAGTTGTTTATTTCACAATCCTATAGTAACCTTGATTTATATGCTGAGCGGATTGGAGCCACATATGTCCTCTGTGGATGCGACATTGCTTTCACAAACCCTTCGACATCTTTGGTGAACCCGACGTGAAAGCGTCGCAGAAATTTCAGGATGGAAGACACTTCAGCCTCTATTTCAGCTTCTTCTTCAACTCCAGCTGCGTCTACTTCAGCTCCATCTATGACTGCTGCGTCAAGTACTTCAACGGAGGATCTAAAACAGATTTTGCAGAATATGTCTATGTATATGCAGCTCCAAAATCAGCAAACACAAATGTATATGCAGCAGCAACAACAATTGCATCAACAGCAGTTGTCTCAGCAAAGGCAACTCTATTCGGAGCAGGAAAATGCAAACAGTGCGACTAAGGCTATTGAAGCAGTTGAGAGTGAGAAGAAGCTATTTGACGGGCGTAATGTTTCAGCATATTTGAAGACATATGAGATCAAGATGGGGTTTTTTGGAGTTCCTGCTGGACTTATGAGTAAGTACTTTCTTCGTCTTGTCACACCTGCTTTGAGGATAAAGGTGACTGATTTATTTATTCAAAATACACATTGGCAAGATTTTAAGAAGGCACTAAAAGAAGAATACTTCCTTGAGGACTTTGGTATGGCTACTCGGCGGTCATTCCGAGAGTGGGTCTACATGCCAAATAAAGGTCTTGCTGCTTCGGAGTTGATTCGAGAATTTGAAGAAAGGTATAGTCAGCTTGATGCCATTGAACAAAGAGCATTGGATGTTGAAAAAGTTGAGCTTTTCTTGCAAGCTGCAGATCCTGCTCTTCAAGAAGAATTGGGTGAGCTTCTTGAAGATTGCACGAAGCCTATGGGTCTTAAAACTGATTGGCAGGATGCTCAGGATGCAGTTTCGACATTGACCAAGAGGAGGATATGGAAGACTCGTCTACAGAATGGTTCCATGACACCTACATCATCATCAGCTCCTATGCCTACTTCTATCCCTGTTATTTCTTCTCCTCCTCAGCCAGTTTCTTGGCCTATGCCAGTGCCTACTGTTTCTACTCCACCTATTCCTCCTATTCCACAACCGATGCCTACATCTTCTGCTCCAAACCCATCTGTTCCATCAGTGCCTACTTCTCTTGATGACATAATCAAAGGTATCACAGATTTGACACTTGAGTCAGTCAAAGCGGAGTTGGTGGGTAAGTTGAAGGAGCAGTTTGCTTCGACTGTGCCTACTACTTCTTCCAGTGTTCCTACTGCACCTAGGAGTGCTCCTAGTGCTCCTAGGAGAGATCGGAGATGTATTTGGTGTGATAGTACGGAGCATCAACATTGTAGGGATTGTGACTCTTTCCAGGATGCAAGGAGGCAGAATTTGGTATATTGGGGGCAAGATGGTAAGATTTGGTTGACTGAGACAGGAGCTCCACTTGCTACCAACTTTGGTAAAGGTGGAATGAAGAAGTTAGTGGAGGACATGGCTGCGCGTACTTCTTATGTGACGGCTAGAGGTGATGCTCCTGCATATGGAGTACAGATTGAGAAGGGATTGGAGACTCAGTCCGCACTATGGACTTATGCTATGGAGACTGCAAACAAGGGGAAAATTCAGCAAACTGTTTTGACTAGCGCAGGCTCTAGCATCAGATCAGAGACAGGATGGGACTCGCCTGTTGACAGGTATTCTATTTATGCTTATTTGGCTAAA
The DNA here is from genome assembly GCF_053477565.2 of Lygodium microphyllum. Classification (NCBI taxonomy): domain Eukaryota; kingdom Viridiplantae; phylum Streptophyta; class Polypodiopsida; order Schizaeales; family Lygodiaceae; genus Lygodium; species Lygodium microphyllum. Next base: position 36,033,205 of record NC_141140.1, on the reverse strand, counting down.
TCTCATGGTGCAGATGTATTTGTTGAGGAGAAGCGTAAGAGGGATGAAGAAAATCCAAGTGCAGCTAAGAAGACTAGAGGAGGTGAGTTTGTTACTCCACCTACTGCAGGACCGTCTTCAAGACCAGGGCCAGATCGACAGATGGAGGATGCTCAAAAGAGAGAAAAGAGGCAAGAGCCTAGAGAGAGAAAGCAGCCAGGATTCAGATTGATGTCCGATATTGAGACATCTACAGATATGAAGAAAATCTTTAATGATAAGATACTTGGCAGTGAGGTGACTTTCACTATTTCCGAGATTTTGGGCATCTCAAAAAGAGAGTTTCAGGATCAGTTTCAGGAGGTCCTGAAGAGGAAAAGACATGCATTGGCTACCACTGATACACAGGGAGTTTTGATTGGAGAGTTGGATGATGATGATGATGAGGTTATGGTTGATAATGCTTCTGTTTTGCCGCAGGTAGAGAAGAGGGTTCAGCCTATGCATTATGCTGAAATTGATGAGCCTGTTTTGATACCGCGTAGTCACTTTTCGCGGAGCCATTGGGCTAGGGCAACTACAGAGACGATGGTAAAGGTTGGAGAGAAACAGGTGCCTTATGTTGCATTGGTTGATCATGGTTCAGAGATTAATCTCATTGTACGTGGAGTTTATGAGAGTAACAGATGGCCTATGGATGTAGAGCATGGGTGGCGTATGAGAGCCGCCAATAACACTGCAGGTGATTTATATGCTGCTTGCCCTAGTGTCAGGGTTTCTATTGGTGATGTAGAGGAGGATTTTCATTTCTTTGTGCAGGATTCATGCTCGTATCCCATAATTCTTGGACAGCCATTCATTACAGAGATGCGCATGGAGACAAAGGTCATGGATGATGGATCTGCTTATGCACGGATTCGCAGTAAGGATGGTATGAGAGCAGTTCAGTTTATGACTGTATGTGTAAACCATGTTAGAAACAGGGATACTCTCAGAGATGCACCCTTGCCCACTGTGAGGGATTCGGGTTTTCATTAGGTACCGCCGTTTCGCGAGACGACGGTGGTACAGAGGAGAGGAGATTGGAGTTTTCGCCTCCTGGCAGCAGCAGTGTTTTCTCCTCCGGTTATGTTGGGATTTCAGCAAACAGTTCAATGAGTTATCAGAAGACTTCTAGGTTGCCTAGAGCTGCCAGGCAGTATATATGCAGGATGGAGAAAAATTTGAAAAATGCAGGAATTTTGGAGGATGATGAGCACATAGATGGTATGTATGACAGTGTGATTTGTGCAGATACGATGACAGAGATGGGAGATATGCTGAAAACTGATATGCTGAATTGTCATGGTAATGTATTAGTGCAATCCCTGGACATGTTTCATGAAATTGCAGATTTTGTGTCACAGATTGAGTCAGAGGCTGAGGTAACTCAGCAAAGAGTATTGAGTGCTGAAGAAATTCAGCAAACAGAGTTTCCAGCTGGTTATGATCAGCTTTCAGAGAGACAGAGGGCTGAAAATTTTCAGCCAACAGAGTTTATTGCTGAAATATTTCAGCATTCAGAGTTTGGGGCTGTTTCTATGCAGTCCATAGAACAGAGGGCTGAGAATATTCAGCCATTGGAGTGCAGAATTGCTGATTTACAGCAAGGTTTATGTAATGCAGAAGAGCATAATGAAGCCAGGGTTGACACGAAATACAAAACTGTGGATAAGAAGGTGAAGCCGGTTGCTGTACCGCTTCCACCTGACAGTGATCAGCAAATAGAGAGGGCTGCTAAACAGCAAATTTTGAGGAATCCGGAGCATATTGGACATAAATTTTCAGCAGAGACACTTGCTGAATTAAAAATTGGAAATGGTGATTTCTTGTTACCCATGGAGAAGCAATGCTTTCAGGATATGCTTGAGCGTCATGGGAGGGGATTTGCTTTTGTCCCACATGAGATTGGATGTGTAAATCCTGATGTTGTTGCTCCTATGGTTATTTTTACTATTCCTCATATCCCATGGAATCTCCGACCTATTCCAGTGCCTAAAGCACACTTGCCAAAGCTGATTGATTTATTGAATGAGAAGATCAGGATGGGAATCCTTGAGCCTTCATCTGCACCATACTCAAACAGGTGGTTTACAGTTCCAAAGAAGAATGGTACTCTTCGATTTATTCAGGACATGCAGCCAGTGAACAGAGTTACTATTAGGAATGTTGGTATTGGTCCAGTTGTGGATGAGTTTGCAGAGGCATTTGCTGGACGTGCCATCTATTCTTTGGGTGATTTGTATTCAGGTTATGATCAGTTTCAACTGGCTTTGGAAAGCAGGGACATAACCACCATGAGAACTCCTATTGGGCTTGTCAGGATGTGTACCTTGCCTCAAGGTGCTACTAATTCTGTTGCGCATATGATGAATGCCATGCATAAGGTCCTTCGTGATTACATACCTCAGCTTACTATGCCTTTCTTGGATGATGTGCCCATTAAGGGGTGTGCAGAAGAAGAGAAGAATGAGAGCCTAAATGAGCAGGGATGCAGGTACTTTGTGGCTGATCATATTTCAGCATGTGAGAAGATTTTGGCCAGGTTAGAAGAAGTGAACTTGACACTTTCAGGGCAAAAATCTGTTTTTGGAGTGAATGAGGTTGTCATTGTTGGGCATATGTGTGGATATTATGGCAGGAAACCCTCACCTGATAAGGTGAATGCTATAGGCAAGATTGCTGAGTATTGTTCCACCACTTCTGAGGTACGGAGATTCATTGGTGCTTGTGTGTTTTATATGATTTGGATACCTCATTTTGCACACATTGCAGATTGTTTGTATCAGCTGCTTGGAAAGGGGCAGAAATTTTATTGGGATGAGAGCCACACTAGAGCCATGCGGAAATTGAAGAAGTTATTGCAGAATGCTCCTACTCTCAGGAAAGCGGATTATAATTGTGATAGGCCTATTGTATTGACAGTTGACACTAGTCCAATTGGCATAGGTTGGGCTGTGGGTCAAGATGATGCAGATGGAAATAGGTATGCTATTCGGTTTGGGGCGAAAGTCCTAAACGAGAGACAGAGGAGATATCCGCAAATAAAAAGGGAGTTATTGGGGATTGTCACGGCTCTCAAATGTGACAAGGAGTACTTTATTGGAGCTTCAGTTGTGGTAGAGACAGATTGCTTGCCATTGATTGGTATGATCACGAGTTGCTCTACTCCGGATATAGCCATGTTGAGATGGATTGCATACATCAAGTCATTAAATCCGGAATTTAAACACATAGCAGGAAAGGATAATCCAGTGGCAGATATGTTGTCTAGAGCCAGGTATGATGATGAGGAGACTCTACTTGCAGAAGAGGATGATGCAGAAATTTCAGTCACTATGGTTGATCATGTTTGTCATGTTTATGATATTGTGGCTTTCACAGAAGAGCTTTATGTTGGAGATTGGTTGCAGATTGGCAGGTACCTTAGTACACTAAGCAAAAGAGATGAATGGACAGATGAAGAGTTCAAGAAGATCAGAAGGAAAGCCTATGGTTATTTTCTCAAGGACGGATTTCTTTGGAAGCATCGGAAGAAAAGAGGCGGATTACCTTTGCGGGTTGTCTGCGATAGAGAGACACAGTTACAGGTGATGAGGGAGTTTCATGAGAGTCCTTGGGCTGGTCATAGAGGAGTATGGGCTACTTATGAGAAAATCAGGGAGAAATATTGGTGGAAAGGCATGTACAGAGATGTTTCTCACTTTGTTGAGACTTGCAGAGACTGCCAGATGTATTCAGTAGTGCGTCATAGAGATGAGCTTCATCCGACCTATCCATTATGCATTCATTATAAGTGGGTAGTTGATTTGGTTACCATGCCTATGGGTCTATGGCAGATGAGGTACATTGCTTTGGCTAGAGAGGATCTTACCAATCATGTTGAGGGCAAATCTTTGAGAACGAAGACCACTAGTGCAGTGTGTAAGTTCTTATTGGAGGAAATTTTCTGCAGGTATGGTTGTGTGGGTAAGATCACTGCGGATCGTGGTGAATTGGATGCAGATGAAGCTAGGGAGTTTTTCTCTCAGCTAGGAATCAAATTGGCTCTAACTACAGCATACAATCCAGAGGGAAATGGGAAAAGTGAAAGAGGGCATCCGCCGATAGTGAAAGCATTAGCCAAAGCATGCAGAGGACGGATTGGAGAATGGCCGAGACTTCTACCGTTTGCTTTATGGGCTGATCGTACAACTCATAGTGTTACTACAGGATATATGCCTGCAGAGTTGATGTATGGTCAGAAACCTGTTATGCCGATTGAGACTTGTGCTTTGACTTGGTCAGTTTTACCTTGGCAGGAGGACTTGACGAGAGAGGAGCTCTTAGCTCTTCGGATTCGACAGTTGGAGAGGAGACCTGAGGATATTCAGCTAGCTATTGACAGGTTGAAAGTTGCTAGACTAAGGAACAAGGACAGGTTTGATAGCAGGCATCGCTTGCGGCCTAGAGCAATAGAAGAGGGAGATTGGGTATTGGTCTTTGATAGCAGCCTTGAAAATCAGCATACTGCACTTCGGAAGATGGTGAAAAGATGGTTTGGGCCATACATAGTCAGACATGTCTTTGATAATGCAACATATGAGTTGACAGAATTGGATGGGACAGTGCTTAGAGTGCCAATTGCTGGAAAAAGAATCAAGATTTTCAAGAAAAGAAATGATGAGGATTATACATTGGAAGAATTTTCAAGAGAAGAGCAACGACAAGAAACTTCAATGGAAGAGACAGATGATATGGCTGATAATCTTGTTGATCTACCGGAAATGCATAACGAAGAGATTGATTTGTTTGTGGATCTTGATGATAATGATCATGGGTAAGTTGGCCCATCCGGAGGATGCGCAGGATTAGAGGCGGTGGATGTCGTATTGCTGCGCATTCGAGGTGTGAAACCACCCAAAAGTTGTGCATGAGATTTGTTACTTTGTACATACTTAGTTGTTATGCTTGCTCTTTCATTCTATGCCGAAGATGGAGAAGAATAAGGTTTTTGATGGGTTGGAAACTCGAGATGCAATTTCATGGGCTACACTTATTTCAAGATATGCCGAATATGGACTTTGTGAGGAAGTACTAAACTAATTCCAAGAGATGCGAGTCGAAGTACATTGGTGGATATGTTTGCCAAATGTGAGAGCTTGCTTGATGTTTAGCACACCTCAGATTGGTGCAATATAACTAGTAGGAGCATCAAGACAGGCTTGATTATGAGTGTCATTGTATCACAGTGGACTTGGGCAGCTACTATTTTGCAAAGCTCTAATGTTACATAGGAGCACGGTGGCCATGATCATGAGCACACATAGGTGCATGCATATGTAACTACACACGCATCGGAGGAGAAGGAAGAAGCTAAAACTCCTACAAGTTCTAGAAAAGATGGTTTAAAATTGAACCAAGAATAATAATATGGGAGTTACAAAGGCTAAAGAGGGGATTTTGAATAGTTAAAGAAGATATGGATCAGGCTGGAAAAGGAAAAGCTTTTGATCTACTTTTTGAAAAGAGAAGCTTTTTGAATCGGTAGAGAGAGGGAAAATAGAAAAAGAAGGAAAGAAAATAGACAAGAGAGAGGGAAAAAAGGAGAACAGAGGATACGAATGAAGGGAGGAAGGGGAGCTATTTTGGAAGGAAAGAGGTATTTTGGGGGGGGGAACAGGCATTCAGGATCTGGCGTGTTTTTGTTCTTTCAAGGGGGCATTCACTTCAACTCGTGGACAGAGAGATAACCGGCCATTACATCTGAGGGTTTTCTCCGGCACATTACAGAATCTCTGATTTAACACCCTTCATTCTTTCTGCGAGCATGAGACAGCCACTCAGTCGACGTTCCGTGTTTGATTTATCCTCTAGGCATCCACTTTAAGCTCAAGATTGATGGGAGCGATCAGAGAGGAAAGAAAATAGAGGCTACGGGGGGGAAAACGGATTCAACAGCTCGGAATTCAGTGGAGTGGACAAGCTTCAAGTTAGAGGACACAGATTTGCTTTGAGGGCCCAATCGTAGTCAGTTTTGAATTTCGCGATCGCCCTCCTCCTCCACACTCAGCACAATTGTGCTCTTCCCCTCTCACACAAATTATGACAGAGGACAGAGGACCGGGGGTGCTATCGCTGGCATGATCGATGAAGAAAGAAAAAGAATCACAGTCGAATGAGGCTGTAGCGTGCTTATCTCAAGCCCAGGTGCCGATATGAAGTTCCTAATGCGAAGGCTCCATCACCGAGGATGATGTGACCTCGATAGCTTTCTGTGATCATCGAACAATATCATACTGCCTCATGCTTCTCACTGAGTCGACATCTAGAGTTTACCTTACCTGTAGTGGAGCAACATCTTGGACATGAGCTTTTTGTTGTTCGTCCTTGCCTGATGCTCATTACGTAGATTGTCACTAGAGTTCATCTAAATTGTATCGGAGCAGGCATGTTTGGTTGCCGCAATAAGGGCGTTGCAGGAGAATTTCCATCTGTGCTCTCCAGAGAATTAAGAAAATTTACTATGCTCGTCGACTAGAGAAGGGGTCGGGATGTACATGGCCCAGAACTTCAACGTTCCAACATCACCAAGCTCTACGAATCAGCCCTCGGCATGGCCCGCCAAGTTGAGGAGAACTATCGCAAAGACTTCCCTTCTTCTTCCAAATCTAAAAAAGCCTATGGACTGACAGTCACAGCGCAGTGCACAGGCGGCGTCCACGGTGGTAGACCCATCCGGAGTATGAACATGTCCTCCGTTTTCTGCCGCTTCTACTGCTTATAAATCCTCTGCCACAATATGATGATCCGTCTACCCCGATGGAGCGGAAGTGTTCATTATGGTTCAACATTCTCATGGATAGGAGATGGTTTTATGTCTCTGATTATCGAAGCTGAGATACTATGATCCAAAGACAGTTGGTCTAGATTTTGATGGGATGATATCCGATATTAGGCTGCTCCTACAGGGCTTTGCAAGTGGCAGTCTTGATGATGATGCCAGTTCTGTAAGACGATTTGCTGCTCGTGGGATGGAGTTGTTTATTTCGCAATCCTATAGTAACCTTGATTTATATGCTGAGCGGATTGGAGCCACATATGTCCTCTGTGGATGCGACATTGCTTTCACAAACCCTTCGACAACGAGGAAGGTGCACGCAACCATCAGCAACTCGACTGCGGCCAAAGTGCCTCCATCTTACCTACCTCCTTCAAATCCATTCGTGCCCCTATAGTGTCTCTCTTTCCTGTGATGTGGTCCCATAGCAAGCTGTCCACATTCTTGAAAATATGCATAGGATCCAACAAGTGGTTGACCTGCAGGTGGGTTCAATATGGCAACTCGTAGAAAACTCAGAACCACCCCATTCCGTTTGGATGTGATTCTACGTGGACCATTTTCAGCTCGTACCAGCTTGCGGCGTTCATATGTGTTGGAGGTCGTCCAAGGAAACCTTCCCTAAGTTCATGATCCTTTGGCAAGAAAGTAGTGTGTCCTTGATATACCATCCTCTTCATGGTTCGTGACCTTCGGGAGTCTAACTATGACCCGCAGAATGGACATCATGATAACGTGAGGTAACCAGACTTGTTCCAACACCACGACCTAGTGAATAGTTTCTTGAATGAGATAAAATATAGATATTACCAATGAGAATGGAGGCCTGTCACCTGAGCACTCTTTGAATCCTGGAAAGTCATGCATCGTCCACATGAGAATGGCTCGAATATTGGCTGACCGCCGACCATCACGCGTACTCATATCTTGCACGATGACCCCCTTCTCCCACAAAGACTTAAGCTCATCGACTAATAGACGAAGATACACATCCATATTTTTGACTTTGTAGCGGCCGGGGACGAGTAAGCTAAGGATGAGATGTCCTTTCTTCGTAGAAAGCCATGGAGAAATATTGTAGTTGACAAGGACTATAGGCCACACACTATCAGAAGTTGAGCGCAGACCGAATGGGTTCACGCCATCCATTGCAAGATTGAGCCCCTAAAGATTCCTTGGCTCTCGATCAAAGCCTAGGAAGGTAGAGTCAATGTGGCTCTATGCGTGTGAATCCGCTGATATTCGTTGAACTCCATCCATGGATCTATGCCACATTGTCAAGCTCGCCATGCCGGATGTACAAAACATGCGTTTTATGCGGGGGATAAGCGAAAAGCGTCTGAGAACTTTTTGAGGGATGGTTTGCCCTTACAAGTCCTGTCGATACCTGTGAGCACCACACTTTGGACATGTCTCCATAGTCTCGTATTCTCCTTGAAACAGTATGCAATCGTTGATACATGCATGGATGTTATTGTAGTCCATGCCAAGCTTTCGTAAAACATGTCGTGCATCATTACGAGACTTAGGCATGGTATTTGCAGATGGTAATATATGATATTTCAATAACCTAAAAAAAAATCATAAACACCTTGAAAAAGCACAAATGTTTGTAATAATAGTATCGAAAAAAAAAACAACGAAGCATACGTGCAAGGTACTTGAACAACTCGGTCACACTCGTATCACTCCACCCGTATTTTGCTTGCACACTTAAGAGTGCAAGCAGTGTCTTGAGGCGAGATACTCGACACCCATCATATAATGGTATGAATGCTTCCTCTCTAAGCGGATCAGAAGTCTTGACATCCATGGGAATCAATGTATGGATCATTGCCTCCATCTCAGGCTCCAAGGTTGTAGGTAGGTTTAGTAGGTTGTCTGTCTTCTCTGGTATTGACGGTATAGATTGGCTTTTCAAGTGTGGTGGATTGGGTCCTGCGCTCCATCCATCGCACGCCCACGTACTCTTCTAATTGGCCGCAAAGGATGCTAGCGAGACCCAATCTTATTATATATGGTATTTAATTAGCTTATGATTACAATGCGTAATTAATATTAAATTTTCTTACCGTTTGTTGAAAATTCGCAATTGCCTGATCAATGATCTCAGATTGAAACTCGCCAAATCGTCGTATGTGTTCTATAGACAATTGGCGTTTTCGTCTAATTGCCAGCTTGCGTTGAGAGCAAGGACATGTGACACGCTGATTAAGATATGCCTCACGATCTTGAACAACAGGACCTTCTTCACTTTCCATTTTGTTTACGTTACAACAAACATTTTTTTTTGTTATCATTCTTTTTTTTTCTTATATTGTTATCATCTCCTTCCATCTCTCTCTTTTTCTATGACCACGACTACGACTACGACCACGACCACGACCATGACCATGACCATGATTATGACTACGACCACGGTTACGTAATACCTAGCATATAGTACCTAGTACCTAGTACCTAGTACCTAGCATATAGTATCATAGAACACTAGTATTTAGTACCTAGTACTCAGTACCTAGCACATAATATCATAGCATCTTAGTATCTAGCACCTAGTACTCTAGTATCATAGTGCCAAGTACCCAGTACTATGATACTATGTAGCAGGTGCTAGGGTACCTTAAGCATTATGCAGTAAATGTGAGGTTCTAAGGTACTATGATAGTATGTAATAGGTACAAGGTAGTACATACTAGGGTACTATGATACTATCTATCTATCTATCTATTTTTCTATCTATCTATCTACCTTCATAATACTTGGGTACAATAGCAAATATGGGTATTAAAGAAGAAGAGAAGTTGTAACACTGACTATTATACCCACATATTGTTACATTTGTCTATTTGGCTTCTCTTCTGTCTGTTTTTTTTGTACCCTTTGTACGTAGATGCATACACAAATATAGAGAGGGGGAGGGTGAAATATGATGGTACCCTTGTGCCAACACAAGTGGAAGCTTCTATAATATAGTTTCTAGGATCATGTATTTGTACCTTTTGTACCTAGATGGACTCATTCTTAGTGAGGTGAATCGCCAATCCTATTCTTAGTGAGGTGGACTCATTCTTAGTACACACTATCATAGTATCCTAAGCTTATTGTAAGGTCCTATTTACTTTTCTCTCTTTCTCTCCCTCTCTCATTTCCTCTCCCTCCCTCACCCTGACCCTCTCTTTCTCTCTTTCCCTATTAGGTTTAATGATTTTTATCTCTTTTTCTCTCTCCTCTCTCTCTCTCTTATATTTCTTTTTCTCTCTCCTCTCCATCTCTCATTTCCCTTTCTCTCTTTCTCCCTCTCTCACCCTCACCCTCTCTTTCTCTCTTTCTCTATTAGGTTTAATGATTTTTTCTCTTTTTTCTCTCTCCTCTCCCTATCTCCTTTTTTCTCTCTCCTCTCTCTCTCTCTCTCTCTCATTTCCCTTTCTCTCTTTCTCCCCTCTCTCATTTGCTTTCCTTCCCTCGCCCTAACCCTCTCTTTCTCTCTTTCCCTATTAGGTTTAATGATTTTTTTCTCTTTTTCTCTCTCCTCTCCCTCTTTCATTTCCCTTTCTCTCTTTCTCTCCCTCTCTCATTTCTTGTCCCTCCCTCACCCTGACCCTCTCTTTCTCTATTAGATTTAATGATTTTTTTCTCTTTTTTTCTCTCCTCTCTCTCTCATTTTTTCTCTCTCCTCTCCCTCTCTCATTTCCCTTTCTCTCTTTCTCCCCCCTCTCATTTCCTCTCCCTCCCTCACTCTAACCCTCTCTTTCTCTCTCCTCTCCCTCTCTCATTTCTTCTCCCTCCCTCACCCTAACCCTCCCTTTCTCTCTTTTCCTATTAAGTTTAATGATTTTTTCTCTTTTTCTCTCTCCTCTCTCTCTCTCATTCCTTTTTCTCTCTCCTCTCTCTCTCTCATTCCTTTTTCTCTCTCGGCCTGTCCCTCTCTCATTTCCCTTTCTCTCTTTCTCTCCCTCTCTCATTTCCTGTCCATCCGTCACCCTGACCCTCTCTTTCTCTCTTTCTCTATTAGATTTAATGATTTTTTTCTCTTTTTCTCTCTCCTCTCCCTCTCTCATTTCCCTTTCTCTCTTTCTCTCCCTCTCTCATTTCCTCTCCCTCCCTCACCCTGACCCTCTCTTCCTCTCTTTTCCCATTAAGTTTAATGATATTTCTCTCTTTTTCTCTCTCCTCTCTCTCTCTCATTTCTTTTTCTCTCTCCTCTCCCTCTCTCATTTTCTTTTCTCTCTTCCTCTCCCTCTCTCATTTCCTCTCCCTCCCTCGCCCTCACCCTCTCTTTCTCTCTTTCCCTATTAGGTTTAATGATTTTTTTTTCTCTTTTTCTCTCTCCTCTCTCTCTCTCATTTTTTTCTCTCTCCTCTTCCTCTCTCATTTACCTTTCTCTCTTTCTCTCCCTCTCTCATTTTCTGTCCCTCCCTCACCGTGACCCTCTCTTTCTCTTTCTCTTTCTCTATTAGATTTAATGATTTTTTTCTCTTTTTCTCTCTCCTCTCCCTCGCTCATTTTTTCTCGCTCCTCTCTCTCTCTCATTTCCATTTCTTTCTTTCTCTCCCTCTCTCATTTCCTCTACCTCCCTCACCCTAACCCTCTCTTTCTCTCTTTTCCCATTAGGTTTAATTATCTTTCTCTCTTTTCTCTCTCCTCTCCGTCATTTCCTTTTCTCTCTTCCTCTCCCTCTCTCATTTCCTCTCCCTCCCTCGCTCTCACCCTTACCCACACCCTCTCTTTCTCTCTTTTCCTATTATGTTTAACATTTTATCTCTTTTTCTCTCTCCTCTCATTCTCTCTTTTTTTTCTCTCTCCTCTCCCTCTCTCATTTCCTTTTGCTCTCTTCCTCTCCTCTCATTTCTTCTCCCTCCCTCTCCCTCTCTCATTTCCCTATTATGTTTTCATCTCTCCCCCCTCTCCCTCTCCCTCTCCCTCTCTCATTGGAGAACTATCCTTTCTAGGAGTCCTTTTGCCTTTCTTTGATGTCTTGGGTATAGAAGGTGTTGAAGCTGTGGATTTGCCTTCTGTGGTTATAGGCACCGCATCTCCTTCATGGTGCAAATCCCCACCAATCTCTGTTGTTGGTTGTATACAATTGACCATTATATACTTCAAGAGCTTTGCTCAGATGTACCAAACATGCTCAGAGGTATAGCAATCATTCGAAAACTGTCACACATTTATAGAAAAAAGAGTTTTAGTTCATTATTGTTCTTACAATAGACTATATCTTTATCATCAATGGACTATTTGCAATTAATATCTATCTTAAAGTTTAGCATCTTTCATATTACCTTTACATGTTTATCATCATTAAGATAAACAAAGTTAACCATTCTTCTAGCATTTGCAATCACCCTCCAGCCACAAGAATGGCTATCATCCTGATGGGGACACTGCAACCACCAAGACAAAGTAAAACTATAAAGAGGACGAATGGTAGTTCATAGAATAAACTCATGTTTCAATTATTTTAATGAATTACTTACCGCAACTTATCTATATTGCATTGTTGCAAGCAAATCAGACGGCATAGGGGGTCTTTTCTCTAGCTCTTCATTTAATCTTTTGGCACCTCTGTATATAAAATATGTTGAAATTTAGAGTACTTACAAAAAAAAGAATTGAAATATCAAGGAGCCCTTGGATAATATAACTTACAATTTAGCATTTCCATGGCTTCCTTTCATAGAGTTGATTAAAAAGCATTGCTTATCCACAAGGTCTATTGCAATCAAGCTCCAATGAGAACTAAAAGCAATCATATCTCAACAAATTAGTAGGATAAAATCTCAAAAACTCTAATAGAATATTGAATCACTTACTTTTCATTATATGGAATTATAAGGAGCTCCAAAGTATCGAAGTCAATCAAATTGAGCCAATGCTCAATAAAACTTGTATCAAGCTCATTCCTCATAAAGAATGAGATAGATGGATCAAGAACCTCAATTTTTTGTTGTATATCCAAAGGAAACTCATGCATTATACACCTAGAAAAGGCATAGAAATAGTGAGTATAAACAAGAAAAATCTTATTGTTAAAAGAATATCAAAAAGTATAAGTAATTATGGATGGACATACCTTAGGCCAACAAGAATAATACTGTCATTTACTTCTCTTCTTTTATCCTTAAGAATCTGAACACATGCATCATCAAAGGAGATAACCTCAGTTCTTTTGCCTAAGTCACCAGGTAAGAAACAAAACACACTGAATCCTTTTGGATTAGCTGCTTCAAGAAGGGTGGCTAGCTCATTTTCAAAGGACTCTAGTTGCTCTGTTTCCCTTTCTTCAACCCTTTGCCTCCTATACTCTCTCCATTTATTTGCTTGTTCCTCTTTAGCTTCCTCCTCTTTTTCATGTTGCCTTGTATCCTTCTCATGGGTGACATCCTCAACCCTGAGACCAGAATCTGTCACAAATTTCCCTGACAAGCCTCTGAAAAGACAACTTTGGAATTGCATTGTCAAGAGCATTTACTGCCTTCCTAATCTCCCTTAGGCACCTGACATTTTGAGAAAACTTTCTCCTTGGCTTTGACTTTCTAGAGAGCTTCTGAGGCTTTGAAGACTGATCAGTACACCAGATGAACTAGAGGTTGGAGTGGTCAGTACACCAGATGCACAGGGGTCTCAGATGCACAGGTCTACTGACCAGCTTCTGAGGCGGCGAGGGCACAACTAGAGGTTGGAGTGGTCCATCATCTTGGGAGTGGTGGCCACAGGACATATCTGGAGGACTTTGTAAGTTTTTCTTTTGTTTTGCTTGCTTTTTTTTTTGCAATATCCTTTGTACTGACAATCGTGTTTCTAACAGTTAGTATTTTGTTTCCTTTGCAGCACTCCATTACAAATCGCGATCCAGCCGGCCTTGAGACTCAATATTTAGAGAAGCACGGTCTCATTGCATTGACCGACCGATTGTATGGATGCGGTGGCCTTGTAAGTCACTTATCTTTCTTGTCCGTAGTTACCATGTTTAATTAAAATGCATTATTGTATGGTGGACTGATGTGTAGTTGTTTCTTTTTTTGCAGAGTCCGTTCGATGCTCCTTTGCGATGGAATGAGCTTTCAGATGGTGAGGATCTATAGCTCGCCCTTGGATCCCTGGAGCTCACACACCCTTCTTTTTTTGTCACGTGATCTGTGTAAACATTTTCTATGTAGTAGTGATATATTGCCATGATTGTACCAGTCGCTTTCATTATGTGATCATGTATTTATTTCATGTATCAGTGTTATGATCTAAGTACACTTTGTCTTTATTTACACGAGCATTGTACACAGTGTAAAAACTATTTTGTATGGCCCAAATAAAGCACATAGTGCTATCTATGGTAGGGCAGCTTGTTGCCCTGCCATAATTTTTTTTTTCATGTTACCGTCGCTATTAGCGTTGCAAATTTACCTGCACGTGTCGTTATTGGTGTCATTATTAGCATCGCAAAGTGTCGTTATTAGCATCGCTATTTTGTGATACCGATGCAAATAGCGATGCTGATAACGACGCTAATACCGATTGTTCTATGGCGTCGCCAATAACGATGCTTTTTGCGACAAGGGGGGCAAATTTCTTTATTTACATTTTCATCGCTTTTAACGTTGGTATAAGACCTATATCTTGTAGTGATTGGGAGCCTCAATGGCATGCCCAATGTTGAGCAAATTTATGCTCTAGGGGATCTATCTTATAGAACATGTAAGATACCAAGTGAGTTCAAAAGAAATGGTAGTATATTTAGGAAAAGTTTTAGTATTATATTTACAAAAGGGGTTTTTAAACTACAATTTGAAAAGAATCCATAATTTTTGTAACATAAAAGGGGTCATCTTAAGGCCTTATAGCATGTAAAGAAAGGGTATTTCTTAATATCCTTTGAATGAATATTATATAGATGAATTCTTATAGGTGGACTCCTTGGGATTCATGCGTAGGCCCAAAAAGACGCAGGTTCTTGTGAGAGGTTCAAGAAAAAGAAGATGAGAAGAGAGGAGAAAAAAAACCTCATCATTTGTATTGTATTCTCTACACACATAAACTATTATATACTCATCAATGCACATTACACTTTGTAACATGCATCTGTAAACCCAATACTTGATTTACCCTATTTTGACAAAGACTCTGAATCCATCAAGAGTATCCACTCTCAACTCTATTAATCTTCATGATTACAAGTGGTTTCTTCTCTTTCTTCTTATTCCCTTAGAAAATGTCCCTATTTAGCATACATGCATAAAGAAAAACAAAGATAAAGCTTTGGATAACATTTGAGCTTGATGTTGATATGTTTGGGATGAGTCAAAACCTAATTGTAATGCAAAGTTATTTTAGGATTGAAAGCATCACTACACTATTGATGCCTTATCCTTGTACATATTTATCTAAATATAACATATCTCACATTTCACAAAAAAGTATCAATCAAAATAATCCTTGTGATTATATATCTCCTTTACTCTATAGCATTCATGATCTTGTTTATTTTTTGAAAACCTTTTAAAGAGTATTGTAGGATGTTATACAAACTTAGCTACATGAAATAGTGTGACCTTTTGAATAAATAATTGAGTTAGATAAACAAATAATTAGTAGTCCTATATACAATAATATGAACTTTTGATAAGACAATGGAGTTGAATAAATAAGTCATTAGTAATAAAATTATTACAAGAAACCCATGATAATAGATATAATTATTAATATCTCCTTAAATTTTTCATATTACAATTGATAGTCTCTCTTAAATTAGAATAATTTAGTCAGTTGATAAAATAATTAGCAAAGAAATAAAAAAAGAATATATTATCCAAAAAATATGTAACTATTCAATATCTCTTATGTATTTTTTGAGATCTTAAAAAAATAATCATGTAGTAAATATCTCTTCAAAAACATAGTCCCGTTTGGATCCAAATTATATAATGACAAGTAGAAAAAATAGCAAAGGACTAGCAAAAAAATTTCCAAGCCTACTATGCTCAAGGTACTCTAAACTATCTATATTGATATTTCCATCAAGTGACACTCTAAAAACTAGCTAATAATCTTTGTATCAAGCCGCACTAATTAAGAGTATCTAAAAAAACCATGAAGAATAAGAAATGTTTGATATGGGGTAATATGAGGGGTTGTTGGATGCCACCAACTTCCTAATTGCATCGTATCTTACAAGTTTTTTTTTTCAAACTTCAACTAAATTTAAGTTGTTTGATTTTTCTAGGATTTTTAAGTTTCAGGGTAATGATAACTACTAGATTCAATTATGTGATAATGCTATGAACTTTATTTTTTATGAGATTTTAAACTTGTCAAAAAAACCAAAAAAACATAAATATCTTTTGCTTTTAAAAAAGTAAAAGTTTTTTTTAAATTTTTGAAGCTCAATTGTTATTTAAAAAACATTTAAAGCTTTAAAAAATCCTTAAAAAAGAGAATTTGGAGCTCATTTGTTATTTCAAAAATATTTAAAGGCTAAATATGGGCCTAAAAAATGAGAAAATGCCACCATAAATGGGACTTACAAGATACAACACACGATTAGGGGGGTTGGTTGGATGCATCAACCTCGTTAATCGCACATCCTACCTTGCAAGTCCCACTTATAGTGCATCAACCCCTATAATCATGCAACGTATCTTGCAAGTTTCATTCATTTTTTAGTCTTATTTTTAGCTTTAAAATATTTTTGAAATAGCACCCAAAAAAAAAAACTTACTTGATATAGTGCGATTAGGAGGTTTGGTGATGCACCAAACCCCCTAATTGCATTATATCATATAAGTCTCGTTTTAGGTGATTTTTTCTTATTATATAGCTTATTTTTAGCTTCAATTTTTTTTAAATTTAAACTTCAAGATATTTATATTTTTTAAACATTCTTTGAAAGTATAAGATCTCATTAAAAATAAAGATAATTGCATTATCACACCATTATCCTAAATTTAAAAAATCCTAGAAAAATCAAACATCTTAGATATAGCTAAAATAGACTTGTAAAAATCATGAAAAAGAAAAAAAAATATTTATTGTAGTTTATATCTTCTAAATATTCATTTAGTACTTTTGCTTATATCGGAGGAGTATACTTCAAGGATGGACTATTATTTCATGTATGTACTCTCACATCTTGTAAGTCATGATATAATAAAATAATTTGGATATATAAATCAAACATATTTTCATTTTAAGATTTATATTCTAGTATATGAAGTTTTTTCCAAATTTTTCTTCTTAAAAAGTTCTAATGAGTAAGATTAAATTCTCAATTATTTATATATTTCTGGTTCAAAATATACAATAATGAGAGATATATAACTTAAATAAAGCAAATCATATTTAAATATTTTTTCAATGGTGTATACCATTAAGCTTGAACATGTATACAAAAGTTGCATTTTCTTATCAAAAACTTATAATGTGTTTACACTATTGAACTTGATCTTATATCTTTGTTTTGCTCTAGTTTGTGAGTTAGATATACGCAATGAGGTTTTGCAAGTATTATCACAAAGCAAGCTATGCAAGAGCTATCATAAGAACTTATATCTCGAACTTGTGTTGTTTTGTCAAGAACTTCAATGTTTTAATATCCTCTAATATCCTGGAAAGTACCACTCAATCTCTCTATAGGCTATCACTCAAAACTTGTTTATGGGAATGTAATTGTAGCAAATAATCCTTTTTTATTACTTACTCTAATAGAATAAAAACTATGTTTATTACTTGTATCAAAACTTACTATGTATTCCTAATCAGATAAACATGCTGAAGCAAAGCAAACATTCTTGAGATGCATCCTCTTGTTTTGCTTTTTTCCCTTGTGGGATCCTTTTTAGGATAGTAGTATGGTAATCTAATCATTTACAATAAAATTTTGGGCTTCCAAGTTTCACTTGTACTTATGATAGTTCATGGAATGAGAAGGACAACTTGTGGATGCTATGGAAAAAGAATAAAGGTGCACATATTGTGTAGAGATAGAAACTCAATGATAAGGTCAAGAAATTAAATCAAGAGAGCTTAAATATATGGGTGCCAAAAACAAGTCATATAGTTAAATCTCTCAATTTTAAAAAATTGATTATTAACTTCAAGTCCCATATTTGTCATATCTTTTGATAGCTTTTGTTAGTGAATAGGACTATCGAGACTACCAACACATGTTAGACTTTACATATTTTGGCTTCAAAAGATCTCTTGAATTTTAAAATATCACACCTTTTGATAGCATTGTTAGTAAATAGGACTATTAGGACTATTAAAACATGTTAGACTTTAGATATTTTGGATAAAAAGGAGATGAGAACTACAAAATGGAATCTACTATCTCCGAAGTAGGCGAGACAACAATACCATATTTTTGTATGCATGGCATACTCTCTTTTGCTCTTTTCTTAATCAATGGATTAACAAAAGTGGCATTTTTCACATTTTTGGCCCTAATGCTTATCCATGATGGAAAACCTCACTATAATGGATCCATAAATATTGTAGCTATAGTTATCTTATTCTTTCTTGCTTACTTTTCCATCTGAACATTAAGATCCTTATGTATTAATCAATATATGTGGATAGATACCTTGTTTTGGTTACTTCATATAGTTCTATGTGCTATAATTTATTAATATGATTAATTTGACTAATATTGCCAATTTTAAAATCTATTTTCTATAGATTTTAATATATTATCAATGTATAGCCAAAACTTTACCAAATTGTGGCCATGGAAAGTTTGAATAACTTTCTTGATTTTTATATTACTATTGTGACAAGTAATGGCCTCAAAATCAAAGTCTAGTCTATATAAGATTAAGAAATAGGATAGTGAAAACTTTTGAGATGGGAAGAAATAGATTTGGGATGTTCTTGTTAAGCCCATTAAGATTCAAGAGGTTAAGCCCAAATATATGTTTATTGGGAATTAGGATGAGAATAATCATTTGGAAAAGTCCATAATCAGGGTATTAATATCAAGGTGACTTTAATTCAATGTGAAGGAAGTAATGGATAGTTTTTACGAGTTATGGGAAAAGCTATGGGATATATACAAGAAGCTAACTGTTGCCTCTCAGGTCTATTGGTTAAAATAGCTGGTGGGCTTACGGATAAAAGAACTAAACTCATTTTTTTAACATGTGAACAAGAATTCCTCATTAGGGGAGATTTGAGGTCTTGAAAAGGCCTTTTAGGAGGTAAAGAGTATGTACTCTAGACCAATGAGAGCAAGAATACCTCATTAGGAGAGATTTGAGGTCTCGAAAAGGCCTTTTAGGAGGTAAAGAGTGTGTACTCTAGACCTATGAGAGAAAATTATTCATAATGAAAGTTTTATTTTTGAAAATACAAAAAATAATTTTATAAATGGATATAGATATAATATTATTATAAATATCTATTTTTATCATCTCGTAATTGTGATTATAACATCCTTTGCATTGATATGTCATAGGATCTTAGTCACTTTGTAATAATGACATATTTGAAATTGTTTGATAATGACCATTGAAACTTTTTCAAATGATCAAAAAGTAAGTATTCATATTATTTCCCTCCTTTGTTTTGTAGCGCTTGTCTCTTTCCTTCTTTTGTGGTTGTTTGTTACTCTCTCCCCCTTCTCTTCACCATGGATATAGAAATTCGACCTTCAACAAGGCACACAAGCTCTAAATTTACATCCATATTTGTGTTAAATTCATTTCAAATAAATAAAAGATGGATTCCTACTAATATTAACAACAATACTTGGATTAACATGCAACAAGAAAAGTAGAGGAAAAGATAGAAATGTGAAAGCTCCTTTATCTCTACTAGAAAGGGTAGCATCAAATATTTCAGACTTGAAGCAAATAAGAAAAGCATAAAATAGGTTTTAGTACAAAATATTTTTCATAGAGAGTTGAATTTGGAACCTGGAGCTTCAAATCTTCCATTTCATAGATCAAATTTTAGGTATTTTATTCTCAATGATTTTCTTTTATTAAACTTGGTATTCGATTTTATTATGACAAGTTTTGTTTTTATTTGTAGATGTCTATCCTTCTAATCTTGAGGAATGATAGCTCGTTGATTCTATTATTGATATTCTTGATATTATGCATGGTTTGATTGGAGAATAAATGTAAAAATGCAAGAGAAAAACCATAGCTCATAGAGAATTGAATATTTTTTAATGACCAATCTTATATTATCCCTATGCATAATGCCCAATGGGGAGTAATATCTCCACTTCCTATGCCTCGTTTACAAGCCTTGAGTGGTATTTACCAAGTCCAAACACTAGTGAGAGCTATAGATATTAAATCTTTTTTTGGATACAACAAACACTGAAACTTATTATTTCAAGTAGGCTAGGCCAGATTAATTTATTTATGCACCTATTAATGTATTTATTGATTTATTTTCCAATGCTAAGATACAAAGATCAAAGGCTATGCTATCAGTCAAGAGGTTGGCATATGATCATGTCCTACTTTACTTTCAATATAAGCACAAGCTCAAATATTATAACAAATTTTTATTTTCTTTCTTCATGATCTATGTACATGAGGTTGTAAAAGACAATACACAAAGGTTTTTTTTGTGTGAGGGAAATATCCTTTTTAGGAGTTCTTTTGTCCTTCTTCATTCTTTAGTTGCCTTAGGTATTGAGGGTATCTCCTTCTCTAGTTCCACAACTCTACCTACTATCCTCTCCTTATCTATGGTCTTCTACACTCCTTCTTTTGTGCAATTGATAAGTATATACTTGAAAATCTTTGCTCATACATACCAAATATGCTCACTATTGTAATAATCTTTGAAAAACTATCACATATTTAAAAGAGAGGAATGTTAGTTCACTACTATTTTACAATGCACTCTCTTTTTAGTGAAAAAATTTAATACCTTAAAATTAAATATCTTCTACATTACCTTGATAAATTTATTATCATTAAGATAAATAAACTCAACCAATCTTTTAGTATGTGTAATCACCCTTTGACCACAAAAGTGACTATCATCTTGATGAGGGCCCTACAAATAACAACACAAAATAAAATTAAAGGACTCATTTGTGGTAGTCTATGGAATTAAGTATCTTGATGTATTTGATAAAAATCTTAACACAACTTATATGTACTCCATTTGTGTAAATAGATCAGAAGGCATAGAAAACTTTTCTTTGTGAAACTTCAATTAATATTTTTATAACTCTATATCAAAAATAAATAAAATTTAGAGTACTTACAATAGATAAATATTTAAATGATCAAGAAGACTTGGAAAATTTCAATTTACATCTTAGCATTTCTATGTACTCCTTTCAAAGAATTGATTACAAAACACTGCTTATCTACACAGTTTATGGTAATTAGTCTCCAATGAGATCTGAAAATAATCATAGGTGAATAATTTAGTATAATAAGATCTTTTGAAAATAGATAAAATACTAAACAACTTTTGACATGACATGAAATCATAACAAGCTTCAAGGTATCAAAATCAATTCTACTAAGCCAATGGTCAAATGCATTCAGGGAGATTGAAGGATCAATAGTAAAATAGTGAGTATATGGGAAAAACATTATTGATAGAAAAATATCATTCTTAAGAACAAAAAAATTTAGATATATTATACCTCAATCCAATAAGAAGGATGGATTCATTTACTTCTCTTCTCTTATTCGTAATGATCTTTACATATTTTGAGTTTTAAAAAGAACATTTCTCTTGCCTATGTCACCAAGCAAGAAGTAATAGACACTAAAACCTGTTGGGTTGACCCTATCAAGCATGTCAAAAATCTCATCCTCTAGAGGTCCTAATTGCTTTGCTTCTTTTTCTTTGGCTTTCTTCCTCTTATGCTCCCTCAATTTCTCTACTTGTTCCTCTATAGCCTTTTTCTCCCTCTCATGTTGTCTCGTATCTCTCTCATGTGTGACATCCTCCACTTTAGAACCTGTGTTCTCCTTCTTTATGTATGGTGGTTCATTAAGAATATTACATGTCTTCTCATCTATAAGAGGAATTGGCTCCAAAACCTTGGACAAAGTATATCTCAATCTTTGTAGGATGATCATATCCTTATCCATTTGTATCACTATATGTACATGGGCATCACAAATGTATGCATCTTGGAAAATTTTAATCAAGAAGTCCTCTATAGCCTATTGCATGCAAATAAGAGCACTCTTGTCCACCTAAAGCTATCAAGACTATGCTTATCACATATCTCCCTGATCACTCTCAGAAATGGTAACTTTGTAACTTCCATTCATATCACTCTATGTACGTGGGCATCATAGATGTATGCATCTTGGAAAATTTTGATCAAGAATTCCTCTATAGTCTACTCGATGCAAATAAGAGCACTCTTGTCCATAGAGCTATCGCGACTGTGCCTATCACATATCTCCCCCCTAACCACTCTCTGAAATGGAAACTTTGCAACTACATTATTAAGAGCTTTCACTATCTTCCTAATTTCTTGTAGACATCTTACACCTTGTGAAAATCTCATTTTATGATTCTTTGGTGGCTTTGATGGCTTAGAAGACTCATGGATCATCTCAGTAATTTTCCTAGGATCAACCTTTAGCTTCCTTGCAATAGCCTTAGTTATCGCCATATCTCAATAAAACAAATTTTAACATGAGCCATCACGAGATGCAAACATATGTCTTTTCTAAATAACATAATGATCACATGTTACAAAGTTGTGCAAAGCAAAACAATTGGGATTAAGTATCACCCAAGCCCCCATCTCATAAGTCTATGAAAATTATAGGTACTTACAAACCATTAAGAACTTGAAGAAAGAACGTTGTAAATGAAAAACCCTAATGGTGACAAATTTGGGTCAAAAAAGGGGTGTCCCATTGAATACATATTGGACACATGTCTTTATTACTATAACTTCCCATTGGAGCATGTAAAAATAGGTTATTTTTCATTAACACAATATTAGTGAGTTTGGGAATCACCCAATTCCCATTTTTTAAATGCTAAAAAGATGGCACCCAGATAACATGCCCATAAGTTTCTCAAAACCATATGCTATGACCTATCATCGGAAAGCGCTTGAAAAATGGAATCTATTGAGCTATAGAGCGCTCGATTTGGAGTTATAGTATTCAAATTATGGCAAATCCAAAGATTTGACCACATGTCCCAAACTTATGGAAAATTCCCATATTCCCCAATATGGTGTTCAGTTGAACTTAAAGAAAAAATTTTAGGATTGTGTATCTCACAAGTCCATGAAAACTTAATCACTTGCAAACCATTACAAACTTGAGAGTGGATAATATAACATATAAATAAAAACCTAATGGTGGCAGATTTGGGTCAAAAGAAATGTCCCATTAAATTCATATTATAGAAACATATTAATTGGTGCAAATACCCTTTGGAGTGTGTAGGTTCCTTTGCAATTCCATTACCACCATAATCCTAAATCCTAATAATTCCATATTGAGACCAAAATCAGTGTTCTAGGCCAAAACTAGTGCCCCATTGTATTCAAAACCCTAACTTGATTCAAGGATGGGAAAATGAAAATTTCAATGCATGAGAGAGAAAAGAAATCTGAAGGAAAACAAATTTACAAACATAAATGACAGAAATCACTCAAGCACAATGTTGAAAAACAATCCTAAATGGTTATGTGATCATCAAGGATCCCCAAAAGAACGCATGACCCACAAAAGGATACATTGAAACAACGAACCCAACTACTAAATTCATATTTGGTACGAGGGCATACAATGAAAACCTATGAAACAAAAAGAGAAGGATGCAATAATGATCCCCATCACTAAATTTGCACATGACATGACAAACAATAAATCCAACCACTAAATTTAGATTACACATAACAGAGTCCAATTTGTGCAACAACCTTTTCCATTAAATACAATGATCCAAAGAAATGCAACTAATGTCATGCTTTATACAACAATGAAAATTAATGTATGTAAGTCCACTTGATTTTTTAAGATTCTGATTTGAAGTATGAATTTTTTCCAAGAGAGGTAGTTCATCTTGCTTGTTTGCTCTTGCTATATTTCAATAGCAACAAAAAGATGAAAATGATTCTTCACTAGAGGGAATGGGATTAAATTACAAGTAAGCATTGTAATTATCTATCAATATGGTACTTCGTAGAATGTGGACTTATTAATCACTCATTTCTAGGCCTAGGAATAGTTCTCATGTGCTAAAAATAGCTTTTTAAAAATGAAAAAAGTAAGCGTCCTATTTTTTAGAGAGAGATGTCCTTTTTGGCTCAAATTTCAAGAGAAAGAACTCTATTACTAAATGCCCTCTTAGAATTCTTTCAAAAGTAGCATCTTGTAATCATCAACCATTTTCATTCGTAATCTTTCTATCTCCATCAAACTGAAGCTAGGCTCTCCAAGGTAAAGGCAACCAAATCAAACACTATAATTGGATAAATCAACTTTTTTTTCCTCTCATAACGAATAAATATGAAATTTTTAACCTCTATGTGCCATTTCTTCAATTATTATTGCGTTTTAATTATTATTATTCTATCAAAGTGCTTGAAAATTTATAGTATGAAACACGAATTTAACATCTTTGTTGACTCTCGTAGCTTATGAAATTGTATTTCTTATGTCACACTATTGGATCCTCTTTCTTCTTCTTCTTCTTGTTCTCTCCCATAAACCAATCCTTCTAATTTAGTCATGTATATTTTGGACCATGCAAGATGTGAGTTAAGATCAATGCTTATGGATTAGGAAGCTATTGACTTGGATCTGGCACTTGCAATCAAAGTCTAGAATAGGGATGAAGGTCTCTAAGTAGACCTTTTGGAACTCATAGATATCACTCAATGTGATTGTGCATCCAAACATGGGCAATTTCCACATCATTCAATATCTCCCATCATAATAGGCACTCTTGTGGAAGTTTGATATGTGCTACCTATCTACTATATTAATACACAATACATTGAGACAATATATCAACATAGCTCTCACCTTGAGGTTGAAAAGGCACTTTTGAGCATCACATCTTATTTCTTTTGTGGACATTATCATCTTTAGAGGTGTAATTAAAGGGCTCTATCACCTTATTGACCATGTTCTCATTAGAGGTGGTTATCACACCATAAGTACGCATGCACCTAGCTACTATGGGTAGGGACATATCTATTAGGTTGATAAGCTCCACACCTAAGGACATTTGTATGGACACCTATTTAGATGGTTATGCATGCTGTTAATTGCACTATTCGCAAGAGAAAAGGAGTGGATGGGCTTGTTTAGGCCACGGCCACAGTTAAATGCCACTCTACTCGCATGTTGTTATATGAAACGTAAATTAAGTTGCATTCTTAATTGGTGCCTCTTACTAAATTCATGTTTCACACATCATGGATTAGATTTTTGGTTTACAATCTAGTTATTCAATTATTTTTACTGGTAAGAGGTACACTTCCATAATTTTTATTTTTGTAGTGTTTAGGGATTTCAAAGAAAAGGCTTTCCCTTAATGGAATGGAGCAAGAGGAGCTTGAGGATAATTCTTATGACTAGCTTTTTTTATTTCCTATGGAAGATAAAAAACTCATCCAAATGTATGTACATGAGGCAGATGCTCAATACCCCTTTTGATTTGCAAGAGCTGCTAATAAGTGATCTTGATGGGAAGCTTTGGGAGTATAGAGAGTTCTATTCTAGACATGCAAAAACTCTCTTAATTGATAATTCTATCTATTTTAAATATATGATCCACACAACCAATACTCCAAGGACAACCTTAATTACCAGGTATTATCTTATTGAAAAAGAGTTAAGAAGGCATAAAATAAACTAAATTTTTCATCGGGATAAGCAAAAATGCATTTTGATTCACAAAGACATAGGTTTTCTTGTGTTTCTCCATGGAGGATTCTCCTTTAGAGGAAGAGAAAGAGATCAAGGATGAGGATGTTGCATAAATGGATAAGGAGGTTGAAGAGGAGCCATAGCTATTTCAAGAGAATATTGAGAACCAGGTGGTGCAAGGTTTTAAATGTCCAAGAGTTATAACATCACAAAGATAGAAGAAGATGAGATGGAATTCAGTATAGATATTGAAGAAGGCCCCTTTTATTGTATCCCTACATTTCCTACCTACCTATCGACAAAAAAATGTATGTAAATATTGCTCAATGTCATTTAACATTTTTTTAATCTTAGAGAAGATTACTACTTAGCCATCCTAATAACATGGGGCCAAACTAATAAGATTTTTATAACTTATAAACCATGCCCACTAGCAGCTCTAGATATTGAGGGCGAGAATTTTCAAAATAGCTACATGGTCGTGTATACATGTATCAGTGAGATTGTGGAATTTGAGAAGAAGGGACTACCAACACAATATTGGTGAGTTTGGGAATCTCCCTATTCCTATTGTTTGAATACTAAAAAGGTGGCACCTGAATAATATGCCCATAAGTTTCTTAAAACCATATGCCAAAGAACTCAATAAACCTCTATGATGAGAACCTTCTTGAAGATTATGAAAACCCAAAGGTATTAAAGATATTTCCAAGATCATCCTAGGCTTGATAGTAGGTATTAAAGGTAAGTAACTTTGAGATTTTCGTTGACAATGATTTTTTTTCTTGGGCAGATTGAAATTGAAGATTGTGATAACTTTCTTAAAAGAGCCAAGGACTCTAGGCCACTAAAGCTTGCGAAAAGTCAAGGACTTGGCCACTATATTGGAAGCTTAAATAATAAAATCATTGCAATTTGGCACAATAGGTTCTCAAGATTTCCAACTTTGCCAATGATGGCTTTGAAATATATTTGCAAAGTGATTGGATCTAAAGTTTTCAATAGATGAGTTGAGAAGATAATTTTGGTAGAGAAGAAAGAAGACAAGGGTTTCCGGCTACATGCATGTTTATAGTGATTCTAGAGCTGTATACTTTGGAGCCTTTAGCTCCTATTTACTCTCCCATATTGGAGGTGCAAAAAATTTTAAAGCTTATCTTATGCTACATAAAGCAAGAGTTTTTGAAATATAGAGGTCTTATTGAAGGATTCCTTTGTGACACAAATGGATTGAAAGATCCTAAAGAATCAAGGGTTTTTTGAAATCCATATTTTGTCTTCTCTTTATTTAGTTAGTAACCATTCTAAAAACCTCTACTAAATTGCGCAAGAGTTTTGATATCCAACTTTCCTTTTTTGTGTAACCATTTGTATGGTTTTTTCCAAGATGATGTACTACATGATGTGGCTATATCTTTAAGCTTAAATTTGTGACAAATTTATCTATAAAACCATTGAAAACCTCTAGTACACTATTTGCTTTGACTCTTCCTCCTCCATATCTATGTGCCTAAAGTTTTTTTTTTCTTGCTTGATAATGAGATTTTTCCATGCCTTGGGTTGACCAAATACATAGACCTCCATACAATTTGATAAAATATTAAGCATAGTTATATAAAATATGATGCACAATTAAAAAATAAAGAGAGTTAATAAAAAATCCTATATGAGTTAGACAAGGAAGAAACATATCAACTTCTTACCATAAAAACATAAGAACTTCTTACCATATAGTAAGTGTCAAAGTGTTGATTGCCCCAAGCTTCTATCGTTACCTTTTCAAAAAGATTCAATTGGTCTTTAAAGTCTGTGAGATCATCATCTTTTCAATCAATTTTATCATAGTTAAAAAATATTTTATATAGTATTTTCCAAACTTTGACTTTTCTATTCCAAGCCTATCCATTATCAACATAATTCTTAAGTGCATTATGTACGGATTTCCATTGATTATATTTAATGGTTGAATACCCATTTCTAGAGTTAATCTTGCCAAGCTTTCCACGAAAGCCTTGAAATCCTCTAGCCTTCACCCCACTAATAGATATCTTTTTGGGGATACAACTTACTTTTTTGGACTTTTGAAGATCTAGTTCAATAACAACATAATATCCATACAAACTAATTGTAGATAAACCTTGCTCGATCTTTGTTATAACATCTTATCTAGCTAATAAGGGTTTTAACTTCCAAGTAAACCCTATGTAAAGATTAATATTTTAAATTATTCAATAGAGTACATGAAGTGTATATACATGAGCATTGACAAAATGAATATCTAAAATTGGTTTGAATTATGGATCTTTGATATGTCTGGAGGGGGACTCTATTCTAGTTTCTCGAGTTGAGTTATGCAGCTAGGGACATGTAATATAGATAGAGATATCTAAATTTTTCTCCTTCAAACACATTGTATATGCATTTGAGTGTCTCTAAGTCACCAACTACATGCTATTTAACTTTCTAGTTCCCAAATCCCTCGACAAATAGCTCTTATCTTGCTACTTGTTGACTCTTAATCACATCATGTATTAAAGCTCTATTCATTAGAGCAATGGAGACCCCCTCTAATTTTGTACACTTTAAAATCTCACTTTTATCAAGTTTAATCACAAACCTAGCTACTCCTTGTGCAGTTTCTAAAGACCAATCATAGAATCTAATAATCAAATATTGCAAGTTAGGCATATCAATGAAATTATTATTAAATGTATCGTAAACAATCTCTTTATTCTCCTTGTTGAAGTTGGCCATGATATGGAAAGGCTTACCCAAAACTTCCATCACCTTGCCAATGACTCTTTGTCTAATAGTCATCACCATAGATGGCCTTGGAAGAAAAATTTTTTGTATCTAACTCTATTTCATATTTGATTGCATTAGCTGGGAAATTTTTGTATATGCATCGTGACTAATACCAATACTATGGAAAGTCTTCCACACCAGCTCATGATCCAAAGAATGATGCCTAATAAAAGAATACAAGCATTGTCTCTTTACTTGTTTGAACTTCTTCTTGTCTAGAATATCATTTGGTATTGCTTAAGGTAAGAGATGATAATAAAACTCAAATGCCTTTGAAGCATCTCTCTCACTTAAATTTGGTTGAAGAAGAGACCTAAAAAAAATCAATATCATAACTCAGATACTATTAGAAGCAAAGTTATATTCACCATCTCTCAAGTAAAAGGATATACCTTGCTGCTTCCATTCTTTTATTGCAACCACCTCCTTCTCGTTTGAGATGCTCAATATTCTTGAGAGGTCTTTGTTGATTTTGAAGGACTAAACTAGTTTGTTTTCTTTGGTATGCTTTGATACATTTCTCCAATGAATGATTCTTCCATTGACGATCTTATAGTTTTGCAAGAACTCATCTCTATGTTTTGTTAACAAGTGATTCTCCCATTTAAGTACATCATTCTTTGCAATAAGATTAAATACATAGCCCAAAAATCCATTATAACCATCACCAATAAACAACATTAGTGAAGAGCTATTATAAAAATAAGTACTAGTTTATAAAAATTTTATGGTAAAATCTTTCATTCAACCAAATATCAATATTTTTCCCCCTTCAAATTGAAACACATCTTTCATGGACTCTAAAGCAATGTTTTGTTTTATTATTTTTCTGATTCCTTCATACTTGCATTCTAGCCTAACATGAAGGTGATAAAGAGCTCCTTTACCAATGAATAAGAATATCTAATTTGCAACTCTGAATAAGAATGTTGTGTGAATTCAAAAAACTTGAAGAATGAGTAAGTAACCAACAAGGAGAAAAAAAAAAGGAAAAGGGAGAATGAGGATGGAGGGAGGTAACAAGATGTCAAAATATTTCAAATTGAATATTTTATTTCACTTCTACCTGAATTTGTAATTGATGTAAACCACAAGAATATTATGAGAATGATCTTTTAACAAATTTAGATATGTTTATTCATCAAAATATAAACTTTTAAAAAAATCCAAAATAGTTTTTATTTCCTAAAATGTTTTATCTCTCTAGGATCTCCTAAAGCTATGTCTTTACATGCTGCATTGCCAAAGAGTTGGGATACTTTTAGGAGACAAATTAGTAAGAATCATCCTCTAGATGGACTAAAGACAATGAATGTTCCTCTTGCCATTCTTTTTGAGAAAGTCAATCATGAGAATGCCAATATTGTTAAAAATATCAATGCCCTTACAATCCGTGATGAAAAATCACAAACAAGAGGTAAATATAATGACAACAGGAAATTGTCACTACAACAAAAAGGCCTCATAGACGCACATTTAGACACGATTTTTGAATATAGAGAAATTCTTACAGGTGCGTCTATCCGCCCTTCTATTTGTGCGTCTACCATTTCGCGTCTATAATCGCATGTATTAACGAATTTACACGCACAAATAGTCGCACAATAGACGCACATATACACGCGCATATAGACGCGCTGGCAGGTGCACTTTTACAAGCACTGATAGGCACGAATGGAAAACAAAAAATGTCATTTTTCTTAAAAAGATATTTAATTTATTTTTTAAATTTGAATTATGAAGCGCGTGTATAAGCGCATGTAGTCTACATTATAGACGCGCGTATAAACTTGAATTTTCTGCAATTTAGACGTGCTGATAGACGCACAAAACAAAACTGGAAAAAAAAAAACCAGAGCCTTTGCAACCACATGCTCTCTGGTTTTTTTTTCCCCCCTCCCATACATCAGATTGTGTATTTGGGAAAAAGACAATGTATCTTACGGGCACGAGAATTGAAAATAAAAGTCCATGTATTCATTATATATCGAAAGCATTTAAAGGGAAGTTTAAGTGCTTGCAACCTAAAGCGTGGCTGCAAGCAGTAGGCCCAAAGAGATATCATACATATACAAGAAAAGAAGGCCTCATAAGGAGGTATGGTGCTCCTCTACGAATCTGAAGAGGAAACATCTTCGCTAGTACCACCATGGCTACTAGCGTCGCTATCCCCCTCCTCGCTATGCTCCACATCCGGGTTCGCCTACACACACAAAAGGTCAGGGTTGCTTACATAGACAAGATGGAGAAAAAGTTATAATTAACTATACTTTTAATAGGAAAGTAAGAAAAACATACCTCCTCCGGCTGTCGAATCCTCATGGCCGGGTTGTATTGGTCCTCAGTGATGAGACCCTCCTTATAAAAGCGAAGCCATGTCGCTGCGCGGTTATGGCCTCGATGGTAACCTATCTCTCTAGGAGTAGGTGTCCTACCAACAATGGTAGTCTGCAAAAAATTTAGAGATATATAAACAATTATGAGTCACAATATATTAGACTAAAATATATAAAGAATTGAAAGAAATATAAATTTAAAAAAACTAGAAATCAAAATATACTTACAAACTCTACCTCCCACGACTCTCTGCCGCCCGATCCGTAATGCAACAATCCCATTGTTTCCATTTGGATCCTTCGCGCCTCTGCATGCTGGCGACTCTTCACTTTCTCAGCTGCTTTCTTCTTGGCTTTCTTCCACTCTATGCGATGGCACATAGGTGGTTGGCTATAGGCTCCACGCCCCTCCTTCAGCCTCCGCAGTGAGTCCCTGGCCTGTGTCATGAGGTGGGATCTTTTGTTGTGAAGCATATCCCTCACTTTTGTACGTTCCCAATCATCCGAGAATCACTAACCCTTAGGATTTGGGTACCTCCTATGGATTGCCCTCAACACCTCCGGCCACAAGCCGCTTTTCTGATTTTTGAAGGCAATGAAACAATCTTTATATGTCGCAAGCACAACGCTCCTCATGTACGCCAATACATCCCTTCCCTCAGCATCATGAAAGATGTCACCAGCATCTGTAACTCTATAGTACTGGCATACAACCTCCTCTACGTGATCTACTGGTGAGGGTGATCGCTCGCCACCTCCTAGGCAACCCCCATACAAGCCTCGTCCTCCCCCTCGACTCTCCCTCCTCCCTCTCTATCGACTACCCTCTGCCTCGCTAGACGCATGAGCTTCTGCAGATGCACGTGCTTCTGCAGATGCTTATGCTTCAGCCGATGCACGTGGAGCACGTAGAGTACCTGCATATGGAGTAACTACATATGGAGTACCTATATGTGGAGTACCTGCATGTGGAGTCTGGAAAGTAGTGCGAGGCAAAGACACTGGAGGCATCCCAGACATGACACTGAACACCTCGTCCGCTGTGGGAGAGTGGCCAAGGTATCTGGTCATCTCTCCCATGAAGTCTTCCCTACTAGGAAAACCTCCAAAAAATGCATTGATCCCCCTGCCAAAGGAGGCCAATGTATCATTCATGCGATCCACATCTGGGTCATTGCTAGATGAACCAGGATACAACATCTGCAAAAAAAACA
This sequence comes from Lygodium microphyllum, assembly GCF_053477565.2. Classification (NCBI taxonomy): domain Eukaryota; kingdom Viridiplantae; phylum Streptophyta; class Polypodiopsida; order Schizaeales; family Lygodiaceae; genus Lygodium; species Lygodium microphyllum. The sequence goes on along the minus strand of NC_141140.1, from coordinate 36,001,176 downwards.
CAGGAAAAAGACAAATTTATTTGCATACAAAAAATCATATATTACCTACATTTTCAAAGAGCTTTCTTTAGACATTGAACATAACACTTAAGTGCTAATGCTTCTCTTAAACAAGAAAAATGATAAACACAAACAAGGGATTGGTCACATTCATCATTGCAAAAATATATTGCTTACTATCAGAACTGGGAGACCTGGCATGTGTATCCCTACGTCTACATTGCAGGTTAGACGCGCCCTCAGATGCACTCCAAAGTGAACCTTCTGTCCAGCACGTCTATCTGTGCATCTAAATGCAGCACAGATGTGTTGTCAGACGCGCATCCTAGGTCAATGCGCGTGTATAATCGCGCGTAGACTGCAGGTCAACCTTCTGTGCAGCGCGTGTATCATCACGTGTACACTGCAGAGCACACGCACTCTAAGACGTGCCCTCAGACGCTCTGAGAGGAAACATTTTTCACGTCTATGTCTGCGTCTACACTGAGATGTAGACGCGCTATCAGACGCGCTCGGTCAGTCGATTTTAGGCCAACGACCGCCATTGATGATTTACAAAATGCAATACATAATGGAATCATAAATCCTAAATACACAGACAGAGCAGAGAGAGGAAGAGAGAAACAGAGAGAGAGAGAGAGAGAGAGAGAGAGAGAGAGAGAGAGAGAGAGAGAGAGAGAGAGAGAGAGAGAGAGACTCACCTTGGGTGTTTGGTGTGGGAGGTGGTGGCGCTTCTTCCTTCTCCTTCTTCCTCTCCTTGGTAAGTTACCCTCCCTTGATGCTTGCTTGCTTGCTTGCTGCTTCTTCTTGTTCTCCTCTTTCTTGTTCTCTCTTTCTTCCTCTCCTTGGCTTTCCTTTTTCCCTTCTTGTGTGTTTAAAATGAAAGAAGAGGTGAGTCATGAGGAGGTGAGGCATGAAGAGACTGGGTGAGGCATGAAGAGATTGCATGTCAGCTAAACTCAAGCTTCAGAACCGCAAAAAACGCAAGAAAGGAAAGGCGCAGTTTGAAAAGAAATGATTTAAGTATGGTTTGAATTTTGACGTGTGTGTCTATTTTCGCGTGTATATGTGCGTCTATTGTTCAGATAGACACGAGTATAGACGCGAATATAGACGCAAAAATAGACGTTAATATAGACACGTAGTTAAATGCGGATATAAATGCGCATTTGGGCTTTATCATAATTTTTTGTTTTTAAGATAAGTTTTGATAGTGAATTCTTATCATAAGTTTTAATGTATTTATGATGATTTTTGTGTATTTAAAATTGAGATCTTATGTAAACATATGAATGACAAATATTTTGATGTTGTCATGAATTAGGTATAATCATGTCGACATCGTCATCACCTACTGCGGTGGAAGCTGGTGAGTCAATGAGCACATCCTCAAGTGAGGATGAAACATTGCGTCTTCATAATCGAGATGCATGGCTACGACGAAAAATTAAATGCATGTGTGATCGTTGTCAAGGGTGTATTTTTCGAGCACGTCGAATTGCAATGTCACACCTCAACTTGTATGGAGAATGGGACCGAGAAAAATCACCGGTATTCATTGTTTTTTTTTACCACTAAGATTGCATGTCTATGTTATGGGAATTATATATCAACGTACATGAAACTCCCTTTTGTGGTTGAGCAGGATGCAGTGCCACATCCTCAGATGCTTCCTCCCAGGTGTGGAGAGGTTGCAAAACGTCGACGTGAGGAGGCAGAGTCTTCAAGAAGAGTAGAGACTGACGACCATGATAGTAGCCCTCATGAAATGCCCCATCAAGTCGTAGAGGATGAGATTTTGGACAACATGGTACACCATCTATTTTCGCAACCGGTTCAGGGAGAAGGTCACTCTACGAAGCCAGATGATCCACTATATGTAGCATCATCTACTCCGTTGTATGAAGGTTGTACATACTCCGTTCTTAGTGCGTCCCTCGAGATACTTAACTTGCAAACAATTTATGGATGGAGTAATGTCAGTTTGGATGCGTTATTGAAGTAGGTATCAATTGAGTTTGGCTTATGAATCATAATATTAATTGTTCTATTTTGAAATCAAACAGAAATATATATTGGTGGTTTTTCAACTCACTTTTAAAAATATATGTAGGTTATTATCACAAATGCTTCCAAAAGGAAACAAATTGCCAACTAAGAGAGAGCAAGCAAGACATTACTTGACATCTCTGGGAGGTCTCGATTATGTCAAGATCCATGCATGTGTCAATGATTGTATTTTATTTCGTGGGATTCATGAGTTCGCACGAGAGTGTCCTGTTTGTGGGGAATCAAGATACGAAGTGGAGATGAAGTCAATGGATGTACCTCGTAAGGTTTTGCGACATTTTCCGATTGTTCCACGTATAAAACTTATGTTCAAGTGTAAGTCTATTGGAAAGCTCATGTCATGGCATGCTAGTCATCGTTCAAGTGATGGAAAATGGAGGATTCCTGCAGACACACTGGCATGGCAACATATAGATAATTTGTGGCCCATTTTCAAAGAAGAGCCAAGAAATTTAAGATTTGGTTTAGGTATGGATGTAATCAATCCATTTGGCATCAAACGCACATCATACAGTGTATGGCCAGTGGTATTGGTGAACTATAATATTCCTCCATCCATGGCAATTAAAAAGGGACATGTGATGTTGTCCCTTCTGATTCTTGGAAAGCACAAGGTAAAGAGTTAGAAATGTTATGGGAAGGTATTGAGGTGCAAGATACAAGTGCATCTGCATCCTCTAGAGATTTCACATTGAAGGCCATGTTGCTGTGGACCATGCACGACTTTCCAGGATATAGAGAGTGTTCAGGTACATGTATATAACTCTATATTTGAAATTCAAGACTTGAATCAATTGCATTTTATTAATTCCCTTGTTTTTTCAGGTTTAACCACGTCAGGATATCATGCATGTCCTATTTGCGGTCCCTCTCTAGTTTCCTCTAGGTCGGCACGTTTAAAGAAGGTTATCTATGACAATCATCATCGATTTCTTCCTATTGACCATCCCAAATATGTTCTCTCTACTAATGGAATGACTCCACAATCTCTAACCATTCGAGATTGGAAGGAAAGATGGATTAATACCAACAGCCACCCTCCACTTGGCATGAATCGGTAAGAAGTGCATTTCTCTCGATTGACTTTAAAGTATTTAGCATGATGAATTGTTTACATAATATATTGTTTGTTTGTTAGGTTCTCTATATTTTCTCGTCTTCCGTACTGGACTGAACTCAAGATCAATCACCTGTTGGACCCCATGCACATATTCAAAAATGTTGTATCTACATTATGGGATCACTTGATAGGGGCTTGTGATTCACTTAATGTAAGGGAGGATTCACGTAACATTGGTCGCATGAGACAAGCCTAGCCATGCATTGGACCTAGAGGAAAGATTGAGCTACCCCATGCACCTTGGATGTTGTCAAAGGACGAGGAAAAAATAGTAAAGGAACAAATATATAGCTTTCGAACACCCACAGGATGTATGAGATGTCTCAAGGGAGCTTTCATAAAGAAAAAGAAAAGAGGTGTGGAGCAACTATTTGGTTTGAAGTCCCACGATTGGCACAAAATGATTCAAGTAAGGGTATCTCTAACCATGAATATAGTAATTAGTGGAGTAACTATGTGTAAACTTTGGGGTATGATGATTTTTTCCTCAACTAATCATTTGATCTATGAATATTGTTTATATTTAGTTCGTACTTACTACTAGCATATCCCATTGTGCCTCCAAAGATGTACGTGATATCATTAACAAGATGGGAGAGCTTGTGAGGTGTGTATACATTGTATTTTTTCATTATATATCTTTGAATTTCTACACAAAAATAAACAATTCTCAAATACATTTTGACAGATACGTGAGCTCGAAGGAAATTGATCCAAACACATTGCAAGATGCTCGAGTATTATCTGTTGAGGTGGAGGAAATTTTTCCTCGATCTATTTTGACTACTCGATTACATTTACTCGTACATTTGATTGATGAGATCACACTTTGTGGGGCAGTTCATGTAAGGTGGATGTTTTTTCTTGAGCGCTTCATGAAAACCTTGAAAGATTTTGTGAGGCAAAAAGCACGGCCTGAGGGAAGCATGGCTGAGGGTTAGTTAGTGCAATCATCCCTTGTTTATATCTCTGAATATCTTGCTGAAGTGGATCCCTCTCAACCACGACTATGGAAAGATGATAAAGACTTGAGAATGACTTCTATAGTACCTCAAGGAAAAGGAATGAGTAAAGTGCTAACAAAAGAAGAACTTCGTAAGTTAAATAGTTTTTGTGTGCTCAATAGTGATGTAATGAGCAAATGGGTGGCACTATATAATGAAGCAAGGGCAAGAAGAAAAAGCGAAAGACAAGAATTTCACACTAGATATGGACGTAATGTCTCATTTTCAGATCATCTAAATGCACTCCCACGTCATATTGATATAGATTGGTTACATGAGGAAATGGAGAGAATGGAAAAAGAGGAGGAAATTAATATATCTCAAGGAAGAGTGGGAATACGCACGAGGTGAGACATACTATCAATTAATTTGTTTCTATAAGTCTTATTTTATATAAATAATTGACATGTTTGATATTTTATCTTTTACTACTAGTGCACATTATTCAATGCACTTTGGTGTGAGGGTAAACATCTTCGAACTCAATGTATAGATGAAAAGAGAAATACCCAAGATTGTGGTGTCCTTGCTTACTTCGAGGATGCCAATGGTACCATGGAAGGTTATTGTGGCTTGATCCAAGATAGTCTGAAGCTTAACTTCAGACGATTCTTTATATATGTACTAGATGTGAAGTGGTTTAAAGAAGTGGTAACAAATGGTGAGCATTGCACAATCAGACGTCATCCAAGTGGTTTTGTAATCATTGACTCTACAAAATTTGACCAAAACAAGAATGACACATTAGTACTACCTCAACAATGCGAGCAGGTATATATGCAAAGGCTAATTTTTTAATATGTATACATGTGATACATATACACAATATGATAAGTACTTAAGTTTTTTGCTTTTGTTTTTCAAATACAGGTTGTGTATCATCCAATGGTAAACAATAACCGATGGTGGTATATCATCCCTATATCTAATCGTTCAAAACCAATATATGGTAATATTACCGACATGGAGATAGCATATGACAATCCAACAATTAATGATGATGTGCATGATGACACCATAATGGATGATATGCGTGATATAGAACAAGATGAACCTCGCAAGGATATTCAAGGAAACACAGAAGAAGACAATAATGTGATTGTCGATGATATTGATGAAGTTATTGAGCAATATAGTAACACATTTGATAGTGGGATAGACTTATTTGTTTCGTTACCTCTTGGTAACATAGACCTACAAGTAGATAGTTTAGCAAGGACTGATCTCATTGAAGATGAGATGGATCATTCACTGTAACATACTTAATTTGCTTATTGATTCAATGCGTATTCCTAATTCTATGCTTTTTATCATGCGCACACGTGCATACTCAAGAATCAATAGTCAATTTTAAAGCTAAATTGAATTTTCCATAATAAAAAGGAAGTATCTTTTATCATCTTCAAGTACGTAGAGAAATTACGAGATACATATTACAATGCTTGCTACTAATTGTAAGGTTTCTGTCGCTTGCCACTAATTACTTATATCAGGCTTGTCAACTGGAGGAACTGCCATTCATTAGAGAGCAATGAAAAAGTAATTATTAACTCTATTTTTTTAATTCAATGATTCAATGTGTATTCTTAATTCTATGGTTTTTATCATGCGCACATGTGCATGCTCAAGAATCAATTTCAGGTGGTTAAATAATTATTAACTTTGGTTTTTTAATTATGTGAATTGCTAATTCTAGGTGGTTTAATAATTGTGCGTCTGCTGGCACGTCTATATTAGCGTCTATTTGCGCAGATATATAGACGCAAAATTCGTGTCTATTTACACACACATTTACACGCACTTATAGATGCTCTGATAGACGCGCCCGACTTTGCGCGTCTAACATGCGCGTCTATGCCTTGTTTCTGTTGTAGTGTGTGTAGTAAGCACATGCTCATAAGAACAAGAATGTGGAGTGTTACTACGTTTTAAGAAAGGCCATGTGAAGAAGGATCACTACAAGTGGGAAAAAGATTAGAAGTCAAAGGACAATAAAGAAAACAATGGCAAGAAGGAAGAGAAGTCTTGTGGTGTCAAGATTGAGAAATCCAACATAGTGAGTATTGACTTTGGTGACATATTACTAACACCTAGACTCCATGATTCACATCTAATTGCTTGTCTGGAATATGTCTTTTTTGCTAGATCATTGATTGGAGAGCATCATTTCATGTTTCTCTACATAGAAGCGGTCTGTTACATATGATGCCTCAAGGAAAGTGAGTATCTCTCTTGGAAACAACTACACATGTGACATCATTGGCATTAAAGATATGTAGTTGAAATTCAATAATGGATCTTCATTTATGTTGAAGAATGTATGATAGTTCCAAACTCACGAATAGTTCGAGTAGTACTAGACAAGTAGATGATATTGCTACTATGTTCTAATTGGTTATAGTTCTTGGAAATATATCAAAGATTCTATTACATAGCTCATGGTTCCACAAATTTGGAATGTTTTATATGCTTCATGTTTCTAGTAATATAGACCATATCGTACTTGTAATTGAGATGCCAAGTGTTTCTTTGTGGGATGATTGGTTAGGTCATCTGAGCCAAAATGAAATGAAAGCTCTTTCATGTTGTGGTTATATTCCCATATTTAATTTATATTAATTTTGCTATTTGTGAGCATTGTATATATTGTAAACAAACACGTTTCTCAAATAAAAGGGTAGCATTTGTAAAAGTGAGAATGTTAGTCTTATAGATAGTCATGACACTTGTGGCACTATGCCTACTTTGTCTTTAAGAGGTGCATCCTGCTTTGTCACATTTATAGATACGTTTTCACACACACTGTAGGTATACCTTCTTATAAGGAGAGATGGCCTCCTTTTGGTGTCTCAAAATTTTGCAACATTTGTGGAGAATCAATTTGGCAAAAGGCTCATTATCTACATAGAGAATGGTGAAGAGTTTGTCTTCAAAATATTCCAAGACTTTTGTGATGCAAAAGAAATCGAAAGCAAGTTGAATACTCCATAAAATCTTTGATTAAATGGTATTGTAGAAAGGATAAATGGTTAGGTCATATGAGCCAAAATGAAATGAAATCTCTTTCATGTTGTGGTTATATTCCCATCTTTAATTTATATTAATTTTGCTATTTGTGAGCATTGTATATATTGTAAACAAACACATTTCTCAAATAAAAGGGTAGCATTTGTAAAAGTGAGAAAGTTAGTCTTATAGATAGTCATGACACTTGTGGCACTATGCCTACTTTGTCTTTAAGAGGTGCATCCTGCTTTGTCACATTTATAGATACGTTTTCACACACACTGTAGGTATACCTTCTTATAAGGAGAGATGACCTCCTTTTGGTGTCTCAAAATTTTGCAACATTTGTGGAGAATCAATTTGGCAAAAGGCTCATTATCTACATAGAGAATGGTGAAGAGTTTGTCTTCAAAATATTCCAAGACTTTTGTGATGCAAAAGAAAATCAACAAAGCATACGTATAATGTACCTGAACAACTCGGTCACACTCACATTGCTCCACCCATATTTCTCTTGCATACTTAGGAGTGCAAGCAGTGTCTTCAAGTGAGATACTTAGCACCTATCGTATAATGGTATGGATACTTTCTCTCTAAGTGGATTAGATGTCTCGATATCCGTGGGCATCAATGCATCGATCATTGCCTCCATCTCAAGCTCCTAGATTGTATAAAAGTCTGGAAGGCTGCTTATCTCTTGTGGTATTGACGGTATAAATTGGGCAATACCTTCCAAGTGATGGATTGACTTAGGCACTCCATCCATCGCATGTCCATGAACTCTTATAGCTGGCTGCAAAGGGTACACTCCTCCTTGGGATGATACATCACCTCCATATAATAAATTCATCGGCAACATCCAATGTTTTTGTATATAATATTCAATTAGTTTGCGAATATAATGCATGATTGATATATACTTTTCTTACTGTTTGCTCAAAATCTGAGATCGCCTGATCAATGATCTCTGATTCAAAACTCATCGAAGCGTCCTACGTGTTCTATAGACAACCGTTGTTTTCGTCTAATTTCCAACTTACATTGAGACTAAGGACATGGGATACACTAATTAAGACACACCTCGCGATCTTAAACATCACGGCCTTTATCGTTTTCCATTTGGTCTACGTTATGACAAACAATTTGTTTTTGTTATTATTATTTTTTTCTTTCTTAAATTATTTGAGAAGGGATTTTCTCTTTTGTAACTCAACAAAATTAACGTACACTACAACAAAAAGGCTCCATAGACGCACTTGTAGACGCAATATTTGAACTGTATTTAAAAATGTCAAGTACCTTTATTACCGTGCCTACTGCTGCGTCTAAAATTTCGCGTCTAAAAGCGCGCTTATAGTCAGAGTTACACGCTCATATTGACGCGCTACGTAAATATATAATCATATTTATAAAAAAGTAGATATATTCATATTGTGCGTCTATACACGCGTGTATCTGCGCATCTAAAAAAGCATTTTCTTTTGCAAGTTTTAATGAGAATAGACGCGCATTTATCCTGCAATTTAGACGCGTTGATAGATGTGCAAAACAGAGGTGTGAAAAAAAACAAGAGAGCATGTGTCACATGCTCTTTGATTTTTTTTCCCCCATCAATATCAAATTGTATGCTTAGGGAAAACAGAGAAAGATTATTTCGAAGATTTTTGTGCTGAAAAAAAAACAATGTATGTAGAATACGAAATTTCATATATATAGATGAAACGTTTTTACATGATGAGTTCTAGTGCTTGTGACCTCAAACATGGTCATGGTCGCAAGCACTAGCTGAAAGTAATACATATAAAAAATGAAAACTACAAGCCAAGGGAAGGCATGCATGCATGGGGCTCCTCTACATCTCCTTAGAAGAGGCATCATCATCGCTACCACCACCGCTGCCTGTGCCACTGCCGCTGTCGCCACCGCTATTGCTAGTCCCCCCTTCGCTATCTTCAACTACATCAGGGTTCACCTACACAAAGGATTAAGGTATATAAATACCATTACAAACAATAAATTAGAGTTACCTATACTTTTCATGTAAAAAATAAAACATACCTCTTCTGGTTGTGGAATCCTCATGGCACGATTATATTGCTCCTCCGTGATGAGACCCTCCTCATAGAAATGCTGCCAAGTGGACGCTCGGTTATGACCTCGATGGTAGCCTACCTCTCTAGGAGTAGGCATCCTACCAACGATATGATACTAGAAAACAATTTGAACATACAACGTATTAGAACACACTACATAATGAAGTGAAACAAATTACAAATTTTAATTTAAAAAAAGAAATCAAATAATACTTACAAACTCAGCCTCCCATGACTCCTTGCCACCCGATCCATAATGTGACGATCCCATGGCTGCTATCTGGATACGTCACGCCTCTGCATACTGGCGACTTGTCATTTTCTCTGCTGCTCTCTTCTTGGCCTCTTTCCACTCCCTGCAGTGGCAATTGGGTGGTTGGCCATATCCAGGGCGCCCTTGCTCTTGTCTTCGCAGTGACTCCTTGGCGCGTGTCATAAGGTGAGACCTCTTGTTATGAAGCGCGTCTCTCACCTTTGACCATCCCCAATCATCTGAGAATCGTGAATTCTCGAGATTAGGGTACCTTCTATGTATTTCCTGTAGCACCTCTTGCCACAAACTATTTTTTTGGTGCTTGAAGGGAATCATGCAATCTTTGTATGTGGCATGCACGACACTCCTCAAGTAGGCTATCACTTTCCTCCCCTCAGAGTCATGCAACATACCACCAACATTAGTGACAGAGTAGTACATTTGTGGAGGCTCACCTCTCTCATTTCCCGGTGAGGGTAATCGAGATCCACCTCCTAGGCAACCCCCACAAAGCCCTCAACCTCCTCGTCCTCCCGCACGACTCTCCCTCCTCCCGGTGAGGGTGATCGAGAGAGAGAAGAAAAACCCACCTTCTTTGCTTGTTCCGATGGATGGCGGTTAGGTTGCAAGCTCCTTGTCCTCCTTCTCCCTTCCCTTGGTAAGTTGCTTGAATCCTCTTCTCTTCCTTGCTATTTAGCTCTTGTTCTTTACTCTTTGGCTCCTCCTTCCTCCTGTCCTCTTTTTACTCTTATTTCCTTCCCTCATTGTCTTCATGAAGTGATAGATAGACATGATTAGTGATGCCGAGCTCAAACTGCAGAAAACACACAAAAAATGTAGGAAAGCACTGGTTTGAAAAGAAAGCCAGAATTTTTTTTAAAAAAAATTATATTTGCGTAGCGCGTCTATAAGCGCGTGTAATTGCATGTGTATATGCGCAGATAATACATATTACACGCGCTAACAAACGTGCAGTAACAATTAAACTGATTAGATGCTAGCTTTTGGTTGTTTTTGGATCAACGTCCCACTTGCAAGTGCATGCAAGTATCAATAGGTGAATAAAGCACAAATAGTTTTTAGCTAGAGAGAGATAATGCAATGAAGGTGTATACGAAAGAGATAGAGAAATGTATATTATTCATCAATCAATCAAAGATATGTACAAGAAAGTGACTTGATATAGTAATTAGAGTATCGACACTTTTAGGATGCTCCATTGACTTCTGCAAGTTCCCATAACCTTGAAGTAGACGCCTATCCTTTTCGGGCGTTTCATTAATTTAGTGTATACGTGGGTGATTCCACAGCGGGTGATTCCACAAAATGCATATTAAATTAATAAACGTTTATGAGTTTAGAGTGCGCACTCGTAATAAATTAAGGTTAGGATTTATTTCTAACTAGTTGATATATTTATGTAGCTGAAGACTGCTAGGTATTCACTTTTGTCGGTTTAATTGTATTATTTTACTAACGATTGTGAATGCTTCAGTTGATGTGTAGAGATAGCAGCAGTGGCGGAGGAAAGCATTGGAGTCTAGCGAGTATTCGACCTTTGGATTATATTTTGATAGGCGCCACGCCTATATTTTGTTATGTCTATTGAGACATCGATTATTGATTATTATTTTGTATGCGCCTATGCGCACGGATATGTTATTTCTATTTGGACATTGAGATTGGGCGTGCCAGACTCTATGGGCACCGTCCATTAGCTTTATTTCCTATTTTTGTAGAAAGCAAACTCAAAAGCTAAAAGCTTGTAATATTTTTGTAAATTGGGCTATTATTGAGCATGAAGATGGAAATATACATAAAATACATGCTTTGTGAAGCGCTCACACAAGGCATGGGGGAGATTGAACCTAATTGGTTTCTTGCTTCTTGTCGTTCATGCTTTTACATTATTTTTTGTGCAAAAAGGTAGAGTTCATTGTTCTTGGGGACCTTCCGGGATTCACTACGTGAGCATACTGCGACCGATCTGCGCACCAGTGGTATCAGAGCGGAGCTGAGATCAAGAGCTTCCAATCGCTACCAATCTTGGGCGAAGGCGGAGCTCCAGGAACGATCGGGCTCTACAGTCAATCTCATCGCGAACCGTCGATACAGGCAGACTTCTGGCGATCAAGAACCCCTGTTTCTACTGTCAGATCGCGAAGGACCAAGCTGTGTAGGCGGAGGACCACGCATCCATCTCCTTCATCAAGTCGTGGATACACAGTAAGAAGTTCATATCTAATTGCTTCAAAAGCTTAGTCATAAAGTTTAAAAGCTTAAGGAAATTCCATAAATTCTCATTGAGCTGCAAGAAGGCCTTCTGAAAATCACGCGTCGTGGAGAAAAAACGGCCCCCCCCCCCACGATTCGCGCCGTTGCTGCCTATTAGCCCCCCCTTCCATAGCTTAAGCTATTAAGCTTAAATCCTTAAGCTTTCATCAAGTTGTACAAGACACACAAGTCGACAAACTTCAGGTCCTGCACCTCAAAAGTCAAGTTCTGCAAGTCAAGTGGAATCAAGTCCTGCAAGTTCATCAAGTCGGCCTAAGTTCTGCAAGTCTGCAACTCTGTAAGTCGGTTAAGTCTGCAACTCTGCAAGTCAAACTAGTCAACTGGAGTCAGAACTGACTAGTCTTCAAAACTCCTAGAAGGCTTATTCCTATGCAAAAACTCTGAACTGGAAAGTTGTTCGTGGCAAGGTGTTCTACCTATCTACAGGTCCGTTGAAGTATTCTCAGCAAATGAAGACGAAAATATTGTAGATTTTCTAAAAATTGAGAAAGAAATACCCAAAAATACATAGCCTTGTAACCCCGAATTTGAGCTACGCTCATCCCGCTAACCTGATTTTGAGTGAGAAAGGTTTATTGAGTTTTACAGAATGACGACCCCACATATGGATGATCCTATGACTGAAGATGACCTACCTGAGCCTACCATGGAACAAAAGCTGGATCTAATCATGTTACAATTGGAAGAAGAGCGAAGGGCTAGGCAAGCATTGCAAGCGCAATTGACAAAATTACAAAGAGCGTCCACCGACAACGAAGAACCTCAAGCTAAAGATTTGATTCGACGTACCATCGACGCCACTCTTGAAGCACAAACTGTTCGCAAGGAATCCAAGATAAGTAAACGAAGTTTCAAATTTTGTACTTTCAATGGCATACGAGAAGGAAAGACTATTTTATCATTCATTTGCCAATTTGATGACTATTTCCATGAGGAAACTTATCCAGAAAAAGATAAAATCAAGTGTGTTACTAATCATCTGATAGACAGACCATCACTTTGGTGGACTGTAGTACGCAAGAGCATAGAATGTCCTAATACTTGGGAAGATTTCAAGAAGAAATTCATGTAGAATTTCCTTCCACCACAATTTCATGAGAAGGCTATCAAGCAATGGGATTTACTTCAACGGGATCGTGAGCCTATTCCACAGTATACAGAGCGTTTTTGGAATGCACTCCTACAGCTACGCATGCTTGAAGACGTACCAGAGACGACACATAAGCGGAAGTATATGTCTGGACTTCTTGGACATTACTACGCTGAAGTAAATATGTTCAAGCCTGCTACCCTTGAAGACGCCATCTCACTAGCTCACGACACTGAAGATAAGTTATGCGGAAGAGACAGACGACCACAGCAATTCCAAGCCAATGGTAATTATGGATCTAAACAATTCAATTCCAATTTTAGAAGGTTTAATCCAGGTCGTTTCTCATCACCATCTTTCCGCAAGAATTGGCCTAAACCACCTGCATTACCATCCAATGTCAATCCAAATCCTAAGCTTATTCCACAAGCAAATCCAAATGTACCCAGACTTCCAGCCATTGCAAATAATGTAACCAAAGCCAAGCAATAGTATGCTATAAATGTCACCAGCCGGGGCATCTCACAAAAAATTGTCATTCAAAGAAGCCACCAGCACATATCAACTATCTTGGAGCCATGGACGAAGACGAGCATGAGGATATGCCTGATTTCACTGAAGATGAGGATGATCCTACTACTACTTCCGACACTTTACCAGGTATGCCTACTCCACATTCATTATTGACTATGAAATGTATGGTGCATGGAAAGGAAAGAACTATCTTGCATGATGACGGTAGTACTCATGACTTTATTTCAGCAAAATTGGTAAAGGAATTGAAATTACAAACTGTACCTACGCATTATCGCATAAAAGCTGCATTTCTAGGCACTAGGTACAATGGCACACAAGAAGTACAAGATTTAGAGATTCAAATTGGTTCATATATTGAAAGAAGAAATTTCTTAGTTGTCCCATTACAGTCAAGCGACATTATTTTAGGAATGCCTTGGAGACACTAGCATAATCCAAATATAGATTATTCCACGCACACAATGAATATTAATTTTCAAGGAAAATCTATTACATTATATGGTATGCATGCATCTAATATTTTTCCACTGCTTTCGCATACTCAAGCAAAACGTGCACTACGAAAGAGTACTAAATCATATCTCATTTGGGTGAATGAATTGCACGCAAGGGAAAATCATATGCACCCTAGGCATAAGGAATTTCTTGCATATTTTAAGAAATGTTTTGCAGAAGACCTACCACCAGGTTTATCACCTTCACGTCCAGAAGACCATAAGATTGATTTAATCGCTGGCACACAATCACCTTGCAAAGCACCATATAGGCACAATCAAATAGAGCAAAAAGAAATCCAGAGTCAAGTTGAAGAATTACTAAATAGAGGCTTAATTCGACCTAGCAGTTCTCCATTCGGTGCACCTGTACTCTTAGTCAAGAAAAAGAATAATACCTATCGTATGTGTATTGACTACCGAGCATTAAATAAGATCACTGTAAAGAATAGGTATCCTATACCTAGAGTTGATGACCTTATGGACAAACTGCAAGGATCTTCTATATTTAGTAAAATTGACCTTAAGTTTGGATATCATCAGGTGAGGCTAGATAGATCTGACATCTTTAAGACTGCATTCAGAACACAGTTTGGCCATTACGAATTTTTAGTCATGCCATTCGGATTGACTAATGCACCTACTACTTTCAGTAGAATGATGAACAGTATCTTTTTGAAATATCAGTACTGTGTCATTGTTTTCTTTGATGATATTTTGGTGTTTAGTCAAAGTGAAAAAGAGCATTATGAGCATTTATCATTAGTTTTTCAATTACTGAAAGAAAATCAATTGTTTGCAAATCCTGAAAAGAGTGAATTCTTTAAGACAGAAATAGAATATTTAGGTCATATTGTATCAAAAGAAGGAATTAAAGTTGATCCTAAGAAAATTGATGCAATATTGCATTGGCCCATTCCTAAAAACGTGCATGAGTTACGCTCATTCCTTGGTCTTGCTAGTTTCTATAGGAAGTTTGTACGTAATTTTTCATTACTTGCTTTACCATTAACAAAACTTCTCAAGAAAGGAATTGTTTATCAATGGACTGAAACTCAGCAGAAATCCTTTGACTTACTCAAACGTGCATTAACCAATGCCCCAGTTCTACAGTTGCCTGACTTTAACAGACCATTCTTTCTAGTTGTGACCGATGCTAGCGGATCAGGAATAGGAGCTGTACTAATGCAAGACAATCATCCAATAGCATATTCTAGTTCTAAGCTGAAACCCTCTGAGCTGAAATATTCCACTTATGACAAAGAACTATTAGCAGTTGTACAAGCATTAAAACAGTGGAAGCACTACTTAATGGGTTCAGAATTCATGATAAAGACCGACTAGCAAAGCATTAGACATTTACTTAGCCAACCCCAAATTTCTGACCGTCATATCAAATGGGCTTCCTTCATTCAAAGCTTTCATCCTATCATTCAATACCAACCTGGAAAAGAAAATGTAGTTGCTGATGCATTGAGTAGAAGACCTGCAATTCATAATATTTCTGTCATATCTTTTGATTCTTTGATTGCTATGAAAGATACATATCACCAGGATATTACTTTTCATTCTGATTTGCAAAAATTAGTTCAAAATAATTTTATTCCTGTTAATTCATTGTCATATAATGATGGATTTATGTTTTTTGAAAAGAGACTGTGTGTTACTATTCCATTCCGATCTTTTGTTTTGAATGAAATTCATTGTCCCCCATATCAAGGTCATAGAGGTATCATATCTACATTACGCATGTTAACTGAAGATTTTTATTGGCCGCATATGGATACAGATGTATCTAATTTCGTTTCTAAATGTTTGATTTGTCAAAGAATAAAGAGACATCATGGTAAACAGTATGGATTACTAATGCCTTTGTCTATTCCATCTAAACCTTGGGAACATATTTCTATGGATTTCATTACTGGTTTACCAAATACTAAATCTAACCTATTTATGTAGCTGAAGACGGCTAGGTATTCATTTTTGTCGGTTTAATTGTATTATTTTACTAACGATTGTGAATGCTTCAGTTGATGTGTAGAGATAGCAGCAGTGGCGGAGGAAAGCATTGGAGTCTAGCGAGTATTCGACCTTTGGATTATATTTTGATAGGCGCCACGCCTATATTTTGTTATGTCTATTGAGACATCGATTATTGATTATTATTTTGTATGCGCCTATGCGCACGGATATGTTATTTCTATTTGGACATTGAGATTGGGCGTGCCAGACTCTATGGGCACCGTCCATTAGCTTTATTTTCTATTTTTGTAGAAAGCAAACTCAAAAGCTAAAAGCTTGTCATATTTTTGTAAATTGGGCTATTATTGAGCATGAAGATGGAAATATACATAAAATACATGCTTTGTGAAGCGCTCACACAAGGCATGGGGGAGATTGAACCCAATTGGTCTCTTGCTTCTTGTCGTTCATGCTTTTACATTATTTTTTGTGCAAAAAGGTAGAGTTCATTGTTCTTGGGGACCTTCCGGGATTCACTACATGAGCATACTGCGACCGATCTGCGCACCAGGATGAGGGAGTGGCTACCCTATGTCAGAGTGTTTCCTGTCCTGTGGTATTGCATCGAACCTCACTACCTTTTTTCCTTTATGTGCACCTTTCTCTCTCTCTACTACTACCACTACTATTACTAGAACTCGCCTTCCAGAAGTGTTGAACACATGCAAGATGCACCTAAACAAAACCTCTCTCTCTCTCTCTACTACTACCACTACTACTACTAGTACTCGCCTTCTCGAACACACCAAAGAAGCACCTTTAACAAAACCTCTCTCTCTCTCTCTCTCTCTCTCTCTCTCTCTCTCTATACTAATACCACCACCACCACTGCTATTACCACCACCACTACTACCACCACCATTACCACCACCACCACCACCACCACCACCACTACTACTACTACTACTACTCCTATTACTACTACTATAAACAAGAAAAGAAGAAGTTAAAGAACAAGATATTACCCTCTCTTTGATTTTTATCCATTCATTCTCCTCTTTTCCTCCCTCCCTCTCTCTTTCTCTCTTTCTTTATTATGTTTCATGTTTATTCCCTCTGTCTCTTGTTCCTTCTTTCTTTTTCTCTCTTCCTCTCCATTTGTCATTTCCTTTAGCAAAACATCTCTCTCTCTCTCTCTCTCTCTCTCTCTCTCTCTCTCTCTCTCTCTCTCTCTCTCTCTTCCTACTACTACTACTACTACTACTACTACTAAAAACAAGAAAATAAGAAATTAAAGAACAAGATTTTACTCTCTCTTTGTTTTTTATCCATTCATTCTCCTCTCTCCCTCCCTCTCTCTCTCTCTTTCTCTTATTCTTTATTATGTTCATGTTTTTTCCCTCTCCTTCTCGTTCCTTCTTTATTTTTCTCTCTTCCTCTCCCTCTCTCATTTCCTCTCGTTCTCTCTCAGTATACATAATTTTTAACAAAAACAAGTAAAAGAAAATGTAAATAAACAAAAAAAACCAATAGGGAACAATGCAGTCACCATAAAGGCCGCCCGAGGATGGATTCAGCGGCTCCTCTTTGCGACGGTGTCGAAGGGTTTTCAAAAACAAAGTCGCGATCACAGGGGTCCTTGATTAATTCCAGGATAGAAGATCAATCAAGCAAGATCAAACTTCATTCAATGTATCCTCAAGTCATGAGTGAACTGTTCTTATTTACTGATGTCTACTGTTGTTAAAATAGAGTAACCAAAAACAATATCTTTGTGTAATTTTCTTTTAGTGAAGAATTACAGTCCTGTTAATGTTAACAGTCCTTCCTTTGAACAATCCTTCAGCAGGTCTCCTCCTTTTCTTTGTTGTACTATGCTCCAGAAAAGATATGATGCTGAAATTCTGCTGTAATTCTTGAATGAACACAACTATTAGTAGTGGGAGCACGGGATATTGCAGAGAGGAAGCTTGCAGCCCATGGTTATAGTGTTGTCCTCAAGTTTCTTTAGAAAGCACAGTAGCTGTTCCCAAGATTCGATAATCTTGCACAGATGTTTACTGTTGTAAATGTCCACATTGCAGCTCAGAAAAAGATCAATGAAACCAAGGTTGATTGGTATGGCATAGGGCTGATGACAGCCTTGTCAAAATAAACAGTATAGAAGGTTGGCTCTTCTACTTCATTCAGACAAAAATAAATTTTCAGGAGCAGATTTTGTTTTTAAGCTGGTTGGAGTAGTGTCACAGATTTCGTCGGACAAACAATAGAGATCGGTTCATGATTCCAAAAGGGCAAAACAACATGTTTCTTCTAGCTTTGTGACTGCATGCACATCTTGTCAAGGTGGATTTCCAGTGTTGTTGAGGTTCTTTGAGTTGAAATGAATGCAGGAATCATCATCAAACAACAACCACAGTATTTCAGAAGCGACTAGAGATCACTAAAGAAGAATTTGGTGACATTTAAATTGCACTGATTTGCGCTACGGACTGCGGAAAGAGACTCCATGGCTGCAGAGGAGAATTCAGTGTTCAGAGTGCTTTTGTAAACCTTAACGAAGGTTCATCTCGGGCGTTCAGTCAGCAGCCATGGCAACTACCAAAGTGCAGCAGATTATGACACAGCCTATAAATCTCATATTTTGATTCCTTCAAAGTAAATCCCGCATCCAAATCTGACTTTTCGAGCAGAAAGATCTGAGAATTGAAGGCCGCATTATCGGCTTTGATGAATATAAGAATCTCGTTTTGGATGACATAGAGGAAGTCTTTGTTCATTTGGAGAAAGTTTTACGAGAGGAAATTGCAGAAGGACAGCCTCGACTCATAGGATTTGGAAGGAAATTATCATTGTGGTTGAAGACATCTAGATGAAGCGCACAACATTGGAATTATTGGCAAGAAAGGCAGAAGCGAACTTCTCTTCAACTTTTCCTCATTCTCAGCTTCAACTTTCTTCTTCTGCTTCATCAGCAACCTCATCATCGTCTTCTGTTGGTCAGACGTTCATCATCGGCCACTTTGTTGTCAACGTCACCACCTTCTGGCTTGTTCCAACTGTCTTGCCGAGCTCTGTGTCGTCCGTTGTTGCAATCCGATGAAACTGCCGATTCCTCCACCCTTTGCTAAATTTCATAGCAACATTCTCGTCTTCTTTTTCATTCTGAGCTCTCCTACCTCTCCTTCTGCTCCATATCTACCATATGTATCCTCCCCTTATTCCCGAAAATCCTCTTTGATTCCGATCCTCTCTCTCCGCTTGCAAAGTCCTTGCTTTCTGCTCTGCACTCTTCTCCATTAAGCCTCTTCCCCCCAAAAAGCCCATTTGAAAATAGTCATCCCCTACACTTTACCTCCTTAGCCCAATATATTGCACTCATAAAAGCAGTCCTTTTTCTTCACTAGAAAAGCAATCCAGTCACTCCCACTCTTGGTGGTTGTGATACCACGTCTCCTTGATCAGGCCCTATCCGCCCTGTATCACTATAATTTGTATTGAAGGCCATCACACTTTCTGTCAGTCAATTCCTTGTCATAAATAAAACAGTCAGCAACCCTCTTGACTGTGGTTGCATCGATTGCATTTATTCTTGCAAACAATTCAGGAAGAGATTTTTTGTACCCATATGTGAGCAACTGACGTCCAATGTCTTTTGCAACTGCACTTGTGCCATCCAAATGCAATAGTAAGCCCATGAGAGGTCATCCAGTGTGTCACTTGTATCAGTAGATACCAGTAACTCTGCCATTTTCATCCAAGCCTCAGCATCATTTGGACTTATTTCTGTTGCTCATGCTTTCTCTGTTCTCCCCTGTAGGACATCAGGTTATAGACAAGTGCACAAACCGAGGGTGCGCATACTCCTCATCACCACAAAGGGGCACCCACACACCACTAATCTCATTTCCAATCCAACATATCTAGCAATAATAGGGTTTGTGTATCCATTTCGGTGACATCACCAAAATCAAGCTCGATTCCAAATGCTTCCAAACTTCTCTCCACTATACTCGCATGCAGAAAATAAATGTAAATACAACGACTAAGTATGTACAAAGTAACAAATGTCACACACACAACATTTTGGTGGATTTCACACCTAGGATGTGCAGCAGTACGACAACGGCCGCTCCTCCTCACCCTCCGTGCACTTCCTCCTCTTCTTCGCAAACGGCGGCGGCGGCGGTGAGAAGCTCTCATTCTCCCTCTTTCTCTCTTTCTCTCTTTCTCTCCCTCTCCCTGTCAAACGCAAGATGCAATTCACTCTCCCTTTCACTCCCTCTTTCACTCTTTCATGCAAAATGCCGCGCTCAGGTTTCGACCCGCTTTTTTTCGCCTAAGAACCATCGTTATTTGCATCGCATTTGCGATGCAAATAGCGATGCTACTAATTTTCATCGAAAATTGCAATCGATATACTCCTATATCCTTGTAGTGAATGATGCCTAGCCTGGAAGATCTAATGGCCTCAATCGCTTGATGGCAACAATCATCGAAGAAGCTCCATCTCATTGAAATTGAGGAGAGGTAGCCTTCTGGACATTAAATTGGCAGGGCTCACCTTTGCAATAGCATCTGAAGCCTGGTCAAGTATGGTAGCAGCATCTGAAGCGTGGTCAAGTATGGTAGCAGCATCTGAAGCCTGGTCAAGTATGGTAGCAGCATCTGAAGCCTAGTTAAGTATGGCAGCAGCATCCTCATCGTCTTCATCAAAATCATTCCCAAGATTTCTAACCAAGTCAGTTCAAAGGAAAAACAAAATATATTGATCAACACTTTCCTTGCACCATAATTAAAGCTCATGGAGATTTGTTATGACAAGCTCCTTGTCGTACAAATTGGTTTGGCGTCGAATTCAGTGTTTGGCTTCTTTGTGACTTATTCTTGCTGCATTCGTTAATGCCTTCTACTTATTCATCAACCTTGTCATCACTTTCAGGTCGTCATCTGCAGCTACTGCTACGTCTTCATCACCTCATTTTCCTTCTCTAGCCACGCTTTACTTGGTATCTTTTTCGACACATCGTCATTTGCAAGTCACCGATTGTCGTCTACTTTCCCTTTGTACTACTTTGTCCTCTACAGTCGCGAACTCCTCTTCAAAGTTCATTGAGTGTTATCTTTTTTGGCTGCCAGTCTTCTTTTTCGCCTTCAGCAACATCCTTCGAAGATTCAACACAATCATTCTCTTGTCCCATCCTCCAATGTCACAGAGCTCCTTGGCTACTTCTCTCCAGGAGCAGCGTCCATCGATAATTCTGTCGTCGACTTCTGAGGAAGCTTCCTCTCCCTCCCCTTTGTACTACGCCGTCCTCTACAGCTATGATCTCCGTTACCTCTTCAACGTTCATTGAGTGTCATCTTTTTCGGCTGTCGGTCTTCTTTTTTGCCTTCAACAACATCCTCCAAAGATTCAACATAGTCATTCTCTCATCTCGTCCGTCGATGTCACAGAGCTCCTCTGTTACTTCTCTGGAGTAGCATTGTCCCCCACTGATAATTCTGTCGTCGACTTCTGAGGAAGCTTTGTCTCCCTCCCTTGTCACCTTCGTTCCCCCCTCCTAATATAATCAGCGCCATGGCTTTCTCAAACTTCTGAAAAAGCTAAAGCATCATGGTCATCACTTTTATTTGAGGTTCCATATTTCGTTTTTGATCGTCGTCATAGATTACATCATGTTGTGATTTGTTTTGAGTGCTTGCCATGTCACAATAGCAATTAATAGTCCACATGATTCCTCCCGCCCAAACCACACCAACTAAGGAACTCCCATGTCAATCAGCAATAAGGATTTTGAGTCCTCTATCCCTTTCATTGTAGATATTTAAGTGACAAGTCCATACAATCCTTCCTTTCACAAGTTTGCTTGGAGAAAGTAGCCAGTTGGATCCTTTATGAGGGTGTTAGAACTTTCGCATCTATATTTTGTGAAGGGGTTTTGAAGCAACCTTTCTTTATCACATTCTTGACAAAGCCATTGTCATGATGATATGCGGATATAGTGTGAAAAAGCATGGAATGCATCATCATCGGACTTCTTATTAATCAAGAGAGTTAATGTGATCTGAGTCATTAGTATTAGTGTGAGTTGCATGGATTATCCAAAAATACTAATGATCCGGGTTTTTTACAAACCAGAGTTCTACCACAAAATTTTGCCAAAACCCATATCAAGAGCCTTACCATATCACTTTGGGTTTACTCTTCAAGTACTAGGTATGCTACATTGCTTCTCGATTATGATAACTCTAGCGAATGGGAGGAACAAGTTCTTAGGAGAGATGCCAATATAAAGGGTAAAACGGATGGTTATATTAGTCAAGATGAAAATGGATTACACCTAGGAGTTGAGTGAGTGCATAGATTTTTCAAAGGACTAGCCTCCAACTACACATTGGTTCTGCCTGCATCACTAAGATTTGGAATCTATCACCATCATTAGAAGACACCTCACCCTAGTACACAAGTCAATATCCACATCATGGTGTCATTTAGATATTACATAAAAGCTTACAAGCATAGGCCCCTTCTGTCACATGCTTATATGTATTTATATATATTTCAGGAACTAAAGTCAAAGCAGCTTTTGGAAGTCCTTTTTTTATCATCTCAATAACTCCCAAGGGAAAGCGAATTTCAAGAAATTTTGTGGGTTGCCCAATCGATTTGAAGTGACAAAGGCGCAGACTGATGTTCACCACATCAACTTTCCATTCTATCCTTCTTGTAAATATATTATAATAATGTGCTTTGGGCATCCACCTCTTGTAATCTATCTCCCTTTCTCTATTTTGTCTACTATTCTTCTTCTTGCATGATGACCAAGGTGGAAACTTGTCCCATCCACTATTCTCCATATTTTCAAAGATGCCATACATCATCTAGGATTATGTTAATCAAGAATATTAGCTTAATCTAATCCCTCATGGAGGCTATATAGGGAGCCCATGGAGATGTAAAGAGAGGAGGAACAAGTACATGAGAGCACTCTAGAATACCCTCATGCTAGTCCATCTCTTTGAGGTAAGCTATGAGTGAGTTCTTTTATTATGTAGCAAAATGACAAGCTTCCTCTACCTCTTTTCCTCTTGTTTCTCTCTCTCATCATCTTCTCATTCCTTCAATACACAATAACTAGCATATGAGAGCAATCTAGAATACCCTCATGCTAGTCCATCTCTTTGAGGTAAGCTATGAGTTAGTTCTTTTATTATGTAGTATAATGGCAAGCTTTCTCTACCTCTTTTCCTCTTGTCTCTCTCTCTTATCATATTCTCATTCCATGAATACATAATGGCAAGCTTTCTCTACCTCTTCTCCTCTTGTCTCTCTCTTTCCTCATCTTCTCATTCCATGTATACAAAATAACAAGCACATGAGAGCACTCTAAAATACCCTCATGCTAGTCCATCTCTTTAAGGTTGAAAACTGCAGTTTGAACTGGAAGAGGAAGAAGAAGTGATCTGGAAGTTCCGTAAGTACGTGTCCTGAAGTTTTACCCCCCTTCTGGAGCCAAGGAGCCTTCAGATTTGGTTTCGAGTAGCAGAGAAGGAGCTATAATTTTGATGCATGTTTTGTTCTACGAAGAAGCTCCAGGAGATCTAATGCCTGGAGAGTGCTTTTGAGTAGTGCCAGACAAAGGATTTCGGGTTTTGTTGATACATATTGATTTGATTCATTGTGCTTTGTCATTATTGTGTTTACCTCTTGTGTATTCTTTATCTTCTATTCCATCTTCTATCTCTACTTCCTTCTACCTCTGATCCCTGGTGGATTTGACCTTTCAACAAAAGCCCCTCTGACATCGTGAACTTTCATCTCTTCCCTTGGATCTTCTAGATTCTCCAATACTAAAACAGAATCAAACCTTGTCAGATTGGAACTTTGATTAATTCTTCCATTAATTTGATATTGAAGGTCATCGGTTAGACCACTAATGTGCACTCTTTCAAACAGACATGGAAAAAACTATATTTTTAATCCACCATATCCTGTTAGCACCTTTAATACTTTTTTCCCAATACCAATAAGTGTAGAAGTAGATCTTGACCTAGACACTTGTTTCTTTAAAGAAGCATGACATTCAACACTTTTTTTGCCATTTAATGGTGGTATAAGGACTAGGTGGAACAACTTTTCTATATCATCCCCCAATAATGCTTCACTATTAACATCTTGAAGAGCAAGTCACATAGGGAAAGACCAATCTTTTCCTAGACATGAGAATAGATGATATCACCAATGTCCTTATTGTGTGTACTTATCTTTGATACTTCCTTCAACTTCGCTCCTTCATAAGCTCCATTTTGGTGTACTAACCCTCGAAGTCTTCAAAATGAACATTCTCTTCACTTGAACCTATTCTTCCATGCAATATGGCCTATCAAAGATCATGCTTTGGAAAAGAACTTCGTGCCCAATCACTCATGCTTTAAGGAAATACAATTCTTTTTATCTATGATATGCAATCGAGTGAGCGATGCTCCACACAAAAAATTATGAATGCATTGAAGAATTTGTGCCTAGCCTAACTACATGTGCTTATGCGTCATGCAAGCACAAAAAATACACATGACAAAAAATAAACTCATAATGACGTTGACTGTAGAGTCCAAAAACTTGATAGAAAACTCCGCCCTCAGGTTTGCAGTGGTAGACGCACAACGTCACGACAACATGAGTGGGTGGAGCAGGGTGCAATTGTTTCTTTCCTTCTTTGAGAATTGAGAGTTGAGGTTAAGGATCATAAAGTAATCAAGGATTTATGTATGCATCTTGCATAATGCAAGACCACTTGTAGACCATGCTAGGCACAATTTTTTTTAATACATCCATATCTTTGAGCATGGCATTGTTTGTATGGTTGCATAGCGTGGATCAAACTTGGTATTTCTTCTCAAATCAGGAGTGATTGAGTATAGAGTTCATCTTTAAAGCATGGATATGACACATTGCATGGAACTAAAAGAAGGTACATATGAAAGATTAGTACTAATTTGAACATGCAAAGTAGACTTCAAAAAGTTACTTCTCTTAACAACTATATACATTTAGCTATTGTTTGTGTTGTGTTGTGATGCTAGTTTTATGATATTTTGACTTTTATTTTTGACTCTCCCAACTTCTTGTAATTAAGATTTGAGGGTTTGGACTATCAAAAAGAGGAGTCTCGATAAAAATAATCTATATTCTGTAACCTAACACCTTCTAGGACTGACAAAACTACAAACATCTTCACACAAAAATTATCATACGCATGGTGGTCATGGCTCATAAGTCCAAAATTGACTAAACACATTTAAAACTTTGGCTATTATTTTTGACTCTCCAAACTTCTTGTAATTAAGATTTGAGAGTTTAGACTATAAAAAAGAAGAGTCTTGATTTAAAAAAATCTATATTCCATAACGTGACACCTTCCATGACCAATAAAACTACAAACATCTTTACACGAAAATTGTTATACACATGGTCGCCATGGCTCATAAGCCAAAAATTGACTAAACACATTTAAAACTTGAATAGTAAAAACTTGACTAGTGGGGGAATAAGGAAGAAGAAAGAAATAAAAAGCTTTAAGCTTTAATAGAAAAGCTTAAGAAGGAGGAGTTGATGAATTGGTGCCGCCCCCCACCCTCCTTTTGTGAAAATGGCGCATCTCTCTCTCTTCCTTCCCAAATTGGGAAAAATGGAAATAGGTAAAAAAAGTCCTAAGATCTCCTCAATGATCCCAGCGTAAAACTCCAGCCATCCCCCGTGTTCTCGGTTGTTTGACAAGAGGCCTAGATTGGAGCAAGATCACCCGAGAGCTAGGTAAATTAGTCATGGTATCTCTGGCAGCCTCTCTAGACCTCAAATATCAGATCACTTGCATCAAATAGTATCTTGAAAGCTTCCAAATAGCTCGATCAGCACCCTCCATAAATAACTCCTATTCTTCGCTCCAACCCATAAAACCACCCCCTCAATTTAACTATAAATATGGAGCATGAGGAGCCATGAAAGACCAGTGGTAAACTAAGAGAAGATACTCTTCTTGAACCAAGAGAGAAGAGCAAGATGGAGAAAGGAAATTCTTATCACGAAGACAAGGAGGATACATTACCGGTTCTCAAAATCGAATTCCATCTCTTCTACCTTCACTCCCTTGTAGAATTGAGACTCTACTCAATTTTCTCCAGATTTCTAATAATTTCCATCTCCATCAATCCAACCATGAGGATCCAAATCTCAATTGTTAAAGTCTTTTCCACAATCTTTTGATCAATGACCATGGTCTCGAAGAAAACTATGAAGGTGGTGGAAGTAGGAGCTGGTAATAATGCTATGGGAGTGACTATTAAAAACGGAATGGCGAGTACTCGAATTACAAACAAAGCTACAAATACCAACATCAATCAAGATCTCATCATAAATCCCCAAGTACCATACTTGATTAGTATTTGAAATATTAAAGGCAACAAATAGATCACCATCCTAGGAGCTGGTAATAAAAAGCTAAATTCATAAGAATAGGATTTCTTAAAAAAACTCATTCATTAAACAAATCCTAGAGAAATTCTTAACTGCAAATTCCTAGGAATAATTTGGGTTTGTATGAGATGGTACAAGGAAGATACTACGCTTCTCAAAAAAGTTAAATTTTTAATTGTATTGAATTGATGGAATCCCTAATTGTAAATACAAATGTTAATTCTCTGTAGAAAAGGTCTTGAGATAAAATTATTAAAAATACTTTTCATAATAAAACTAACTAAGAATTTTGAATTATTGCTAGATAAGGACCTAGAAAACTCCATTAATAAAAAGAAAAAGATTATCACGAGAGTTGCTCTTTAAAAAAAATAGAAGTCCAGAAAAAAAGACTCTTGATTAAGTTTATCCTAGGCTCTATAGATTCCAAGGGGAGATTAATCGGAGAGAATTATTGGAAGATATGGCCACTTATGCTACGCTTAGCCCTAATATTACTATTCTAGAAAAGGGGTTTGCCTTGGAAATAAATTCATTGAAAAGATGGTTAACCAGGTACAAATTGTTGATTGAGGTAGTATTCCAATATAGACACAGAATGCCGACATGAGGGAGTGTTCTCTTATAGCACTAGACGTCCCCAAGGTCAACGTGAATAAAATCTACTTCAAGGGGCTTTTGTTTTCATGTTAGTGAGTATAGACCTATCACGGCGCGAAAGGTCATATCATAGGGAACTCTTCTTGTTTAGGAGGAGTTGAGGATACTAAGGGGACTCTAATCACAAACTCAGACTCTTACAAACTGTCAATTACCCTTTGAACCCAAATAGTATTCTAGAAGTTTCAATACTGATCTAAGAAGAACTAAACTTGGAAAGAAGAATATACTTGGGTTGACATTACATCTAGCCAAGAAATAGAAAACAGTGTAAAAAGATATTTTTCTTAAAGGAACTATTGAGAAAGAATTACTTTACATTGTTTTTTGTGTCATGAAATAAAGATGTATAACGAATTTGCGCCAAGAGATAATCAAAGAAGATATTTTTATATGTCAAACCTAAGCTAGTAGGTAATTACATAATTAAAAACACTCTATTGAGAGAAGTGGGAGGATGGACCTCGGACGGGTCCAGACCTACAATTGGGTGGACTCGGTAAGCCAAGAGCTTTTCTCAATAGGAAAATTTTATATTCATAAAAAGGTAAACCCATCACCACTAGATATTAGGAAACCCGACTTGCATTGTTTTAGGGGGTTGGAATGGGGTTTTTCCCTATGGGCAAAAGGATCGATGTGGCACACTCCCCATCATCTCCCATTCTCTTTGAACCAAGTGCAATGCAAGTTCACTTCAGTTGGTGTAATTCTATAAGAAGTGGGAACTTGAATTACTAACACTATCTGACCTTTAGTAGGTGACTTGACCCATAATAGGAGCCTAAAACTCAAGTCGATCCTCATGGGAATGGTCGAAACCTCCACCCCGAGGTAGACTTGAGCAAGCCTAGATAGCAAACTCTGAGGTATTCCATGGAACCTCGGATAGTGTTATCTAGGATATCTCTTGATGGGCTACTAAGAATGTGCCAGTGAGAAAGTGGCTCGTGTGGTGAGCATGTCACAATTGGTATGAGAGCCTATGTTAATATAGGATATGACGCAAGTATAGAAACTAATAGAGATTTACAACTACAGGCGCATAAGATATATTTTCCTTAAGTTGTGCATTCTTTTCTTGTTAATATAAGTTTTTTATTACTGGAAGAGGGACAAACCTTGGGATTGATTCTTGATTTTCCAAGTCATGTTTATGTTTGGAATACACTCCTCTAATTCCATTTGGAGAAACCAGATGATGCAAATATTAGATCAGACATACAATCCTTCGCCCTTGTATTATGAAAGACAATGAATGTTAAGTGGAGGGTACTGTTACATTGACGCAAACCATCTTGATTACCTTCATAACAATTTAAAGAGGCTAAGACTCAACTAAGATGGATGGAAACCCTTACGGTTGCCAAGATTTATCTATTCTATGAGGCCAAAATAAACTTGAACATGTTCACTGGAGGATGACAAGTCAAATTAAATCATTGTATCTATGAGGTCACAAAGGTTACACCAGCTAACGAAGTGATGGTTGTAGGACTCTCCACTTTCCGTAACTACAAAAAATATGGATTACTTGATCTCCCCTAAGATATAGATTATTGGATATCCATTTCTTATACCCTAATTACTACATAATGGATGTATCACAATGCCATGCCTAGGTTGTAGTAGGGAACCAATATGTTGTGAAGGCAATGATGTAGAAAGTGACTAATAGGGTAATCTAAGAGGCCATAAAGGGAGAAATTGATAGGGTGATCATTTGTAATTTGTGACTCCATGTGGAGAAGTTTGAGCTGCCATCGTGCAACGCTGTAATTATCCCACTTTGAATAGAAACATTATGATCTCACATTTAAAAAGACATTCTCCAAGATTTATGATTAATAAACATTATTATTCTCACATTTAGAAGATGTTGTCCAAAAAAAAAACTAATTCTAAAATTTTGTGGCAACTGGAGATGATGGGCACTCTTACCTTGCTTGACTCATCCCTTGCAAGCCCGATAGAGCTGCACAAGATTTCAAAGATCAAAGAAAGAAAAACTATTATTTTTGTGTCGAGATACATGATGTGTATCCTACTAAGTGAAATGCATTTTGAAGTAGAGGAAAGGAAAATAGGGGCATTTAAGCTGTATGTTCACTCCTTCTTCTTCTTCCAGTTCAAAGTGTAGTTTTCAACCTGTCAATAGCGATCGCGATGTTCATGATTTCGCCAATCTCTCTTTTTTATGAAAAATCCCATAACTGGTTGGAAAAGAAACTTGCTTTTTGCATGCCATCCTAATCTAGAAGCTTTTCTAACTTTTTCGATTTTTTACAGTAAGTAGTATAAAAATTAGGCTAAAATTGTCTAGAAATCTAGTATTTTTGGATAATCCATGCCATGAACACTAACACTAATGGCTCAGATCACAATGACTCTCTACATTAATAAGAAATTCGGATGCTGATGCACTCCAGAGTTTTTCACATAGTGTCCGTGTAGTGGCGCGCTATGCATAACTCACAACTCTTAAGCTTCATTTTTCCTTATCAAGGCACTCGTAGTAGTTGCACTTGCTATGCTCATTCACCTTTCATCCTTCATGAGGGGCATAGGGGAGAGTGGATAAATACCTTCACTTCATTTCACAATATAAATTTCTCTCCTACCCATTCAAAGGAGCAACACAAGACAAAAGATCCATGATGGAAGCATTCAAAAGCACTAATAGACTCCATGGCTTTTCAATTGTTTGATGATCAATCCATAACTTCCTCCTTGATAGCGAAATATACACACCCCAAGGGCAAACCAACTCTCACACACATGCCAACAAAAAACTCTTTGACATGTCATAGCAAGATGAGGAAAGGATGGCCATGTGGGAACAGATGGTACTCAAGGGTTTTTTTGCACCATTTGCATGGCAAGTTGAAATCACCAAAGCTTAAAACTCTTCATCTCCCTAAGAGATGATGGCACCTTCATTTTAAAAAAGAACTATGGAGTGTTAAAATTTCATAAACTCATAGATGATCTCATAAGGAGAGCTCTAGCCATCAAGAAATATCTTATGATATTAATAAAGCTCTCGACAATTCAAAGTCTCAGGTGCTCTATGAATCTTACAAAGTTGTAAGAGAACTATTCTGCGAGCCCCTTAGCTATTCTTGAAAATTTTTGAGAGCTAGAGTAAGAAATGATAGAATGCTCCTTCTCCTCCCTTCTATCTATGCATTAATTGGGAGCCCCTTTATCATGTTAGCACTTCATGTGCCTTCTCTAGAGTATTCTAATATTTCAATGGGTTCCGATCTATAACGGTGCGTACCCCACAAGTAGTGTATGTTTTAGGACCTTCTTTAGCATAAATCCATAATCCAAACAATGTCACATTTCTCCTTCCTAAAAACCACATTTGTCCTCAGAACAACTGGGGAAAGATTTTTGTGAAAACTATTCGTTCGTGTTGCATCCTCTCTCCCATGTTGAACTCTTTAATGGAAAACCTTTATGCTTAATTAAACATTACACCCTTTCTGAACTGTAGGTTGCCTCCTCTTCCCATGAGTGTCTAATATGTTTTTGTGGCTCATGTGGAAAAAGGTGGTGTACGGTGAGTTCTTTAGATTAACTTCTTGAGATTTTTCCTTGATTAATTCAAGTAGTGTTGAGTGAACCTCATGTTATACTCTCCCTTTTGGTACCTCAATTTTGATACGGGCAAGGCCCATTCGTGGCAACGCGAGATAGAAAGAGGGGGAGACGGAGAGGAATGATCCTGATGGAGAGACTAGAGAAGCGAAAGAGGGAACGAAGCGAGTGAGTGATCGAGAATTCTATACACAGTACCGAGAGGCACTTATTGATTGTTGTTATTATAACAGGAGCAGTCCATGCGTGAGAGCACTGCCCCTTAGAGAGAGAGAGAGAGAGAGAGAGAGAGAGTACAAGTGGCCATGCCACTCGCTAGTAGCCCCTTGCTAGATGTTGGTCGGGCCGAAACCTGCAGGGCCTACGTGGGGGAGTGGAGAGAGACAGCGGCATCGACGAAGTCGACGTCGGAGCAAGAGTAGAAGGCCTCGGGGCTGTCGGAGCGCTGCCAGATGACGTAGATGAGGTGGCGGCCGACCTTGCCGGCAGGCGTGGTGCCGGGGATCTCGTAGAAGTCGCTGACAACCGTGGGGTCGGTGACGTTGATGAACGGCGAGTCCTCCAAGTCTGCCCATGTGAGCGGCTCGGTAGGCTGGTAGCCATCCCGGGTGACGTAAAACTCGAAGAAGCCCAAGTGCCGGGCGGTGACCCTGTAGAGGAATGTGTAGGGGACGCCGGATGACAAGTTGGTGGCTAGCCAGTCGGCGCGCGCCAGGTCGAGGCCCCGATACTTCTGCCTCCCGGCGCTGCACAGTTCACCATCCGGAATGAGCTCGCGGTGCCGGCCAGCTGCGTCAGGCAGGTTGACCTCATTCCAATCATAGAAGGCTTGAGTCCCGCTCAGCGCCACGGCCGCTTGGCAAGCTGCCGATGTGGGCCTCTCTGGATTCTCTAGGCGACACCTGTAGACGCGACTGATGGGGTCGCCCATGGTGCCATGGCCGCTAGCTACGCCCAGCAGGCCGCACACCACCACCATAATAATAATAGCAGCCACATTAACTGATCCCCATGACCATCTGATCCCCATCCTCGCACTCTTACCACCAATATCGCCCAATAATTGTCTCATCCTCCTTACTCCGCGCATGCAGCTGCACATTCCCAATTGCCGGAAGACGGGTGAGGATATATAGGATAGATTCCAGCTGCTCCGTTCGCAGTTTAGTGGAAGGCGTGTGCGGCGTGCGCTGAAGCGGGTCGCCGGTCTCTTCTTGACGACAACGTTGACGTTTTGTTTTACGAATCGGTATCTACTTTATATCGCACAAGCTAGGATTGCTCTTGATTTTTCTACTGCAGTGGTTGGTTTTTGTACTGTTCCTCGATCTAGGAATCAGATATAATACGTCCGAAATAGTTTATTTCTCCTCATGCTAGTACTTTCATGTCTTTTGGCATATATTAGGGCGAATTCACAATGGGGTGGCGGAAGTGAGTGATGTGGAACTCCTTGTCCGGGTGGAAGACTTTACATTTTTCTCCTGCCGCCGCCCTTCAATTCACACGGAGACGGTGGTAGAATGGTATTCACACTGCCGCTGCCCCTTGAATTCACACGGAGGCGGCGGAAGCAAACAAAGTGATTTGGTAATTTGAAGGTCAAAACTAACAAAAAAATAGCAAATCACAATAAAAATTATCTGTAATGAGAGACCAGGATTACAATGCTTATAGACCAGAAAAACAAACAAGGTTTAACCATAATGAGAGAAAAGGATTATAAGGCTTATAGACCATAATAAGAAATAAAATACTATGTCCACCAATGTCAGTCAATACTGATGAGAAGTTATTACAAATCATGAAACTTGAGCTTCAGAGGAAGATGAGGATGTATCTGCATCGGAAAGATTATCACCAAAGAATTCTTGAACTAGTTTCTTTGAATGTGTCCTATACATTGATCTTGCAATGTTGTTGCGTCGTTTAGCACCAGATCCGAAATCATGTTGTACGGTTCTTCCT
Organism: Lygodium microphyllum; assembly: GCF_053477565.2. Lineage (NCBI taxonomy): Eukaryota > Viridiplantae > Streptophyta > Polypodiopsida > Schizaeales > Lygodiaceae > Lygodium > Lygodium microphyllum. Next base: position 35,968,541 of record NC_141140.1, on the reverse strand, counting down.
CCACAGTTGTCTCCTTGTTGTGCTCGTTGAATTGCATCTTCTGGTTGGAGGGGACGGATAGCTTGAATTTCGGCCATAGAAGTTACTGCTGTTCTTTGATCCTCTTCCATCGAACTGCCAAGTTGTAAGCACGCTTCTGCTTCACGCACCCAATCCATGTCAAAAGAGTCACCATGACGGATACAAATATTATGTAAGACAAGACATGCAGCTACAAGACTAGGCACGTGGTGAAGGTCCATATCACATCTTTTGAGCAAGATGCGAAACCTTGCCTTCAACATGCCAAATGCTCGCTCTACAGGCATCCTAGTGCTAGATTGTATGAAGTTCCAATAGTACTTCATGTGTGATAAGCCTTCCTTACATCCCTTAAAGGGCACCAACATGTATGGTCGTGCAGGATAAGCACAATCGCCAACCAAACAGTAATTGCCCAACAAACCCCTAACACATCTTCGCCCGAGTTCACTTCTTGTGAAGTTCAAAGAGTCGTGGATGGAGCCATCCCAACCCACATCATAGTCCCAAATTGAGCAATTTGATGCAACCGTTAATTGCAAAAGGATTGAATGAAACCCTTTGCGATTAAAGTAATCCTCATGGTTCTCTCTCGGTGCAATAATAGGAATGTGCGAACCATTGATAGCTCCTACGACATAGGGGATGCCTCTAACGGCCTCAAAGTCTCTTGATAGTTTCTCAAATCTAGCTCCTGAAGGCCACTTGATATACATATCTTTTAGGCCTGATGATAAGAAAGCTCTACAAAAATCTAAGACTATGCCACAAGCTGTGCTAGTGGCACATCCATATAGGTCACCTAAGACCTCCAAAGCTGTACCACTAGCTAGCCTATGCAAAGCAATAGATACACGAGTCTCAATGCTCAAGGTTTCACGCATATTGATGCGTTTTTTCTTCAATTGTGGAGCAAGTTTGCCACACAAGTATTGGAAGGTCTCTCTACTAATGCGAAGGCGTTTCTTGAACATGCTTGCTGAGTAAGAACCTAGCAAGAAGTGCTCAAGAAAATGTTTGGCCCGTGGATATGCCCAAGCTTTTCTACGGGTGTGCCCTATCCAATGATTTATACTTTTTTTTGCATGCATACATCGACCCATACACTCAACTAAGTACAACCACATTTGTAACATAGACTCTTCATCACTCATGGGGGGTGGTGATAGAAGCTCAGTAATCGCAAGAAAGCATAACCATGCACAAAACAATGCAATTCTTCTTGGGATGGCCATGTCCACCTGCAAAAATATGCAACACACATTATTTAGATTTCTCATTGCTTACAACATTTCACACCAACACACTAGAAGATATAAATAACATTGCAACATCATTTTGATGCATTCAAAAATTCGACCATGGTAGCATGGAGGGTAGCTAGTAGATCCAAACATTTGTTTTCGGTGGCCTCCTGACAAATAGAAGACTCCTTCAAATGATCAAGTAGAGCACGGTCTGTGTTGGCCATCTCATTCAAGGAGTCCTCTATTTTGGCAGGTCCCTGACGTCCTGATGGAGGTGTAGGCTGAACCTTGGCAGTGGAGTTTTGTGGCTTCCCCTCCTCATTTTCCTCATCTATTTGTGTGTCTAGGGGGTCATTACATGACACAGAGCTAGCATGTGATACACTCTTTACCTGTGCTCTATTGTGATAATATTCGTCTACGACATCAAACCATTTACAAGTGTATTTTCTATTGTTACCAGACACACTATTGTGAGCTTTGTCTACCCTGTATTGGCCTAAAACATGTGCCCACTTCTTCCTACATGCTTCCTATCTTTGTCAAAATCATGATAAGTAGCAGATAGTTTATCTGCCACTTTTGCCCATAAATTAACCCCCTATTTTTGAGGGTTGCTAAATTCATCGCTCATGCCACCTCGCACGTGGATTAGCTGATCCACCCAAAAATCTTTCCATTTTCCTTTGCTTTTATTGTCGAGGTCGTCGTCTTCGGTAAGGTCAACTGCTAGCGCATTCTTCTTGGATGCCCTTAACCTCTTGGATGAAGCAGACTCGTGCACTTCGTCCCTGTGGTCTGCCCCATGCTTCTTTGAAGTTTTGGCTCGTGATGGTGTAGTTTCTTTCGTTGGATTTGGAGGTGAAATTTTTGATGGTTCGTGATGAGGACTTGGTGGCTTAAAAGCCACATTTGGAGGTGGGGGTCTAAAGAAGAAGGGAGAGGCGGGAGAGGGAGAGGTTAACATGGCCGTAAAGCCATGAGGAGGCATTGGAAAATGTGCGGATGAGAAGGGGTATTGTGGTGGCGATGTAAACATTTGGGAGAGAGGTGTGTCATCCTCCATTTGAGAATCAAATGGTTGAGAGTGAGTAGGGTCCATAGAATGTACCTAAAAGAAAACAAAAAAGAATTAGTCATGATCAAAAATTTATCCTTCAAACAAAATTACAAGCATAAAAAAGAGAGGCCTTTGGTGGAGAGATGGGAGAGAGAGAGGCCAAAGAGAGGGCATATGGTGGAGAGAGAGAGAGAGAGGCCACATGGTGGAGAGAGGGAAAGGCCATATGATGGAGAGATTTGCCATATGGTGGAGAGAGAGAGAGAGAGAGAGAGAGAGAGAGAGCAATGCCATTTGGCGGATAGAGGGAGAGAGAGAGAGGGTGTATGGTGGAAGAGTGAGAGGCCATTTGGTGGAGAGTTGTCATGTAGAGGATGTAGAAGCCAAAGAGGGCCAAAGAAATTGGCAAGTACCTTCGAAACCTTGTTGGTTTGCACCTGCACATCACAATTGAAGCAAATGTGTTAGTATGCTATTGAATAAACCAATTGTGCAATCAATAAAAGCTTGAAAAAAAAAAGCTCAAACTTCAAAGGTGGTCACCGAAATTGCTTGATAGAAGGGCAAACAAGTCTTGATTTGGACAGAATTTCCTCACAGCAGCTTTTTCACAGTGGCAAAGGAAGTACAACACAAAGCTTCAATTTATAGGAAAAAAATGCAAGAGCTCCTTGAACAATGTATAGACGTTGGAAAATGCAACCGTTGGAACTTGGGACGTGGGTGTTTTGGTTTGTTTGTGTGAAGAGAGAGACAAACGTTCATTTCTGGTGATGAAACGTTTATATTTTTTAGAAAAAAATCGAATGGTCAAATGGTGCCATGGTGGCTTTGAAAATATCAAAATTGGAAGGGGGGGGACCAATCAGTGGTCACTGGTCACTTTCAACGTTCATGAGTGAGCTGTGAACGCCGAAATCAGCGCTTGTGTGGCATCTTTGTCAGGCGACAGCGCTCTTGGGCGAAGGGGGGGTCGGTACAACTGCACGACGCACCTGCCGGGACGTGGCATGAGCAAGCCACTACTGTCGCCGCCCACTGTGAAAGGGGGCAAGCACGTGGCGTGCTCTGGTTCGCAGGATCCGAGCGGCAGCTGCTGCCGCCGGTCCTTGTGAAACCAGCCTTAGTATGTTCGTGGCATGTGGCTTCGTGACACGTGTCACCCCATAGCGGCTACTTTTATGTCACATGTCTGCCTTTTCCGACCTGTATGTCACATGCCTTTCTGTGAGCACTCAGGACTCGAGACTTACAAATTATTATTACAATGTCACATGTCTTTTAGCACCTTTATGTCACACTAGGTGCGGCGTGGCAGGAACCTCTATGTCACATGTCTTTTTGATCCGAATCCCACCTTATATTAAGTATATTCGTGGATTCCAAATAAATCTGTTATACATTTTTTTTGTAAAAAGGGAATATATATATATTAAAGCCAAAGAGAGGAGGACAAGGTCTCCTAGGGAGGTGAGGAGAGCACATTCCATAGCCTTGCGAAAGATTAAGACACCATGCATCCCCCTAACCCCTTCATCATATGAGTAGTTCTTACTCAGGATAGATAACCGTTTTTCCATCTCTCTTCTTTGAACCAAGGATCCACTTCTTTAGTATCCTTGATGCACTTCCAAAGCAATCGTGGTGTTGTGGAACACTTGTGAATCATGAGGAGCCTAAGGCCATCAATTCGTCCTTGAAAAACCTAAGCATTCCTTTCTAACCAAGATTGCCATAGATAAGTTTCCCTTATATTATGTCAGAGCAATGAGCCCATTTCTTTGCATTCACAAGAAAGAATCTCTCTCCAAGTGAAGGGAGCTAGATGAACCTCCATAAGCATGAGTTGAATTGCTAAAGGAAAATTGGAGTTAAGGGGATAGTCTAGGAAAATATGAAGGAAATAGTTTCAAAATGTTTTATTATATATTGTGCATATTCCATTTCACTTCCCAAAATGGAGAGCTTTCTCAGCTATCCAAGTGGCTTTATGAAGAATTAACCACCACAAAAGGATAGCACGTTTAGGAAGACAATCTCATAGGTTCATTGCAAGAAGAAGAGGTTCCCAATACTTGTCTTATATGAAGCATCCCTTGCTGAAACACAATTTAATGAATGCCTTTCCAATACCTATAGCCAAAGCTTGTGTGGCTTATAAGCCTTGGATGAGATAGCTGGAGGGAATGATGCCTATGATTTGGTCAAACTAAATTGAGTATTCTTAAGGATGAGAGATTTGTGAAATGCTCATCAATTGGAAGATAAGCAGGGGCTTGTATTCCATCCAAGCTTTCACAAAACCCCAAATCAGAGAGGATCCCTTAGGGGTAAAAAGAGCTTTGTTGAACATGATTTCTAAAAGAGAAAAGTTGGACCAAGATTTGATGGATAGCTTGACTAAGGTGGTCCAATAGTCCTCTAAAGAGAAACTCTCGATAGTCCATTTGGTAGCTAGCTTTTTGCCGAGGTTTACCTACCGAGGAGATTATGACCATGCCCATTAGCATTGGGAAGTGTGCATGTTTGGGAAGCTACTTTGAAATTTCTATTTATATCCTCATTACCTCCCCATAGATAGTTTTATTGCCCGTGAGTGTTGTTTTTTGAGATGAGGCTTACAAGGCATCGAACAAGCCAAAAAATAGAATATTGTTGGTAATCGATAATGGATCGAAACAAACATTCTAGCATAGAGATTGGTGTGAATTCCTTTCCATCTATTTAGTTTTTATCCGACCTTTGTTTCATGGTGACATTAAAGCCTAATGGGATACCAAGTAGTTTGAAAACTACACAATTAGGTATCTATTTACATCCAGCTTGCTAAACAACCTTGGCAAGGTGGTTGGTGTAGAGACTTCAAGATAGTCTTCTTATAATTAATGATAAAGCCACTGGCTAGACAAGAATTATGTGTGTATGTCCAGTTGTCCATAAGTCCTCCACCCATGAAATGTATGGGACTAGCACAATGAATTTCAACCCCAACAACCTTCCACCTACACTTCAATCCATATTTACTTGTGAAGCTTAACAATCCATATTTACTTGTCCTCAACCATGTGATTTATGAAGGCATACTTCACACCACATGCTTTGTCTTTACATGAAACACGAGATTTGGTGCCAATAAGATAGCACTTTACCACATGAAAAATTGGAACCTTTATAGTAATGCCCAAATCTCTCATTAGACAAGCAAGCCATATGGCCCCCTTTCTAAGCTCGTAATGCTACAACATACTCAATATTTGTGATAGACATAAGTATGTAATCTTGAAAATGAGATTTCCATGAAATGGCACCACTAGCAAAATAAAAAGACATAGCTTGAATAAGACCTTGTTTTGTCCAAAACACATAAATAATCTACATCTATGTAGCTATATATACTAGAAATTTTCCCCAAATCAAATGCACATATCCTTAGTACCATTCAAGTACCTCATGATCTCTTTCACTTCCTCTGAATGCTCCTTTCAAGGATTGGGTAGGTATCTACTAGCTACTCCCATTGTAAAAGCCATGTCTAGAGAAATAGGTATGATTGCATAAATCAAGTCAACTGCTGCTAAGGAATAAGTCACCTTACTCATTTTAGCCATTTCTCATGTCTTTTGGAACAATCCACTCAATCAAGTTTCACATATGGAGACAATGGAGTACTCACTACTTTCCCCCTCTCCATATTAAGATGCTTAAGCAACTTACCAATGTACTCAATCCAAGATAAAGTAGCTACTTCTATCTTTAAGCACAATGTGCGTGCCAAGAATGTGATTAGCTTCTCCTAGATCCTTCATTTAAAACTATGGATTCAACTTTGAATTTAATGTAGTTATCTCCTGACATTTTTTTGGAAATTAGTATATTATCCACCATAGAGAATGAGAATCAAAAAGCTATAATCCATAGCTTGCTTACAATAGAGGCAATTGTCGATCTCACTTTACTTATATCCTTGAAAGCATAAATGCATGTTACTTGTGATACCACTCCCTTGGTGACTACTTAAGACCATAAAGGATCTTCTTTAACATGCATACCAAATGTTCCTTACCCTTCTCAACAAAACCTTCTAGCTACCACATGTAAATGTCTTCATAAAGATCACTATGCACAAATGTAGTATTGACATTCGTTTGGACCAAAGACATATCCTCTTTGCCAACCAAAGCCAGAATGCACTGCAAAAGGTAGTCATTCTAATAGTTGGAGACAAAATCTTACTAAAGTCAATACCTTGCACTTGCTTAAAGCCTTTAATAATAATCATTTTTTGTACTCTGGTTTTCTATCATTTTGAGTGATCTTTCACTTGTAAATCCATTTGTATGCAAAGGCCTCCTTGCCTTAATGTAAAACCACCAACTCACATGACATTCCTATGCAATGATTCAATGATTCAATTTTTTATTACTTAGATCTCTCTCACTTAAGCTTATCATTGCTTAACATAGCATCCTCATAGCAAGAAGGCTCTTTGCAATATGTTAACATGACATAATCAAGAGATGGAACATAACTATCTAGAAGTCATGACCTCATGTCAACTTTCTTACCATTGACTTTCCATTAATAGCCTTTGGTTCCACTGTTTTCCTATTTACCATGGGAAGATTATATCCTTGAACATTAGGTACTTTTTGCCCAAATTTTTGTGCGTGTGGACCATTATGCACAAGTCCATCATCTTGAAAGATCACTTTATGAATCTCCTTTATAGGGATACACTTCTTATGCATCTTTTTCTCATTGAAGTACACATCATCACTACAAATAACCCCACTCACCATAGCCAAGAAAGATATACTTTCTTGACTTAGGAGAAAGTTTATCCTAGAACGTTTCAGAAATATATCAATATTCTTCAAAACAAATGGCTCTAAGGTGCCTTTGTGTAAGTTACTCTCTAGACCAAATCGCTACAAGAAGATTCTCATCTATAGCCTTATTTCATGATCTATACAACTTATCCTTTCTACAATACCATTTAATCAAAGATTTTATGGAGTATTCAACTTGCTTTCAATTTCTTTTGTGTCACAAAAGTCTTGGAATATTTTGAAGACAAACTCTTCACCATTCTCTATGTAGATAATGAGCCTTTTGCCAAATTGATTCTCCACAAATGTTGCAAAATTTTGAGACACCAAAAGGAGGTCATCTCTCCTTATAAGAAGGTATACCTACAGTGTGTGTGAAAACATATCTATAAATGTGACAAAGCAGGATGCACCTCTTAAAGACAAAGTAGGCATAGTGCCACAAGTGTCATGACTATCTATAAGACTAACTTTCTCACTTTTACAAATGCTACCCTTTTATTTGAGAAATGTGTTTGTTTACAATATATACAATGCTCACAAATAGCAAAATTAATATAAATTAAAGATGGGAATATAACCACAACATGAAAGAGATTTCATTTCATTTTGGCTCATATGACCTAACCATTTATCCTTTCTACAATACCATTTAATCAAAGATTTTATGGAGTATTCAACTTGCTTTCGATTTCTTTTGCATCACAAAAGTCTTGGAATATTTTGAAGACAAACTCTTCACCATTCTCTATGTAGATAATGAGCCTTTTGCCAAATTGATTCTCCACAAATGTTGCAAAATTTTGAGACACCAAAAGGAGGCCATCTCTCCTTATAAGAAGGTATACCTACAATGTGTGTGAAAACGTATCTATAAATGTGACAAAGCAGGATGCACCTCTTAAAGACAAAGTAGGCATAGTGCCACAAGTGTCATGACTATCTATAAGACTAACATTCTCACTTTTACAAATGCTACCCTTTTATTTGAGAAATGTGTTTGTTTACAATATATACAATGCTCACAAATAGCAAAATTAATATAAATTAAAGATGGGAATATAACCACAACATGAAAGAGCTTTCATTTCATTTTGGCTCATATGACCTAACCAATCATCCCACAAAGAAACACTTGGCATCTCAATTACAAGTACGATATGGTCTATATTACTAGAAACATGAAGCACATAAAACATTCCAAATTTGTGGAACCATGAGCTATGTAATAGAATCTTTGATATATTTCCAAGAACTATAACCAATTAGAACATAGTAGCAATATCATCTACTTGTCTAGTACTACTCGAACTATTCGTGAGTTTGGAACTATCATGCATTCTTCAACATAAATGAAGATCCATTCTTGAATTTCAACTACATATCTTTAATGCCAATGATGTCACATGTGTAGTTGTTTCCAAGAGAGATACTCACTTTCCTTGAGGCATCATATGTAACAGACCGCTTCTATGTAGAGAAACATGAAATTATGCTCTCCAATCAATGATCTAGCAAAAAAGACATATTCCAGACAAGCAATTAGATGTGAATCATGGAGTCTAGGTGTTAGTAATATGTCACCAAAGTCAATACTCACTATGTTGGATTTCTCAATCTTGACACCACAAGACTTCTCTTCCTTCTTGCCATTGTTTTCTTTATTGTCCTTTGACTTCTAATCTTTTTCCCACTTGTAGTGATCCTTCTTCACATGGCCTTTCTTAAAACGTAGTAACACTCCACATTCTTGTTCTTATGAGCATGTGCTTACTACACACACTACAACAGAAACAAGGCATAGACGCGCATGTTAGATGTGCAAAGTCGGGTGTGTCTATCAGAGCATCTATAAGTGCGTGTAAACGTGTGTGTAAATAGACACGAATTTTGCGTCTATATATCCGCACAAATAGACGCTAATATAGACGCGCCAGCAGACGCACAATTATTAAACCACCTAGAATTAGCAATTCACATAATTAAAAAACCAAAGTTTAATTATTTAACCACCTGAAATTGATTCTTGAGCATGCACATGTGCGCATGATAAAAACCATAGAATTAAGAATACACATTGAATCATTGAATTAAAAAAATAGAGTTAATAATTACTTTTTCATTGCTCTCTAATGAATGGCAGTTCCTCCAGTTGACAAGCCTGATATAAGTAATTAGTGGCAAGTGACAGAAACCTTAGAATTAGTAGCAAGCATTGCAATATGTATCTCGTAATTTCTCTACGTACTTGAAGATGATAAAAGATACTTTCTTTTTATTATGGAAAATTCAATTTAGCTTTAAAATTGACTATTGATTCTTGAGTATGCACGTGTGCGCATGATAAAAAGCATAGTATTAGGAATACGCATTGAATCAATAAGCAAATTAAGTATGTTACAGTGAATGATCCATCTCATCTTCAATGAGATCAGCCCTTGCTAAACTATCTACTTGTAGGTCTATGTTACCAAGAGGTAACGAAACAAATAAGTCTATCCCACTATCAAATGTGTTACTATATTGCTCAATAACTTCATCAATATCATCGACAATCACATTATTGTCTTCTTCTGTGTTTCCTTGAATATCCTTGCGAGGTTCATCTTGTACTATATCACGCATATCATCCATTATGCTGTCATCATGCACATCATCATTATTTATTGGATTGTCATCTGCTATCTCCATGTTGGTAATATTACCATATATTGATTTTGAACGATTAGATATAGGGATGATATACCACCATCGGTTATTGTTTACCATTGGATGATACACAACCTGTATTTGAAAAACAAAAGCAAAAAACTTAAGTACTTATCATATTGTGTATATGTATCATATGTATACATATAAAAAAATTAGCCTTTGCATATATACCTGCTCGCATTGTTGAGGTAGTACTAATGTGTCATTCTTGTTTTGGTCAAATTTTGTAGAGTCAATGATTACAAAACCACTTGGATGACGTCTGATTGTGCAATGCTCACCATTTGTTACCACTTCTTTAAACCACTTCACATCTAGTACATACATAAAGAATCGTCTGAAGTCAAGCTTCAGACTATCTTGGATCAAGCCACAATAACCTTCCAGCAAGGACACCACAATCTTGGGTATTTCTCTTTTCATCTATACATTGAGTTCGAAGATGTTTACCCTCACACCAAAGTGCATTGAATAATGTGCACTAGTAGTAAAAGATAAAATATCAAACATGTCAATTATTTATATAAAATAAAACTTATAGAAACAAATTAATTGATAGTATGTCTCACCTCATGCGTATTCCCACTCTTCCTTGAGATATATTAATTTCCTCCTCTTTTTCCATTCTCTCCATTTCCTCATGTAACCAATCTATATCAATATGACGTGGGAGTGCATTTAGATGATCTGAAAATGAGACATTACGTCCATATCTAGTGCGAAATTCTTGTCTTTCGCTTTTTCTTCTTGCCCTTGCTTCATTATATAGTGCCACCCATTTGCTCATTACATCACTATTGAGCACACAAAAACTATTTAACTTACGAAGTTCTTCTTTTGTTAGCACTTTACTCATTCCTTTTCCTTGAGGTACTATAGAAGTCATTCTCAAGTCTTCATCATCTTTCCATAGTTGTGGTTGAGAGGGATCCACTTCAGCAAGATATTCAGAGATATAAACAAGGGATGATTGCACTAACCAACTCTCAGCCATGCTTCCCTCAGGCCATGCTTTTTGCCTCACAAAATCTTTCAAGGTTTTCATGAAGCGCTCAAGAAAAAACATCCACCTTACATGAACTGCCCCACAAAGTGTGATCTCATCAATCAAATGTACGAGTAAATGTAATCGAGTAGTCAAAATGGATCGAGGAAAAATTTCCTCCACCTCAACAGATAATACTCGAGCATCTTGCAATGTGTTTGGATCAATTTCCTTCGAGCTCACGTATCTGTCAAAATGTATTTGAAAATTGTTTGTTTTTGTGTAGAAATTCAAAGATATATAATGAAAAAATACAATGTATACCCACCTCACAAGCTCTCCCATCTTGTTAATGATACCACGTACATCTTTGGAGGCACAATGGGATATGCTAGTAGGAAGTACGAACTAAATATAAACAATATTCATAGATCAAATGATTAGTTGAGGAAAAAATCATCATACCCCAAAGTTTACACATAGTTACTCCACTAATTACTATATTCATGGTTAGAGATACCCTTACTTGAATCATTTTGTGCCAATCGTGGGACTTCAAACCAAATAGTTGCTCCACACCTCTTTTCTTTTTCTTTATGAAAGCTCCCTTGAGACATCTCATACATCCTGTGGGTGGGGTGTTCGAAAGCTATATATTTGTTCCTTTACTATTTTTTCATCGTTCTTTGACAACATCCAAGGTGCATGGGGTAGCTCAATCTTTCCTCTAGGTCCAATGCATAGCTAGGCTTGTCTCATACGACCAATGTTACGTAAATCCTCCCTTACATTAACTGAATCACAAGCCCCTATCAAGTGATCCCATAATGTAGATACAACATTTTTGAATATGTGCATGGGGTCCAACAGGTGATTGATCTTGAGTTCAGTCCAGTACGGAAGACGAAAAAATATAGAGAACCTAACAAACAAACAATATATTATGTAAACAATTCATCATGCTAAATACTTTAAAGTCAATCGAGAGAAATGCACTTCTTACCGATTCATGCCAAGTGGAGGGTGGCTGTCGGTATTAATCCATCTCTCCTTCCAATCTCGAATGGTTAGAGATTGTGGAGTCATTCCATTAGTAGAGAGAACATATTTGGGATGGTCAATAGGAAGAAATCGATGATGATTGTCATAGATAACCTTCTTTAAACGTGCCGGCCTAGAGGAAACTAGAGAGGGACCGCAAATAGGACATGCATGATATCCTAACGTGGTTAAACCTGAAAAAACAAGGGAATTAATAAAATGCAATTGATTCAAGTCTTGAATTTCAAATATAGAGTTATATACATGTACCTGAACACTCTCCGAATCCTGGAAAGTCCTGCATGGTCCACAACAACATGGCCTTTAATGTGAAATATCTAGAGGATGCAGATACACTTGTATCTTGCACCTCAATACCTTCCCATAACATTTCTAACTCTTTACCTTGTGCTTTCCAGGAATCAGAAGGGACAACATCACATGTCCCTTTTTAATTGCCATGGATGGAGGAATATTATAGTTCACCAATACCACTGGCCATACACTATATGATGTGCGTTTGATGCCAAATGGATTGATTACATCCATACCTAAACCAAATCCTAAATTTCTTGGCTCTTCTTTGAAAACGGGCCACAAATTATCTATATGTTGCCATGCCGGTGTGTCTGTAGGAATCCTCCATTTTCCATCACTTGAACGATGACTAGCATGCCATGACATGAGCTTTCCAATAGACTTACACTTAAATATAAGTTTTATACGTGGAACAATCGAAAAATGTCGCAAAACCTTACGAGGCACATCCATTGACTTCATCTCCACTTCATATCTTGATTCCCCACAAACAGGACACTCTCGTGCGAACTCATGAATCCCACGAAATAAAATACAATCATTGACACATGCATGGATCTTGACATAATCGAGACCTCCCAGAGATGTCAAGTAATGTCTTGCTTGCTCTCTCTTAGTTGGCAATTTGTTTCCTTTTGGAAGCATTTGTGATAATAACCTACATATATTTTTAAAAGTGAGTTAAAAAACCACCAACATATATTTTTGTCTGATTTCAAAATAGAACAATTAATATTATGATTCATAAGCCAAACTCAATTGATACCTACTTCAATAACGCATCCAAACTGACATTACTCCATCCATAAATTGTTTGCAAGTTAAGTATCTCGAGGGACGCATGAAGAACGGAGTATGTACAACCTTCATACAACGGAGTAGATGATGCTACATATAGTGGATCATCTGGCTTCGTAGAGTGACCTTCTCCCTGAACCAGTTGCGAAAATAGATGGTGTACCATGTTGTCCAAAATCTCATCCTCTACGACTTGATGGGGCATTTCATGAGGGCTACTATCATGGTTGTCAGTCTCTACTCTTCTTGAAGACTCTGCCTTCTCACGTCGACGTTTTGCAGCCTCTCCACACCTGGGAGGAAGCATCTGAGGATGTGGCACCGCATCCTGCTCAACCACAAAAGGGAGTTTCATGTACGTTGATATATAATTCCCATAACATAGACATGCAATCTTAGTGGTAAAAAAAAACAATGAATACCGGTGATTTTTCTCGATCCCATTCTCCATACAAGTTGAGGTTTGACATTGCAATTCGACGTGCTCGAAAAATACACCCTTGACAATGATCACACATGCATTTAATTTTTTGTCGTAGCCATGCATCTCGATTATGAAGACGCAATGTTTCATCCTCACTTGAGGATGTGCTCATTGACTCACCAGCTTCCACCGCAGTAGGTGATGACGATGTCGATATGATTATACCTAATTCATGACAACATCAAAATATTTGTCATTCATATGTTTACATAAGATCTCAATTTTAAATACACAAAAATCATCATAAATACATTAAAACTTATGACAAGAATTCACTATCAAAACTTATCTTAAAAACAAAAAATTATGATAAAGCCCAAATGCGCATTTATATCCGCATTTAACTACGTGTCTATATTAACGTCTATTTTTGCGTCTATATTCGCGTCTATACTCGTGTCTATCTGAACAATAGACGCACATATACACGCGAAAATAGACACACACGTCAAAATTCAAACCATACTTAAATCATTTCTTTTCAAACTGCGCCTTTCCTTTCTTGCGTTTTTTGCGGTTCTGAAGCTTGAGTTTAGCTGACATACAATCTCTTCATGCCTCACCCAGTCTCTTCATGCCTCACCTCCTCATGACTCACCTCTTCTTTCATTTTAAACACACAAGAAGTGAAAAAGGAAAGCCAAGGAGAGGAAGAAAGAGAGAACAAGAAAGAGGAGAACAAGAAGAAGCAGCAAGCAAGCATCAAGGGAGGGTAACTTACCAAGGAGAGGAAGAAGGAGAAGGAAGAAGCGCCACCACCCGCCACACCAAACACCCAAGGTGAGTCTCTCTCTCTCTTTCTCTCTCTCTCTCTCTCTCTCTCTCTCTCTCTCTCTCTCTCTCTCTCTCTCTCTCTCTCTCTCTCTCTCTCTCTTTGTTTCTCTCTTCCTCTCTCTGCTTTGTTTGTGTATTTAGGATTTATGATTCCATTATGTATTGCATTTTGTAAATCATCAATGGCGGTCGTTGGCCTAAAATCGGCTGACCGAGCGCGTCTGATAGTGCATCTACATCTCAGTGTAGACGCAGACATAGACGTGAAAAATGTTTCCTCTCAGAGCATCTGAGGGCACGTCTTAGAGCGTGTGTGCTCTGCAGTGTACACGCGATGATACATGCGCTGCACAGAAGGTTGACCTGCAGTCTACGCGCGATTATACACGCGCATTGACCTGGGATGCCCGTCTGACAGCACATCTGTGCTGCATTTAGATGCGCAGATAGACGTGCTGGACAGAAGGTTCACTTTGGAGTGCATCTGAGGGCGCGTCTAACCTGCAATGTAGACGTGGGGATACACACGCCAGGTCTCCCAGTTCTGATAGTAAGCAATATATTTTTGCAATGATGAATGTGACCAATCCCTTGTTTGTATTTATCATTTTTCTTGTTTAAGAGAAGCATTAGCACTTAAGTGTTATGTTCAATGTCTAAAGAAAGCTCTTTGAAAATGTAGGTAATATATGATTTTTTGTATGCAAATAAATTTGTCTTTTTCCAGTGTTTTTTTTGCAGATGTTGTATCCTGGTTCATCTAGCAATGACCCAGATGTGGATCGCATGAATGATACATTGGCCTCCTTTGGCAGGGGGATCAATGTATTTTTTGGAGGTTTTCCTAGTAGGGAAGACTTCATGGGAGAGATGACCAGACACCTTGGCCACTCTCCCACAACGGACGAGATGTTCAGTGTCATGTCTGGGACGCCTCTAGCGTCTTTGCCTGGCACTACTTCCTAGACTCCACATGCAGGTACTCCACATATAGGTACTCCATATGCAGTTACTCCATATGCAGGTACTCCATGTGCTCCACGTGCATCGGCTGAAGCACAAGCATCTGCAGAAGCTCGTGCGTCTAGCGAGGCAGAGGGTAGTCGATAGAGAGGGAGGAGGGAGAGTCGAGGGGGAGGACGAGGCTTGTATGGGGGTTGCCTAGGAGGTGGCGAGCGATCACCCTCACCAGTAGATCACATAGAGGAGGTTGTATGCTAGTACTATAGAGTTACAGATGCTGGTGACATCTTTCATGATGCTGAGGGAAGGGATGTATTGGCGTACATGAGGAGCGTTGTGCATGCGACATATAAAGATTGTTTCATTGCCTTCAAAAATCAGAAAAGCGGCTTGTGGCAGGAGGTGTTGAGGGCAGTCCATAGGAGGTACCCAAATCCTGAGGGTCAGCGATTCTCAAATGATTGGGAACGTACAAAAGTGAGGGGTGTGCTTCACAACAAAAGATCCCACCTCATGACACAGGCCAGGGACTCACTGCGGAGGCTAAAGGAGGGGCGTGGAGCCTATAGCCAACCACCTATGTGCCATCGCATAGAGTGGAAGAAAGCCAAGAAGAAAGCAGCTGAGAAAGTGAAGAGTCGCCAGCACGTAGAGGCGCGACGGATCCAAATGGAAACAATGGGATTGTCGCATTACGGATCGGGCGGCAGAGAGTCGTGGGATGTAGAGTTTGTAAGTATATTTTGATTTCTAGTTTTTTTAAATTTATATTTCTTTCAATTCTTTATATATTTTAGTCTAATATATTGTGACTCATAATTGTTTATATATCTCTAAATGTTTTGCAGACTACCATTGTTGGTAGGACACCTACTCCTAGAGAGATAGGTTACCATCGAGGCTATAACCGCGCAGCGACATGGCTTCACTTTTATGAGGAGGGTCTCATCACTGAGGACCAATACAACCCGGCCATGAGGATTCGACAGCCAGAGGAGGTATGTTTTTCTTACTTTCCTATTAAAAGTATAGTTAATTATAACTTTTTCTCCACCTTGTCTATGTAAGCAACCCTGGCCTTTTGTGTGTGTAGGCGAACCCGGATGTGGAGCATAGCGAGGAGGGGGATAGCGATGCTAGTAGCCATGGTGGTACTAGCGAAGACGTTTCCTCTTCAGATTTGTAGAGGAGCACCATACCTCCTTATGAGGCCTTCTTTTCTTGTATATGTATGATATCTCTTTGGGCCTACTGCTTGCAGCCACGCTTTAGGTTGCAAGCACTTAAACTTCCCTTGTAAATGCTTTTGATATATAATGAATACATGGACTTTTATTTTCAATTCTCGTGCCTGTAAGATACATTGTCTTTTTCCCAAATACACAATCTGATGTATGGGAGGGGGAAAAAAAAACCAGAGAGCATGTGGTTGCAAAGTCTCTGGTTTTTTTTTCCAGTTCTGTTTTGTGCGTCTATCAGCACGTCTAAATTGCAGAAAATTCAAGTTTATACGCGCGTCTATAATGCAGACTACATGCGCTTATACACGCACTTCATAATTCAAATTTAAAAAATAAATTAAATATCTTTTTAAGAAAAATGAAATTTTTTGTTTTCCATTCGCGCCTATCAGTGCTTGTAAAAGCGCGTCTACCAGCGCGTCTATATGCGCGTGTATATGTGCGTCTATTGCGCGTCTATTTGTGCGTGTAAATTCGTTGATACATGCGATTATAGACGCGAAATGGTAGATGCACAAATAGAAGGGTGGATAGACGCGCCCGTAAGAATTTCTCTATATTCAAAAATCGTGTCTAAATGTGCGTCTATGAGGCCTTTTTGTTGTAGTGACAATTTCCTGTTGTCATTACATTTACCTCTTGTTTGTGATTTTTCATCACGGATTGTAAGGGCATTGATATTTTTAACAATATTGGAATTCTCACGATTGACTTTCTAAAAAAGAATGGCAAGAGGAACATTCATTGTCTTTAGTCCATCTAGAGGATGATTCTTACTAATTTGTCTCCTAAAAGTATCCCAACTCTTTGGCAATGCAGCATGTAAAGACATAGCTTTAGGAGATCCTAGAGAGATAAAACATTTTAGGAAATAAAAACTATTTTGGATTTTTTTAAAAGTTTATATTTTGATGAATAAACATATCTAAATTTGTTAAAAGATCATTCTCATAATATTCTTGTGGTTTACATCAATTACAAATTCAGGTAGAAGTGAAATAAAATATTCAATTTGAAATATTTTGACATCTTGTTACCTCCCTCCATCCTCATTCTCCCTTTTCCTTTTTTTTTTCTCCTTGTTGGTTACTTACTCATTCTTCAAGTTTTTTGAATTCACACAACATTCTTATTCAGAGTTGCAAATTAGATATTCTTATTCATTGGTAAAGGAGCTCTTTATCACCTTCATGTTAGGCTAGAATGCAAGTATGAAGGAATCATAAAAATAATAAAACAAAACATTGCTTTAGAGTCCATGAAAGATGTGTTTCAATTTGAAGGGGGAAAAATATTGATATTTGGTTGAATGAAAGATTTTACCATAAAATTTTTATAAACTAGTACTTATTTTTATAATAGCTCTTCACTAATGTTGTTTATTGGTGATGGTTATAATGGATTTTTGGGCTATGTATTTAATCTTATTGCAAAGAATGATGTACTTAAATGGGAGAATCACTTGTTAACAAAACATAGAGATGAGTTCTTGCAAAAACTATAAGATCGTCAATGGAAGAATCATTCATTGGAGAAATGTATCAAAGCATACCAAAGAAAACAAACTAGTTTAGTCCTTCAAAATCAACAAAGACCTCTCAAGAATATTGAGCATCTCAAACGAGAAGGAGGTGGTTGCAATAAAAGAATGGAAGCAGCAAGGTATATCCTTTTACTTGAGAGATGGTGAATATAACTTTGCTTCTAATAGTATCTGAGTTATGATATTGATTTTTTTTAGGTCTCTTCTTCAACCAAATTTAAGTGAGAGAGATGCTTCAAAGGCATTTGAGTTTTATTATCATCTCTTATCTTAAGCAATACCAAATGATATTCTAGACAAGAAGAAGTTCAAACAAGTAAAGAGACAATGCTTGTATTCTTTTATTAGGCATCATTCTTTGGATCATGAGCTGGTGTGGAAGACTTTCCATAGTATTGGTATTAGTCATGATGCATATACAAAAATTTTCCAGCTAATGCAATCAAATATGAAATAGAGTTAGATACAAAAATTTTTACTTCCAAGGCCATCTATGGTGATGACTATTAGACAAAGAGTCATTGGCAAGGTGATGGAAGTTTTGGGTAAGCCTTTCCATATCATGGCCAACTTCAACAAGGAGAATAAAGAGATTGTTTACGATACATTTAATAATAATTTCATTGATATGCCTAACTTGCAATATTTGATTATTAGATTCTATGATTGGTCTTTAGAAAATGCACAAGGAGTAGCTAGGTTTGTGATTAAACTTGATAAAAGTGAGATTTTAAAGTGTACAAAATTAGAGGGGGTCTCCATTGCTCTAATGAATAGAGCTTCAATACATGATGTGATTAAGAGTCAACAAGTAGCAAGATAAGAGCTATTTGTCGAGGGATTTGGGAACTAGAAAGTTGAATAGCATGTAGCTGGTGACTTAGAGACACTCAAATGCATATACAATGTGTTTGAAGGAGAAAATTTTAGATATCTCTATCTATATTGCATGTCCCTAGCTGCATAACTCAACTCAAGAAACTAGAATAGAGTCCCCCTCCAGACATATCAAAGATCCATAATTCAAACCAATTTTAGATATTCATTTTGTCAATGCTCATGTATATACACTTTATGTACTCTATTGAATAATTTAAAATATTAATCTTTACATAGGGTTTACTTGGAAGTTAAAACCCTTATTAGCTAGATAAGATGTTATAACAAAGATCGAGCAAGGTTTATCTACAATTAGTTTGTATGGATATAATGTTGTTATTGAACTAGATCTTCAAAAGTCCAAAAAAGTAAGTTGTCTCCCCAAAAAGATATCTATTATTGGGGTGAAGGCTAGAGGATTTCAAGGCTTTCGTGGAAAGCTTGGCAAGATTAACTCTAGAAATGGGTATTCAACCATTAAATATAATCAATGGAAATCCCTACATAATGCACTTAAGAATTATGTTGATAATGGATAGGCTTGGAATAGAAAAGTCAAAGTTTGGAAAATACTATATAAAATATTTTTTAACTATGATAAAATTGATTGAAAAGATGATGATCTCAAAGACTTTAAAGACCAATTGAATCTTTTTGAAAAGGTAACGATAGAAGCTTTGGGCAATCAACACTTTGACACTTACTATATGGTAAGAAGTTCTTATGTTTTTATGGTAAGAAGTTGATATGTTTCTTCCTTGTCTAACTCATATAGGATTTTTTATTAACTCTCTTTATTTTTTAATTGTGCATCATATTTTATATAACTATGCTTAATATTTTATCAAATTGTATGGAGGTCTATGTATTTGGTCAACCCAAGGCATGGAAAAATCTCATTATCAAGAAAGAAAAAAAAAACTTTAGGCACATAGATATGGAGGAGGAAGAGTCAAAGCAAATAGTGTACTAGAGGTTTTCAATGGTTTTATAGATAAATTTGTCACAAATTTAAGCTTAAAGATATAGCCACATCATGTAGTACATCATCTTGGAAAAAACCATACAAATGGTTACACAAAAAAGGAAAGTTGGATATCAAAACTCTTGTGCAATTTAGTAGAGGTTTTTAGAATGGTTACTAACTAAATAAAGAGAAGACAAAATATGGATTTCAAAAAACCCTTGATTCTTTAGGATCTTTCAATCCATTTGTGTTACAAAGGAATCCTTCAATCTCTCTTGGAAAAAATTCATACTTCAAATCAGAATCTTAAAAAATCAAGTGGACTTACATACATTAATTTGCATTGTTGTATAAAGCATGACATTAGTTGCATTTCTTTGGATCATTGTCTTTAATGGAAAAGGTTGTTGCACAAATTGGACTCTGTTATGTGTAATCTAAATTTAGTGGTTGGATTTATTGTTTGTCATGTCATGTGCAAATTTAGTGATGGGGATCATTATTGCATCCTTCTCTTTTTGTTTCATAGGTTTTCATTGTATGCCCTCATACCAAATATGAATTTAGTAGTTGGGTTCGTTGTTTCAATGTATCCTTTTGTGGGTCATGCGTTATTTTGGGGATCCTTGATGATCACATAACCATTTAGGATTGTTTTTTCAACATTGTGCTTGAGTGATTTCTGTCATTTATGTTTGTAAATTTGTTTTCCTTCAGATTTCGTTTCTCTCTCATGCATTGAAATTTTCATTTTCCCATCCTTGAATCAAGTTAGGGTTTTGAATACAATGGGGCACTAGTTTTGGCCTAGAACACTGATTTTGGTCTCAATATGGAATTATTAGGATTTAGGATTATGGTGGTAATGGAATTGCAAAGGAACCTACACACTCCAAAGGGTATTTGCACCAATTAATATGTTTCTATAATATGAATTTAATGGGACATTTCTTTTGACCCAAATCTGCCACCATTAGGTTTTTATTTATATGTTATATTATCCACTCTCAAGTTTGTAATGGTTTGCAAGTGATTAAGTTTTCATGGACTTGTGAGATACACAATCCTAAATTTTTTTCTTTAAGTTCAAATGAACACCATATTGGGGAATATGGGAATTTCCCATAAGTTTGGGACATGTGGTCAAATCTTTGGATTTGCCATAATTTGAATACTATAACTCCAAATCGAGCGCTCTATAGCTCAATAGATTCCATTTTTCAAGCGCTTTCCGATGATAGGTCATAGCATATGGTTTTGAGAAACTTATGGGCATGTTATCTGGGTGCCATCTTTTTAGCATTTAAAAAATGGGAATTAGGTGATTCCCAAACTCACTAATATTGTGTTAATGAAAAATAACCTATTTTTACATGCTCCAATGGGTATTTATAGTAATAAAGACATGTGTCCAATATGTATTCAATGGGACACCCCTTTTTTGACCCAAATTTGTCACCATTAGGGCTTTTCATTTACAACGTTCTTTCTTCAAGTTCTTAATGGTTTGTAAGTACCTATAATTTTCATAGACTTATGAGATGGGGGCTTGGGTGATACTTAATCCCAATTGTTTTGCTTTGCACAACTTTGTAACATGTGATCATTATGTTATTTAGAAAAGACATATGTTTGCATCTCATGATGGCTCATGTTAAAATTTGTTTTATTGAGATATGGCGATAACTAAGGCTATTGCAAGGAAGCTAAAGGTTGATCCTAGGAAAATTACTGAGATGATCCATGAGTCTTCTAAGCCATCAAAGCCACCAAAGAATCATAAAATGAGATTTTCACAAGGTGTAAGATGTCTACAAGAAATTAGGAAGATAGTGAAAGCTCTTAATAATGTAGTTGCAAAGTTTCCATTTCAGAGAGTGGTTAGGGGGGAGATATGTGATAGGCATAGTCGCGATAGCTCTATGGACAAGAGTGCTCTTATTTGCATCGAGTAGACTATAGAGGACTTCTTGATCAAAATTTTCCAAGATGCATACATCTATGATGCCCACGTACATAGAGTGATATGAATGGAAGTTACAAAGTTACCATTTCTGAGAGTGATCAGGGAGATATGTGATAAGCATAGTCTTGATAGCTTTAGGTGGACAAGAGTGCTCTTATTTGCATGCAATAGGCTATACAGGACTTCTTGATTAAAATTTTCCAAGATGCATACATTTGTGATGCCCATGTACATATAGTGATACAAATGGATAAGGATATGATCATCCTACAAAGATTGAGATATACTTTGTCCAAGGTTTTGGAGCCAATTCCTCTTATAGATGAGAAGACATGTAATATTCTTAATGAGCCACCATACATAAAGAAGGAGAACACAGGTTCTAAAGTGGAGGATGTCACACATGAGAGAGATACGAGACAACATGAGAGGGAGAAAAAGGCTATAGAGGAACACGTAGAGAAATTGAGGGAGCATAAGAGGAAGAAAGCCAAAGAAAAAGAAGCAAAGCAATTAGGACCTCTAGAGGATGAGATTTTTGACATGCTTGATAGGGTCAACCCAACAGGTTTTAGTGTCTATTACTTCTTGCTTGGTGACATAGCCAAGAGAAATGTTTTTTTTAAAACTCAAAATATGTAAAGATCATTAAGAATAAGAGAAGAGAAGTAAATGAATCCATCCTTCTTATTGGATTGAGGTATAGTATATCTAAATTTTTTTGTTCTTAAGAATGATATTTTTCTATCAATAATGTTTTTCTCATATACTCACTATTTTACTATTGATCCTTCAATCTCCCTGAATGCATTTGACCATTGGCTTAGTAGAATTGATTTTGATACCTTGAAGCTTGTTATGATTTCATGTCATGTCAAAAGTTGTTTAGTATTTTATCTATTTTCAAAAGATCTTATTATACTAAATTATTCACCTATGATTATTTCCAGATCTCATTGGAGACTAATTACCATAAACTGTGTAGATAAGCAGTGTTTTGTAATCAATTCTTTGAAAGGAGTACATAGAAATGCTAAGATGTAAATTGAAATTTTCCAAGTCTTCTTGATCATTTAAATATTTATCTATTGTAAGTACTCTAAATTTTATTTATTTTTTATATAGATTTATAAAAATATTAATTGAAGTTTCACAAAGAAAAGTTTTCTATGCCTTCTGATCTATTTACACAAATGGAGTACATATAAGTTGTGTTAAGATTTTTATCAAATACATCAAGATACTTAATTCCATAGACTACCCCAAATAAGTCCTTTAATTTTATTTTGTGTTGTTATTTGTAGGGCCCTCATCAAGATAAGTCCTTTAATTTTATTTTGTGTTGTTATTTGTAGGGCCCTCATCAAGATGATAGTCACTTTTGTGGTCAAAGGGTGATTACACATACTAAAAGATTGGTTGAGTTTATTTATCTTAATGATAATAAATTTATCAAGGTAATGTAGAAGATATTTAATTTTAAGGTATTAAATTTTTTCACTAAAAAGAGAGTGCATTGTAAAATAGTAGTGAACTAACATTCCTCTCTTTTAAATATGTGATAGTTTTTCAAAGATTATTACAATAGTGAGCATATTTGGTATGTATGAGCAAAGATTTTCAAGTATATACTTATCAATTGCACAAAAGAAGAAGGAGTGTAGAAGACCATAGATAAGGAGAGGATAGTAGGTAGAGTTGTGGAACTAGAGAAGGAGATACCCTCAATACCTAAGGCAACTAAAGAATGAAGAAGGACAAAAGAACTCCTAAAAAGGATATTTCCCTCACACAAAAAACCTTTGTGTATTTTCTTTTACAACCTCATGTACATAGATCATGAAGAAAGAAAATAAAAATTTGTTATAATATTTGAGCTTGTGCTTATATTGAAAGTAAAGTAGGACATGATCATATGCCAACCTCTTGACTGATAGCATAGCCTTTGATCTTTGTATCTTAGCATTGGAAAATAAATCAATAAATACATTAATAGGTGCATAAATAAATTAATCTGGCCTAGCCTACTTGAAATAATAAGTTTCAGTGTTTGTTGTATCCAAAAAAAGATTTAATATCTATAGCTCTCACTAGTGTTTGGACTTGGTAAATACCACTCAAGGCTTGTAAACGAGGCATAGGAAGTGGAGATATTACTCCCCATTGGGCATTATGCATAGGGATAATATAAGATTGGTCATTAAAAAATATTCAATTCTCTATGAGCTATGTTTTTCTCTTGCATTTTTACATTTATTCTCCAATCAAACCATGCATAATATCAAGAATATCAATAATAGAATCAACGAGCTATCATTCCTCAAGATTAGAAGGATAGACATCTACAAATAACAACAAAACTTGTCATAATAAAATCGAATACCAAGTTTAATAAAAGAAAATCATTGAGAATAAAATACCTAAAATTTGATCTATGAAATGGAAGATTTGAAGCTCCAGGTTCCAAATTCAACTCTCTATGAAAAATATTTTGTACTAAAACCTATTTTATGCTTTTCTTATTTGCTTCAAGTCTGAAATATTTGATGCTACCCTTTCTAGTAGAGATAAAGGAGCTTTCACATTTCTATCTTTTCCTCTACTTTTCTTGTTGCATGTTAATCCAAGTATTGTTGTTAATATTAGTAGGAATCCATCTTTTATTTATTTGAAATGAATTTAACACAAATATGGATGTAAATTTAGAGCTTGTGTGCCTTGTTGAAGGTCGAATTTCTATATCCATGGTGAAGAGAAGGGGGAGAGAGTAACAAACAACCACAAACGAAGGAAAGAGACAAGCGCTACAAAACAAAGGAGGGAAATAATATGAATACTAAAATTTTTGATCATTTGAAAAAGTTTCAATGGTCATTATCAAACAATTTCAAATATGTCATTATTACAAAGTGACTAAGATCCTATGACATATCAATGCAAAGGATGTTATAATCACAATTACGAGATGATAAAAATAGATATTTATAATAATATTATATCTATATCCATTTATAAAATTATTTTTTGTATTTTCAAAAATAAAACTTTCATTATGAAGAATTTTCTCTCATAGGTCTAGAGTACACACTCTTTACCTCCTAAAAGGCCTTTTCGAGACCTCAAATCTCTCCTAATGAGGTATTCTTGCTCTCATTGGTCTAGAGTACATACTCTTTACCTCCTAAAAGGCCTTTTCAAGACCTCAAATCTCCCCTAATGAGGAATTCTTGTTCACATGTTAAAAAAATGAGTTTAGTTCTTTTATCCGTAAGCCCACAAGCTATTTTAACCAATAGACCTGAGAGGCAACACTTAGCTTCTTGTATATATCCCATAGCTTTTCCCATAACTCGTAAAAACTATCCATTACTTCCTTCACATTGAATTAAAGTCACCTTGATATTAATACCCTGATTATGGACTTTTCCAAATGATTATTCTCATCCTAATTCCCAATAAACATATATTTGGGCTTAACCTCTTGAATCTTAATGGGCTTAACAAGAACATCCCAAATCTATTTCTTCCCATCTCAAAAGTTTTCACTATCCTATTTCTTAATCTTTTATAGACTAGACTTTGATTTTGAGGCCATTACTTGTCACAATAGTGATATAAAAATCAAGAAAGTTATTCAAACTTTCCATGGCCACAATTTGGTAAAGTTTTGGCTATACATTGATAATATATTAAAATCTATAGAAAATAGATTTTAAAATTGGCAATATTAGTCAAATTAATCATATTAATAAATTATAGCACATAGAACTATATGAAGTAACCAAAACAAGGTATCTATCCACATATATTGATTAATACATAAGTATCTTAATGTTTAGATGGAAAAGTAAGCAAGAAAGAATAAGATAACTATAGCTACAATATTTATGGATCCATTATAGTGAGGTTTTCCATCATGGATAAGCATTAGGGCCAAAAATGTGAAAAATGTCACTTTTGTTAATCCATTGATTAAGAAAAGAGCAAAAGAGAGTATGCCATGTATACAAAAATATGGTATTGTTGTCTCCCCTACTTCAGAGATAGTAGATTCCATTTTGTAGTTCTCATCTCCTTTTTATCCAAAATATCTAAAGTCTAACATGTTTTAATAGTCCTAATAGTCCTATTTACTAACAATGCTATCAAAAGGTGTGATATTTTAAAATTCAAGAGATCTTTTGAAGCCAAAATATGTAAAGTCTAACATGTGTTGGTAGTCTCGATAGTCCTATTCACTAACAAAAGCTATCAAAAGATATGACAAATATGGGACTTGAAGTTAATACTCAATTTTTTAAAATTGAGAGATTTAACTATATGACTTGTTTTTGGCACCCATATATTTAAGCTCTCTTGATTTAATTTCTTGACCTTATCATTGAGTTTCTATCTCTACACAATATGTGCACCTTTATTCTTTTTCCATAGCATCCACAAGTTGTCCTTCTCATTCCATGAACTATCATAAGTACAAGTGAAACTTGGAAGCCCAAAATTTTATTGTAAATGATTAGATTACCATACTACTATCCTAAAAAGGATCCCACAAGGGAAAAAAGTAAAACAAGAGGATGCATCTCAAGAATGTTTGCTTTGCTTCAGCATGTTTATCTGATTAGGAATACATAGTAAGTTTTGATACAAGTAATAAACGTAGTTTTTATTCTATTAGAGTAAGTAATAAAAAAGGATTATTTGCTACAATTACATTCCCATAAACAAGTTTTGAGTGATAGCCTATAGAGAGATTGAGTGGTACTTTCCAGGATATTAGAGGATATTAAAACATTGAAGTTCTTGACAAAACAACACAAGTTCGAGATATAAGTTCTTATGATAGCTCTTGCATAGCTTGCTTTGTGATAATACTTGCAAAACCTCATTGCGTATATCTAACTCACAAACTAGAGCAAAACAAAGATATAAGATCAAGTTCAATAGTGTAAACACATTATAAGTTTTTGATAAGAAAATGCAACTTTTGTATACATGTTCAAGATTAATGGTATACACCATTGAAAAAATATTTAAATATGATTTGCTTTATTTAAGTTATATATCTCTCATTATTGTATATTTTGAACCAGAAATATATAAATAATTGAGAATTTAATCTTACTCATTAGAACTTTTTAAGAAGATAAATTTGGAAAAAACTTCATACACTAGAATATAAATCTTAAAATGAAAATATGTTTGATTTATATATCCAAATTATTTTATTATATCATGACTTACAAGATGTGAGAGTACGTACATGAAATAATAGTCCATCCTTGAAGTATACTCCTCCGATATAAGCAAAAGTACTAAATGAATATTTAGAAGATATAAACTACAATAAATATATTTTTTTCTTTTTCATGATTTTTACAAGTCTATTTCAGCTATATCTAAGATGTTTGATTTTTCTAGGATTTTTTAAATTTAGGATAATGGTGTGATAATGCAATTATCTTTATTTTTAATGAGATCTTATACTTTCAAAGAATGTTTAAAAAATATAAATATCTTGAAGTTTAAATTTTAAAAAAATTGAAGCTGAAAATAAGCTATATAATAATAAAAAATCACCTAAAACGAGACTTATATTATATAATGCAATTAGGGGGTTTGGTGCATCACCAAACCTCCTAATCGCACTATATCAAGTAAGTTTTTTTTCTGGGTGCTATTTCAAAAATATTTTAAAGCTAAAAATAAGACTAAAAAATGAATGAAACTTGCAAGATACGGTGCATGATTATGGGGGTTGATGCACTATAAGTGGGACTTGCAAGGTACAATGTGCGATTAACGGGGTTGATGCATCCAACCAACCCCCCTAATTGTGTGTTGTATCTTGTAAGTCCCATTTATGGTGGCATTTTCTCATTTTTTAGGCCCATATTTAGCCTTTAAATATTTTTGAAATAACAAATGAGCTCCAAATTCTCTTTTTTAAGGATTTTTTAAAGCTTTAAATGTTTTTTAAATAACAATTGAGCTTCAAAAATTTTAAAAAAACTTTTACTTTTTTAAAAGCAAAAGATATTTATGTTTTTTTGGTTTTTTTGACAAGTTTAAAATCTCATAAAAAATAAAGTTCATAGCATTATCACATAATTGAATCTAGTAGTTATCATTACCCTGAAACTTAAAAATCCTAGAAAAATCAAACAACTTAAATTTAGTTGAAGTTTGAAAAAAAAAACACTTGTAAGATACGATGCAATTAGCAAGTTGGTGGCATCCAACAACCCCTCATATTACCCCATATCAAACATTTCTTATTCTTCATGGTTTTTTTAGATACTCTTAATTAGTGCGGCTTGATACAAAGATTATTAGCTAGTTTAGAGTGTCACTTGATGGAAATATCGATATAGATAGTTTAGAGTACCTTGAGCATAGTAAGGCTTGGAAATTTTTTTGCTAGTCCTTTGCTATTTTTTCTACTTGTCATTATATAATTTGGATCCAAACGGAACTATGTTTTTGAAGAGATATTTACTACATGATTATTTTTTTAAGATCTCAAAAAATACATAAGAGATATTGAATAGTTACATATTTTTTGAATAATATATTCTTTTTTTCATTTCTTTGCTAATTATTTTATCAACTGACTAAATTATTCTAATTTAAGAGAGACTATCAATTGTAATATGAAAAATTTAAGGAGATATTAATAATTATATCTATTATCATGGGTTTCTTGTAATAATTTTATTACTAATGACTTATTTATTCAACTCCATTGTCTTATCAAAAGTTCATATTATTGTATATAGGACTACTAATTATTTGTTTATCTAACTCAATTATTTATTCAAAAGGTCACACTATTTCATGTAGCTAAGTTTGTATAACATCCTACAATACTCTTTAAAAGGTTTTCAAAAAATAAACAAGATCATGAATGCTATAGAGTAAAGGAGATATATAATCACAAGTATTATTTTGATTGATACTTTTTTGTGAAATGTGAGATATGTTATATTTAGATAAATATGTACAAGGATAAGGCATCAATAGTGTAGTGATGCTTTCAATCCTAAAATAACTTTGCATTACAATTAGGTTTTGACTCATCCCAAACATATCAACATCAAGCTCAAATGTTATCCAAAGCTTTATCTTTGTTTTTCTTTATGCATGTATGCTAAATAGGGACATTTGCTAAGGGAATAAGAAGAAAGAGGAGAAACCACTTGTAATCATGAAGATTAATAGAGTTGAGAGTGGATACTCTTGATGGATTCAGAGTCTTTGTCAAAATAGGGTAAATCAAGTATTGGGTTTACAGATGCATGTTACAAAGTGTAATGTGCATTGATGAGTATATAATAGTTTATGTGTGTAGAGAATATAATACAAATGATGAGGTTTTTTTTCTCCTCTCTTCTCATCTTGTTTTTCTTGAACCTCTCACAAGAACCCGCGTCTTTTTGGGCCTACGCATGAATCCCAAGGAGTCCACCTATAAGAATTCATCTATATAATATGCATTCAAAGGATATTAAGAAATACCCTTTCTTTACATGCTATAAGGCCTTAAGATGACCCCTTTTATGTTACAAAAATTATGGATTCTTTTCAAATTGTAGTTTAAAAACCCCTTTTGTAAATATAATACTAAAAATTTTGCTAAATATAATACCATTTCTTTTGAACTCACTTGGTATCTTACATGTTCTATAAGATAGATCCCCCGGAGCATAAATTTGCTCAACATTGGGCATGCCATTGAGGCTCCCAATCACTACAAGATATAGGCCTTATACCAACGTTAAAAGCGACGAAAATGTAAATAAAGAAATTTGCCCCCCTTGTCACAAAAAGTATCGTTATTGGCGACGCCATAGAACAATCGGTATTAGCGTCGTTATCAGCATCGCTATTTGCATCGGTATCACCAAATAGCGATGCTAATAACGACACTTTGCGATGCTAATAATGACACCAATAATGACACGTGCAGGTAAATTTGCAACGCTAATAGCGACGGTAACATGAAAAAAAAAATTATGGTAGGGCAATAAGCTGCCCTACCATAGATAGCACTATGTGCTTTATTTGGGCCATACAAAATAGTTTTTACACTGTGTACATTGCTCGTGTAAATAAAGACAAAGTGTACTTAGATCATAACACTGATACATGAAATAAATACATGATCACATAATGAAAGCGACTGGTATAATCATGGCAATATATCACTACTACATAGAAAATGTTTACATAGATCACGTGACAAAAAAAGAAGGGTGTGTGAGCTCCAGGGATCCAAGGGCGAGCTATAGATCCTCACCATCTGAAAGCTCATTCCACCGCAAAGGAGCATCGAACGGACTCTGCAAAAAAAGAAACAACTACACATCAATCCACCATACAATAATGCATTTTAATTAAACATGGTAACTACGGACAAGAAAGATAAGTGACTTACAAGGCCACCGCATCCATACAATCGATCGGTCAATGCAATGAGACCGTGCTTCTCTAAATATTGAGTCTCAAGGCCGGCTGGATCGCGATTTGTAATGGAGTGCTGCAAAGAAAACAAAATACTAACTGTTAGAAACACGATTGTTAGTACAAAGGATATTGCAAAAAAAAAAAGCAAGCAAAACAAAAGAAAAACTTACAAAGTCCTCCAGATATGTCCTGTGGCCACCACTCCCAAGATGATGGACCACTCCAACCTCTAGTTGTGCCCTCGCCGCCTAGCGGTGCTATCTCCAACGTCCTGGAGAATCTATAGCCTCCTCCCTCAGTCGGCGCCAGTCGTCCGCGTCTAGCCACTTCTGCTTTGCAGCCCCACTCTTGAGTGCCTTGCGTACGTCCGATCCTCTATGTGACATATATGCACGCATGCACTCCATCATCTAGCCCGTAGAAAACCTATCTACTGCGGCTGGTATTGGAAACTCCTCATGCAAGGATGCTCTACTATGTAGTCCTTGCTCCCCTCCGATATATTTTTCCAATGATCCAAGACGTTGTGCCGAAAAACTTGTTGGCATAACTCTCTCATGTGAGCCATCACCCTCCTCCCCTCATCATTCATGATGATGGCTCCTGACCTATCATCTACAAGGTAGGCATCCCCCTCTGGGGTATGCCTAAGATGGGTCCTCTCCCACTTACGACCACGCTCCTGGGCATATCCAGGAGACCCCTGTGCATCTGGTGTACTGACCGGGGTAGTATCTATCAAAGTAGCACCCATAGGGGTGCCACCTGCGGATGGTTGAGCAAAAGCTAGAATGACTGGAGGAGACGTCCCCATAGGTATGACAAATCCCGGAGGTGACGCAACTCCAGCAGAACGACGAGATGGAGACACGCATCTGTGCCTCCACAGCAACCACTTGAGCCATGCTCTCTAGAACTGCCACGAGAGCGAGAAGTAGCACCTGTATCCTGAGCCGACCGCAGACTCAGTGCATCCATATCTTTGTAGCACCCCCTAATCCTAAAGCACTCCCTTCATCAAGTCCAAGTCTGGAGCCTCGACCTCGTCTGCTTGAAACTGAAGCATCTGATCGCGCCAAAGTAGATCTAATAAAGCGGCCTGATGATGTCTGAGACCCCTGTGCATCTGGTGTACTGACCGGGGTAGTATCTATCAAAGTAGCACCCATAGGGGTACCACCTGCGGGCATATCCAGGAGACCCCTGTGCATCTGGTGTACTGACCGAGGTAGTATCTATCAAAGTAGCACCCATAGGGGTGCCACCTGCGGGCATATCCAGGAGACCCCTGTGCATCTGGTGTACTGACCGGGGTAGTATCTATCAAAGTAGCACCCATAGGGGTGCCACCTGCGGATGGTTGAGCAAAAGCTAGAATGACTAGAGGAGACGTCCCCATAGGTATGACAAATCCCAGAGGTGACGCAACTCTAGCAGAACGACGAGATGGAGACACGCGTCTGTGCCTCCACAACAACCACTTGAGCCATGCTCTCTAGAACTGCCACGAGAGCGAGAAGTAGCACCTGTATCCTAAGCCGATCGCAGACTCAGTGCATCCATATCTTTGTAGCACCCCCTAACCCTAAAGCACTCCCTTCATCAAGTCCAAGTTTGGAGCGTCGACCTCGTCTGCTTGAAATTGAAGCATCTGATCACGCCAAAGTAGATCTAATAAAGCGGCCTGACGATGTTTGAGACAGCTCCTGGTCCGCCATGTCTCTGAATCTCGCCATCTGATCTAGAGACATGTGCATGAAGATATCATGTAACTCCTCATCGCTCATCCATCGACTCATCCTGATGATCTAAGTATCCACAAAGGTTATATGCATAGATAAAAAATGATGTTAGCATAATCAATTTAAATCATACAAAGCACGATAATATAAATCTTAAAAAAATGATCTTACTTAAAATGTATATCTTATGTACCCTTATAAGCCATTAGTCAACGAATTGAGTAAGCATTAGGGGAGTTTTGAGGTCTCGAAAATGCCCTGTAAGAGATCCTAGAGAGAGAAAACAATTTACGAAATAAAATCATTTTATAGAATTTTTAAAAGGTTTATATTTTGGTAAGTTAAAATATCAAAATTCGTTAATAAGTCATTGTCATGATATTCTCGTGGTCACATCAAACCTAGAAATCTAGGTCGCCATAAAGTTGGCAAGGTTGTCATAATGAAGATCTTACCTCTCCTCATTAAAGTGAAAAGTAATATTCAATTTGAATTTTGGTGGATACTCGATTGCCTCCCTCCATCGTTTCTCTCTTCTTTTTTTCTCCTCCTTATTAGTCTCTTCTTTGTTTCCGTTCTTGCTTCTAACAATATCCTTAGCTATGGATCAATCACCCAATGATCTCTGTAACTCAGCTATGGATCAATCATCTAATGATCTCTGTAGCTCTCATAAAAGACCTCTCTATCATCGTCATATTGAGTTGGACAGTGAGTATGAACCAATAAGAAAGAGAACAAAATCTATCACGGTTACAGAGTCTATGAAACATATACTAAGGTTTGAAGGAAAGAAGAATATTGATCTTTGGTTAGATGGAAAGCTATATCCCAAAGATCCTAGCAGAAATAACACTCCTCCTTTCTATAATAGCTCGTCATTAATGAGGTTTATTGGTGATGGCTACAATGGATTTTTAGGTTATACACTTAATCTTGTTGCAAAAAAGGATATCCTTGGACTAGAGAATCATCTTTTGATGAAACACAATATAGAGTTGTTGCAGAAGCTAGAGAATTGTCAACAAAAAATTCATTCATTGGAAAAGCGTATCAAAGCTTATCAACAAAAGCAAACTTTATTATGCCTTCGAAATCGACAAAGAGCTCTTAAAAATATTGAGAATCTCAAACGAGGAGGAGGAGGCTGTGGTAAAAGAATCCAAGCAGCAAGGTATATATTTTTTCACTTGAAAAATCTTAAATATGGCTTTATTTAAACTACTTGCATTGATTTGTGATGTTAATTTTTCTTAGATCTCTTCCACAACCAAGTGCAAGTGAAAGAGATTCTTTAAAAGCAGCTCAGTTTTATTATCATCTTCTTCCTTCAATAGTTTCAAAGGATATTTTGGAGAAGAAGAAATTTAAAAAGGCAAAGAAACAATGCTTGGAGTCATTTGTAAAGGATCATTCTTTGGATTCTGAGTTAGTACAGAAGACACTGGATAGTATTGGTATCAGTCGAGATGCTTATATGCAACTTTTCCAGCTTTTACAATCAAATATGAAGCAAGGACAGGTACACAATTGCATACTTCCGAAACCATTTGTGGTTAGGACTATCAGACAGAGAGTTAATAACAAAGTGATGGAGATTCTAGGTGAGCCTTTTCATATCAAGGCTAGCTTCAAGGGAAAGAAAAAGGAGGTTACATTCAACGAATTTAACAAACTTGCCCACCCTACAATGCTTGATGATCAAATTTTATGACTTGTCAGTAGTAGAGGCACAGGGAGTGGCTAGATTTGTGATTAAACTTGATGAAAGTGAGATTTTGAAATGTAAAAAATTGGAGAGAATCTCTATCACCTTGATGAATAGAGCACTTTCGTCAGGTCATTGCAATCACTCAACATCATTTAGTGTTCAATCTGAATATAACATCTGGTGGCTAGGAGCATTTGAGGTAGATACTGAGAATTTTGATATACTATATTGGGTTTTTCATCAAACATCAATACCTAATGTTATTCAAAGGCAACAAGCAGGAGAAGAGCTATTTGTTGAAGGATTTGGGAACTACAGGATTGAGTGGCACATAGTTGGTGACCTAAAGAAACTCAAATGTATGTATGATGTATCAAAGGGAGCTAACTCGAGATCTCCTTGCTTATACTGCATGTCACCAGAGTTAAACTCAAGCAATTGGAATAGAGCTCCCTCTAGGCACAATAAGGATCCACAGTTTAAACCAGTCTTGGACATTCCTTTAGCGAATGCCTATATTTGTACACTTCATGCACTTTGCAGGATAATTGAAAAGCTTGTTCATCTCTATATAGGATTTGCATGGAAGTTGAAGCCATTATCAAATAGAACAGATGCTATAACAAAGGTTGAAAAAGTTTTCTCTGCAATTGGTTTGCATGGTGGCAATGTTGTTATTGAACCAGATCTTCAAAAGTCTAAGGATGGTAATTGTGTCCCAAAAAAACCATCTATTGGTGGAGTGAAGGCTAGAAGGTTTCTAGGCTTTCATGGGAGACTTGGCAAGATAAACTCGAGAAATGGTGGCTCAACTATTAAATTTAATCAGTGGAAATCCCTACATAATGCAGTTAAGGATCACACTGATAATGGACAAGCTCGAAATAGAAAAGCTAAAGTTTGGGAAACACTAGACAAAGTGTTTTTTTATTGTGATAAGACTGAATGGAATGATGATGATCTCAAAGACTTTAAAAACCAATTGAACCTTTTCAAAAAGGCAATGACAGAAGCTTAGGGTGATCAACACTTTACTCACTATATGGTAAGAAGTTTGTATATGTTTGTTTCTTCATTGTCGAACTCATATAATGTTTTTTAATAACTTTCTTTATTTGTTGACTATGCAGCGTATTCTATACAACCATGCTCCATACTTTATTAAACAATATGGATCTCTATCTATCTGGTCAACCCAAGGTATGGAAAAATCACATTATCAAGCAAGAACAAAATATTTCAGACACACAAGACATGGAGGTGGAAGACACAAAGCCAACAGTTTATTAGAGGTCTTTCAATGGTTCTATCGACAAATTTGGCATAAATTCAAGCTTAAAGATACAACCACATCAAGCAATACATCATCTTTAGCAAGGGCTATACAAATTGTTACCCAAAGAAGAAAATATAGATATTTAAATTCTTGCGCAAAGCAAAGATTTACAGAATGGTTACAAACCAAACAAAGAGTTGGGAAAAGATGGGTTTCAAGAAACCCTTAATCTTTGGTATCTTCTAGTCTGATTGTGTTGCAGAAGAGTCCTTAGTTTTAGGCACCTCAACAGGGCCTTCAGAGGAATCCTTGGTTTCAGGTAGCTCGATAGGGCCTCTAGAGGAATCTTTTGTTTCATCCCACTCAATAAGACCTCTGTATTTCAAAAACTCTTGTTTTCGATAGCTTGGAAGAAGATTCAAATTCTTACTATCTCCTACATAAGAGAGCAAATAGGAGCCAAGAACTCCAAAATATCCAGCTCTACATCCACTGTATCCAAGCATGAAGCCAAAAACTCTTATGGCTTCTTCCTTCTCCACCAAAATGATCTTGTCCAAACCTCTGCTGAAAACTTGAGATCCAATTACATTTGAGATAGCTCTCAAAGCCATCATTGGTAGACTTGGAGAGCTTGACAATCTACTATGATATATTACAATTGTTTGATTGTTTAAGTTTCCAATATAATGGCCAAGGCTTTGATTTTTTCCAAGCTTCATTGGCCTAGAGCCCTTGGGCCTTCCAAGAAAGTTGTCCAGATCTTCAATCTCAATCTATAGAACAAACCACAACAGTACAAGATATAAGATATTTATCTATAATGCATAATAAAGTCTAACATAAACTCAATGGGTAACTTCGAATTATATTTCATACCTTAGGGTGTTCGTCTTCTTCAAGAAGACTATCATCATAAAGATTTATTGAACTCTTGGGCTTCTCATCTGATGGAGACTTCAATCTCTCTTCATATCCTACATCATCAATATGAAGTTTCTTCTGGACTTGTAAGAACTCTTCTTCTGTAGGTAGCCCCCCCTTTTCGTATTCTATGATTTGATTAATACATGTATGTAAGGCTATAGAGCTATCTTGGAAATTCTCTCCCTCAACATCAAGACTTGCTGGTGGTTCTTGTTCATAACCTATAAAATTCATGTCATTTTTGCCCCAACGTGCAAGGATTGCTAAGCAATAATCTTCTCTAATATCAAAAAGATGTTGAATATCATTTAGCAACACATATCTCTTCTTGTTGATAAGATAAGTGAGAAATGTTGGAACACAGGCAAGAGGACCTTCTTCATCAACCTGTGCACTTGGCTCGATCTCCTTTTCTTCCACCATTGTGATATTGTCACTCTTGAATAAACCTACATCAAAACCTTGGACAAGTTGATTCTCAACATCTTCTTGGAATATCTCCTCCTCTTCGACCTCCTTATCCATACTTGCAATATCCTCTAGCTTTCTCTATTGGTCTATATATGGAGAAGAATTTTCCATGTATTGAAGATACACAATAATTTCAACGTCCTTGTGGATCAGAAGGCATTGGTGTTGGTACTTGTGGAAAGGGCAACATGTTTCTTTCTTTCTGAATTCCTCATCAATGAGGTTGAACCTGCCTAGCAAAGTTGACCTAAATGTATTGGTGGCTCCCATGACATCACTATAATGAACAAATCCATTGACTTTCAAACCTTGCACATGTCTATCATAAAAACATATGTACTCCTTAGGTTTATCATCAAGATCCTCCAATAACTCCTTCAAATCAAAAGGAACATTGAAAATTTCCCTGATATAGCCAAACTTGGAAGAATTTCCAGTGGTGTGTAAGAAATCAAAGAGCCTATCATCAGATGCCTCAATTATGTCCTCCTCATCCATTCCTTCCAGAGATAGCTTCCTCTTTGTCATCTTGACCAAGAAAATATTTATCCCTGAAAAAAAAAACAGAATAGAACCAATACCAATATCCAATAAAACAAGATGGAACCATGGAAAGAGGCCCCAAAATTGATTTTCCAAGATAAAAAAATTAAAAAATGAGAAATTTTTTTAGTTGACCGGTGAAACGCGAAAATTCAAGTGTCCAAGCCAAATGCCTGTGAAGAAATCGCGTTTCACCGGACACTACCTTGAAGACAAAAATTATTCCAATATCTCGCCGGTGAAACGCGATACTTAGCAAAATATCACTATCAGAGATATTGTTTCGCGTTTCACTGGTCAAAAGATGCAAATCAAGAAGAGAAACATGAACTATAAATTAATTCTATGGAAACACAGAAATTGATGATAAAATTGTTTTTGGAAAAGCTATGCTGCTTTTAAAAGATACAAAGCACATAACATCTGTAATTATTCAAGTGTTATAAAAAATTCTTTCTATATTAATCAAATTTATTTTGTTAAA
The DNA here is from genome assembly GCF_053477565.2 of Lygodium microphyllum. Lineage (NCBI taxonomy): Eukaryota > Viridiplantae > Streptophyta > Polypodiopsida > Schizaeales > Lygodiaceae > Lygodium > Lygodium microphyllum. The sequence goes on along the minus strand of NC_141140.1, from coordinate 35,931,096 downwards.
ATACTTGTAATAGAAAAATTTTGTTACCTATCAAAGATTGTTGAACTGCTCTCCACACAGGAAGCAAGGACCTTGAAGGGAAGTCGAGACGAAATTTCGGCAGAAAAGAAGACAATGTCGGAGAAATGGCTTTGAAATACTTTTATGTTGACCGTTAAGCATGTGGTGATAGTTCCAATGAAAAAGTTTGTGTAATAATGGAAAAATACGTGTACACATGTCTCACTTAACACACCGTATCAAACTCCTCAGAAGACGTGCGCACTCTCTTTTTCCAAAAATACGTCACACGTGTGTTACATAATCCTTTTCCAAGTAAAAAAAAAATTCTGATAAGCGAGAGTACGTCACACGTGTGTTATTAACACTTTGCCAAGAACATTGAGTCCATGCAAATTCACCGCCTTCACCTTTCATCGTATTTCATCGCTACTCCGCCTTTACCTTTGGTGTTCCTTCCAATCTCCAAGCATTTCACTGCTTCCCCAACAAAGGAAACCTTCGAGTATATTGTCGTCTTTAGGCTGAGATTGTGAAGAACAAGCTAAAAAGAAGGTATGGTTTTTGCATCTTGCTTTTCAATAACCCATTCAATGCATTCTTTTGATACTTTTTCTTAATCCTTTATGTTATTATGAGCTTATGACCACTACAAAAGAATTTTTTCCACAGTGGGAGCATTCCTTAATGTTGTGGAGATTTAAGGAAATCTTCAAACTTCTTCCCTAATTCTGTGGATATTTTATGTAATCTTAAAAGCTTTCCTTAGATCAAAGCTATTTTTTCTTGGTTTTGTCGATTTTTATACTATTCATGAGTTGTCCGGTGAAACACAAAAATAAGGTGCTTCAAGCAAGTCTCTTAGCTTAAATTCGCATTTCACTGGACACAATGGACAACAAGTCCAGTGAAACGCGAAAAGAAGCAGCTACAAGGAGGTGCCTTGCTTGACACTCGCGTTTCACTAGACACCTTGAGAAAAATTCAGCTGAAACACGAAAACGCCATGCAACATGGATACCTCTTGTCTGGGACTCGCGTTTCGCTGGACATGCTAGAGAAAAAGTAACATGTCTTTTTTTGGCAGATGGCTAGGACTAAGGCAACAACAAGAAAAGAGAAGATTGATCCTAGGGATTTAGCATCAAAGATTCATCAGTCTTCAAAGCCTCAGAAGCTCTCTAGAAAGTCAAAGCCAAGGAGAAAGTTTTCTCAAAATGTCAGGTGCCTAAGGGAGATTAGGAAGGTAGTAAATGCTCTTGATAATGCAATTCCAAAGTTGTCTTTTCAGAGGCTTGTCAGGGAAATTTGTGACAGATATAGTTTGGATAGTTTCAGATGGACAAGAACAGCTCTTAATTGTATACAAGAAGCCACAGAGGATTTTTTAGTTGAGTTTTTTCAAGATGCCTACATTTGTGCTGCTCATGCTCATAGGCTCACACTCATGGACAAGGACATGGTAATTCTTAGGAGGCTAAGATATAGATTTTCAAAGGTCCTTGAGCCAATTCCCCTCACTAATATGAAGACATTTAATATCCTTAATGTGCCCCCAGCTAGGAGAAAGAAATATGATTCTGGTCTCAGGGTTGAGGATGTCACCCATGAGAAGGATACAAGGCAACATGAAAAAGAGGAGAAAGCTAAAGAGGAACAAGCAAATAAATGGAGAAAGTATAGGAGGCAAAGGGTTGAAGAAAGGGAAACAGAGCAACTAGAGTCCTTTGAAAATGAGCTAGCCACCCTTCTTGAAGTAGCTAATCCAAAAGGATTCAGTGTGTTTTGTTTCTTACCTGGTGACTTAGGCAAAAGAACTGAGGTTATCTCCTTTGATGATGCATGTGTTCAGATTCTTAAGGATAAAAGAAGAGAAGTAAATGACAGTATTATTCTTGTTGGCCTAAGGTATGTCCATCCATAATTACTTATACTTTTTGATATTATTTTAACAATAAGATTTTTCTTGTTTATACTCACTATTTCTATGCCTTTTCTAGGTGTATAATGCATGAGTTTCCTTTGGATATACAACAAAAAATTGAGGTTCTTGATCCATCTATCTTATTCTTTATGAGGAATGAGCTTGATACAAGTTTTATTGAGCATTGGCTCAATTTGATTGACTTCGATACTTTGGAGCTCCTTATAATTCCATATAATGAAAAGTAAGTGATTCAATATTCTATTAGAGTTTTTGAGATTTTATCCTACTAATTTGTTGAGATATGATTGCTTTTAGTTCTCATTGGAGCTTGATTGCAATAGACCTTGTGGATAAGCAATGCTTTTTAATCAACTCTATGAAAGGAAGCCATGGAAATGCTAAATTGTAAGTTATATTATCCAAGGGCTCCTTGATATTTCAATTCTTTTTTTTGTAAGTACTCTAAATTTCAACATATTTTATATACAGAGGTGCCAAAAGATTAAATGAAGAGCTAGAGAAAAGACCCCCTATGCCGTCTGATTTGCTTGCAACAATGCAATATAGATAAGTTGCGGTAAGTAATTCATTAAAATAATTGAAACATGAGTTTATTCTATGAACTACCATTCGTCCTCTTTATAGTTTTACTTTGTGTTGGTGGTTGCAGTGTCCCCATCAGGATGATAGCCATTCTTGTGGCTGGAGGGTGATTGCAAATGCTAGAAGAATGGTTAACTTTGTTTATCTTAATGATGATAAACATGTAAAGGTAATATGAAAGATGCTAAACTTTAAGATAGATATTAATTGCAAATAGTCCATTGATGATAAAAATATAGTCTATTGTAAGAACAATAATGAACTAAAACTCTTTTTTCTATAAATGTGTGACAGTTTTCGAAGGATTGCTATACATCTGAGCATGTTTGGTACATATGAGCAAAGCTCTTGAAGTATATAATGGTCAATTGTATACAACCAACAACAGAGATTGATGGGGATTTGCACCATGAAGGAGATGCGGTGCCTATAACCACAGAAGGCAAATCCACAACTTCAACACCTTCTATACCCAAGACATCAAAGAAAGGCAAAAGGACTCCTAGAAAGGATAGTTCTCCAATGAGAGAGGGAGAGGGAGAGGGGGGAGAGATGAAAACATAATAGGGAAATGAGAGAGGGAGAGGGAGGGAGAAGAAATGAGAGGAGAGGAAGAGAGCAAAAGGAAATGAGAGAGGGAGAGGAGAGAGAAAAAGAGATAAAATGTTAAACATAATAGGAAAAGAGAGAAAGAGAGGGTGTGGGTAAGGGTGAGAGCGAGGGAGGGAGAGAAAATGAGAGAGGGAGAGGAAGAGAGAAAAGGAAATGAGGGAGAGGAGAGAGAAAAAGAGAGAAAGATAATTAAACCTAATGGGAAAAGAGAGAAAGAGAGGGTTAGGGTGAGGGAGGTAGAGGAAATGAGAGAGGGAGAGAAAGAAAGAAAGGGAAATGAGAGAGAGAGAGAGGAGCGAGAAAAAATGAGAGAGGGAGAGGAGAGAGAAAAAGAGAAAAAAATCATTAAATCTAATAGAGAAAGAGAAAGAGAAAGAGAGGGTCAGGGTGAGGGAGGGACAGAAAATGAGAGAGGGAGAGAAAGAGAGAAAGGTAAATGAGAGAGGAAGAGGAGAGAGAAAAAAATGAGAGAGAGAGGAGAGAGAAAAAGAGAAAAAAATCATTAAACCTAATAGGGAAAGAGAGAAAGAGAGGGTGAGGGCGAGGGAGGGAGAGGAAATGAGAGAGGGAGAGGAAGAGAGAAAAGAAAATGAGAGAGGGAGAGGAGAGAGAAAAAGAAATGAGAGAGAGAGAGGAGAGAGAAAAAGAGAGAAAGATCATTAAACCTAATGGGAAAAGAGAGAAAGAGAGGGTCAGGGTGAGGGAGGGAGAGGAAATGAGAGAGGGAGAGAAAGAGAGAAAGGGAAATGAGAGAGGGAGAGGAGAGAGAAAAAGAGAAAAAAATCATTAAATCTAATAGAGAAAGAGAGAAAGAAAGGGTCAGGGTGAGGGATGGACAGGAAATGAGAGAGGGAGAGAAAGAGAGAAAGGGAAATGAGAGAGGGACAGGTCGAGAGAGAAAAAGGAATGAGAGAGAGAGAGAGAGGAGAGAGAAAAAGAGAAAAAATCATTAAACTTAATAGGAAAAGAGAGAAAGGGAGGGTTAGGGTGAGGGAGGGAGAAGAAATGAGAGAGGGAGAGGAGAGAGAAAGAGAGGGTTAGAGTGAGGGAGGGAGAGGAAATGAGAGGGGGGAGAAAGAGAGAAAGGGAAATGAGAGAGGGAGAGGAGAGAGAAAAAATGAGAGAGGGAGAGGAGAGAAAAAAAGAGAAAAAAATCATTAAATCTAATAGAGAAAGAGAGGGTCAGGGTGAGGGAGGGACAAGAAATGAGAGAGGGAGAGAAAGAGAGAAAGGGAAATGAAAGAGGGAGAGGAGAGAGAAAAAGAGAAAAAAATCATTAAACCTAATAGGGAAAGAGGAAAGAGAGGGTTAGGGTGAGGGAGGGAAAGCAAATGAGAGAGGGGAGAAAGAGAGAAAGGAAAATGAGAGAGAGAGATAAAGAGAGAGGAGAGAGAAAAAAGGAGATAGGGAGAGGAGAGAGAAAAAAGAGAAAAAATCATTAAACCTAATAGAGAAAGAGAGAAAGAGAGGGTGAGGGTGAGAGAGGGAGAGGAAATGAGAGAGGGAGAAGGAGAGAAAGGGAAATGAGAGATGGAGAGGAGAGAGAAAAAGAAATATAAGAGAGAGAGAGAGAGGAGAGAGAAAAAGAGATAAAAATCATTAAACCTAATAGGGAAAGAGAGAAAGAGAGGGTCAGGGTGAGGGAGGGAGAGGAAATGAGAGAGGGAGAGAAAGAGAGAAAAGTAAATAGGACCTTACAATAAGCTTAGGATACTATGATAGTGTGTACTAAGAATGAGTCCACCTCACTAAGAATAGGATTGGCGATTCACCTCACTAAGAATGAGTCCATCTAGGTACAAAAGGTACAAATACATGATCCTAGAAACTATATTATAGAAGCTTCCACTTGTGTTGGCACAAGGGTCCCATCATATTTCACCCTCCCCCTCTGTATATTTGTGTATGCATCTACGTACAAAGGGTACAAAAAAAACAGACAGAAGAGAAGCCAAATAGACAAATGTAACAATATGTGGGTATAATAGTCAGTGTTACAACTTCTCTTCTTCTTTAATACCCATATTTGCTATTGTACCCAAGTATTATGAAGGTAGATAGATAGATAGATAGTATCATAGTACCCTAGTATGTACTACCTTGTACCTATTACATACTATCATAGTACCCTAGAACCTCACATTTACTGCATAATGCTTAAGGTACCCTAGCACCTGCTACATAATATCATAGTACTGGGTACTTGGCACTATGATACTAGAGTACTAGGTGCTAGATACTAAGATGCTATGATATTATGTGCTAGGTACTGAGTACTAGGTACTAAATACTAGTGTTCTATGATACTATATGCTAGGTACTAGGTACTAGGTACTAGGTACTATATGCTAGGTATTACGTAACCATGGTCGTAGTCATAATCATGGTCATGGTTGTGGTCGTGGTCGTGGTCGTGGTCGTAGTCGTAGTCGTGGTCATAGAAAAAGAGAGAGATGGAAGGAGATGATAACAATATAAGAAAAAAAAAGAATGATAACAAAAAAAAAAAGTTTGTTGTAACGTAAACAAAATGGAAAGTGAAGAAGGTCCTATTGTTCAAGATCGCGAGGCATATCTTAATCAGCGTGTCACATGTCCTTGCTCTCAACGCAAGCTGGCAATTAGATGAAAATGCCAATTGTCTATAGAACACATACGACGATTTGGCGAGTTTCAATCTGAGATCATTGATCAGGCAATTGCGGATTTTCAACAAACGGTAAGAAAATTTAATATTAATTATGCATTGTAATCATAAGCTAATTAAATACCATATACAATAAGATTGGGTCTCGCTAGCATCCTTTGCGGCCAATTAGAAGAGTACATGGGCGTGCGATGGATGGAGCGCAGGACCCAATCCACCACACTTGAAAAGCCAATCTATACCGTCAATACCAGAGAAGACAGACAACCTACCAAACCTACCTACAACCTTGGAGCCTGAGATGGAGGCAATGATCCATACATTGATTCCCATGGATGTCAAGACTTCTGATCCGCTTAGAGAGGAAGCATTCATACCATTATATGATGGGTGTCGAGTATCTCGCCTCAAGACACTGCTTGCACTCTTAAGTGTGCAAGCAAAATACGGGTGGAGTGATACGAGTGTGACCGAGTTGTTCAAGTACCTTGCACATATGCTTCGTTGTTTTTTTTTTCGATACTATTATTACAAACATTTGTGCTTTTTCAAGGTGTTTATGATTTTTTTCAGGTTATTGAAATATCATATATTACCATCTGCAAATACCATGCCTAAGTCTCGTAATGATGCACGATATGTTTTACGAAAGCTTGGCATGGACTACAATAACAGCCATGCATGTATCAACGATTGCATACTGTTTCAAGGAGAATACGAGACTATGGAGACATGTCCAAAGTGTGGTGCTCACAGGTATCGACAGGACTTGTAAGGGCAAACCATCCCTCAAAAAGTTCTCAGACGCTTTTCGCTTATCCCTCGCATAAACCACATGTTTTGTACATCCGGCATGGCGAGCTTGACAATGTGGCATAGGTCCACGGATGGAGTTCAATGAATATCAACGGATTCACACGCATGGAGCCACATTGACTCTACCTTCCTAGGCTTTGATCGAGAGCCAAGGAATCTTTAGGGGCTGAGTCTTGCAATGGATGGCGTGAACCCATTCGGTCTGCGCTCAACTTCTGATAGTGTGTGGCCTATAGTCCTTGTCAACTACAATATTCCTCCATTGCTTTCTACGAAGAAAGGACATCTCATCCTTAGCTTACTCGTCCCCGGCCGCTACAAAGTCAAAAATATGGACGTGTATCTTCGTCCATTAGTCGATGAGCTTAAGATTTTGTGGGAGAAGGGGGTCATCGTGCAAGATATGAGTACGCGTGATGGTCGGCGGTCAGCCAATATTCGAGCCATTCTCATGTGGACGATGCATGACTTTCCGGGATTTAGAGAGTGCTCAGGTGACAGGCCTCCATTCTCATTGGTAATATCTATATTTTATCTCATTCAAGAAACTATTCACTAGGTCGTGGTGTTGGAACAAGTCTGGTTACCTCACGTTATCATGATGTCCATTCTGCGGGTCACAGTTAGACTCCCGAAGGTCACGAACCATGAAGAGGATGGTATATCAAGGACACACTGCTTTCTTGCCAAAGGATCATGAACTTAGGGAAGGTTTCCTTGGACGACCTCCAACACGTATGAACGCCGCAAGCTGGTACGAGCTGAAAATGGTCCACGTAGAATCACATCCAAACGGAATGGGGTGGTTCTGAGTTTTCTAGGAGTTGCCATATTGAACCCACCTGCAGGTCAACCACTTGTTGGATCCTATGCATATTTTCAAGAATGTGGACAGCTTGCTATGGGACCACATCACAGGAAAGAGAGACACTATAGGGGCACGAATCGATTTGAAGGAGGTAGGTAAGATGGAGGCACTTTGGCCGCAGTGGAGTTGCTGATGGTCGCGTGCACCTTCCTCGTGCTCCTTGGGTTTTGTCCACTAAATAAGAGGACATTGTAAAGCAGGTAGTCAAGTCTATCCGCATTTGGACGGGTATGATATATTCTCTCAGGTGCGTATTTTCTAAAGACGACCAATTATCAGGGCTAAAACCCCATGATTGGCATAAGATATGTTAGGTTTGTACTACAAATGGATTGTAATTGGTGTGCACATTTTGCTATTTGGAATGTAGCCATTATTCATAATGCTTTCTTATTTGTGGCAGTTTGTACTATGAATGGATTGTAATTGGCATGCGCATTTTGCTATTTGAAGTGTAACCATTATTCGTAATGCTTTCTCATTTGTGGCAGTTTGTACTACCGACGATCGCGATCGCAGGATGTCTTACTCCAGAAATACGCGAGGCCATTTATAGGTTGTCGACTTTGGTGCAATGGATCTCACAGAAGGTGATTAAGACGTCCTCTATTGAATCTGCGAGGTGGGAAGTAGTGGAGACGGTTTGTCTCTTTGAGAAATACATGCCCACCAGTATGCTCACGATACAAATCCACCTTCTTGTGCATCTTGTAGATGAAGTGGAGATTGCTGGACCTGTCCATATGTGATGGATGTTCTTCTTGGAGTGCTTCATGAAAACCCTGAAAGGCTTTATGGGACAACGAGCGCGGCCAAAAGGTAGCATGGCTGAAGGTTGATTGGTGTCTGAGGCGCTAGTGCATATTTCACAATGGCTACCAACGGTGGATCCAGACAACGAAATGCTATGGTCGTTGAAGGACGATTATAGACTGACTAGAGATGTGGTGGTTGGAAATGGGGTAGAAAAAAGAATGGATGCCTCAATGGAGGAGAAGGTGAATCACTTTTGTATATTGCACCATACCTCTATGGAGATGTGGCTCGCCAAGTACTAGATCGCTAGGCAAGATCGAGAGGAAGCACGAGCTGAATTCCGACGTAGTACACGTCATCGATCGATTCGATATCCCAAAGGTATGGAGGAGATGCCACAGTTCATGTCAACGCGATGGTTGCATGGAGCTTTGATTGCAGCATCTCGCGAAGGGACAAAGGTCTCAATGGAGGAGTGAAAATTCTCGAGGGGATGTAGTCCAAAGGTGATGAGGGGTTTAGAATTTATCACATCTAAATTTTATATGCGACATCTAATTTGAGTGTTTCAATTTATAGTACAAAATATATAGTGCAACGTGGTCACACGGACGGCATTTTTGCGTGAAGCGTATTGACAAAATGCACTCCACAATGGACTGTGGTAACATGGCAAGGTTCGAGCAAGAGAGCCGGCGACGAGCAACGGATCCAAACACGGTTGTGGATGAGATGGAGTATTTTTGGAAACTTGCAAAGTATTAATGTTACGGTGGATTATCGTAGCTTCTCCATGATACTATTTGATGTGCAGTGGTTCAAAGTGGTACTTGGAGGAGCTGGAGCAACAATTCGACGAGGTCCATCTGGATTTCTCGAAATAGATTCCGAAAAAAAATGGACGGATTTGCGTGACACCTTTTGTTTTCGGCCCATTGTGAACAGGTGCATGGACTCATTTTTTTGCTAATTGTATTACGACATGGTTTATGTCACAATGGTTTGAACTCTCTTGTACGTGTTTGTGAACAAGTAATCTTCTATCCAAACCCTCGACAACCTCAATGGTGGTATGTTATACCTTCAACTTCTCGAAGTGCGAGAGTATATGATCAAAGTAATGTTCCGAGCATAGATGAAGATAATATGCAAATAGAGGGATCGATATTGCAAGGGGTGGAGGCCTCGAAAGCTTAGAGCCATCATCGGCTAACAATGATGGAAATACAGGAGTCTAAGATTTCTTTGAGAACGAGGTGGACTCATCCTTTTGTGGTGACATGTCTATCGACCTTCTAATATATGCGGAGTTGTGTCAAGAGATTGATATGGGACCATAGGATACTTCATACTTGGAGCATCCACTTACTCAATTTGTCGACCAATCGCTTATAAGGGTACATAAGATATGCATTTTAAGTGAGATTTTTTTAAAAGGATTTATATTGCTGTGCTTTGTATGATTTAAATTGATTATTCTAACATCATTTTTTGTCTGTGTAGGTGACATTTTCAAGATGAGTCGAGGGATGAGCGATGAGGAGTTACAAGATATCTTCACATGCATGTCTCCAGACCAAATCACGAGATTCAGAGATATGGTAGACTAGGAGCTGTCTCGGTCTTCCTCAGGGCACTCTGCTAGATCTATTTCAGTGCGATCAGATACTTTGGCTTCGAGCAGACAAGCTCAATGCTCCAGACTTGGGACAGAGAGAGGGAGTACTTCGGGGTTAGGGGGATGCTGCAGGGATACGGATGCAGTGAGCCTGCGGTTGACACGAGATACAGGTGCGACTCCTAACTCTCATGGCCCTTCTAGGGAGTGTGGCTCAAGCTTAAGTCGATGCTATGGAGGCACAGATGCGGTGTCTCCATCTCATCATTCAGCTGGAGTTGCATCACCTTAGGTATTTGTCACACCTATGGGGACGTCTACTCCAGTTACTCCGGCTTTTGCTCAGTCGTCAACAGGTGGCACCCCTATGGGTGCCACTTCGAGAGATATTACCCCGATTGGTACACTAAATGCACAGGGGTCTCCTGAATATGCCCAAGAGCGTGGACGCAGATAGGAGAGGACCCATCTTAGGCAGACTCCAGGGGGATATGGATATCTAGTCGATGGTAAGTCAAGAGCCATCATCATGAATGATGAGGGGAGGAGGGTGATGGCTCGCATGAGAGAGTTGTGCCAACAAGTTTTTCGGCACGTCTTAGATCATTGGAAGAACATACCGGAGGAGAGTAAGGATTACATAGTAGCATCCTTACACGAGGAGTTTCCGGTTCCAGCCTCAGTAGATAGATTCTCTATAGGCTGGATGATGGATTGTATGCATGCATATATGTTACACAAACGATCTAATGCACGTAATGCAATCAAGAGTGGGGCTGCAAAGCTCAAGTGGTTAGATGCAGACGAGTGGCGTCGACTGAGGGAGGAGGCTACAGATTCTACAGGACGTTGGAGTCAGCAACGCGAGGCGGCGAGGGTACGACTCGAGGTCGGAGTGGTCTATCATCTTGGGAGTGATAGCCACATGACATATTTGGAGGACTTTGTAAGTTTTTTTTAATTTTACTTGTTTATTTTTTTGCAATATCCTTTGTACTAACAATCATGTTTCTAACAGTTAGCATTTTGTTTTCTTTGCAGCGCTCCATTGCAAATCGCGATCCGACTGGCCTTGAGACTCGATATGCAGAGAGGCACGGTCTCACTTCATTGATCAACCGATTGTATAGACACAGTAGCCTTGTAAGTCACTCATCTTTCTTGTTCGTAGTTACCATGTTTAATTAGAATGCATTATTGTATGGTGGACTGATGTGTTGTTTCTTTTTTTGCAGAGTCCGTTCGATGGTCCTTTGCGGCAGGACGAGCTTTCGAAGGGCGAGGATATGTAGTAGTCCTTGGATCCCTGGAGCTCACACACCTTTATCTTTGGGTCGCCTGATCTATGTAGACATTTTCTATGTATTAGTGATATCTTGTCATGATTGTACCAATCACTTATTATACGATCATGTATTTATTTCATGTATGAGTGTTATGATTTCAGTATACATTATTTTTGTTTGCAAGTGCAGCAAAAAGTTTTTTTTCCCTGTTACCGTTGCTATTAGTGTCGCAAAATTTACTGCTCGCGTGGTAATTGGCATCGTTATTTACGTCACAAACCGTCGCTATTAGCGTCGGTATTGGCATCGGTGTTACGACGCTAATACCGACGCCAATAGTGACAGTGATACCGACTGTTCTATCGTGTCGCCAATAACGATGCTTTTTGTGATGACGGGGGCAAATTTTGTTATTTGCATTTTTGTCGCTTTTGACATCGGTATAAGGCCTATATCTTGTAGTGTCTTGACATAATCGAGGCCTCCTAGAGATGTCAAGTAAGGTCTTGCTTGCTCTCTCTTAGTTGGAAATTTTTTTCTTTTGGAAGCATTTGTGATAATAACCTATATATATGTTTAAAAGTGAGTTTAAAAACCACCAACATATATTGTGTCTGATTTCAAAATAGAACAATTAATATTATGATTCATAAGCCAACTGAATTGATACCTACTTTAATAACGCATTCAAACTGACATTACTCCATCCATAAATTTTTTGCAAGTATCTTAAGGGATGCACGAAGAACGGAGTACGTACAACCTTCATATAATTGAGTAGATGACGCTACGTATAGTGGGTCATCTGGCTTCGTCGAGTGACCTTCTCTCGAACCGGTTGCAAAAATCGTATACCATGTTGTCCAAAATCTCATCCTCTACAACTTGATGGGGCATTTCATGAGGGCTACTATCATGGTTGTTAGTCTCCACTCTTCTTGAAGAATCTACCTCCTCACGTTGACATTTTGCAGCCTCTCGACGCCGGGAGGGAGCATCTGAGGATGTGGCACCACATCCTGCTCAACCACAAAAGGGAATTACATGTACGTTGATATATATTTTAAACATAGACTAGCAATCTTAGTGTTAAAAACAATGAATACTAGTGATTTTTCTAGGTCACATTCTCCATACATGCTGAGGTGTGACATTGCAACTCGATGTGCTTAAAAAATACACCCTCCATAACGATCAGACATGCATTTAATTTTTCGTCGTAGCCATGCATCTCGATTATGAAGACGTAATGTTTCATCCTCACTTGAGGATGTGCTCCTTGACTCATCAGCATGCACCATACTAGGTGATGATGATGACATGATTAAACCTAAATCATGACAACATCAAATTTGTTATTAATAAGTTTACGTAAAAACTTCAAGTCGTATTAATTATTATAAGATATTCAATTTTAATTATCATAAATACATAAAAATTTATGATAAAAACTTACTATCAAAACTTATCTTAAATACAAAAACTAATTATGATAAAAATGCAAGTGCCCTAAATGCGCGTCTATGCCTACGTCTACCTGCGCGTCTAAATACGCATCTACTAGCGCGTCTGTGTAAAATTAGACACACATATACACGCAAAAATAGATTCAAACCTCAAAATTTAAAAGATACAAGCGACTTCTTTTCAAATTGCGTCTTTCCTGTGTTTTTTGCGCATTCTGGAGCTCGAGTTTAGCCGACATGCAGTCTACCTGCACTAGTCTCTTCATGACTCACCTCCTCTTTTACTTCAAACAAACAAGAAGGGAAAAAAGACAGCTAAAGAGAAGAAAGCCAAGGAGAGGAAGAAAGAGAGAACAAAAGAGAGGAGAATAAGAGGAATAAGAGGCAAAGAGAGGAGACAACAAGCAGCAAGAATCAAGGGAGAACAACTCACCAAGGAGAGGAAGAAGGGGAAGGAAGCAGCGCCACCACCCGTCCACACGAAAGACCCAATGTAAGTCCTCTCTCTCTCTCTCTCTCTCTCTCTCTCTCTCTCTCTCCCTCCCTCTCTCTCTTTCTGTATTAGGATCTTTCTTTCTATGAATTTGAAGTTTTTTTATCACAAAAAAATCATGGCGGTCGTCGACCTGAGAGCGGCCGACTTAGCGTGTCTGACAGCACGTGTGGATTCCAGAGCAGATGCAGATATAGACGCGCAGTTGTGTTTGCTATTATTGCGTCTGCAGTCGCATCTCTAAGTGCGTCTATTATGAATGATAAACGCGAGTATACATGCACCCTGCTCAGTTTTTCCATGATAGACGCAGATATAGACGCGTAGCTATGTTTGCTGTTATCGCGTCTGCAGTCGCGTCTCTAAGCGCGTCTATTATGAATGATAGACGCGAGTATACACGCACTTTGCTCAGTTTTTTCATGGTGGTACCGTGTCTCTGAGCACGTCTATTTTGCATACTACATGCGAGAATACATGCGCTCTGCTCAGAAAACAAAGGCTTTGACTTCAGGGAAGCGTCTGAGAGTGCGTCTATTCTACATCTCAAATGCAAATATACACGCGCCAGCTCTAATAAAAAAATCAAGCTTTTATTTCTGGAATTGTACAAACATGTTACAAAATAGTACAGTTTACACAATATTACAGTTTAGCAAATTTGTCTTATTCCTGTGTTTTGTTTGCAGATGTCACATCTTGGTTCATCTAGCAATGACTCAGATTTGGAGCGCATAAATGATACATTGGTCTTGTTCAGTAGAGGGGTCAATGCTTTTTTTGGAGGTTTTCCTAGTAAGGAAGACTTCATGGGAGAGATGACTACACACCTTGGCCGCTCTCCCACAGAGCAGATGAGGTATTCAGCGTTATGTCTGGAACGCCTCTAACATCTTTGCTTGGCACTGCTTCCTTACGGCCACGCTTTAGGTTGCAAGCACTTAAACTCCCCATGTAAATGTGTTTTATATATAATGAATACATGGATTTTTGTTTTCAATTCTCATGCCTTTAGATCCATTGTGTTTTTCCCAAATGCACAATTTGATGTAGGGGAAGGGACAGGTTTTTTTTTCCAATTCTGTGCTTCACGTCTATTTGCGCGTCTAAATTGCAAAAAATGCGCGTCTGTACTGGTGTCTAAAATGTAGAGCACACACGCTGATAGACATGCTATATAATTCAAATTAATAAAAATAAATTAAATATTTTTTAAAAATATATATTTTTGGTTTTATGGTTGCATCTATTGGCGCACGTAAAAGCGTGTCTATGCACATGTCTATATGCTTGTCTAATCTTCCAAGTAGACGCACTTGTAGATGCACAAAATAAATTAAATAAATAAGAATTTTGCTTTTCTTTTGCGCGTTTATTTATGCGTGTATATGCACGTCTAAAGCGCGTCTATTGATGCGTGTGGATTTCCTTATACACGTGACTATAGACGTGAAATGGTACACGCGCATTTAGACGGGCTTATAGATGCGCCCGTAAGATTTTCTCTCAATTCAAAAATTTCATCTAAGAGGCCTTGTTGTTGTAGTGTAATAAAATTTAAAAAAACATGAGCTCATACACATTTTCATGATGGGCCAACAATACAAACGTGTCGCGCAAATCTGCCCATCCTTTTTTAGAATCTATTTCAAGAAATCTAGATGGACCTCATTGAACTATTGTCCCAGCTTTTTTAAGTATCGCTTTGAACCACTGCACATCAAATCAGATCATGGAGAAGCTATGATAATCCACCATGATAATACTTTGCAAGTTTCCAAAATACTCCATCTCATCTATAATGGTGTTTGGATCTATTACTTGTCGTCAGCTCTCTTACTCAAACTTTGCCATGATATCACAATTTGTTGTGGAGCGCATTTTATCGATACACTCTACGCGAAAATGTCGTCTACATGACCATGTTGCACTATTTATTTTGTACTATACATTGAAGCAGTCAATTAGTTGTCACATATAAAACATAGATACGATAAACTCTAAGTACGTCGTCACCTTTTGGCTACATCCCCTCGAGAATTCCCACTGCTCAATTGAGACCTTCCCCCTTTCACGAGATGCTACGGTCAAAGCTCCATACAACCATCGTGTTGACATGAACCGCGATATCTCCTCCATGCCCTCAGGATATCGGGTCGATGGCAGGTACTACGTCGAAATTCAGATCACGCTTCTTCACGATCTTTCCTAGCTTGCTCGTATCTAGCGAGACACTTCTCCATGGAGACATGGTGCAGCATACAAAAGTGATTCACTTTCTCCTCCATTGTAGCATCCATTCTTTTTTCTACCCCATTTCCAATTACCACATCTCCAATCAGTCTATCATTGTCCTTCAACGACCATAGCATACTGTTGTCGGAATCCACCGTTGGTAGCCATTGTAAAATATGCACTAACACCCAACCTTCGACCATGCTATCTTCTGGTTGAGCTTTTTGTCACCCAAAGCCTTTCAGGGTTTTCATGAAGCACTCTAAGAAGAATATCCATCACATATGGACAAGTCCAATAATCTCCACTTCATCTACAAGATGCATAAGAAGGTGGATTTGTATCGTGAGTATGCTGGTGGGCAGGTATTTCTCAATGAGACAGACCGTCTCCACTACTCCTCGCCTTACGGATTCAATAGAGAATGTCTTAATCTCCTTCTGTGAGATCCATTGCATTAAAGTTGACAATCTATAAATCGCCCCATGTATTTCTAGAGTAAGACATCCTGCAATCGCGATCAATAGTACAAACTGTCACAAATGAAGAAGCATTACGAACAACGACTACAATCCATTAAATAGCAAAATATGCATGCCACTTACAATCCATTCATAGTACAAACATGACATATCTTATGCCAATCATGAGATTTCAGCCCTGATAATTGGTCATCTTTATAAAACACGGACCTGAGAGAATGCATCATACTTGTCGTAGTGCAGATAGACTTGATAACTTGCTTCATAATGCGCTCTTCTTTAGTGGACAAAACACAAGGAGCATGAGGTAGCTGCAAGCGACCATCAGCACTCTGACTGTAGTAGCCAGAGCCTCTCCATCTTGACTACCACCTTCAAATCCATTTGTGCCCCTGGAATGTCTCTATTTCCTATGATGTGGTCCCATAATAAGCTGCCCACATTCTTGAAAATATGCATGGGATCCAAGAAGTGGTTGATCTGTAAGTGGGTTTAATATGGCAACTCGTAGAAAACTAAGAACCATTGCATTCCATTTGGATGTGAAATCGTGTGGACCATTTTCAACTCATACCAGATTTGGGCGTTCATACGGGCTGAAGGTCATCCAAGAAAACCTTCCCTCAGTTCATGATCCTCCGGCAAGAAAGCGGGATGTCCATGATATACCATCTTCTTCATGGTCCGTGACCTTTGGGAGTCTAACTGTGGTCTACACAATGGACATGCATGATAACCTGAGGTAACCAAACATGTCCCAACACATCTATCCAATGAATACAAACTTGAATGAGCTATGATAGATATTACCAATGAGAACGGAAGCCTACTAACTTGAGCACTCCCCAAATTCTGAAAAGTCATGCATGGTCCACATGAGAATGGCTTGAATATTTGGTAGACTGTCCTTTCATAAAATCTTAAGCTCTCAACTAATGGATGAAGATACACATCCATATTTTTGACTTTGTAGCGGTTGGGAATGAGCAAGCTAAGGATGAGGTGTCCTTTCTTCATAGAAAGCCATGGAGGGATGTTGTAGTTGACAAGGACTACATGCCACACACTATAAGAAGTTGAGCACAGACCGAATGGGTTCATGCCATCCATAGCAAGACCGAGCCGAAGATTCTTTGGCTCTTGGGCAAAGCCTGGAAAGGTAGAGTCAATGTGGCTCCATGCGCGTAAATCCGCTTATATTCGTCGAACTCCATCTATGGATCCATTCTGTGTATGGCACATTGTCAAGATCCCCATGTCAGATGCATGAAACATGTGATTTATGCGGGGGATAAGCAGAAAGTGTCTAAGAACTTTTTGAGGGATGGTTTGCCCTTGCAAGTATTGTCGATGCATGCATGGATGCTGTTGTAATCCATGCCATTGTTAATACATGCATGGATGCTATTGTAGTCCATGCCAAGCTTTTGTAAAACATGTTGTGCATCATCACGAGACTCGGGCATAGTGTTTGTAAGTGGTAATATATGATACTTCAGTAACTTGAAAGAAAATCATAAAACACCTTGAAAAAGTACAATTGTTTTTTATGATAGTGCTAAAAAGAAATCAACAAAGCATACATATAATGTACCTGAACAACTCGGTCACACTCGCATTGCTCCACCCATATTTCTCTTGCATACTTAGGAGTGCAAGCAGTGCCTTCAAGTGAGATACTTAGCACCTATCATATAATGGTATGGATACTTTCTCTCTAAGTGGATTAGATGTCTCGATATCCATGGGCATCAATGCATCGATCATTGCCTCCATCTCAGGCTCCTAGATTGTAGAAAAGTCTGGAAGGCTGCCTATCTCTTGTGGTATTGACGGTATAAATTGGGCAGTACCTTCCAAGTGATGGATTGACTTAGGCACTCCATCCATCGCATGTCCATGAACTCTTATAGCTGGCTGCAAAGGGTACACTCCTCCTTGGGATGATACATCACCTCCATATAATAAATTCATCGGCAACATCCAATGTTTTTATATATAATATTCAATTAGTTTGCGAATATAATGCATGATTGATATATACTTTTCTTACTGTTTGCTCAAAATCTGAGATCACCTGATCAATGATCTCTGATTCAAAACTCATCGAAGCATCCTACGTGTTCTATAGACAACCGTTGTTTTCGTCTAATTTCCAACTTACATTGAGATTAAGGACATGGGACACACTAATTAAGATAGACCTCGCGATCTTAAACATCACGGCCTTTATCGTTTTCCATTTGGTCTACGTTATGACAAACAATTTGTTTTTGTTATTATTATTTTTTTCTTTCTTAAATTATTTGAGAAGGGATTTTCTCTTTTGTAACTCAACAAAATTAACGTACACTACAACAAAAAGGCTCCATAGACGCAATATTTGAACTGTATTTAAAAATGTTAGGTACCTTTATTGCCGTGTCTACTGCTGCGTCTAAAATTTTGCGTCTAAAAGCGCGCTTATAGTCAGAGTTACACGCTCATATTGACGCGCTACGTAAATATATAATCATATTTATAAAAAAGTAGATATATTCATATTGTGCATCTATACATGTGTGTATCTGCGTGTCTAAAAAAGCATTTGCTTTGCAAGTTTTTAATGAGAATAGACGCGCATTTATCCTACAATTTAGATGCGTTGATAGACGCGCAAAACAGAGGTGTGAAAAAAAAACAAGAGACCATGTGCCACATGCTCTTTGATTTTTTTTCCCCCATCAATATCAAATTGTATGCTTAGGGAAAACAGAGAAAGATTATTTCGAAGATTTTTGTGCTGAAAACAAAACAATGTATGTAGAATACGAAATTTCATATATATAGATGAAACATTTTTACATGATGAGTTCTAGTGCTTGTGACCTCAAACATGGTCATGGTCGCAAGCACTAGCTGAAAGTAATACATATCAAAAATGAAAACTACAAGCCAAGGGAAGGCATGCATGCATGGGGCTCCTCTACATCTCCTTAGAAGAGGCATCATCATCGCTACCACCACCACTGCCTGTGCCACTGCCGCTGCCGCCACCGCTATTGCTAGTTCCCCCTTCGCTATCTTCAACTACATCAGGGTTCGCCTACACAAAGGATTAAGGTATATAAATACCATTACAAACAATAAATTAGAGTTACCTATACTTTTCATGTAAAAAATAAAACATACCTCTTCTGGTTGTGGAATCCTCATGGCACGATTATATTGCTCCTCCGTGATGAGACCCTCCTCGTAGAAATACTGCCAAGTGGACGCCCGGTTATGACCTCGATGGTAGCCTACCTCTCTAGGAGTAGGCATCCTACCAACGATATGATACTACAAAACAATTTGAACATACAACGTATTAGAACACACTACATAATGAAGTGAAACAAATTACAAATTTTAATTTAAAAAAAGAAATCAAATAATACTTACAAACTCAGCCTCCCATGACTCCTTGCCACCCGATCCATAATGTGATGATCCCATGGTTGCCATCTGGATACGTCACGCCTCTGCATACTGGCGACTTGTCATTTTCTCTGCTGCTCTCTTCTTGGCCTCTTTCCACTCCCTGTAGTGGCAATTGGGTGGTTGGCCATATCCAGGGCGCCCCTGCTCTTGTCTCCGCAGTGACTCCTTGGCGCGTGTCATAAGGTGAGACCTCTTGTTATGAAGCGCGTCTCTCACCTTTGACCATCCCCAATCATCTGAGAATCGTGAATTCTCGGGATTAGGGTACCTTCTATGTATTGCCTGTAGCACCTCTTGCCACAAACTATTTTTTTGGTGCTTGAAGGGAATCATGCAATCTTTGTATGTGGCATGCACGACACTCCTCAAGTAGGCTATCACTTTCCTCCCCTCAGAGTCATGCAACATTCCACCAACATTAGTGACAGAGTAGTACATTTGTGGAGGCTCACCTCTCTCATTTCCCGGTGAGGGTAATCGAGATCCACCTCCTAGGCAACCCCCACAAAGCCCTCAACCTCCTCGTCCTCCCGCACGACTCTCCCTCCTCCCGGTGAGGGTGATCGAGAGAGAGAAGAAGAACCCACCTTCTTTGCTTGTTCCGATGGATGGCGGTTAGGTTTCAAGCTCCTTGTCCTCCTTCTCCCTTCCCTTGGTAAGTTTCTTGAATCTTCTTCTCTTCCTTGCTATTTAGCTCTTTTTCTTTACTCTTTGGCTCCTCCTTCCTCCTATCCTCTTTTTACTCTTATTTCCTTCCCTCATTGTCTTCATGAACTGATAGATAGACATGATTAGTGATGCCGAGCTCGAACTGCAGAAAACACACAAAAAATGTAGGAAAGCACTGGTTTGAAAAGAAAGCCACAATTTTTTTTTTTAAATTATATTTGCGTAGCGCGTCTGTAAGCGCGTGTAATTGCATGTGTATATGCGCAGATAATACATATTACATGCGCTGACAAACGTGCAGTAACAATTAAACTGATTAGATGCTAGCTTTTGGTTGTTTTTGGATCAACGTCCCACTTGTAAGTGCATGCAAGTATCAATAGGTGAATAAAGCACAAATAGTTTTTAGCTAGAGAGAGATAATGCAATGAAGGTGTATACGAAAGAGATAGAGAAAGGTATATTATTCATCAATCAATCAAAGATATGTACAAGAAAGTGACTTGATATAGTAATAAGAGTATCGACACTTTTAGGATGCTCCATTGACTTCTGCAAGTTCCCATAACCTTGAAGTAGATAGCCAACCACACTGTCCATGGAAAGAAAACTTGACCTCATCAAATTAACCAAGTTAATTTACTTATACATTTCATAGATAAGAGATTTGTAGTTGGCTTGTTGGTATTGCAAAGTATCCTTACAGTGATCTATTTTAGTCACCAACAAGTGGACACACTGGCTAAAAATGATGAAAAGAGGACATGTGCACATTGGCTATGTAAGAAGCTGGGAATAGTTAGAATGTTAATAATATGCCATGTCACATAGACATTGGTATATAAGGAGAGAAGTTGTAATTTTTCATATCTTTTGACAAATCAATACACTTACAATCTTTCTCTCTCTTCTTGCTCCAAGCTTCCATGGCTTCTTCATCTTTCCTGTCTTTCTCTCTCCAATTCTAGTCTTTCTCTCTCCTCGTCACTCTATTTCTCTCTCTTTCTGCAGTCTTTCTCTCTCCTCTGCAGTCTTTCTCTCTCCTCTTTCTCTCTCCCTAGTTCTCTCTCTGACAAGTGGTATCAGAGCTTCAGTCTTTGATCCATTATTTTCTTCCATTTTCACTCCTATTTTCCTATTTCAAAACCAATTCCAGACAAAAATGGTACAAGACAGTGACTAGTGGAGTGCTGCAGGACAACTACAGTTAGCAATGACTACATCTGGAGATATCTAAGGTCAGATATGGCGGGTAAATGCTTAAATGGCTGGACGTCATCAAATTTTATGCAAAAATGGAGGTAACTAGGGTAAAGGATGGTTAACCGGGCTTAGTTAGAGACTAAACTACAGTTACTTTTCAAAAGAGGTCTTCCTTTCCTCTTTCCTCAAGCTCTGCCCAAGTTTTCATGGAGTTTGCTGGCTGAGATGTCTTCTTTTCTCACTGATCTTTGCTCTCCATCAACAATGGCCTGCATAATGGCACTCTAGACATCAAATGCAACAAGTTGAGCACCATTCATGCCCTGTAGAAGCTGCCACGTGGCCTGGACAGCAGCCCGAAAATTGCGCTGATTTTTCCAGCCCTATTCTGCTTCAGTTCTCAACCAATCTTCAGCTATGGTGCTTCTAATTCATCATTGGTAGTGATTCCTTCAAGATTCTGGTGTGTTCACTCCAAAATAGAGCCATATTTCTCAGCTTTTCACTCTCTTGAAACCCTACATGAACAGTCCATGGGCAGCCATGAAAGCTTCAGCCCAAGCTTCCATTTCTTGACAATTTCTTGAAGATTCTTCATCCTTTTGGCCCGTGGAATCATTTCAGCAAGGATTCTTCAACAAATTGCAAGGATTAAGCACGGGATGGCTAAAGATTGAAGATCAAGAGCTTCTATGGAGCAAAAATTTGGGGGAAACGGGTTTAATGCTTCAATTTCAAGCATTTGAAGCTTCAAGATTGGTCTCAACCATCAGATAAGCAAGCCTTATGGATTATTTTGCTAACATTGGACAACTGGGAGCCCTATCAAGCATTTGGCAAGTTATTTTCAGCCATGTCAAGGTATTTCTCTTCAATTTTTAATCTCTCTCATTAATCCAATTGCTGAGCTTAAGCCATTTGACTGAGAGATTAAAGAATTGAACATTTTCATCAAATTCTCAGCCAACCTTTGCTTGAATTCATCTATTCAAGAATACAATGCTTGCCTAATGCATATTAGCTTCAATCAGTGAATGAAAGGCCTCAATCTCAGTTTTCAGCATAACATTTGAATCTTATTAACTGAATACATTCATTGATTCCTTTGTTTACTGTAATCCAATTGATTGGTTGATTCTCTTTTGCCTAAATTGGAAAATTGTAAAGGGTAAGTACTAGCAATCAGTGAGTCACTGAATTGCATAGGTAAAACCCTTCTCCCATCTCAAGTTTTCTTATCTCAATCAATTGCATCTCATGAAAGGCTGAATGGATATTTTTCAATTGCATATCATGCTGATTGCTTAGCACACTAGCCTCTGCCATGTTGATATTCCCACCGAGGAAAAAGGTGGATGCCGGGGGAGATAGTGGGACAAAAGAGAGGTGACCCTCCCTCACTATCGAAGATCCTGAAGGGGTGCAACTAACCGACCCGGGGGGAACTTTGCCCACCTCCCGGTGATTCGGAGCCCGTGTAGGGAGCCCGTCCTGCCGTTTTATCCCTCACACAGGTACAGCGAGTGGAGAATTGAAGATTAAAGACTTTCCAACGACTCAAGTACCTACTAGATTAAAACAGGGTAAAACAGGGCATTTTCAGGTTACCCACAAGGTATTTACAGGTGGATACAGGTACACCCTTTGATACTGAAGCACAGGTGCAGGTACTACAGGGTAATGAGGGTTTGGTAGCCATTTGAGGTTACTTTCTTGAATTACAGGGTCAAAACATGGCACTTACAGGTCTAAACAGGGTGCAGGACTGGACAGTTCAGACTCTGAAATTCAATTACAGAATTTTCTGTCCTAAACCTGTTATAGCGTGCTATAGCTCATCTCGAAGAGGGCATTGTTAGCTTCGATTCACACAAAAAAATTTTGCAATCGGAGTTTTCTAGCCAATGTTATAGCCGTTTTACTAACAGGGGGTACTGCAGGACTGCACTAGTATGGCTGGACATAAAGGCAAAAATAAGATCCAGGAGGATTATGCACAACAAATCAGGGATTCCATGATGGAAAGCACACTTCAAGAGAACCCTGAAGAGCCTCAACAAGGAGAAATTAGTATACTCAATGATACTTTGTGTGCCCATGAACTAAGGCATAGAGAGCGACATGAGGCCATGCTGTCAAGAATGGATCAGATGGTTCAATCTACTGATCAGACCAAGGCTTCTATTGATAGATTGGTAATGTCCAACGACCTGCTCATGGCACAAATCTCTAAAATTTTACAATTACAAGTGGCATCAAAAGAAGCTAATGAGAAGGCATGTTCAAATACTGACCCTTCAGTCCCACTTCAGCCATCCAACCAAAATCGTCATGGAGATGGAATCATTGGAAGAAGAGGTATTCCAAATAATCAGTATGAAGTGGGAGAAGCTTCACAAAAGCATGATGACTATTTGGGCAGCTTAAACGGAGCCAATACTCAAGCTTTTGGATTGCATACTCAGCATTCTAGGGGTGCTTTACCAACAGGAAGATTACATGGTAATTCTCAGCCACCTGTTGGAAGATATCAGTCTCAATTTGGAGGTTCTGTACTTGGAAATTCTGATCAGCCAGTTTTGGGACAACAACCCTTCCATGATAGAGAATTCAAGGACAAAATTGTTTTATCCAAATTCAATGGCCAGTCATCTTCACCATCAGAATTAGAGGAATGGACCTCTAAGATGGAGTCTTATTTTGACATATTTCCTAAAACTGATGTTATGAAGATACACTTTGCCTCCTTACACTTAGAAGGATTTGCCCACACTTGGTGGAGGTATATCAAGAAAGAGAATGTACTTATTGAGAATTGGAAAGCTTTCAAGGCACTTATGGCTGAAGTCTTTGTTTCACCTCTTGAAAAAGAGAAGTTAGAACGAAGATGGTATGGTTTGGAACAAAGGGGCCTAAGTGTAAGAGAATATACAAACCAATTCCTCAACTTGACCATGTATGTGGAAAACATCAGTGATGAGGCCAAGTTACACAAGTTCATGTATGGTTTAGAACCATCCTTGTCAGCTGATGTTATGGCGCAGAATCCTACTTCACTTTTCAAGGCTATTGAGCCAAGTTATGGACAGCCAAGGACTGTTTTAAAGCAAGGGCAAGTTGGTAACAATTATGGCAGCAATCATATGCCTAGTGGGAGCTTACGGATACCAACTTATCCTCCATTTAATGCTTCTAGGCTTCAAAGCAATTTCAGGACAGCAAACAGTCCAAAGGTTGAATTTAAGCAAGGTGACAATAAGCCTAAGTCTACTTCAGCCAATACAAATTCCAGAAATATTCCCATGGATCTTTACAAGGAAAGAAAGGACAAAGGCTTATGCTTCAAGTGTGGAGAAAAGTATACTCCTGACCATGCTTCAAAGTGTGTATACAAAAATGCCAAGCCAAAAATTCAGAGTATCCTAGTTCTTAAGGACTTTGAAAATGACATAGATGAAGTTAATGCAGTCACAATCAATGCTGAAAATGAAGATTTCGAGGATGATGGTGGACAAGAGTACTTCTATGATCCATCTGACTCTTTTCCTTTTGATCCAGGCGGTGATATCCCATTTGATCCTGGTGGATTTTGTAATGAGTTGCCTGCTGCCACTAATTGTTCTATCTCTATGGATGCTTGGACGGGATCTAAGAGCCCCAATACACTTCGTATGAAGGGAAGCATATGTGGAAAGCCAGTGTTCATCTTGATAGATAGTGGTAGTACTCACAGTTTTGTAAATAAATCTATTATGTACAAGTTGAATTGTGTTCCCACCGACTTACAGCAGCCTATTCGAGTACAAGTGGCTAATGGTGAAGAGGAAACCAGTACGCAGATTTGCCCACAGGTTTCTTTGCAGATAGCTGAAAATTTTGAAGTCAAAGTAAACCTGATCACTTTGGAAATGGGACCCATAGATATTGTACTTGGTTGTGATTGGTTGATGACCTTAGGCAGGATTACTATGGATTTCTCACAGTTATATATGGACTTTTTCTCCAATGGACAGCTCATCCGTTTACAGGGGATCCCTAATAGATCTGATTTTCAGCTTATCACCATTCAACAACTCAAGAAAGAGTACAAAAAGCATTCACAGATATTTGTATTGCATTTGAACAAAGAAACACAGGATCAGCCCAATACTTCAGCAAACCATCCAGCCTTGACAGCTCTTCTTGAGGAGTATAGAGATTTATTTGAAGTACCTACTTCATTGCCTCCTAAGAGAGCGGTGGATCATCCTATTGATTTGGAACCCAACTCAAAGACAATCAATAAGCCACCTTACAGATTATCATAATGTGAACGAGAGGAAGTAGCCAAGCAAATCAAAGAGCTTCTTGAAATGGGATTTATTGAACCCAATTCTTCACCGTATGCATCCCCAGTCCTGTTAGTCAAAAAGAAAGATGGATCTTTCAGAATGTGCATTGACTACAGGGATCTCAATAAGATAACAGTGAAGAACAGGTATCCTATACCCAGGATAGATGATTTACTTGATGAGCTTAAGGGGGCTCGATTCTTCACGAAGATTGATTTGAGATCAGGGTATCATCAGATTCGCATGAGAGAGGGTGATGAGGTCAAGACTGCTTTTAGGACTGATCGTGGGCTCTACCATTTCTTGGTGATGCCATTCGGCCTTACAAACACTCCAGCTACCTTTCAAAGCCTGATGAATAAGATTCTACAACCTTTCCTCTTTCAGTTTGTCTTGGTGTTCTTCGACGACATTTTGATCTACAGCAAGACTTTTCAGGATCATTTGTCGCATATGAGGAAGGTTTTTGATGTGTTGAGACATCATAGGATTTTTGCTAAGGAGAAGAAGTGTTCTTTCATGCAGACTGAAGTGGAATACTTGGGACATATAGTCAGTGAAAAAGGAATACAGGCTGATCCCAAGAAGGTGCAATGCATAAAAGATTAGCCAACGCCTACTACTACTACCTCTCTTAGAGGATTTCTTGGTCTATCTTCATTCTATCGTAGATTTATAAAGCATTATGCGGCAATTGCAGCCCCTTTAATTGACAGGTTGAAGAAAGAGGCTTTCTTTTGGGATGCTCTTGCAAATAGTAGCTTCAACCAGTTAAAGGAATTACTTACCTCTACTCCTATTCTTGTATGCCCGGATTTCTCTAAAGAGTTTACTATACAGTGTGATGCTAGTGGCTGTGGCATTGGGGCTGTTTTGCTTCAGGAGCATGGAGTAATTGCATTTGAAAGCCGTAAGCTTACTGATAAGGAGATGGCCATGAATGTTTATGACCAAGAAATCCGGGACTCAAAGTTTATGAGTAACTTTTGGCAAGCGGTATTTACATCTATGGGTACTAAGTTGGCTCCATCTACGGCTTATCATCCCCAAACTGATGGACAGACAGAGAGAGTTAATAAATGGTTGGAGACTTATCTTCGCCATTTTTGCTATGATGTCCAAACCTCATGGGATTCTTGGTTACACCTGGCTGAGTTTGCTTATAATAATTCCACTCATGCGAGCATAGGAGTTTCACCCTTTGAGGCTTTGTATGGTTACAAGGTGCCCCTACCCACAGTCATTTTTAACAAAAAGATCAACCCTCATGGGAAGGAAGAGTTGGAAAGAATGCAGACCCTTCTTCAGCAATGCAAGGTGAATCTAAGGAAGGCTCAAGATCAGATGAAGATGTATGCTGATGAGAAGAGGATGCCTTTAGAGTTCCAGGAAGGAGAGCTGGTTTTGTTGAGGGTGCCCAAATCCAAGTACTCTACATTGAAAGATGGATCCAGTAATAAGCTTGCCCACAGATTCTATGGCCCTTACAGGATCCTTAAGCGGATTGGAGATTTGGCATACAGACTAGAGCTTCCCTCTTCTACAAAGATTCATAACGTCTTCCATGTTAGTCAGCTCAAGCCCTATTATGGTGATCCAGTGGATTTAGTTGATGAGCTGCCACCTATTGATGAAGATGGTATTGTTCAGTACATCCCAGAGGCTGTTATAGGTCAGCGTGAAAAGAAGCTTCGATCACGTTCTATTGTGGAATATTTAATTAAATGGAGAGGTTTACCCTCTGAAGAGGCTTCTTGGAGACCTGATTCAATATTGGATGAGTATTCATACTTGAAGGATACATTGGTGGCTGAAGCCTATTGCTTATGGAGCTAGTATTGGTGCAGACTGGTTCAGGACAGCACGCTGTTTTAGAACAGTTTTTATCGTACCTCATTTTCAGAATTGAGCTATCTACATGAGCTTAAAGTACTCTTCAAGAGCTTCGTTTTGATATGTGGTACATCTCATTTGGACACTTATATCAAAAGTTATGGCAGATTTGGTCCAGTAGAGACTGTTATTTCAGCAAGCTGTCTACTTTCTTCTGGAATTATTTGTTGAAGATTCTATGGCTCCAATGGCTTCTAAAGTTCTTCAAATCATGTATATAGTGGGGTCCTCCTTCCGTTCTTCAAATTCAGCCCTTGTAATGATAATTCTTCACTCATCTCCCATTTGTAAGCTGTAAAGCAGAGTAGTACTCTGTTCTATCCATATCTTCTTCAGTTCTTTCTAGGTTTGTTTTTTAGGACAAAAACTTTTGGGAAGGGATGGATTGTAAGAAGCTGGGAATAGTTAGAATGTTAATAATATGCCATGTCACATAGACACTGGTATATAAGGAGAGAAGTTGTAATTTTTCATATCTTTTGACAAATCAATACACTTACAATCTTTCTCTCCCTTCTTGCTCCAAGCTTCCATGGCTTCTTCATCTTTCCTGTCTTTCTCTCTCCTCGTCACTCTATTTCTCTCTCTTCCTGCAGTCTTTCTCTCTCCTCTTTCTCTCTCCCTAGTTCTCTCTCTGACAGGCTACATGTGGTCTACCTTATCTAAAATTATATGTGAGCTATAAGTGCACCTTGACATGATTGGAATAGCTTGCACATGCACAAGCAAACTGATTTACATCAATCTACTCATGCTATGAATTGGCATGCATGTCTTGCTTTTGCTTTGATTGTATTGATTGTGATGTATATTCCTCGAGAATAATGAGAATCAAGGGACTACCCTAAAAAGTGAGGGTACTCCCTTGAATCACCAATTAAGCTTTGATCTATAAGTTTATGCATGGCTAGGTTAAGTGCACAACAAATGAGACATGTGAGTATATTGATCAGTTCTACATATATATATATATATATATTGCACATGCACAAGTCAATTTATTTGCATCATTCTACTCACGCAATGAATTGGCATGCATGTCTTACTTTTGCTTTGATTGTATTGATTGTGCTACATATTTGTTGAGACTAATGAGAGTCAAGGGACTACCCTAAAAAGTTAGGATACTCTCTTAAATCACCAACTAAACTTTAATCTATAAGTTTATGCATGGCTAGGTTAAGTGCACAACAGATGCGACATGTGCATGTATCGATCACTTCTCTCTCTCTCTCTCACTCACTCACTCTCTCACTCACACACACACACACACACACTCTCTCTCTCTCTCTCTTTGTGTGTCTCTCCCTCCCTCCCTTCCTCCCTTCCTCCCTCTCCCTCTCCCTCTCCCTCTCCCTCTCCCTCTCTCTCTCTCTCTCTTTCTCTCTCTCTCTCTCTCTCTCTATATATATATATATATATATATATATATATATATTGCACATGCATAAGTCAACCTTTGATCTATAAGTTAGGCATTGCTAGGTTAAGTGCACAATAGATGTGACATGTGCATGTACCAATCACTTCTCTGACAATCATGTCGTATATACATCCAATCATGCCCTATCCAATCACTTTTGTATAGGGCATGATTGGATGTATATAGGTCATGAAATCACATATATATAATTAGCATTGAATGATTGGATGTATATTTGTAATACTCAGAAAGAAATAAAGTTGGTAATGTATATCATTTCCTATACATCTATGCCCTACACATGTATATCATGTCGTATATACATGTATATCATGTCCTTATGATCCTATACATGTATATCATGTCCTTATGATCCATGTGTAATTATGTCGTATATACATCCAATCATGCCCTATCCAATCACATTTGTATAGGGCATGATTAGATGTATATAGGGCATGAAATCACATATATATAATTAGCTTTGAATGATTGGATGTATATTTGTAATACTCAGAAAGAAGTAACGTTGGTAATGTATTCAAACAAATACTAGCTGTTAAGAGGTTTGGTCATATTTAGGGACTATGAGAAATGAAAAATATGTGCGTCTATTCTCACATCTATACGCGCGTTTATAAACACAGATATATAGACGCATTCTATATACTAGTGTCAATAGACGCACTGATACACATGCTTATAAACGCGGCCGCTTTTTCACATGTATAGTGCGCGTCTATAGGGCCTTTCTCTTGTAGTGGTATGTAAAGTCTCCACCTACCTAGCCTATAGTATATGTAAAGTCTAATATGCATGGGGATGAGGGAGTGGCTACCCTATGTCAGAGTGTTTCTTGTCCCGTGGTATTGCATCGAACCTCACTACCTTTTTTCCTTTGTGTGCACCTTTAACAAAACCTCTCTCTCTCTCTCTCTACTACTACCACTACTATTACTAGAACTCGCCTTCCAGAAGCGTTGAACACACGCAAGATGCACCCTAAACAAAACCTCTCTCTCTCTCTCTACTACTACCACTACTACTACTAGTACTCGCCTTCTCGAACACACCAAAGAAGCACCTTTAACAAAACCTCTCTCTCTCTCTCTCTCTCTCTCTATATATATATATATATATATATATATATATATATATATACTAATACCACCACCACCACTGCTATTACCACCACCACTACTACCACCACCATTACCACCACCACCACCACCACCACCACTACTACTACTACTACTATTATTACTACTACTATAAACAAGAAAAGAAGAAGTTAAAGAACAAGATATTACCCTCTCTTTGATTTTTATCCATTCATTCTCCTCTTTTCCTCCCTCCCTCTCTCTTTCTCTCTTTCTTTATTATGTTTCATGTTTATTCCCTCTGTCTCTCGTTCCTTCTTTCTTTTTCTCTCTTCCTCTCCATTTGTCATTTCCTTTAGCAAAACATCTCTCTCTCTCTCTCTCTCTCTCTCTCTCTCTCTCTCTCTCTACTACTTCTACTACTACTGCTACTGCTACTGCTACTGCTACTGCTACTGCTACTGCTACTACTAAAAACAAGAAAATAAGAAATTAAAGAACAAGATTTTACCCTCTCTTTGTTTTTTATCCATTCATTCTCATCTCTCCCTCCCTCTCTCTCTCTTTCTCTTATTCTTTATTATGTTCATGTTTTTTCCCTCTCCTTCTCGTTCCTTCTTTATTTTTCTCTCTTCCTCTCCCTCTCTCATTTCCTCTCGTTCTCTCTCAGTATACATAATTTTTAACAAAAACAAGTAAAAGAAAATGAAAATAAACAAAAAAAAACCAATAGGGAACAATGCAGTCACCGTAAAGGCCGCCTGAGGATGGATTCAGCGGCTCCTCTTTGCGACGGTGTCGAAGGGTTTTCGAAAACAAAGTCGCGATCACAAGGGTCCTTGATTAATTCCAGGATAGAAGATCAATCAAGCAAGATCAAACTTCATTCAATGTACCCTCAAGTCATGAGTGAACTGTTCTTATTTACTGATGTCTACTGTTGTTAAAATAGAGTAACCAAAAACAGTATCTCTGTGTAATTTTCTTTTAGTAAAGAATTACAGTCCTGTTAGTGTTAACAGTCCTTCCTTTGAACAATCCTTCAGCAGGTCTCCTCCTTTTCTTTGTTGTACTATGCTCCAGAAAAGATATGATGCTGAAATTCTGTTGTATTTCTTGAATGAACACAACTTTTAGTAGTGGGAGCACGAGATATTGCAGAGAGGAAGCTTGCAGCCCATGGTTATAGTGTTGTCCTCAAGTTTCTTTAGAAAGCACAGCAGCTGTTCCCAAGATTCGATAATCTTGCACAGATGTTTACCGTTGTAAATGTCCACATTGCAGCTCAGAAAAAGATCAATGGAACCAAGGTTGATTGGTATGGCATAGGGCTGATGACAGCCTTGTCAAAATAAACAGTATAGAAGGTTGTCTCTTCTACTTCATTCAAACAAAAATAAATTTTCAGGAGCAGAGTTTGTTTTTAAGCTGGTTGGAGAAGTGTCACAGATTTCGTCGGACAAACAACAGAGATCGGTTCATGATTCCAAAAGGGCAAAACAACATGTTTCTTCTAGCTTTGTGATTGTATGCACATCTTGTCAAGGTGGATTTCCAATGTTGTTGAGGTTCTTTGAGCTCAAATGAATGCAGGAATCATCATCAAACAACAGCCACAGTATTTCAGAAGCGACTAGAGATCACTAAAGAAGAATTTGGTGACATTTAAATTGCACTGATCTGCGCTACGGACTGCGGAAAGAGACTCCATGGCTGCAGAGGAGAATTCAGTGTTCAGAGTGCTTCTGTAAACCTTAACGAAGGTTCAGCTCGGGCATTCAATCAGCAGCCATGGCAACTACCAAAGTGCAGCGGATTATGACACAGCCTATAAATCTCATATTTTGATTCCTTCAAAGTAAATCCCGCATCCAAATCTGACTTTTCGAGCAGAAAGATCTGAGAATTGAAGGGCGCATTATCGGCTTTGATGAATATAAGAATCTCGTTTTGGATGACGTAGAGGAAGTCTTTGTTCATTTGGAGAAAGTTTTACGAGAGGAAATTGCAGAAGGACAGCCTCGACTCATAGGATTTGGAAGGAAATTATCATTGTGGTTGAAGACATCTTGATGAAGCGCACAACATTGGAATTACTGGCAAGAAAGGCAGAAGCGAACTTCTCTTCAACTTTTCCTCATTCTCAGCTTCAACTTTCTTCTTCTGCTTCATCAGCAACCTCATCATCGTCTTTTGTTGGTCAGACGTTCATCATCGGCCACTTTGTCGTCAACGTCACCACCTTCTGGCTTGTTCCAACTGTCTTGCCGAGCTCTGTGTCGTCCGTCGTTGCAATCCGATGAAACTGCCGATTCCTCCACCCTTTGCTAAATTTCATAGCAACATTCTCGTCTTCTTTTTCATTTTGAGCTCTCCTACCTCTCCTTCTGCTCCATATCTACCATATGTATCCTCCCCTTATTCCCGAAAATCCTCTTTGATTCCGATCCTCTCTCTCCGCTTGCAAAGTCCTTGCTTTCTGCTCTGCACTCTTCTCCATTAAGCCTCTTCCCCCCAAAAAGCCCATTTGAAAATAGTCATCCCCTACACTTTACCTCCTCAGCCCAATATATTGCACTCATAAAAGCAGCCCTTTTTCTTCACTAGAAAAGCAATCCAGTCACTCCCACTCTTGGTGGTTGTGATACAACGTCTCCTTGATCAGGCCCTATCCGCCCTGCATCACTATAATTTGTATTGAAGGCCATCACACTTTCTGCCAGACAATTCCTTGTCATAAATAAAACAGTCAGCAACCCTCTTGACTGTGGTTGCATCGATTGCATTTATTCTTGCAAACAATTCAGGAAGAGATTTTCTGTACCCGTATGTGAGCAACTGACATCCAATGTCTTCTGCAACTGCACTTGTGCCATCCAAATGCAATAGTAAGCCCATGAGAGGTCATCCAGTGTGTCACTTGTATCAGTAGATACCAGTAACTCTGCCATTTTCATCCAAGCCTCAGCATCATTTGGACTTATTTATGTTGCTCATGCTTTCTCTGTTCTCCCCTGTAGGACATCAGGTTATAGAAAAGTGCACAAACCGAGGGTGCGCATACTCCTCATCACCACAAAGGGGCACCCACACACCACTAATCTCATTTCCAATCCAAGATATCTAGCAATAATAGGGTTTGTGTATCCATTTCGGTGACATCACCAAAATCAAGCTCGATTCCAAATGCTTCCAAACTTCTCTCCACTATACTCGCATGCAGAAAATAAATGTAAATACAACGACTAAGTATGTACAAAGTAACAAATGTCACACACACAACATTTTGGTGGATTCCACACCTCGGATGTGCAGCAGTATGACAACGGTCGCTCCTCCACACCCTCCGTGCACTTCCTCCTCTTCTTCGCAAACGGCAACGGCGGCGGTGAGAAGCTCTCATTCTCCCTCTTTCTCTCTTTCTCTCTTTCTCTCCCTCTCCCTGTCAAACGCAAGATGCAATTCGCTCTCCCTTGCACTCCCTCTTTCACTCTTTCATGCAAAATTCTGCGCTCAGGTTTCGACCCGCTTTTTTTCACCTAAGAACCATCATTATTTGCATCGCATTTGCGATGCAAATAGCGATGCTGCTAATTTTCATCGAAAATTGCAATCGATATACTCCTATATCCTTGTAGTGAATGATGCCTAGCCTGGAAGATCTAATGGCCTCAATCGCTTGATGGCAACAATCATTGAAGAAGCTCCATCTCATTGAAATTGAGGAGAGGTAGCCTTCTGGACATTAAATTGGCAGGGCTCACCTTTGCAATAGTATCTGAAGCCTGGTCAAGTATGGTAGCAGCATCTGAAGCCTGGTCAAGTATGGTAGCAGCATCTGAAGCCTAGTTAAGTATGGCAACAGCATCCTCATCGTCTTCATCAAAATCATTCCCAAGATTTCTAACCAAGTCAGTTCAAAGGAAAAACAAAATATATTGATCAACACTTTCCTTGCACCATAATTAAAGCTCATGGAGCTTTGTTATGACAAGCTCCTTATCGTACAAATTAGTTTGGCGTCGAATTTAGTGTTTGGCTTCTTTGTGACTTATTCTTGCTGCATTCGTTAATGCCTTCTACTTATTCATCAACCTTGTCATCACTTTCAGGTCGTCATCTGCAGCTACTGCTACGTCTTCATCACCTCATTTTCCTTCTCTAGCCACGCTTTACTTGGTATCTTTTTCGACATGTCGTCATTTCCAGGTCACCGATTGTCGTCTACTTTCCCTTTGTACTACTTTGTCCTCTACAATCGCGATCTCCTCTTCAAAGTTCGTTGAGTGTTATCTTTTTTGGCTGCCAGTCTTCATTTTTGCCTTAAGCAACATCCTTCGAAGATTCAACACAATCATTCTCTTGTCCCATCCTCCAATGTCGTAGAGCTCCTCGGCTACTTCTCTCCAGGAGTAGCGTCCATCGATAATTCTGTCGTCGACTTCTGAGGAAGCTTCCTCTCCCTCCCCTTTGTACTACGCCGTCCTCTATAGCCATGATCTCCGTTACCTCTTCAAAGTTCATTGAGTGTCATATTTTTTGGCTGTCGGTCTTCTTTTTTGCCTTCAACAACATCCTCCAAATATTCAACATAGTCATTCTCTCATCTCGTCCATCGATGTCATAGAGCTCCTCTGTTACTTCTCTGGAGTAGCATTGTCCCCCACTGATAATTCTGTCGTCGACTTCTGAGGAAGCTTTGTCTCCCTCCCTTGTCACCTTCGTTCCCCCCCTCCTAATATAATCAGTGCCATGGCTTTCTCAAACTTCTGAAAAAGCTAAAGCATCATGGTCATCACTTTTATTTGAGGTTCCATATTTCGTTTTTGATCGTCGTCATAGATTACATCATGTTGTGATTTGTTTTGAGTGCTTGCCATGTCACAATAGCAATTAATAGTCCACATGATTCCTCCCGCCCAAACCACACCAACTAAGGAACTCCCATGTCAATCAGCAATAAGGATTTTGAGTCCTCTATCCCTTTCATTGTAGATATTTAAGTGACAAGTCCATACAATCCTTCCTTTCACAAGTTTGCTTGGAGAAAGCAGCCAGTTGGATCCTTTATGAGGGTGTTAGAACTTTCGCATCTATATTTTGTGAAGGGGTTTTGAAGCAACCTTTCTTTATCACATTCTTGACAAAGCCATTGTCATGATGCTATGCGGATATAGTGTGAAAAAGCATGGAATGCATCATCATCGGACTTCTTATTAATCAAGAGAGTTAATGTGATCCGAGTCATTAGTATTAGTGTGAGTTGCATGGATTATCCAAAAATACTAATGATCCGGGTTTTTTAAAAACCAGAGTTCTACCACAAAATTTGGCCAAAACCCATATCAAGAGCCTTACCATATCACTTTGGGTTTACTCTTCAAGCACTAGGTATGCTACATTGCTTCTTGATTATGATAACTCTAGCGAATGGGAGGAACAAGTTCTTAGGAGAGATGCCAATATAAAGGGTAAAACGGATGGTTATATTAGTCAAGATGAAAATGGATTACACCTAGAAGTTGAGTGAGTGCATAAATTTTTCAAAGGACTAGCCTCCAACTACACATGGGTTCCGCCTGCATCACTAAGATTTGGAATCTATCACCATCATTAGAAGACACCTCACCCTAGTACACAAGTCAATATCCACATCATGGTGTCATTTAGATCTTACATAAAAGCTTACAAGCATAGGCCCCTTCTGTCACATGCTTATATGTATTTATATATATTTCAGGAACTAAAGTCAAAGCAACTTTTGGAAGTCGTTTTTTATCATCTCAATAACTCCCAAGGGAAAGCGAATTTCAAGAAATTTTGTGGGTTGCCCAATCGATTTGAAGTGACAAAGGCGCAAACTGATGTTCACCACATCAACTTTCCATTCTATCCTTCTTGTAAATATATTATAATAATGTGCTTTGGGCATCCACCTCTTGTAATCTATCTCCCTTTCTCTATTTTGTCTACTATTCTTCTTCTTGCATGATGACCAAGGTGGAAACTTGTCCCATCCACTATTCTCCATATTTTCAAAGATGCCATACATCATCTAGGATTATGTTAATCAAGAATATTAGCTTAATCTAATCCCTCATGGAGGCTATATAGGGAGCCCATGGAGATGTAAAGAGAGGAGGAACAAGTACATGAGAGCACTCTAGAATACCCTCATGCTAGTCCATATCTTTGAGGTAAGCTATGAGTGAGTTCTTTTATTATGTAGCAAAATGACAAGCTTCCTCTACCTCTTTTCCTCTTGTTTCTCTCTCTCATCATCTTCTCATTCCTTCAATACACAATAACAAGCACATGAGAGCAATCTAGAATACCCTCATGCTAGTCCATCTCTTTGAGGTAAGCTATGAGTTAGTTCTTTTATTATGTAGTATAATGGCAAGCTTTCTCTACCTCTTTTCCTCTTGTCTCTCTCTCTTATCATATTCTCATTCCATGAATACATAATGACAAGCTTT
Source organism: Lygodium microphyllum (assembly GCF_053477565.2). Classification (NCBI taxonomy): domain Eukaryota; kingdom Viridiplantae; phylum Streptophyta; class Polypodiopsida; order Schizaeales; family Lygodiaceae; genus Lygodium; species Lygodium microphyllum. Next base: position 35,894,727 of record NC_141140.1, on the reverse strand, counting down.
CTCTACCTCTTCTCCTCTTGTCTCTCTCTTTCCTCATCTTCTCATTCCATGTATACAAAATAACAAGCACATGAGAGCACTCTAAAATACCCTCATGCTAGTCCATCTCTTTAAGGTTGAAAACTGCAATTTGAACTAGAAGAGGAAGAAGAAGTGATCTGGAAGTTCCGTAAGTACGTGTCTTGAAGTTTTACCCCCCCTTCTGGAGCCAAGGAGCCTTCAGATTTTGGTTTCGAGTAGCAGAGAAGGAGCTATAATTTTGATGCATGTTTTGTTCTACGAAGAAGCTCCAGGAGATCTAATGCCTGGAGAGTGCTTTTGAGTAGTGCCAGACAATGGATTTCAGGTTTTCTTGATACATATTGATTTGATTCATTGTGCTTTGTCATTATTGTGTTTACCTCTTGTGTATTCTTTATCTTCTATTCCATCTTCTATCTCTACTTCCTTCTACCTCTGATCCCTGGTGGATTTGACCTTTCAACAAAAGCCCCTCTGACATCGTGAACTTTCATCTCTTCCCTTAGATCTTCTAGATTCTCCAATGCTAAAACAGAATCAAACCTTGTTAGATTGGAACTTTGATTAATTCTTCCATTAATTTGATATTGAAGATCATCGGTTAGACCACTAATGTGCACTCTTTCAAACAGACATGGAAAAAACTATATTTTTAATCCACCATATCCTGTTAGCACCTTTAATACTTTTTTCCCAATACCAATAAGTGTAGAAGTAAATCTTGACCTAGACACTTGTTTCTTTAAAGAAGCATGACATTCAACACTTTTTTTGCCATTTAATGGTGGTATAAGGACTAGGTGGAACAACTTTTCTATATCATCCCCCAATAATGCTTCACTATTAACATCTTGAAGAGCAAGTCACATAGGGAAAGACCAATCTTTTCCTAGACATGAGAATAGATGATATCACCAATGTCCTTATTGTGTCTACTTGTCTTTGATACTTCCTTCAACTTCGCTCCTTCATAAGCTCCATTTTGGTGTACTAACCCTCGAAGTCTTCAAAATGAACATTCTCTTCACTTGAACCTATTCTTCCATGCAATATGGCCTATCAAAGATCATGCTTTGGAAAAGAACTTCGTGCCCAATCACTCATGCTTTAAGGAAATACAATTTTTTTTTCTATGATATGCAATCAAGTGAGCGATGCTCCACACAAAAAATTATGAATGCATTGAAGAATTTGTGCCTAGCCTAACTACATGTGCTTATGCGTCATGCAAGCACAAAAAATACACATGACAAAAAATAAACTCATAATGACGTTGACTGTAGAGTCCAAAATCTTGATAGAAAACTCCGCCCTTAGGTTTGCAGTGGTAGACGCACAACGTCACGACAACATGAGTGGGTGGAGCACGGTGCAATTGTTTCTTTCCTTCTTTGAGAATTGAGAGTTGAGGTTAAGGATCATAAAGTAATCAAGGATTTATGTATGCATCTTGCATAATGCAAGACCACTTGTAGACCACGCTAGGCACAATTTTTTTTAATACATCCATATCTTTGAGCGTGGCATTGTTTGTATGGTTGCATAGCGTGGATCAAACTTGGTATTTCTTCTCAAATCAGGAGTGATTGAGTATAGAGTTCATCTTTAAAGCATGGATATGACACATTGCATGGAACTAAAAGAAGGTACATATGAAAGATTAGTACTAATTTGAACATGCAAAGTAGACTTCAAAAAGTTACTTCTCTTAACAACTATATACATTTAGCTATTGTTTGTGTTGTGTTGTGATGCTAGTTTTATGATATTTTGACTTTTATTTTTGACTCTCCCAACTTGTAATTAAGATTTGAGGGTTTGGACTATCAAAAAGAGGAGTCTCGATAAAAATAATCTATATTCTGTAGCCTAACACCTTCTAGGACTGACAAAACTACAAACATCTTCACACAAAAATTATCATACGCATGGTGGTCATGGCTCATAAGTCCAAAATTGACTAAACACATTTAAAACTTTGGCTATTATTTTTTACTCTCCAAACTTCTTGTAATTAAGATTTGAGAGTTTAGACTATAAAAAAGAAGAGTCTTGATTTAAAAAAATCTATATTCCATAACGCAACACCTTCCATGACCAATAAAACTACAAACATCTTTACACGAAAATTGTTATACACATGGTCGCCATGGCTCATAAGTCAAAAATTGACTAAACACATTTAAAACTTGAATAGTAAAAACTTGACTAGTGGGGGACTAAGGAAGAAGAAAGAAATAAAAAGCTTTAAGCTTTAATAGAAAAGCTTAAGAAGGAGGAGTTGATGAATTGGTGCCGCCCCCACCCTCCTTTTGTGAAAATGGCGCATCTCTCTCTCTTCCTTCCCAAATTGGGAAAAATGGAAATAGGTAAAAAAAGTCCTAAGATCTCCTCAATGATCCCAGTGTAAAACTCCAGCCATCCCCCGTGTTCTGGGTTGTTTGACAAGAGGCCTAGATTGGAGCAAGATCACCCGAAAGCCAGGTAAATTAGTCATGGTATCTCTGGCAGCCTCTCTAGACCTCAAATATCAGATCACTAGCATCAAATAGCATCTTGAAAGCTTCCAAATAGCTCGATCAGCACCCTCCATAAATAACTCCTGTTCTTCGCTCCAACCCATAAAACCACCCCCTCAATTTAACTATAAATATGGAGCATGAGGAGCCATGAAAGACCAGTGGTAAACTAAGAGAAGATACTCTTCTTGAACCAAGAGAGAAGAGCAAGAGGGAGAAAGGAAATTCTTATCATGAAGACAAGGAGGATACATTACCGGTTCTCAAAATCGAATTCCATCTCTTCTACCTTCACTCCCTTGTAGAATTGAGACTCTACTCAATTTTCTCCAGATTTCTAATAATTGCCATCTCCATCAATCCAACCATGAGGATCCAAATCTCAATTGTTAAAGTCTTTTCCACAATCTTTTGATCAATGACCATGGTCTCGAAGAAAACTATGAAGGTGGTGGAAGTAGGAGTTGGTAATAATGCTATGGGAGTGACTATTAAAAACGGAATGGCGAGTACTCGAATTACAAACAAAGCTACAAATACCAACATCAATCAAGATCTCATCATAAATCCCCAAGTACCATACTTGATTAGTATTTGAAATATTAAAGGCAACAAATAGATCACCATCCTAGGAGCTGGTAATAAAAAGCTAAATTCATAAGAATAGGATTTCTTTAAAAAACTCATTCATTAAACAAATCCTAGAGAAATTCTTAACTGCAAATTCCCAGGAATAATTTGGGTTTGTATGAGATGGTACAAGGAAGATACTACGCTTCTCAAAAAAGTTAAATTTTTAATTGTATTGAATTGATGGAATCCCTAATTGTAAATATAGATGTTAATTCTCTGTAGAAAAGGTCTTGAGATAAAATTATTAAAAATACTTTTCATAATAAAACTAACTAAGAATTTTGAATTATTGCTAGATAAGGACCTAGAAAACTCCATTAATAAAAAGAAAAAGATTATCACGAGAGTTGCTCTTTAAAGAAAATAGAAGTCCAGAAAAAAAAAACTCTTGATTAAGTTTATCCTAGGCTAGATTCCAAGGGGAGATTAATCGAAGAGAATTATTGGAATATATGGCCACTTATACTAAGCTTAGCCCTAATGTTACTATTCTAGAAAAGGGGTTTGCCTTGGAAATAAATTCATTGAAAAGATGGTTAACCAGGTACAAATTATTGATTGAGGTAGTATTCCAATATAGACACAGAATGCCAACATGAGGGAGTGTTCTCTTATAGCACTAGACGTCCCCAAGGTCAACGTGAATAAAATCTACTTCAAGGGGCTTTTGTTTTCATGTTAGTGAGTATAGACCTATCACGGCGTGAAAGGTCATATCATAGGGAACTCTTCTTGTTTAGGAGGAGTTGAGGATACTAAGGAGACTCTAATCACAAACTCCTTAGACTCTTACAAACTGTCAATTACCCTTTGAACCCAAATAGTATTCTAGAAGTTTCAATACTAATCTAAGAAGAACTAAACTTGGAAAGAAGAATATACTTGGGTTGACATTACATCTAGCCAAGAAATAGAAAACAGTGTAAAAAGATATTTTTCTTAAAGGAACTATTGAGAAAGAATTACTTTACATTGTTTTTTGTGTCATGAAATAAAGATGTATAACGAATTTGCGCCAAGAGATAATCAAAGAAGATATTTTTATATGTCAAACCTAAGCTGGTAGGTAATTACATAATTAAAAACACTCTATTGAGAGAAGTGGGAGGATGGACCTCGGACAGGTCCAGACCTACAATTGGGTGGACTCGGTAAGCCAAGAGCTTTTCTCAATAGGAAAAATTTATATTCATAAAAAGGTAAACCCATCACCACTAGATATTAGGAAACTCGACTTGCATTGTTTTAGGGGGTTGGAATGGGGTTTTTCCCTATGGGCAAAAGGATCGATATGGCACACTCCCCATCATCTCCCATTCTCTTTGAACCAAGTGCAATGCAAGTTCACTTCAGTTGGTGTAATTCTATAAGAAGTGGGAACTTGAATTACTAACACTATCTGACCTTTAGTAGGTGACTTGACCCATAATAGGAACCTAAAACTCAAGTCGATCCTCATGGGAATGGTCGAAACCTCCACTCCGAGGTAGACTTGAGCAAGCCTAGATAGCAAACTCTGAGGTATTCCATGGAACCTCGGATAGTGTTATCTAGGATATCTCTTGATGGGCTACTAAGAATGTGCCAGTGAGAAAGTGGCTCGTGTGGTGAGCATGTCACAATTGGTATGAGAGCCTATGTTGATATAGGATATGACGCAACTATAGAAACTAATAGAGATTTACAACTACAGGCGCATAAGATATATTTTCCTTAAGTTGTGCATTCTTCTCTTGTTAATATAAGTTTTTTATTACTGGCAGAGGGACAAACCTTGGGATTGATTCTTGATTTTCCAAGTCATGTTTATGTCTGGAATACACTCCTCTAGTTCCATTTGGAGAAACCAGATGATGCAAATATTAGATCAGACATACAATCCTTCACCCTTGTATTATGAAAGACAATGAATGTTAAGTGGAGGGTACTGTTACATTGATGCAAACCATCTTGATTACCTTCATAACAATTTAAAGAGGCTAAGACTCAGCTAAGATGGATGGAAACCCTTAAGGTTGCCAAGATTTATCTATTCTATGAGGCCAAAATAAACTTGAACATGTTCACTGGAGGATGACAAGTCAAATTAAATCACTGTATCTATGAGGTCACAAAGGTTACACCAGCTAACGAAGTGATGGTTGTAGGACTCTCCACTTTCCGTAACTACAAAAAATATGGATTAGTTGATTTCCCCTAAGATATAGATTATTGGATATCCATTTCTTATACCCTAATTACTATGTAATGGATGTATCACAATGCCATGCCTAGGTTGTAGTAGGGAACCAATATGTTGTGAAGGCAATGATGTAGAAAGTGACTAATAGGGTAATCTAAGAGGCCATAAAGGGAGAAATTGATAGGGTGATCATTTGTAATTTGTGACTCCATGTGGAGAAGTTTGAGCTGCCATCGTGCAACGTTGTAATTATCCCACTTTGAATAGAAACATTATGATCTCACATTTAAAAAGACATTCTCCAAGATTTATGATTAATAAACATTATTATTCTCACATTTAGAAGATGTTGTCAAAAAAAAAAAACTAATTCTAAAATTTTGTGGCAACTGGAGATGATGGGCACTCTTACCTTGCTTGCCTCATCCCTTGCAAGCCCGATAAAGCTGCACAAGATTTCAAAGATCAAAGAAAGAAAAACTATTATTTTTGTGTCGAGATACATGATGTGTATCCTACTAAGTGAAATGCATTTTGAAGTAGAGGAAAGGAAAATAGGGGCATTTAAGCTGCATGTTCACTCCTTCTTTTTCCAGTTCAAAGTGTAGTTTTAAAACCTGTCAATAGCGATCGCGATGTTCATGATTTCACCAATCTCTCTTTTTTATGAAAAATCCCATAACTAGCTGGAAAAGAAACTTGCTTTTTGCATGCCATCCTAATCTAGAAGCTTTTCTAACTTTTTCGGTTTTTTACAGTAAGTAGTATAAAAAATAGGCTAAAATTGTCTAGAAATCTAGTATTTTTGGATAATCCATGCCATGAACACTAACACTAATGGCTCAGATCACAATGACTCTCTACATTAATAAGAAATTCGGATGCTGATGCACTCCAGAGTTTTTCACATAGTGTCCGTGTAGTGGCGCGCTATGCATAACTCACAACTCTTAAGCTTCATTTTTCCTTATCAAGGCACTCGTAGTAGTTGCACTTGCTATGCTCATTCACCTTTCATCCTTCATGAGGCGCATAGGGGAGAGTGGATAAATACCTTCACTTCATTTCACAATATAAATTTCTCTCCTACCCATTCAAAGGAGCAACACAAGACAAAAGATCCATGATGGAAGCATTCAAAAGCACTAATAGACTCCATGGCTTTTCAATTGTTTGATGATCAATCCATAACTTCCTCCTTGATAGCGAAATATACACACCCCAAGGGCAAACCAACTCTCACACACATGCCAACAAAAAACTCTTTGACATGTCATAGCAAGATGAGGAAAGGATGGCCATGTGGGAAAAGATGGTACTCAAGGGTTTTTTTGCACCATTTGCATGGCGAGTTGAAATCACCAAAGCTTAAAACTCTTCATCTCCCTAAGAGATGATGGCACCTTCATTTTAAAAAAGAACTATGGAGTGTTAAAATTTCATAAACTCATAGATGATCTCATAAGGAGAGCTCTAGCCATCAAGAAATATCTTATGATATTAATAAAGCTCTCGACAATTCAAAGTCTCAGGTGCTCTATGAATCTTACAAAGTTGTAAGAGAACTATTCTGCAAGCCCCTTAGCTATTCTTGAAAATTTTTGAGAGCTAGAGTAAGAAATGATAGAATGCTCCTTCTCCTCCCTTCTATCTATGCATTAATTGGGAGCCCCTTTATCATGTTAGCACTTCATGTGCCTTCTCTAGAGTATTCTAATATTTCAATGGGTTCCGATCTATAACGGTGCATACCCCACAAGTAGTGTATGTTTTAGGACCTTCTTTAGCATAAATCCATAATCCAAACAATGTCACATTTCTCCTTCCTAAAAACCACATTTGTCCTCAGAACAACTGGGGAAAGTTTTTTGTGAAAACTATTGGTTCGTGTTGCATCCTCTCTCCCATGTTGAACTCTTTAATAAAAAACCTTTATGCTTAATTAAACATTACACCCTTTCTGAACTGTAGGTTGCCTCCTCTTCCCATGAGTGTCTAATATGTTTTTGTGGCTCATGTGGAAAAAGGTGGTGTACGGTGAGTTCTTTAGAATAACTTCTTGAGATTTTTCCTTGATTAATTCAAGTAGTATTGAGTGAACCTCATGTTATACTCTCCCTTTTGGTACCTCAATTTTGATACGGGCAAGGCCCATTCGTGGCAACGCGAGATAGAAAGAGGGGGAGACGGAGAGGAATGATCCTGATGGAGAGACTAGAGAAGCGCAAGAGGGAACGAAGCGAGTGAGTGATCGAGAATTCTATACACAGTACCGAGAGGCACTTATTGATTGTTGTTATTATAACAGGAACAGTCCATGCGTGAGAGCACTGCCCCTAAGAGAGAGAGAGAGAGAGAGAGAGAGTACAAGTGGCCATGCCACTCGCTAGTAGCCCCTTGCTAGATGTTGGTCGGGCCGAAACCTGCAGGGCCTACGTGGTGGAGTGGAGAGAGACAGCGGCATCGACGAAGTCGACGTCGGAGCAGGAGTAGAAGGCCTCGGGGCTGTCGGAGCGCTGCCAGATGACGTAGATGAGGTGGCGGCCGACCTTGCCGGCAGGCGTGGTGCCGGGGATCTCGTAGAAGTCGCTGACAACCGTGGGGTCGGTGACGTTGATGAACGGCGAGTCCTCCAAGTCTGCCCATGTGAGCGGCTCGGTAGGCTGGTAGCCATCCCGGGTGACGTAAAACTCGAAGAAGCCCAAGTGCCGGGCGGTGACCCTGTAGAGGAATGTGTAGGGGACGCCGGATGACAAGTTTGTGGCTAGCCAGTCGGCGCGCGCCAGGTCGAGGCCCCGATACTTCTGCCTCCCGGCGCTGCACAGTTCACCATCCGGAATGAGCTCGCGGTGCCGGCCAGCTGCGTCAGGCAGGTTGACCTCATTCCAATCATAGAAGGCTTGAGTCCCGCTCAGCGCCACGGCCGCTTGGCAAGCTGCCGATGTGGGCCTCTCTGGATTCTCTAGGCGACACCTGTAGACGCGACTGATGGGGTCGCCCATGGTGCCATGGCCGCTCGCTACGCCCAGCAGGCCGCACACCACCACCATAATAATAATAGCAGCCACATTAACTGATCCCCATGACCATCTGATCCCCATCCTCGCACTCTTACCACCAATATCGCCCAATAATTGTCTCATCCTCCTTACTCCGCTCATGCAGCTGCACATTCCCAATTGCCGGAAGACGGGTGAGGATATATAGGATACATTCCAGCTGCTCCGTTCGCAGTTTAGTGGAAGGCGTGTGCGGCGTGCGCTGAAGCGGGTCGCCGGTCTCTTCTTGACGACAACGTTGACGTTTTGTTTTACGAATCGGTATCTACTTTATATCGCACAAGCTAGGATTGCTCTTGATTTTTCTACTGCAGTGGTTGGTTTTTGTACTGTTCCTCGAGCTAGGAATCAGATATAATACGTCCGAAATAGTTTATTTCTCCTCATGCTAGTACTTTCATGTCTTTTGGCATATTTTAGTACGTTCGTGGCATGTGGCTTCGTGACACGTGTCACCCCATAGCGGCTCCTTTTATGTCACATGTCTGCCTTTTCCGACCTGTATGTCACACGCCTTTCTGTGAGCACTCGGGACTCGAGACTTACAAATTATTATTACAATGTCACATGTCTTTTAGCACCTTTATGTCACACTCGGTGCAGCGTGGCAGGAACCTCTATGTCACATGTCTTTTTGATCCGAATCCCACCTTATATTAAGTATATTTGCGGATTCCAAATAAATCTGTTATACATTTCTTTTGTAAAAAGGGAATATATATATATTAAAGCCAAAGAGAGGAGGACAAGGTCTCCTAGGGAGGTGAGGAGAGCACCATTCCATAGCCTTGCGAAAGATTAAGACACCATGCATCCCCCTAACCCCTTCATCATATGAGTAGTTCTTACTCAGGATAGATAACCGTTTTGCCATCTCTCTTCTTTGAACCAAGGATCCACTTCTTTAGTATCCTTGATGCACTTCCAAAGCAATCGTGGTGTTGTGGAACACTTGTGAATCATGAGGAGCCTAAGGCCATCAATTCGTCCTTGAAAAACCTAAGCATTCCTTTCTAACCAAGATTGCCATAGATAAGTTTCCCTTATATTATGCTAGAGCAATGAGCCCATTTCTTTGCATTCACAAGAAAGAATCTCTCTCCAAGTGAAGGGAGCTAGATGAACCTCCATAAGCATGAGTTGAATTGCTAAAGGAAAATTGGAGTCAAGGGGATAGTCTAGGAAAATATGAACAAAATAGTTTCAAAATGTTTTCTTATATCTTGTGCATATTCCATTTCACTTCCCAAAATGGAGAGCTTTCTCAGCTATCCAAGTGGCTTTATGAAGAATTAACCACCACAAAAGGATAGCACGTTTAGGAAGACAATCTCATAGGTTCATTGCAAGAAGAAGAGGTTCCCAATACTTGTCTTATTTGAAGCATCCCTTGCTGAAACACAATTTAATGAATGCCTTTCCAATACCTATAGCCAAAGCTTCTGTGGCTTATGAGCCTTGGATGAGATAGCTGGAGGGAATGATGCCTATGATTTGGTCAAACCAAATTGAGTATTCTTAAGGATGAGAGATTTGTGAAATGCTCATCAGTTGGAAGATAAGCAGGGGCTTGTATTCCATCCAAGCTTTCACAAAACCCCAAATCAGAGAGGATATCCTCCCTTAGGGGTAAAACGAGCTTTGTTGAACATGATTTCTAAAAGAGAAAAGTTGGACCAAGATTTGATGGATAGCTTGACTAAGGTGGTCCAATAGTCCTCTAAAGAGAAACTCTCGATAGTCCATTTGGTAGCTAGCTTTTTGCCGAGGTTTACCTACTGAGGAGATTATGACCATGCCCATTAGCATTGGGAAGTGTGCATGTTTGGGAAGCTACTTTGAAATTTCTATTTATATCCTCATTACCTCCCCATAGATAGTTTTATTGCCCATGGGTGTTGTTTTTTGAGATGAGGCTTACAAGGGATCGAACAAGCCAAAAAATAGAATATTGTTGGTAATCGATAATGGATCGAAACAAACATTCTAGCACAGAGATTGGTGTGAATTCCTTTCCATCTATTTAGTTTTTATCCGACCTTTGTTTCATGGTGACATTAAAGCCTAATGGGATACCAAGTAGTTTGAAAACTACACAATTAGGTATCTATTTACATCCAGCTTGCTAAACAACCTTGGCAGGGTGGTTGGTGTAGAGACTTCAAGATAGTCTTCTTATAATTAATGATAAAGTCGTTGGCTAGACAAAAATTATGTGTGTATGTCCAGTTGTCCATAAGTCCTCCACCCATGAAATGTATGGGACTTGCACACTGAATTTCAACCCCAACAACCTTCCACCTACACTTCAATCCATATTTACTTGTGAAGCTTAACAATCCATATTTACTTGCCCTCAACCACATGATTTATGAAGGCATACTTCACACCACATGCTTTGTCTTTACATGAAACACTAGATTTGGTGCCAATAAGATAGCACTTTATCACATGAAAAATTGGAACCTTTGTAGTAATGCCCAAATCTCTCATTAGACAAGCAAGCCATATGGCCCCCTTTCTAAGCTCGTAATGCTACAACATACTCAATATTTGTGATAGACATAAGTATGCAATCTTGAAAATGAGATTTCCATGAAATGGCACCACTAGCAAAATAAAAAGACATAGCTTGAATAAGACCTTGTTTTGTCCAAAACACATAAATAATCTACATCTATGTAACTATATACACTAGAAATTTTCCCCAAATCAAATGCACATATCTTTAGTACCATTCAAGTACCTCATGATCTCTTTCACTTCCTCTGAATGCTCCTTTCAAGGATTGGGTATGTATCTACTAGCTACTCCCATTGTAAAAGCCATGTCTAGAGAAATAGGTATGATTGCATAAATCAAGTCGACTGCTGCTAAGGAATAAGTCACCTTACTCATTTTAGCCATTTCTCATGTCTTTTGGAACAATCCACTCAATCAAGTTTCACATATGGAGACAATGGAGTACTCACTACTTTCCCCCTCTCCATATTAAGATGCTTAGGCAACTTACCAATGTACTCAATCCAAGATAAAGTAGCTACTTCTATCTTCAAGCACAATGTGCGTGCCAAGAATGTGATTAGCTTCTCCTAGATCCTTAATTTAAAACTATGGATTCAACTTTGAATTTAATGTAGTTATCTCCTGACCTTTTTTTGGAAATTAGTATATTATCCACCATAGAGAATGAGAATCAAAAAGCTATAATCCATAGCTTGCTTACAATAGAGGCAATTTTCGATCTCACTTTACTTATATCCTTGAAAGCATAAATGCATGTTACTTGTGATACCACTCCCTTGGTGACTACTTAAGACCATAAAGGATCTTCTTTAACATGCATACCAAATGTTCCCTACCCTTCTCAACAAAACCTTCTAGCTACCACATGTAAATGTCTTCATAAAGATCACTATGCACAAATGTAGTATTGACATTCGTTTGGACCAAAGACATATCCTCTTTGCCAACCAAAGCCAGAATGCACTGCAAAAGGTAGTCATTCTAATAGTTGGAGACAAAATCTTACTAAAGTCAATACCTTGCACTTGCTTAAAGCCTTTAATAATAATCATTTTTTGTACTTTGGTTTTCTATCATTTTGAGTGATCTTTCACTTGTAAATCCATTTGTATGCAAAGGCCTCCTTGCCTTAATGTAAAACCACCAACTCACATGACATTCCTATGCAATGATTCAATGATTCAATTTTTTATTACATAGATCTCTCTCACTTAAGCTTATCATTGCTTAACATAGCATCCTCATAGCAAGAAGGCTCTTTGCAATATGTTAACATGACATAATCAAGAGATGGAACATAACTATCTAGAAGTCATGACCTCGTGTCAAGTTTCTTACCATTGACTTTCCATTAATAGCCTTTGGTTCCACTCTTTTCCTATTTACCATGGGAAGATTATATCCTTGAACATTAGGTACTTTTTGCCCAAATTTTTGTGCGTGTGGACCATTATGCACAAGTCCATCATCTTGAAAGATCACTTTATGAATCTCCTTTATAGGGATACACTTCTTATGCATCTTTTTCTCATTGAAGTACACATCATCACTACAAATAACCCCACTCACCATAGCCAAGAAAGATATACTTTCTTGACTTAGGAGAAATTTTATCCTAGAACGTTTTAGGAACATATCAATATTCTTCAAAACAAATGGCTCTAAGGTGCCTTTGTGTAAGTTACTCTCTAGACCAAATCGCTACAAGAAGATTCTCATCTATAGCCTTATTTCATGATCTATACAACGTATCCTTTCTACAATACCATTTAATCAAAGATTTTATGGAGTATTCAACTTGCTTTCGATTTCTTTTGCATCACAAAAGTCTTGGAATATTTTGAAGACAAACTCTTCACCATTCTCTATGTAGATAATGAGCCTTTTGCCAAATTGATTCTCCACAAATGTTGCAAAATTTTGAGACACCAAAAGGAGGTCATCTCTCCTTATAAGAAGGTATACCTACAGTGTGTGTGAAAACGTATCTATAAATGTGATAAAGCAGGATGCACCTCTTAAAGACAAAGTAGGCATAGTGCCACAAGTGTCATGACTATCTATAAGACTAACTTTCTCACTTTTACAAATGCTACCCTTTTATTTGAGAAATGTGTTTGTTTACAATATATACAATGCTCACAAATAGCAAAATTAATATAAATTAAAAATGGGAATATAACCACAACATGAAAGAACTTTCATTTCATTTTGGCTCATATGACCTAACCAATTATCCCACAAAGAAACACTTGGCATCTCAATTACAACTATGATATGGTCTATATTACTAGAAACATGAAGCATATAAAACATTCCAAATTTGTGGAACCATGAACTATGTAATAGAATCTTTGATATCTTTCCAAGAACTATAACCAATTAGAACATAGTAGCAATATCATCTACTTGTCTAGTACTACTCGAACTATTCGTGAGTTTGGAACTATCATACATTCTTCAACATAAATGAAGATCCATTCTTGAATTTCAACTACATATCTTTAATGCCAATGATGTCACATGTGTAGTTGTTTCCAAGAGAGATACTCACTTTCCTTGAGGCACCATATGTAACAGACCGCTTCTATGTAGAGAAACATGAAATGATGCTCTCCAATCAATGATCTAGCAAAAAAGACATATTCCAGACAAGCAATTAGATGTGAATCATGGAGTCTAAGTGTTAGTAATATGTTACCAAAGTCAATACTCACTATGTTGGATTTCTCAATCTTGACACCACAAGACTTCTCTTCCTTCTTGCCATTGCTTTCTTTATTGTCCTTTGACTTCTAATCTTTTTCCCACTTGTAGTGATCCTTCTTCACATGGCCTTTCTTAAAACATAGTAACACTCCACATCCTTGTTCTTATGAGCATGTGCTTACTACACACACTACAACAGAAATGAGGCATAGACGTGCATGTTACTACATTGTGTTACTATATTGCTCAATAACTTCATCAATATCATCGACAATCACATTATTGTCTTCTTTTGTGTTTCCTTGAATATCCTCGCGAGGTTCATCTTGTACTATATCACACATATCATCCATTATGGTGTCATCATGCACATCATCATTAATTGTTGGATTGTCATCTGCTATCTCCATGTCGGTAATATTACCATATATTGGTTTTGAATGATTAGATATAGGGATGATATACCACCATCGGTTATTGTTTACCATTGGATGATACACAACTTGTATTTGAAAAACAAAAGCAAAAAACTTAAGTACCTATCATATTGTGCATATGTATAACATGTATACATATAAAAAAATTAGCCTTTGCATATATACCTGCTCGCATTGTTGAGGTAGTACTAATGTGTCATTCTTGTTTTGGTCAAATTTTGTAGAGTCAATGATTATAAAACCACTTGGATGACGTCTGATTATGCAATGCTCACCATTTGTTACCACTTCTTTAAACCACTTCACATCCAGTACATATATAAAGAATCGTCTGAAGTCAAGCTTTAGAATATCTTGGATCAAGCCACAATAACCTTCCATGGTACCATTGGCATCCTCGAAGTGAGCAAGGACACCACAATCTTGGGTATTTCTCTTTTCATCTATACGTTGAGTTTGAAGATGTTTACCCTCACACCAAAGTGCATTGAATAATGTGCACTAGTAGTAAAAGATAAAAGATCAAACATGTCAATTATTTATATAAAATAAAACTTATAGAAATAAATAAATTGATAGTATGTCTCACCTCGTACGTATTCCCACTCTTCCTTGAGATATATTAATTTCCTCCTCTTTTTCCATTCTCTCCATTTCCTCATGTAATCAATCTATATGAATATGACGTGGGAGTGCATTTAGATGATTTGGAAATGAGACATTACGTCCATATCTAGTGCGAAATTCTTGTCTTTCGCTTTTTCTTCTTGCCCTTGCTTCATTATATAGTGTCACCCATTTGCTCATTACATCACTATTGAGCACACAAAAACTATTTAACTTACGAAGTTCTTCTTTTGTTAGCACTTTACTCATTCCTTTTCCTTGAGATACTATAGAGGTCATCCTCAAGTCTTCATCATCTTTCCATAGTCGTGGTTGAGAGGGATCCACTTTAGCAAGATATTCAGAGATATAAACAAGGGATGATTGTACTAACCAGGCACAATGGGATATGCTAGTAGGAAGTACGAACTGAATATAATCAATATTCATAGATCAAATGATTAGTTGAGGAAAAAGTCATCATACCCCAAAGTTTACACATAGTTACTCCACTAATTACTATATTCATGCTTAGAGATACCCTTACTTGAATCATTTTGTGCCAATCGTGGGACTTCAAACCAAATAGTTGCTCCACACCTCTTTTCTTTTTCTTTATGAAGGCTCCCTTGAGACATCTCATACATCCTGTGGGTGTTCGAAAGCTATATATTTGTTCCTTCACTATTTCTTCCTCGTTCTTTGACAACATCCAAGGTGCATGGCAGGCTCGTCTCATGCGACCAATGTTACGTAAATCCTCCCTTACATTAACTGAATCACGAGCCCCTATCAAGTGATCCCATAATGTAGATACAACATTTTTTAATATGTGCATGGGGTCCAACAGATGATTGATCTTAAGTTCAGTCCAGTACGGAAGACGAAAAAATATAGAGAACCTAACAAACAAACAATATATTATGTAAACAATTCATCATGCTAAATACTTTAAAGTCAATCGAGAGAAATGCACTTCTTACCGACTCATGCCGAGTGGAGGGTGGCTGTCGGCATTAATCCATCTCTCCTTCCAATCTCGAATGGTTAGAGATTGTGGAGTCATTCCATTAGTAGAGAGAATATATTTGGGATGGTCAATAGGAAGAAATCGATGATGATTGTCGTAGATAACCTTCTTTAAACGTGCTGGCCTAGAGGAAACTAGAGAGGGACCGCAAATAGGACATGCATGATATCCTGATGTGGTTAAACTTGAAAAAACAAGTGAATTAATAAAATGCAATTGATTCAAGTCTTCAATTTCAAATATAGAGTTATATACATGTACCTGAACACTCTCCGTATCCTGGAAAGTCGTGCATGGTCCACAACAACATGGCCTTCAATGTGAAATCTATAGAGGATACAGATGCACTTGTATCTTGCACCTCAATACCTTCCCATAACATTTCTAACTCTTCAATCAAAGGCTCTAAGTAAATGTCCATGTTTTTTACCTTATGCTTTCCAGGAATCAGAAGAGACAACATCACATGTCCCTTTTTAATTGCCATGGATGGAGGAATATTATAGTTCACCAATACCATTGGCCATACACTGTATGATGTGCTTTTGATGCCAAATGGATTGATTCCATCCATATCTAAACCAAATCTTAAATTTCTTGGCTCTTCTTTGAAAACGGGCCACAAATTATCTATATGTTGCCATGTCGGTGTGTCTGTAGGAATCCTCCATTTTCCATCACTTGAACAATGACTAGCATGCCATGACATGAGCTTTCCAATAGACTTACACTTGAACATAAGTTTTATATGTGAAACAATAAAAAAATGTCGCAAAACCTTACGAGGCACATCCATTGACTTCATCTCCACTTCGTATCTTGATTCGCCACAAACACGACACTCTCGTGCGAACTCATGAATCCCACGAAATAAGATACAATCATTGACACATGCATGGATCTTGACATAATCGAGGCCTCCCAGAGATGTCAAGTAATGTCTTGCTTGCTCTTTCTTAGTTGGCAATTTGTTTCCTTTTGGAAGCATTTGTGATAATAACCTACATATATTTTTAAAACTGAGTTAAAAAACCACCAACATATATTTCTGTCTGATTTCAAAATAGAACAATTAATATTATGATTCATAAGCCAAACTCAATTGATACCTACTTCAATAACGCATCCAAATTGACATTACTCCATCCATAAATTGTTTGCAAGTTAAGTATCTCGAGGGATGCACGAAGAACGGAGTATGTACAACCTTCATACAATGGAGTAGATGATGCTACATATAGTGGATCATCTGGCTTCGTAGAATGACCTTCTCCCTGAACCGGTTGCGAAAATAGATGGTGTACCATGTTGTCCAAAATCTCATCCTCTATGACTTGATGGGACATTTCATGAGGGCTACTATCATGGTCGTCAGTCTCTACTCTTCTTGAAGACTCTGCCTCCTCACGTCGACGTTTTGCAGCCTCTCGACACCCGGGAGGGAGCATCTGAGGATGTGGCACCACATCCTGCTCAACCACAAAAGGGAGTTTCATGTACGTTGATATATAATTCCCGTAACATAGACATGCAATCTTAGTGGTAAAAAAAAACAATGAATACCGGTGATTTTTCTCGGTCCCATTCTCGATACAAGTTGAGGTGTGACATTGCAATTCGACGTGCTCGAAAAATACACCCTCGACAACGATCACACATGCATTTAATTTTTTGTCGTAGCCATGCATCTCGATTATAAAGATGCAATGTTTCATCCTCACTTGAGAATGTGCTCATTGACTCACCAGCTTCCACCACACTAGGTGATGACGACGTCGACATGATTAAACCTAATTCATGACAACATCAAAATATTTGTCATTCATATGTTTACATAAGATCTCAATTTTAAATACACAAAAATCATCATAAATACATTAAAACTTATTATAAGAATTCACTATCAAAACTTATCTTAAAAACAAAAAATTATGATAAAGCCCAAATGCACGTTTATATCCGCGTTTAACTACGTGTCTATATTAACGTCTATTTTTACATCTATATTCGTGTCTATACTTGCGTCTATCTGAATAATAGACGCACATATACATGCGAAAATAGACGCACACGTCAAAATTCAAACCATACTTAAATCATTTCTTTTCAAACTGCGCCTTTCCTTTCTTGCGTTTTTTGCGGTTCTGAAGCTTGAGTTTAGCCGACATGCAATCTCTTCATGCCTCACCTAGTCGCTTCATGCCTCACCTCCTCATGACTCACCATTTCAAACACACAAGAAGGGAAAAAGGAAAGCCAAGGAGAGGAAGAAAGAGAGAACAAGAAAGAGGAGAACAAGAAGAAGCAGCAAGCAAGCAAGCAAGCATCAAGGGAGGGTAACTTACCAAGGAGAGGAAGAATGAGAAGGAAGAAGCACCACCACCCGCCACACCAAACACCCAAGGTGACTCTCTCTCTCTCTCTCTCTCTCTCTCTCTCTCTCTCTCTCTCTCTCTCTGTGTTTCTCTCTTCCTCTCTCTGCTCTGTCTGTGTATTTAGGATTTATGATTCCATTATGTATTGCATTTTGTAAATCATCAATGGCGGTCGTCGGCCTAAAATCGGCCGACCGAGCGCGTCTGATACCGCGTCTACATCTCAATGTAGACGCAGACATAGACGTGAAAAATGTTTCCTCTCAGAGCGTCTAAGGGCGCGTCTTAGAGCGCGTGTGCTCTGCAGTGTACACGCGATGATACACGTGCTGCACAGAAGGTTGACTTGTAGTCTACACGCGATTATACACACGCATTGACTTAGGATGCGCGTCTGACAGCGCGTCTATGCTACATCTTAGATGTGTAGATAGACGTGCTGGATAGAAGGTTCACTCTGGAGTGCATCTCAGGGCGCGTCTAACCTGCAATGTAGACGCGGGGATACACGCGCTAGGTCTCCCAATTTTGATAGTAAACAATATATTTTTGCAATGATGAATAAGACCAATCCCTTGTTTGTGTTTATCATTTTTCTTGTTTAAGAGAAGCATTAGCATTTAAGTGTTATGTTCAATGTCTAAAGAAAGCTCTTTGAAAATGTAGGTAATATATGATTTTTTGTATGCAAATAAATTTGTCTTTTTCCTATGTTTTTTTTGCAGATGTTGTATCCTGGTTCATCTAGCAATGACCCAGATGTGGATCGCATGAATGATACATTGGCCTCCTTTGACAAGGGGATCAATGCATTTTTTGGAGGTTTTCCTAGTAGGAAAGACTTCATGGGAGAGATGACCAGACACCTTGGCCACTCTCCCACAGCGGACGAGGTGTTCAGTGTCATGTCTGGGACGCCTCTGGCGTCTTTGCCTGGCACTACTTCCCAGACTCCACGTGCAGGTACTCCACATACAGGTACTCCATATGCAGTTACTCCATACGCAGGTACTCCACATGCTCCATGTGCATCGACTGAAGCACAAGCATCTGTAGAAGCACGTGTATCTGCAGAAGCTCGTGCGTCCAGCGAGGCAGAGGGTAGTCGATAGAGAGGGAGAAGGGAGAGTTGAGGGAGAGGACAAGGCTTATGTGGGGGTTGCCTAGGAGGTGGTGAGCGATCACCCTCACCAGTAGATCACGTAGAGGAGTTTGTACACCAGTACTATAGAGTTACAGATGTTGGTGACATCTTTCATGATGATGAGGGAAGGGATGTAATGGCGTACATGAGGAGAGTTGTGCATGCGACATATAAAGATTGTTTCATTGCCTTCAAAAATTAGAAAAGCGGCTTGTGGCACGAGGTGTTGAGGGCAGTCCATAGGAGGTACCCAAATCCTGAGGGTCAGTGATTCTCGGATGATTGGGAACGTACAAAAGTGAGGGATATGCTTCACAACAAAAGATCCTACCTCATGACACGGGCCAGGGACTCACTGCGGAGGCTGGAGGAGGGGCGTGGAGCCTATAGCCAACCACCTATGTGCCATCGCATAGAGTGGAAGAAAGCCAAGAAGAAAGTAGCTGAGAAAGTGAAGAGTCGCCAGCACGCAGAGGCGCAACGGATCCAAATGGAAACAATGGGATTATCGCATTACGGATCGGGCGGCAGAGAGTCGTGGGAGGTAGAGTTTGTAAGTATATTTTGATTTCTAGTTTTTTTAAATTTATATTTCTTTCAATTCTTTATATATTTTAGTCTAATATATTGTGACTCATAATTGTTTGTATATCTCTAAATGTTTTGCAGACTACCATCGTTGGTAGGACACCTACTCCTAGAGAGGTAGGTTACCATCGAGGCCATAACCGCACAGCGATATGGCTTCACTTTTATGAGGAGGGTCTCATCACTGAGGACCAATACAACCAGGCCATGAGGATTCGATAGCCAGAGGAAGTATGTTTTTCTTACTTTCCTATTAAAAGTATAGCTAATTATAACTTTTTCTCCACCTTGTCTATGTAAGCAACCCTGATCTTTTGTGTGTGTAGGCGAACCCGGATGTGGAGCATAGCGAGGAGGGGGATAGCGATGCTAGTAGCCATGGTGGTACTAGCGAAGATGTTTCCTCTTCAGATTCGTAGAGGAGCACCATACCTCCTCATGAGGCCTTCTTTTCTTGTATATGTATGATATCTCTTTGAGCCTACTGCTTGCAGCCACGCTTTAGGTCGCAAGCACTTAAACTTCCCTTGTAAATGCTTTTGATATATAATGAATACGTGGACTTTTATTTTCAATTCTCATGCCCGTAAGATACATTGTCTTTTTCCCAAATACACAATCTGATGTATGGGAAGGGAAAAAAAAAACCAGAGAGCATGTGGTTGCAAAGTCTCTGGTTTTTTTTTTCCAATTCTGTTTTGCGCGTCTATCAGCACATCTAAATTGCAGATAATTCGAGTTTATACGCGCGTCTATAATCCAGACTACATGCGCTTATACACGCACTTCATAATTCAAATTTCAAAAAGAAATTAAATATCTTTTTAAGAAAAATGACATTTTTTGTTTTCCGTTCGCGTCTATCAGTGCTTGTAAAAGCGCATCTACCAGCGTGTCTATATGCGCGTGTATATGTGTGTCTATTGCGCGTCTATTTGTGCGTGTAAATTCATTGATACATGCGATTATAGACGCGAAACGGTACACGTGCAAATAGACGGGCGGATAGATGCGCCCGTAAGAATTTCTCTATATTCAAAAATCGCATCTAAATGTGCGTCTATGAGGTCTTTTTGTTGTAGTGACAATTTCCTGTTGTCATTACATTTACCTCTTGTTTGTGATTTTTCATCACGGATTGTAAGGGCATTGATATTTTTAACAATATTGGCATTCTCATGATTGACTTTCTCAAAAAGAATGGCAAGAGGAACATTCATTGTCTTTAGTCCATCTAGAGGATGATTCTTACTAATTTGTCTCCTAAAAGTATCCCAACTGTTTGGCAATGCAGCATGTAAAGACATAGCTTTAGGAGATCCTAGAGAGATAAAACATTTTAGGAAATAAAAACTATTTTGGATTTTTTTAAAAGTTTATATTTTGATGAATAAACATATCTAAATTTGTTAAAAGATCATTCTCATAATATTCTTGTGGTTTACATCAATTACAAATTCAGGTAGAAGTGAAATAAAATATTCAATTTGAAATATTTTGACATCTTGTTACCTCCCTCCATCCTCATTCTCCCTTTTCCTTTTTTTTCTTCTTGTTGGTTACTTACTCATTCTTCAAGTTTTTTGAATTCACACAACATTCTTATTCAGAGTTGCAAATTAGATATTCTTATTCATTGGTAAAAGAGCTCTTTATCACCTTCATGTTAGGCTAGAATGCAAGTATGAAGGAATCAGAAAAATAATAAAACAAAACATTGCTTTAGAGTCCATGAAAGATGTGTTTCAATTTGAAGGGGGAAAAATATTGATATTTGGTTGAATGAAAGATTTTACCATAAAATTTTTATAAACTAGTACTTATTTTTATAATAGCTCTTGACTAATGTTGTTTATTGGTGATGGTTATAATGGATTTTTGGGCTATGTATTTAATCTTATTGCAACGAATGATGTACTTAAATGGGAGAATCACTTGTTAACAAAACATAGAGATGAGTTCTTGCAAAAACTATAAGATCGTCAATGGAAGAATCATTCATTGGAGAAATGTATCAAAGCATACCAAAGAAAACAAACTAGTTTAGTCCTTCAAAATCAACAAAGACCTCTCAAGAATATTGAGCATCTCAAACGAGGAGGAGGTGGTTGCAATAAAAGAATGGAAGCAGCAAGGTATATCCTTTTACTTGAGAGATGGTGAATATAACTTTGCTTCTAATAGTATCTGAGTTATGATATTGATTTTTTTTAGGTCTCTTCTTCAACCAAATTTAAGTGAGAGAGATGCTTCAAAGGCATTTGAGTTTTATTATCATCTCTTACCTTACGCAATACCAAATGATATTCTGGATAAGAAGAAGTTCAAACAAGTAAAGAGACAATGCTTGTATTCTTTTATTAGGCATCATTCTTTGGATCATGAGCTGGTGTGGTAGACTTTCCATAGTATTGGTATTAGTCAGGATGCATATTCAAAAATTTTCCAGCTAATGCAATCAAATATGAAATAGAGTTAGATACAAAAAATTTTACTTCCAAGGCCATCTATGGTGATGACTATTAGACAAAGAGTCATTGGCAAGGTGATGGAAGTTTTGGGTAAGCCTTTCCATATCATGGCCAACTTCAACAAGGAGAATAAAGAGATTGTTTACAATACATTTAATAATAATTTCATTGATATGCGTAACTTGCAATATTTGATTATTAGATTCTATGATTGGTCTTTAGAAAATGCACAAGGAGTAGCTAGGTTTGTGATTAAACTTGATAAAAGTGAGATTTTAAAGTGTACAAAATTAGAGGGGGTCTCCATTGCTCTAATGAATAGAGCTTCAATACATGATGTGATTAAGAGTCAACAAGTAGCAAGATAAGAGCTATTTGTCGAGGGATTTGGGAACTAGAAGGTTGAATAGCATGTAGTTGGTGACTTAGAGACACTCAAATGCATATACAATGTGTTTGAAGGAGAAAAATTTAGATATCTCTATCTATATTACATGTCCCTAGCTGCATAACTAAGCTCGAGAAACTAGAATAGAGTCCCCCTCCAGACATATCAAAGATCCATAATTCAAACCAATTTTAGATATTCATTTTGTCAATGCTCATGTATATACACTTCATGTACTCTATTGAATAATTCAAAATATTAATCTTTACATAGGGTTTACTTGGAAGTTAAAACCCTTATTAGCTAGATAAGATGTTATAACAAAGATCGAGCAAGGTTTATCTACAATTAGTTTGTATGGATATAATGTTGTTATTGAACTAGATCTTCAAAAGTCCAAAAAAGTAAGTTGTATCCCCAAAAAGATATCTATTAGTGGGGTGAAGGCTAGAGGATTTCAAGGCTTTCGTGGAAAGCTTGGCAAGATTAACTCTAGAAATGGGGATTCAACCATTAAATATAATCAATGGAAATCCCTACATAATGCACTTAAGAATTATGTTGATAATGGATAGGCTTGGAATAGAAAAGTCAAAGTTTGAAAAATACTATATAAAATATTTTTTAACTATGATAAAATTGATTGAAAAGATGATGATCTCAAAGACTTTAAAGACCAATTGAATCTTTTTGAAAAGGTAATGATAGAAGCTTGGGGCAATCAACACTTTGACACTTACTATATGGTAAGAAGTTCTTATGTTTTTATGGTAAGAAGTTGATATGTTTCTTCCTTGTCTAACTCATATACGATTTTTTATTAACTCTCTTTATTTTTTAATTATGCATCATATTTTATATAACTATGCTCAATATTTTATCAAATTGTATGGAGGTCTATGTATTTGGTCAACCCAAGGCATGGAAAAATCTCATTATCAAGCAAGAAAAAAAAAACTTTAGGCACATAGATATGGAGGAGGAAGAGTCAAAGCAAATAGTGTACTAGAGGTTTTCAATGGTTTTATAGATAAATTTGTCACAAATTTAAGCTTAAAGATATAGCCACATCATGTAGTACATCATCTTGGAAAAAACCATACAAATGGTTACACAAAAAAGGAAAGTTGGATATCAAAACTCTTGCGCAAATTAGTAGAGGTTTTTAGAATGGTTACTAACTAAATAAAGAGAAGACAAAATATGGATTTAAAAAAACCCTTGATTCTTTAGGATCTTTCAATCCATTTGTGTTACAAAGGAATCCTTCAATAAGACCTCTATATTTCAAAAACTCTTGCTTTATGTAGCATAAGATAAGCTTTAAAATTTTTTGCACCTCCAATATGGGAGAGTAAATAGGAGCTAAAGGCTCCAAAGTATACAGCTCTAGAATCACTGTAACCATACATGTAGCCGGAAACCCTTATGTCTTATTTCTTCTCTACCAAAATTATCTTCTGAACTCATATATTGAAAACTTTAGATCCAATGACTTTGCAAATATATTTCAAAGCCATCATTGGCAAAGTTGGAAATCTTGAGAATCTATTGTGCCAAATTGCAATGATTTGATTATTTAAGCTTCCAATATAGTGGCCAAGTCCTTGACTTTTCGCAAGCTTTAGTGGCTTAGAGTCCTTGGCTCTTTTAAGAAAGTTATCACAATCTTCAATTTCAATCTGCCCACGAAAAAAAACCATTGTCAACGAAAATCTCAAAGCTACTTACCTTTAATACCTTCTATCAAGCCTAGGATGATCTTGGAAATATCTTTAATACCTTTGGGTTTTCATAATCTTCAAGAAGGTTCTCATCATAGAGATTTATTGAGTTCTTTAGCTTCTCCTCCAATGGTTGCTTTAGTGTGTCTTCATACCCCATGCCCTCAATGTGAAGCCTCTTTTGCACCTCTAAGAACTCTTTTTCTCTGGAAAACACCATATTGGAAAAAATGGAAATTTCCCATAAGTTTGGGACACATGGTCAAATCTTTGGATTTGTCATAACTTAAACACTGTAACTCCAAATCGAGTGCTCTATAGCTTAATAGATTCCATTTTTCAAGTGCTTTCCAATGATAGGTCACATCATATGGTTTTAAGAAACTTATGGGCATATTATTCAGGTGCCACCTTTTTAGTATTCAAACAATAGGAATAGGGAGATTCCCAAACTCACCAATATTGTGTTGGTAGTCCCTTCTTCTCAAATTCCTCAATCTCACTGATACATGTATACACGACCATGTAGCTATTTTGAAAATTCTCGCCCTTAATATCTAGAGCTGCTAGTGGACATGGTTTATAAGTTATAAAAATCTTATTAGTTTGGCCCCATGTTATTAGGATGGCTAAGTAGTAATCTTCTCTAAGATTAAAAAAATGTTAAATGACATTGAGCAATATTTACATACATTTTTTTGTCGATAGGTAGGTAGGAAATGTAGGGATACAATAAAAGGGACCTTCTTCAATATCTATACTGAATTCCATCTCATCTTCTTCTATCTTTGTGATGTTATAACTCTTGGACATTTAAAACCTTGCACCACCTGGTTCTCAATATTCTCTTGAAATAGCTATGGCTTCTCTTCAACCTCCTTATCCATTTATGCAACATCCTCATCCTTGATCTCTTTCTCTTTCTCTAAAGGAGAATCCTCCATGGAGAAACACAAGAAAACCTATGTCTTTGTGAATCAAAATGCATTTTTGCTTATCCCGATGAAAAATTTAGTTTATTTTATGCCTTCTTAACTCTTTTTCAATAAGATAATACCTGGTAATTAAGGTTGTCCTTGGAGTATTGGTTGCGTGGATCATATATTTAAAATAGATAGAATTATCAATTAAGAGAGTTTTTGCATGTCTAGAATAGAACTCTCTATACTCCCAAAGCTTCCCATCAAGATCACTTATTAGCAACTCTTGCAAATCAAAAGGGGTATTGAGCATCTGCCTCATGTACATACATTTGGATGAGTTTCTTATCTTCCATAGGAAATAAAAAAAGCTAGTCATAAGAATTATCCTCAAGCTCCTCTTGCTCCATTCCATTAAGGGAAAGCCTTTTCTTTGAAATCCCTAAACACTACAAAAATAAAAATTATGGAAGTGTACCTCTTACCAGTAAAAATAATTGAATGACTAGATTGTAAACCAAAAATCTAATCCATGATGTGTGAAACATGAATTTAGTAAGAGGCACCAGTTAATGTCAAGATTGTGGGAGAGAAGGAAGGAGTCTCACTTGTATCTTTCTTGCTTGCACAATGGGGGAATACACACAAGGGTGGAGGCTGAAAACAGTTTTCCTCTTCTTAGTTGTGTAAGCCAAAAGAACTCTCATACAAAGAAATAGAAGAACCCTATATATGGGTCTCAAACCAAACTCAACTAACTAAGGTGGCATACTAACTGAGCCACGAACTAGAGTAGATAAGGATAGCTATCATGTAGCTATTATTCATGGGTGGTGTACCAACCGCGTCTGCAACTGACAAGTCGGTGACATAAATACACAACGGTCACCCTGGTGTATCACGAGTGGAGCTCGATATCTCAACACTCCCCCTCGAGCTCAATCCCAATTCCTGCACACCAAGCAGGTCTCTGAGCTTGCGCAGCTTCTCTGCGCTCAATGCCTTCGTAAATATGTCAGCTACCTGATCCTCTGTGCTGACATAAACTAGATCAATAAGACCTAGTAAAACCCTCTCCCGCATATAGTGATAATGCACCTCAATGTGCTTTGTTCTAGCATGATAGACTGGGTTATTTGCCAAGTGTATACTACTCATGTTGTCACAATAAATGACAATTGGCCCATCTGTAGACTGATGCATATCATAAAGTAGCTTATGCAACCAAGCTACCTCACATGCAGCCATTGCTGCACCCCTGTACTCAGCCTCTGTGCTCGACAAGGCAACTGTAGGCTGTTTCTTGCTGCTCCAAGTGACTGCAGCACTCCCAAAAGAGAACACATATCCACTGGTAGATCATCTATCAGAAATACTACCAGCCCAATCAGCATCAGTGTATCCATGGAGTTATATCTGAATCCCAGTCTCATAAAATAGTCCATACTGCAATGTGGACTTCACATACCTGAGTATGCGTCTAGCCGCATCCAAATGCGGTTTCCTTGGAGCCTGCATAAACTGACTTACCAATCCAACAGCATAGCTCAAATCTGGCCTGGTAATAGTCATATAAATCAAACTTCCTACTATGCGTCTGTACATAGTAGGGTCTTCCAGAAGCTCACCCGCATCTGTGCTCAGCTTCACATTCTGCTCCAAAGGAACTGAAATAGGCTTACAGCCTGTCATCCCATATTTGGACAGCATGTCCAATCCATACTGCCTCTGCAAGAGCTGTATCCCACTTGGTGATCTAATCACCTCAATGCCCAAGAAATAACGCAGCTCTCCCAAATCCTTCATCTCAAACTTCTGCTTCAATAGCATTTTCACATGAAGGATATCTTCATCACCGTCACCTGTCATAATCAAATCATCAACATAAATGACAAGTAGCATAATACCGTTCTCTGTTTTTCTCACATAAAGTGAGAAATCTGCCTTGGAAATCTGAAAGCCAATAGTGACAAGATACTATCCTATCTTGTCAGACCATGCTCTAGGTGCTTGCTTCAAGCCATACAAAGCTTTCTTCAACCTGCAAACAAACTCAAGATGAACAGCATGCACATAACCTGGTGGCTGCTCCATATAGACCTCTTCTTGCAAATCACCATGCAAGAAGGCATTCTTTACATCCATCTGATGTAAAGACCATCCCTTTGATGCAGCCATAGCAATGACTGCTCTTACGGTTGCCATCCTTGCAACCGGACTGAATGTTTCTTCATAGTCAATGCCATATGTTTGTGCATACCCCTTGACTACTAATCTTGCCTTGTATCTGTTCACAGAACCATCTGCATTGTGCTTCACCTTATAAACCCACTTACAGCCAATTGCATTCTTACCTTTAGGCAAAGGTACCAATTCCCATGTAGCATTTGCTTCCAAGGCATCCATTTCTTCATCCATGGCCTTCTCCCATTTTTCTTTTCCCATGGCTTGCTCAAAAGAAGTGGGTTCTGGTTCCTGTATCACCTTGACCATATATGCATAGTGAATGGCTGTAAATCCATCATATTTCAGCCTATCCACAGGATACCTAACTCTGGTAGACCTGCGGAAAGTGGGTTCACTCCCAGGTGCTCTCAAAACATCCTTGGTCTTCCTTACTCCAGGTGTAACAATAGAAGGAATACCCAACTCATCATCAATGCTCTGCTCTGAGCCACTGGATTCACCATCCTCATAAGAGTGACCTACATTCACATCAAACATGGGCTGATCAACCTTCTCTTTTCCTTTTCGTGATACCTGCATACCACTATCTGCATTGCTTTGAGAAGATTCTCCTGATCTCAATCTGCCTGTCCATGGTGAAGAATGTGAACCACTGCTAGAGGACGCTCCAGGTCCACTAATATTTTGTGACTGCTACTGTGAATTCTGTGCAGCATTACCATTTTGTGCATCTACATCATCAATCACATTTACTGGTTCATACCAGCTACTCATCTCATCAAAAACAACATCTCTGCTCACTCTAAACTTACGAGTAGAAGGGTTATAGCATCTATACCCTTTTTGCTGCAGAGAGTAACCAATAAAGATGCACTTCTCAGCTTTTGGATCCAACTTGGATCTCAGCTCATCTGGCACATGTACATAGGCAATGCAACAAAAAATTTTCAAATGAGAAATATCTGGTTTCCTACCAGTATACCTCTCCTCTAGAGTCATTCCATGTATTGCTGCAGTGGGAGTCCTGTTCATTATGTAGACTGCTGTAGCAACTGCTTCAGCCCAATAAAAATCTGGCAAGTCTTTTTCATTGAGCATGGCACGAGATACCTCTCCAATATGCCTGTTTTTCCTTTCTGCAATTCCATTTTGTTGTGGGGTATAACTGCATGAATATTGCTGCTTTATGCCATGCTCCTGCAAGAACTTTGCAAACTCATTTGAGAGGTACTCTTCCCCTCCATCTGACCTTAGGCATTTTATTTGCAGACCTGTTTCTTTTTCAGCCATAGCTTTAAGGGTTTTGAAATGCCCAAAAACTTCACTTTTCTTTTTCATAAAATACACCCAAAATTTTCTGCTATAGTCATCAATAAAAGTGACAAAATAATGACAGCCTCCAAGAGATGCAGCTTTAGTAGTCCACACATCAGAGTGGATTAATTCCAATGGCTTCTCACTCTCGTGAACATGTCTAGGAAATGGTTTCCTTGCCTGTTTTCCAAACTGACAGGCTTCACATACCTTATGGATTTCTGCAACCTTGAATTTTGGCAATCTTGCAACAATATTTTGGGCCTGCATTGATTTAAGTCGCTGTACATTAACATGACCAATGCGTTTATGCCAGATATCAATATCTGCAACTACACCGGCCCCATGTGCAAACATTGCTGCACTCAATTCAGACATGTCTGCATCCAACGTAAACATTCTGCCTTTCTTCTTTCCTTTTGCTATCAAACGACCTTTATTTTTCATATCCTCAACAAAGCATCCATGAGGATTAAATCTGACCTGCAAGCCCTGCTCAACCATTTGACCGACAGAAACCAGATTCTTGGTGATATTCGGGACATGAAATATATCGAACAGGTATTTATTTTTCCCATCCTGCATAGACAAGGGAATTTTTCCAATCTGCACAATAGGATGTGCAGTATCATCACCAGTCTCCACAAATCCTGGTTTTTCCATTTTCCTTGCATCCTCCATCCATTCTGCATGACCTGTCATGTGGTTTGATGCACCTGAGTCAACATACCATACATCATTGCTTTCTTATGCACTTGTCACAGAATTGTTCATGTGCTGCACCATAAACAAATGCTCATTTCTGTCATCACCCTGTCTACTAGAAGATGCATAATTTCCTTGTTGCAGTTTTCCATTCATGATGTCATTCTGCTTTTTATAGCAGTCTTTAGCCATATGACCCATTTTACCACAATAGTAGCATTCAACATTACTATTTGCATTTTGGCCTCTTTTCCATTCACCACGACCTCTTTGGCTCCCCTTGCCTCTAGAGTTACCACGTCCT
This sequence comes from Lygodium microphyllum, assembly GCF_053477565.2. Classification (NCBI taxonomy): domain Eukaryota; kingdom Viridiplantae; phylum Streptophyta; class Polypodiopsida; order Schizaeales; family Lygodiaceae; genus Lygodium; species Lygodium microphyllum. The sequence continues at coordinate 35,864,885 of NC_141140.1, read as the reverse complement.
CCTCCATAGGACTGGTTTTCTTGAGTTTGCTGCATATTCTGATTTCTACCACGGCCTCCAAATCAGCCTTCTCTACCTCTGCCTCTACCTCTTCCAGCATTTGAGTAGAAGACAGTTTCTTTTGAAGTTCCTCCTGAAGAAGATGCACCACCATTTCTCTGCTCCTCAGAAATTAGAAGAGCAATCAACTCCTCAAAATCAGGAAATCTTTCACGGACGGAAATGGATGTCCGAAACTGCGCATAATCCTTTCCTAGACCATTCAAGGTCACAGAAACTAAATCATCATCTTCCACTGGCGACCCAATGGAAGCAAGTGCATCTGCAATCTTCTTCACCTTCATGTGGTAGTCATTGATGCTCATATTTTCTCTTTGCACATTGTGCAACTCTTGCTTGAGCTGCATTTTCCTGGCTTGCGTATTTGTGCTATACATCTTTAACAGAGTATCCCATGCCTCCTTTGGCGTACTTGCATCGTGAATATGCACAATCATAGAGTTTGAAATGCTGATAGATAGCCAGTACATAACTTTCCTGGCTCTCTCATGCCATGCTTTGAATGCCTGTATTTGCTGTTGATTGGGAACATCAGGAAGAACTGGTTCTTTTTCATTTCCTGCAACAAATTCCCAATATCCTTTTCCCATAAGGAAATTCGTCATTCTAAACTTCCATGCTTGGAAGTTGATCTTGTCAAGCTTTTCAGTGACTATGTGAGAGAGAATCAGACGCCATTACAGAACACTACGAAAAATTCTGTCACTGCAAAAACTCAGCTTCACCCTCACAAGGGCAAATCTGCAAAACTGGCGAAAGTGGTATTTGACCACACAGTCACTTCCTAGTGACGATTTTGCATCAACATGCAACAGGGATGATTCTGTAACTCCCAATGTCTCTGCACACAAGCATACGATGCAATCTCTGTGGTAACTTTTCACCGACCTGTTGAACAGTGGTCGCATAGCATAAAACTGGGCATTTTCCTGAGTGCGTGCAGAAAACTTCCGCTTTTTTTGAAATGGCCTCAAATAAAAAAAACAAGGTCGCCAAGTGCTAAAGCCATTTCCCGCAGCATATACTGCCCTCTTGCTTCACCGCGAAGGGCGCCTCAACCTGAGACAATGCACTCCTGCACTTTCCCGTTGTGCTACCTGCAGAGATCTGCTCCCAAAACAAAAAATGAAAGCAACACTGCTCCTCTTACCAGAACACCGCAAGCTTGGCTTGCTTTCTTGAGCTCCTTACTACGAACAAGGCTCTGATACCATGTCAAGATTGTGGGAGAGAAGGAAGGAGTCTCACTTGTATCTTTCTTGCTTGCACAATGGGGGAATACACACAAGGGTGGAGGCTGAAAACAGTTTTCCTCTTCTTAGTTGTGTAAGCCAAAAGAACTCTCATACAAAGAAATAGAAGAACCCTATATATGGGTCTCAAACCAAACTCAACTAACTAAGGTGGCATACTAACTGAGCCACGAACTAGAGTAGATAAGGATAGCTATCATGTAGCTATTATTCATGGGCGGTGTACCAACCGCGTCTGCAACTGACAAGTCGGTGACACAAATACACAACGGTCACCCTGGCGTATCACGAGTGGAGCTCGATATCTCAACAGTTAAGAATGCAACTTAATTTACGTTTCATATAACAACATCCGAGTAGAGTGGCAGTTAACTGTGGCTGTGGCCTAAACAATCCCATCCACTCCTTTTTTCTTGCAAATAGTGCAATTAACAACGCGCATAACCATCTAAATAGGTGTCCATACAAATGTCCATAGGTGTGGAGCTTATCAACCTAATAGATATGTCCCTACCCATAGTAGCTAGGTGCATGCGTACTTATGGTGTGATAACCACCTCTAATGAGAACATGGTCAATAAGGTGATATAGCCCTCTAATTACACCTCTAAAGATGATAATATCCACAAAAGAAATAAGATGTGATGCTCAAAAGTGCCTTTTCAACCTCAAGGTGAGAGCTATGTTGATATATTGTCTCAATGTATTGTGTATTAATATAGTAGATAGGTAGCACATATCAAACTTCCACAAGAGTGCCTATTATGATGGGAGATATTGAATGATGTGGAAATTGCCCATGTTTGGATGCACAATCACATTGACTGATATCTATGAGTTCCAAAAGGTCTACTTAGAGACCTTCATCCCTATTCTAGACTTTGATTGCAAGTGCCAGATCCAAGTCAATAGCTTCCTAATCCATAAGCGTTGATCTTAACTCACATCTTGCATGGTCCAAAATATACATGACTAAATTAGAAGGATTGGTTTATGGGAGAGAACAAGAAGAAGAAGAAGAAAGAGGATCCAATAGTGTGACATAAGAAATACAATTTCATAAGCTACGAGAGTCAGCAAAGATGTTAAATTTGTGTTTCATACTATAAATTTTCAAGCACTTTGATAGAATAATAATAATTAAAACACAATAATAATTGAAGAAATGGCACATAGAGGTTAAAAATTTCATATTTTATTTGTTATGAGAGGAAAAAAAAGTTGATTTATCCAATTATAGTGTTTGATTTGGTTGCCTTTACCTTGGAGAGCCTAGCTTCAGTTTGATGGAGATAGAAAGATTACGAATGAAAATGGTTGATGATTACAAGATGCTACTTTTGAAAGAATTCTAAGAGGGCATTTAGTAATAGAGTTCTTTCTCTTGAAATTTGAGCCAAAAAGGACATCTCTCTTAAAAAAATAGGACGCTTACTTTTTTCATTTTTAAAAAGCTATTTTTAGTACATGAGAACTACTCCTAGGCCTAGAAATGAGTGATTAATAAGCCCACATTCTATGAAGTACCATATTGATAGATAATTACAATGCTTACTTGTAATTTAATCCCATTTCCTCTAGTGAAGAATCATTTTCATCTTTTTGCTGCTATTGAAATATAGCAAGAGCAAACAAGCAAGATCAACTACCTCTCTTGGAAAAATTCATACTTCAAATCAGAATCTTAAAAAATCAACTGGGCTTACATTAATCTGCACTCTTGTATAAAGCATGACATTAGTTGCATTTCTTTGGATCATTATCTTTAATGGAAAAGGTTGTTGCACAAATTGGACTCTGTTATGTAAAATCAAAATTTAGTGGTTGGATTTATTGTTTGTCATGTCATGTGCAAATTTAGTGATGGGGATCATTATTGCATCCTTCTCTTTTTGTTTCATAGGTTTTCATTGTATGCCCTCGTACCAAATATGAATTTAGTAGTTGGGTTTGTTGTTTTCAATGTATCTTTTTGTGGGTCATGCGTTCTTTTGGGGATCCTTGATGATCACATAACCATTTAGGATTGTTTTTCAACATTGTGCTTGAGTGATTTCTGTCATTTATGTTTGTAAATTTGTTTTCCTTCAGATTTCTTTTCTCTCTCATGCATTGAAATTTTCATTTTCCCATCCTTGCAACAAGTTAGGGTTTTGAATACAATGGGGCACTATTTTTGGCCTAGAACACTGATTTTGGTCTCAATATGGAATTATTAGAATTTAGGATTATGGTGGCAATGGAATTGCAAAGGAACCTACACACTTCAAAGGGTATTTGCGCCAATTAATATGTTTCTATAATATTAATTTAATGGGACATTTCTTTTGACCCAAATCTGCCACCATTAGGTTTTTATTTATATGTTATATTATCCACTCTCAAGTTTGTAATGGTTTGGAAGTGATTAAGTTTTCATGGACTTGTGAGATACACAATCCTAAATTTTTTTCTTTAAGTTCAAATGAAAAATAACCTATTTTTACATGCTCCAATGGGTAGTTATAGTAATAAAGACATGTGTCCAATATGTATTCAATGGGACACCCCTTTTTTGACCCAAATTTGTCACCATTAGGGTTTTTCATTTACAACATTCTTTCTTCAAGTTCTTAATGGTTTGTAAGTACCTATACTTTTCATAGACTTATGAGATGGGGGCTTGGGTGATACTTAATCCCAATTGTTTTGCTTTGCACAACTTTGTAACATGTGATCATTATGTTATTTAGAAAAGACATATGTTTTCATCTCGTGATGGCTCATGTTAAAATTTGTTTTATTGAGATATGGTGATAACTAAGGCTATTGCAAGGAAGCTAAAGGTTGATCCTAGGAAAATTACTGAGAAGATCCATGAGTCTTCTAAGCCATCAAACCGACCAAAGAATCATAAAATGAGATTTTCACAAGGTGTAAGATGTCTACAAGAAATTAGGAAGATAGTGAAAGCTCTTAATAATGTAGTTGCAAAGTTTCCATTTCAGAGAGTGGTTAGGGGGGAGATATGTGATAGGCATAGTCGCGATAGCTCTATGGACAAGAGTGCTCTTATTTGCATCGAGTAGACTATAGAGGACTTCTTGATTAAATTTTTCCAAGATGCATACATCTATGATGCCCACGTACATAGAGTGATATGAATGGAAGTTACAAAGTTACCATTTCTGAGAGTGATCAGGGAGATATGTGATAAGCATAGTCTTGATAGCTTTAGGTGGACAAGGGTGCTCTTATTTGCATGCAATAGGCTATAGAGGACTTCTTGATTAAAAATTTCCAAGATGCATACATTTGTGATGCCCATGTACATATAGTGATACAAATGGATAAGGATATGATCATCCTACAAAGATTGAGATATAGTTTGTCCAAGGTTTTGGAGCCAATTCCTCTTACAGATGAGAAGACATGTAATATTCTTAATGAGCCACCATACATAAAGAAGGAGAACACAGGTTCTAAAGTGGAGGATGTCACACATGAGAGAGATACGAGACAACATGAGAGGGAGAAAAAGGCTATAGAGGAACAAGTAGAGAAATTGAGGGAGCATAAGAGGAAGAAAGCCAAAGAAAAAGAAGCAAAGAAATTAGGACCTCTAGAGGATGAGATTTTTCACATGCTTGATAGGGTCAACCCAACAAGTTTTAGCGTCTATTACTTCTTGCTTGGTGACATAGGCAAGAGAAATGTTTTTTTTAAAACTCAAAATATGTAAAGATCATTAAGAATAAGAGAAGAGAAGTAAATGAATCCATCCTTCTTATTGGATTGAGGTATAATATATCTAAATTTTTTTGTTGTTAAGAATGATATTTTTCTATCAATAATGTTTTTCCCATATACTCACTATTTTACTATTGATCCTTCAATCTCCCTGAATGCATTTGACCATTGGCTTAGTAGAATTGATTTTGATACCTTGAAGCTTGTTATGATTTCATGTCATGTCAAAAGTTGTTTAGTATTTTCTCTATTTTCAAAAGATCTTATTATACTAAATTATTCACCTATGATTATTTCCAGATCTCATTGGAGACTAATTACCATAAACTGTGTAGATAAGCAGTGTTTTGTAATCAATTCTTTGAAAGGAGTACATAGAAATGCTAAGATGTAAATTGAAATTTTCCAAGTCTTCTTGATCATTTAAATATTTATCTATTGTAAGTACTCTAAATTTTATTTATTTTTGATATAGAGTTATAAAAATATTAATTGAAGTTTCACAAATAAAATTTTTCTATGCCTTATGATCTATTTACACAAATGGAGTACATATAAGTTGTGTTAAGATTTTTATCAAATACATCAAGATACTTAATTCCATAGACTACCACAAATAATTCCTTTAATTTTATTTTGTGTTGTTATTTGTAGGGCCCTCATCAAGATGATAGTCACTTTTGTGGTCAAAGGGTGATTACACATACTAAAAGATTGGTTGAGTTTATTTATCTTAATGATAATGAATTTATCAAGGTAATGTAGAAGATATTTAATTTTAAGGTATTAAATTTTTTCACTCAAAAGACAGTGCATTGTAAAATAGCAGTGAACTAACATTCCTCTCTTTTAAATATGTGATAGTTTTTCAAAGATTATTACAATAGTGAGCATATTTGGTATGTATGAGCAAAGATTTTCAAGTATATACTTGTCAATTGCACAAAAGAAGGAGTGTAGAAGACCATAGATAAGGAGAGGATAGTAGGTAGAGTTGTGGAAGTAGAGAAGGAGATACTCTCAATACCTAAGGCAACTAAAGAATGAAGAAGGACAAAAGAACTCCTAAAAAGGATATTTCTCTCACACAAAAAAACCCTTTGTGTATTGTCTTTTACAACCTCATATACATAGATCACGAAGAAAGAAAATAAAAATTTGATAATATTTGAGCTTGTGCTTATATTGAAAGTAAAGTAGGACATGATCATATGCCAACCTCTTGACTGATAGCATGGCCTTTGATCTTTGTATCTTAGCATTGGAAAATAAATCAATAAATACATTAATAGGTGCATAAATAAAGTAATCTGGCCTAGCCTACTTGAAATAATAGGTTTCAGTGTTTGTTGTATCCAAAAAAAGATTTAATATCTATAGCTCTCACTAGTGTTTGGACTTGGTAAATACCACTCAAGGCTTGTAAACGAGGCATAGGAAGTGGAGATATTACTCCCCATTGGGCATTATGCATAGGGATACTATAAGATTGGTCATTAAAAAATATTCAATTCTCTATGAGCTATGTTTTTCTCTTGCATTTTTACATTTATTCTCCAATCAAACCATGCCTAATATCAAGAATATCAATAATAGAATCAACGAGCTATCATTCCTCAAGATTAGAAGGATAGACATCTACAAATAAAAACAAAACTTGTCATAATAAAATCGAATACCTAGTTTAATAAAAGAAAATTATTGAGAATAAAATACCTAAAATTTGATCTATGAAATGGAAGATTTGAAGCTTCAGGTTCCAAATTCAACTCTCTATGAAAAATATTTTGTACTAAAACCTATTTTATGCTTTTCTTATTTGCTTCAAGTCTGAAATATTTGATGCTACCCATCCTAGTAGAGATAAAGGAGCTTTCACATTTCTATCTTTTCCTCTACTTTTCTTGTTGCATGTTAATCCAAGTATTGTTGCTAATATTAGTAGGAATCCAACTTTTATTTATTTGAAATGAATTTACACAAATATGGATGTAAATTTAGAGCTTGTGTGCCTTGTTGAAGGTCGAATTTCTATATCCATGGTGAAGAGAAGGGGGAGAGAGTAACAAACAACCACAAACGAAGGAAAGAGACAAGCGCTACAAAACAAAGGAGGGAAATAATATGAATACTAAAATTTTTGATCATTTGAAAAAGTTTCAATGGTCATTATCAAACAATTTCAAATATGTCATTATTACAAAGTGACTAAGATCCTATGACATATCAATGCAAAGGATGTTATAATCACAATTACGAGATGATAAAAATAGATATTTATAATAATATTATATCTATATCCATTTATAAAATTATTTTTTGTATTTTCAAAAATAAAACTTTCATTATGAAGAATTTTCTCTCATAGGTCTAGAGTACACACTCTTTACCTCCTAAAAGGCCTTTTCGAGACCTCAAATCTCTCCTAATGAGGTATTCTTGCTCTCATTGGTCTAGAGTACATACTCTTTACCTCCTAAAAGGCCTTTTCAAGACCTCAAATCTCCCCTAATGAGGAATTCTTGTTCACATGTTAAAAAAATGAGTTTAGTTCTTTTATCAGTAAGCCCACAAGCTATTTTAACCAAGAGACCTGAGAGGCAATAGTAAGCTTCTTGTATATATCCCATAGCTTTTCCCATAACTCGTAAAAACTATCCATTACTTCCTTCACATTGAATTAAAGTCACCTTGATATTAATACCCTGATTATGGACTTTTCCAAATGATTATTCTCATCCTAATTCCCAATAAACATATATTTCGGCTTAACCTCTTGAATCTTAATGGACTTAACAAGAACATCCCAAATCTATTTCTTCCCATCTCAAAAGTTTTCACTATCCTATTTCTTAATCTTATATAGACTAGACTTTGATTTTGAGGCCATTACTTGTCACAATAGTAATATAAAAATCAAGAAAGTTATTCAAACTTTCCATGGCCACAATTTGGTAAAGTTTTGGCTATACATTGATAATATATTAAAATCTATAGAAAATAGAGTTTAAAATTGGCAATATTAGTCAAATTAATCATATTAATAAATTATAGCACATAGAACTATATGAAGTAACCAAAACAAGGTATCTATCCACATATATTGATTAATACATAAGTATCTTAATGTTCAGATGGAAAAGTAAGCAAGAAAGAATAAGATAACTATAGCTACAATATTTATGGATCCATTATAGTGAGGTTTTCCATCATGGATAAGCATTAGTGCCAAAAATGTGAAAAATGTCACTTTTGTTAATCCATTGATTAAGAAAAGAGCAAAAGAGAGTATGCCATGTATACAAAAATATGGTATTGTTGTCTCCCCTACTTCCGAGATAGTAGATTCCATTTTGTAGTTCTCATCTCCTTTTTATCCAAAATATCTAAAGTCTAACATGTTTTAATAGTCCTAATAGTCCTATTTACTAACAATGCTATCAAAAGGTGTGATATTTTAAAATTCAAGAGATCTTTTGAAGCCAAAATATGTAAAGTCTAACATGTGTTGGTAGTCTCGATAGTCCTATTCACTAACAAAAGCTATCAAAAGATATGACAAATATGGGACTTGAAGTTAATACTCAATTTTTGAAAATTGAGAGATTTAACTATATGACTTGTTTTTGGCACCCATATATTTAAGCTCTCTTGATTTAATTTCTTGACCTTATCATTGAGTTTCTTTCTCTACACAATATGTGCACCTTTATTCTTTTTCCATAGCATCCACAAGGTGTCCTTCTCATTCCATGAACTGTCGTAAGTACAAGTGAAACTTGGAAGCCCAAAATTTTATTGTAAATGATTAGATTACCATACTACTATCCTAAAAAGGATCCCACAAGGGAAAAAAGCAAAACAAGAGGATGCATCTCAAGAATGTTTGCTTTGCTTCAGCATGTTTATCTGATTAGGAATACATAGTAAGTTTTGATACAAGTAATAAACATAGTTTTTATTCTATTAGAGTAAGTAATAAAAAATGATTATTTGCTACAATTACATTCCCATAAACAAGTTTTGAGTGATAGCCTATAGAGAGATTGAGTGGTACTTTCCAGGATATTAGAAGATATTAAAACATTGAAGTTCTTGACAAAACAACACAAGTTCGAGATATAAGTTCTTATGATAGCTCTTGCATAGCTTGCTTTGTGATAATACTTGCAAAACCTCATTGCGTATATCTAACTCACAAACTAGAACAAAACAAAGATATAAGATCAAGTTCAATAGTGTAAACACATTATAAGTTTTTGATAAGAAAATGCAACTTTTGTATACATGTTCAAGCTTAATGGTATACACCATTGAAAAAATATTTAAATATGATTTGCTTTATTTAAGTTATATATCTCTCATTATTGTATATTTTGAACCAGAAATATATAAATCATTGAGAATTTAATCTTACTCATTAGAACTTTTTTAGAATAAACATTTGGAAAAAACTTCATATACTAGAATATAAATCTTAAAATGAAAATATGTTTGATTTATATATCCAAATTATTTTATTATATCATGACTTACAAGATCTGAGAGTACATACATGAAATAATAGTCTATCCTTGAAGTATACTCCTTCGATATAAGCAAAAGTACTAAATGAATATTTAGAACATATAAACTACAATAAATTTCTTTCTTTCTTTTTCATGATTTTTACAAGTCTATTTCAACTATATCTAAGATGTTTGATTTTTCTAGGATTTTTTAAATTTAGGATAATGGTGTGATAATGCAATTATCTTTATTTTTAATGAGATCTTATACTTTCAAAAAATGTTTAAAAAATATAAATATCTTGAAGTTTAAATTTTAAAAAAATTGAAGCTAAAAATAAGCTATATAATAAGAAAAAATCACCTAAAACGAGACTTATATGATATAATGCAATTAGGGGGTTTGGTGCATCACCAAACCTCCTAATCGCACTATATCAAGTAAGTTTTTTTTTGGGGGCGCTATTTCAAGAATGTTTTAAAGCTAAAAATAAGACTAAAAAATGAATGAAACTTGCAAGATACGGTGCATGATTATGGGGGTTGATGCACTATAAGTGGGACTTGCAAGGTACGGTGTGCGATTAATGAGGTTGATGTATCCAACCAACCCCCCTAATTGTGTGTTGTATCTTGTAAGTCCCATTTATGGTGGCCTTTTCTCATTTTTTAGGCCCATATTTAGCCTTTAAATATTTTTGAAATAACAAATGAGCACCAAATTCTCTTTTTTAAGGCTTTTTAAAAGCTTTAAATGTTTTTTAAATAACAATTGAGCTTAAAATTTTTTAAAAAAACTTTTACTTTTTAAAAAGCAAAAGATATTTATGATTTTTTGGTTTTTTTGACAAGTTTAAAATCTCATAAAAAATAAAGTTCATAGCATTATCACATAATTGAATCTAGTAGTTACCATTACCCTGAAACTTAAAAATCCTAGAAAAATCAAACAACTTAAATTTAGTTGAAGTTTGAAAAAAAAAACACTTGTAAGATATGATGCAATCAGGAAGTTGGTGGCATCCAGCAACCCCTCATATCACCCCATATCAAACATTTCTTATTCTTCATGGTTTTTTTAGATACTCTTAATTAGTGCGGCTTGATACAAAGATTATTAGCTAGTTTAGAGTGTCACTTGATGGAAAGATGAATATAGATAGTTTAGAGTACCTTGAGCATAGTAAGGCTTGGAAATTTTTTTTTCTAGTCCTTTGCTATTTTTTCTACTTGTCATTATATAATTCGGATCCAAACGGGACTATGTTTTTGAAGAGATATTTTATTAGTATATATTTACTACATGATTATTTTTTTAAGATCTCAAAAAATACATAAGAGATATTGAATAGTTACATATTTTTTGGATAATATATTCTTTTTTCCATTTCTTTGCTAATTATTTTATCAACTGACTAAATTATTCTAATTTAAGAGAGACTATCAATTGTAATATGAAAAATTTAAGGAGATATTGAATAATTATATCTATTATCATGGGTTTCTTGTAATAATTTTATTACTAATGACTTATTTATTCAACTCCATTGTCTTATCAAAAGTTCATATTATTGTATATAGGACTACTAATTATTTGTTTATCTAACTCAATTATTTATTCAAAAGGTCACACTATTTCATGTAGCTAAGTTTGTATAACATCCTACAATACTCTTTAAAAGGTTTTCAAAAAATAAACAAGATCATGAATGCTATAGAGTAAAGGAGATATATAATCACAAGGATTATTTTGATTGATACTTTTTTGTGAAATGTGAGATATGTTATATTTAGATAAATATGTACAAGGATAAGGCATCAATAGTGTAGTGATGTTTTCAATCCTAAAATAACTTTGCATTACAATTAGGTTTTGACTCATCCCAAACATATCAACATCAAGCTCAAATGTTATCTAAAGCTTTATCTTTGTTTTTCTTTATGCATGTATACTAAATAGGGACATTTGCTAAGGGAATAAGAAGAAAGAGGAGAAACCACTTGTAATCATGAAGATTAATAGAGTTGAGAGTGGATACTCTTGATGGATTCAGAGTCTTTATCAAAGTAGGGTAAATCAAGTATTGGGTTTACAGATGCATGTTACAAAGTGTAATGTGCATTGATGAGTATATAATAGTTTATGTGTATAGAGAATACAATACAAATGATGAGGTTTTTTTTCTCCTCTCTTCTCATCTTCTTTTTCTTGAACCTCTCACAAGAACCCACGTCTTTTTGGGCCTATGCATGAATCCCAAGGAGTCCACCTATAAGAATTCATCTATATAATATGCATTCAAAGGATATTAAGAAATACCCTTTCTTTACATGCTATAAGGCCTTAAGATGACCCCTTTTATGTTACAAAAATTATGGATTCTTTTCAAATTGTAGTTTAAAAACCCCTTTTGTAAATATAATACTAAAAATTTTGCTAAATATAATACCATTTCTTTTGAACTCACCTAGTATCTTACATGTTCTATAAGATAGATCCCCTGGAGCATAAATTTTCTCAACATTGGGCATGCCATTGAGGCTCCCAATCACTACAAGATATAGGTCTTATACCAACGTTAAAAGCGACAAAAATGTAAATAAATAAATTTGCTCCCCTTGTCACAAAAAGCATCGTTATTGGCGACGCCATAGAACAATCGATATTAGCGTCGTTATCAGCATCGCTATTTGCATCGGTATCAGCAAATAGCAATGCTAATAATGACACTTTGCGATGCTAATAATGACACCAATAACGACACGTGCATGCAAATTTGCAACGCTAATAGTGACGGTAACAGGAAAAAAAAAATTGTGGCAAGGCAACAAGCTGTCCTACCATAGATAGCACTATGTGCTTTATTTGGGCCATACAAAATAGTTTTTACACTGTGTACAATGCTCGTGTAAATAAAGACAAAGTGTACTTAGATCATAACACTTATACATGAAATAAATACATGATTACATAATGAAAGCGACTGGTACAATCATGGCAATATATCACTACTACATAGAAAATGTTTACACAGATCACGTGACAAAAAAAGAAGGGTGTGTGAGCTCCAGGGATCCAAGGGCGAGCTATAGATCCTCACCATCTGAAAGCTCGTTCCATCGCAAAGGAGCATCGAATGGACTCTGCAAAAAAAGAAACAACTACACATCAGTCCACCATACAATAATGCATTTTAATTAAACATGGTAACTACGGACAAGAAAGATGAGTGACTTACAAGGCCACCGCATCCATACAATCGGTCGGTCAATGCAGTGAGACCGTGCTTCTCTGAATATTGAGTCTCAAGGCCGGCTGGATCGCGATTTGTAATGGAGTGCTGCAAAGGAAACAAAATACTAACTGTTAGAAACACGATTGTCAGTACAAAGGATATTGCAAAAAGAAAAAAGTAAGCAAAACAAAAGAAAAACTTACAAAGTCCTCCAGATATGTCCTGTGGCCACCACTCCCAAGATGATGGACCACTCCAACCTCTAGTTGTGCCCTCGCCGCCTAGCGGTGCTATCTCCAACGTCCTGGAGAATCTATAGCCTCCTCCCTCAGTCGGCGCTAGTCGTCCGCGTGTAGCCACTCCTGCTTTGCAGCCCCACTCTTGAGTGCCTTGCATACGTACGATCCTCTATGTGACATATATGCACTCATGCACTCCATCATCTAGCTCGTAGAAAACCTATCTACTGCGGCTAGTATTGGAAACTCCTCATGCAAGGATACTCTACTATGTAGTCCTTGCTCCCCTCCGGTATGTTTTTCCAATGATCCAAGATGTTGTGCCGAACAACTTGTTGGCATAACTCTCTCATGTGAGCCATCACCCTCCTCCCCTCATCATTCATGATGATGGCTCCTGACCTATCATCTACAAGGTAGGCATACCCCTCTGGGGTATGCCTAAGATGGGTCCTCTCCCACTTACGACCACACTCCTGGGCATATCCAGGAGACCCCTGTGCATCTGGTGTACTGACCGGGGTAGTATCTATCAAAGTAGCACCCATAGGGGTGCCACCTGCGGATGGTTGAGCAAAAGCTAGAATGACTGGAGTAGACATCCCCATAGGTGTGACAAATCCTGGAGGTGATGCAACTCCAACAGAACGACGAGATGGAGACACGCGTCTGTGCCTCCACAGCAACCACTTGAGCCATGCTCTCTAGAACCGCCACGAGAGCGAGAAGTAGCACCTGTATCCCGAGCCGACCGCAGACTCAGTGCATCCATATCTTTGCAGTACCCCCTAACCCTAAAGCACTCCCTTCATCTAGTCCAAGTCTGGAGTATCGACCTCGTCTGCTTGAAACTGAAGCATCTGATCGCGCCAAAGTAGATCTAATAAAGCGGCCTGACGATGTCCGAGACAGCTCCTGGTTCACCATGTCTCTGAATCTCGCCATTTGATCTAGAGACATGTGCATGAAGATATCCTGTAACTCCTCATCGCTCATCCATCGACTCATCCTGATGATCTAAGTATCCACAAAGGTTACCTGCACAGATAAAAAATGATGTTAGCATAATCAATTTAAATCATACAAAGCACGATAATATAAATCTTTAAAAAATGATCTTACTTAAAATGCATATCTTATGTACCCTTATAAGCCATTAGTCAACGAATTGAGTAAGTGGATGCTCCAAGTATGAAGTATCCTGTGGTCCCATGCCAATCTCCTGACACAACTCGACATAAACTGGAAGGTCGATAGACATGTCACCACAAAAGAATGAGTCCACCTCATTCTCAAAGAATTCTTAACTCCTGTATTTCCATCATTGTTACCCAATGCTAGCTCCTCTACATGCTCCAAGCTTTCAATGGCCTCCACCCCTTGCAATATCAACCCCTCTATTTGCATATTGCCCTCATCTATACTCGGAACATCACTTTGATCATATATTCTTGCACTTCGGAGAGTTGAAGGTATAACATACAACCATTGAGGTTGTCGGAGATTTGGATAGAACATTACCAATTCACAAAACACGTACAAGAGAGATTTAACTATTGTAACATGTACCATGTCGTAATACAATTAACAAACAAATGAGCTCATGCACTTGCTCACAATGGGCCAGAAACACAAAGGTGTTGCGCAAATCCGTCCATTTTTTTTCGGAATCTATTTCGACAAATCCAGATGGACCTCATCAAACTGTTGCTCCAACTCCTTCAAGTACCACTTTGAACCACTGCACATTGAATAGTATCATGGAGAAGCTACAGGAATCCACCGTAACAATACTTTGCAAGTTCCCAAAATACTCCATCTCATCTATAACCGTGTTTGGATCCGTTGCTCATCATCGACTCTCTTGCTCGAACCTTTCCATGATATCACAGTCTGTTGTGGAGCGGATTTTGTCAATACGCTCCATACAGGAATGCCGTCCGTGCGACCATGCTGCACTATATATTTTGTATTGTACATTGAAACACTCAATTAATTGTCGCATATAAAATAGAGATATGACAAACCCTAAACATGTCATCACCTTTGGACAACATCCCCTTGAGAATTTCCACTCCTCAGTCGAGACCTCCATCCCTTCGCGAGATGCTGCAGTCAAAGCTCCATGCAGCCATCGTATTGACATAAACCACGGCATCTCCTTCATGCCCTTAGGATATCAAATCAGTCGATGGCGTGTACTACGTCAAAATTTAGATCACACTTCCTCTCGATCTTGTCTAGCTTGCTGGTACCTAGCGATCCACATCTCCATAGAGACATGGTGCAACATACAAAAGTGATTCACTTTCGCCTCTATTGCAGCATCCATTCTTTTTTCTACCCCATTTCCAACCACCACATCTCCGGTCAGTCTATCATCGTCCTTCAGCAACCATAGCATACTATTGTCTGGATCCACCGTTGGTAGCCATTGTGAAATATGCACTAGCACCTCAGACACCAATCAACCTTCAGCCATGCTACCTTCTGGCCGAGTGCATTGTCGCACAAAGCCTTTTAGGGTTTTTGTGAAGCGCTCCAAGAAGAACATCCATCATGTATGGACAGGTCTAGGAATCTCCACTTCATCTACAAGATGCACAAGAAGGTGGATTTATATCGTGAATATGTTGGTAGGTAGGTATTTCTCAAAAAGACAGACCGTCTCCAGTGCTCCCTGTCTCATGGATTCAATAGAGGACGTCTTAATCTCCTTCTGTGAGATCCATCGCACTAAAGTCGACAACTTGTAAATGGCTCCGCGTATTTTTGGAATAAGGCATCCTGTGATCGCGATCGATAGTACAAACTGCCACAAATGAGAAAGCATTATGAACAATGACTACACTCCAAATAGCAAAGTGCGCAAGCCACTTACAATCCATTTGTAGTATAAACCTGACATATCTTATGCCAATCATGGGATTTTAGCCCTAATAATTGGTCGTCTTTAGAAAACACAGACCTAAGAGAAGTGATTGATCTACAAAGTCAGATAAATATGGAAAAGGGGTGATTATAAAGAAAGGGAATCTGCTGATGGAGGTGTTCCATTAGAGGTAGACTTCAAAGCGAAAGCTCCACACTACAAGGAATTGGGCAATTAGCGACGCCGATTTTTAGCGACGGTGGATATCGGCATCGTTATTGGCGTCGCTATGCGTTGCTATTGGCGTCGCTATTTGCGTCGCATTTCGCAGGAAAAAAAGCGCGGCCGAAACCCGAGCGTTGTTTTCATTTCTTTTGCTTCGACTTTTGAGAGCGAGAGCGAGGGAGAGAGCGAAGGCTTTGTGAGAGAAGAAGAGGAAGAAGACTTGCTGCCGCCGCCGCCGCCGCCGCCGCCGTTGTTCGTGAAGGAGAGGAGGAGCCCTCATTGCAAAGAGAAACCGCCCCACGCTCGCCATATCTCATTGATGAGTCTCCCTCTCTCTTTCTTTTGCTTGTTGAAGGTTTAAATCGTTCTCTTTTGCTTGTTTAGGAGAGGAAATGAAAGAGAAGGAGAGAGAGAGGGAGAGAGAGGGAGAGAAAGAAAGGGAGAGGGAGAGGGAGAGTGTATTCTCTCTCTCTCTCTCTCCCTTTTTCTTATTTAATGTTTAAATTACTTTCTTTTTTGCTTATTTAGGAGAGGAAACGAGAGAGTAAGAGAGAAAGAGAGGGAGAGGGAGAGGGAGAGGGAGAGAAAGAGAAAGAGAAAGAGAAATAGAGGGAGAGGGAGAGGGAGGGGAAGGAAATGAGAGAGGGAGAGAAAGAGAAAGAGAGGGAGAAGGAGGGAGAGTGCATTCTCATTCTCCCTCTCCCTTTTGCTTGTTTAATGTTTAAATCACTTTATTTTTTTCTTGTTTAGGAAATGAGAGAGAAAGAGAGATAGAGAGGGAGAGGGAGAAAAAGAGAAAGAGAGGGAGAGGGAGAGGGAGGGGAAGGAAATGAGAGAGGGAGAGAAAGAGAACGAGGGAGAGGGAGAGGGTGAGAGAGAGTGTATGCATTCTCTCTCTCACGATGGGTTTGGTCGTTTGTTGTTTGAATCACTTTCTTTTTTGCTTGTTTAGGAGAGAGGGAGAGGGAGGGGAAGGAAATGAGAGAGTAAGAGAGAAAGAGAAAGAGAAAGAGAAAGAGAAAGAGAAAGAGAAAGAGAGGGAGAGGGAGAGGGAGGGGGAGGAAATGAGAGAGGGAGAGAAAGAGAAAGAGAAAGAGAAAGAGAGGGAGAAGGAGGGAGAGTGCATTCTCTCTCTCCCTCTCCCTTTTGCTTGTTTAATGTTTAAATCACTTTATTTTTTGCTTGTTTAGGAGAGGAAATGAGAGATAAAGAGAGCAAGAGGGAGAGGGAGGGGAAGGAAATGAGAGAGGGATAGAAAGAGAAAGAGAGGGAGAGTACATTGTATCTCTCTCTCCCTTTTGCTTGGAGGATGTTTAAATCACTTTATTTTTTGCTTGTTTAGGAAATGAGAGAGAAAGAGAGATAGAGAGGGAGAGGGAGAAAAAGAGAAAGAGAAGGAGAGGGAGAGGGAGGGGAAGGAAATGAGAGAGGGAGAGAAAGAGAACGAGAGGGAGAGGGAGAGGGAGAGGGTGAGAGAAAGAGAGGGAGAGGGAGAGAGAGGGAGAGAAAGAGAGGGAGAGGGAGGGGAAGGAAATTTAAGATAATAGACTTATTGATAATGGTATGCAATGTGCTTTGCCATGGGCCACGTACATTGGTAACTCTTTAAGATGGCTTAAAAATGGTCAATTCCTTCATAATGTCCAAGTAGGGGATCTAATTGTGATATGCATAATTCATTGTTTTTGTATTAACTTTATAGGCATGCCAAATTAGAAATCATGCCAACTAGTCAACGGAAGGACTAAAAGAAAATGATACCCTAGCTAATGGTCATTAAGGTACTTCATCAAAATGAACCCAAAAGTATTGTTATAGAAGAAGAAACCCTTAAATTGAGTATAGGATAATTTCTCTCAGGTCTTATGACTATGAGTAGAATTGATTGAAATAAATTTTATTACTATAGTTATTAAATTTCATAGATGGCGCGCATTAATTTTAAAATGGATTACTTATACTCAAAGCCGAGATATAACAAATAATTATCTACCGGGACAAACAAATCCTTGAGCATGATACAAGGCCGAGATATAACATTGGAATATCTCTCAACTACTATATACAATGCAAGATTTATGGTCAACTTGCAACTTGACGTACATCTCCATAAAGCTATCCATTTAAGCCTCGTTTGCTGTAATGTAGATAAGATGGAAAACGAAGAAGGTCTTATTGTTCAAGACCGCGAGACATATCTTAATCAGCGTGTCCCATGTCCTTGCTCTCAATGCAAGTTGGCAATTAGACGAAAACGTTGATTGTCTATAGAACACATACGACGATTTGGCGAGTTTCAATCTGAGATCATTGATCAGGCGATTGCGAATTTTCAGCAAACGGTAATTTGAAGTTAATATTAATCATGCATTGTACTCTCAAGCTAATTGAAAACCATACACAATAAGATTGGGTCTTGTTGGCAAATTTTCTATCCAGGGGGTGATGTCTCGACCCAAGGGGGAGTGCACCCTTTGCGGCCAATTAGAAGAGTTCGTGGACGTGAGATGGATGGATTGCAGGAGCCAATCGACCACTCGCAAGGCCCATCTATACCGTCAATGCCAGAGGAGATAGACAACCTTCCCGACCTGCCTACAATCTTGGAGCCTGAGATGGAGGCAATCATCGATGCATTGATTCCCATGGATGTTGAGACATCTAACCCACTTAGAGAGGAAGCATCCATACCATTATATGATGGGTGCTGAGTATCTCGGTTGAAGACATTGCTTGCACTCTTAAGTGCGCAAGCAAAATACGGTTGGGGCGATACGAGTGTGATTGAGTTATTCAGGTACCTTGCACACAGGCTTCATTGTTTTTTTTTAAACAGTATTATTGCAAACATTTGTGTTTTTTCAAGGTGTGTTATGATTTTTTTCAGGTTATTGAAATATCATATATTGCCACCTGCAAATACCATGCTTGAGTCTCGTGATGATGCACGACATGTTTTACGGAAGCTTGGCATGGACTACAATAACATCCATGCATGTATCAACGAGTGCATATTGTTTCTAGATGAATACGAGACTATGAAGACATGTCCAAAGTGTGGTGCTCACAGGTATCGACAGGACTTGAAGGGCAAACCATCCCTTAAAAAGTTCTTAGACACTTTCCGCTCATCCCCCGCATAAACCACATGTTTCGCACGTCTGCCATGGCAAGCTTGACAACGTGGCATGTGCAGAATAGGTCCACGGATGGAGTTCAACGAATATCAGCGGATTCGCACGCATGGAGCCACATTGACTCTACCTTCCCAGGCTTTGCGCAAGAGCCAAGGAATCTTCGGCTCGGTCTCGCCATGGATGGTGTGAACCCATTCGGTCTGCGCTCGACTACTTACAGTGTGTGGTCTATAGTGCTTGTCAACTACAACATCCCTCCATGGCTTTCTACGAAGAAAGGACATCTCATCCTTAGCTTGCTCGTCCCGGGCCACTACAAAGTAAAAAATATGGACGTGTATCTTCGTCCATTAGTCGATGAGCTTAAGATTTTGTGGGAGGAGGGGGTCACGGTGCAAGATATGAGTAGGCGCGATGGTCAACGGTCAGTCAACATTCGAGCCATTCTCATGTGGACGATGCATGACTTTTCGGGATTGGGAGAGTGCTCAGGTGAGCAGACCTTTGTTCTCGCTGGTAATATCTATATTTTATTTCATTCAATCAAGTATTCACTAGGTCGTGGATCGCCTTACAGGTCTGGTTACCTCAGGTTATCATGCATGTCCATTGTGTGGGCCATAGTTAGACTCCCGAAGGTCACGAACCATGAAGAAGATGGTATATCAAGGACACGCCGCTTTCTTGTCGGAGGATCATGAACTCAGGGAAGGTTTTCTTGGATGACCTCCAGCACGTATGAACTCTGCAAGATGGTATGAGCTGAAAATGATAAACCCAGAATCACATCCAAATGGAATGCGACGGTTCTCAGTTTTCTACGAGTTGCCATATTGGACCCACTTATAGGTCAACCACTTGTTGGATCCCATGCATATTTTCAAAAATGTGGGCAGCTTGCTATGGGACCACATCACAGGAAAGAGAGACACTATAGGGTCACGAATGGATTTAAAGGAGGTAGGTAAGATGGAGGCACTTTGGCCACAGTCGAGTGGTGCTGAAGGGGGAGTGCAGCTTCCTCGCGCTCCCTGGGTTTTTTCTACCAAAGAAGAGCGCATTGTGAAGCAAGTAATCAAGTCTATTCGCACTCCGACGGGTATGATGCGTTCTCTCAGGTCCGCATTTTCTAAAGATGACTAAATGTCTAGGCTAAAATCCCATGATTGGCATAAGATATGTCAGGTTTGTGAACAGAATGGATTGTAATTAGCGTGGGCATTTTGCAATTTGAAAAGTGGCCATTATTCATAATGCTTTATCATTTGTGGCAGTTTGTTCTACCGATCGCGATCGCAGGATGCCTTACTCCAGAAATTCGCGGGGCCATTTACAAGTTGTCGACTTTGGTGCAATGGATCTCACAGAAAGAGATTAAGACGTGCTCTATTGAATCCGCAAGGCGGGAAGCAGTTGAGACGGTCTGTCTCTTTGAGAAATACCTGCCTACTAGCATGCTCACGATACAAGTTCACCTTCTTTTGCATCTTATGGACGAAGTGGAGATTGCTGGACCTGTCCATACGCGATGGATGTTCTTCTTGGACGCTTCATGAAAACCCTGAAAGGCTTTGTGCGACAACGAGCTCGTCCAGAAGGTAGCATGGCGGAAGGTTAGTTGGTATCAGAGGCGTTAGTGCATATCTCACAATGGCTACCACCGGTGGAACCAGACAATGAAGTGCTATGGACGCTGAAGGACGATGATAGGCTGATTGGAGATGTGGTGGTTGGAAATGGGGTAGAAAAAAGAATGGATGCCTCAATGGAAGAGAAGGTGAATCGCTTTTGTATGTTGCACCATGCCTCCATGGAGACGTGGCTCGCCAAGTACCAGATTGCAAGGCAAGATCGAGAGGAAGCGCGAGCTGAATTCCGACGCAGTACGTGTCACCGACCGATTCGATATCCCGAAGGCATGGAGGAGATGCCGCGGTTTATGTCAACACGATGGTTGCATGGAGCCTTGACCGCAGCATCCAGCGAAGGGACAGATGTCTCAATGGAGGAGTGGGAGTTCTCGAGGGGATGTAGTCCAAAGGTAATGAGGGGTTTAGAATGTGTCGTATCTAAATTTGCTTGCTACATCTAATTTGAGTATTTCAATGTGCAGTACAAAATTTATAGTGCAGCGTGGTCGCGCGGACGGCATTTTCGGGTGGAGCGTATTGACAAAATGCACTTCACAATGGACTGTGGTGTCATGGCAAGGTTTGAGCAAGAGAGCCGGTGACGAGCAACGGATCCAAACACGGTTATGGATGAGATGGAGTATTTGGGAACTTGCAAATTATTATTACGGTGGATTACCGTAGCTTGTCCATGATACTATTCGATGTGCAGTGGTTCAAAATGGTACTTGGAGGAGCTGGAGCAACAGTTCGACGAGGTCCATTTGGATTTCTCGAAATAGATTCCGAAAAAAAATGGACGGATTTGCGCGACACCTTTGTGTTGCCGGCCCATTGTGAACAGGTACAAACAGTCATTTGCTTGCTAATTGTAATACGACATGGTTTATGTCACAATGGTTTGAACTCGCTTTGTAAGTGTTTGTGAACATGTAATCTTCTATCCAAACCCCCAATAACCTCGATGGTGGTATGTTATACCTTCAACTCCTCGAGGTGCGAGAGTGTATGATCAAAGCGATGTTCCAGGCATAGATGAAGAAAATATGCAAATAGAGGGATTGATATTACAAAGGGTGGAGGCCACTGCAAGCTTGGAGCCCGCATCGGCTAACAATGATGGAAATACAGAAGTCGTAGAATTTTTTGAGAATGAGGCAGACTCGTTCTTTTGTGGTGACATGTCTATCGACCTTCCAGTGTATGCAGAGTTGTGTCAGGAGATTAACATGGGACCATAGAATACTTCATTCTTGGAGAATTGTATTACTCAATTCATTGTTTAGATCTTCCATAAAGGTAGATAAGATATGCATTTTAAGAGGGATTTTTCAAAAATGATTTATATTAATGTGCTTTGTATAGTTTAAATTGATTATTCTAACATCATTTTTTATCTGTGCAGGTATCGACATTTTCAGGATGAGTCGAGGGATGAGTGATGAGGAGTTTCAGGACATGATGACACGCATGTCTCCAGATCAGCTCGCGAGATTCAGAGAGATGGCAGATTAGGAGCTGTCTCGTTCTTCGTCAGGGCGCTCTGCTAGATCAGCTTCAGCGCGATCAGATGCTTCAGCTTCGAGCAGACGATCTCGACGCTCGCGACTTGGGCTAGAGGGAGGGACTGCGATTGCAGGAGGATCAAGGGGTGCTGCTGTGGAGACACGGACGTGGTGTCTCCGTCTCATCGTTCAGCTGGAGTTGCGTCACCTCCAGGATTTGTCATACCTGTGGGGACGTCCACTCCAGTTACTCCGGCTTTTGTGCAGCCATCGGCAGATGGCACGCCTTTTGGTGGTACTCCTTTTGGTGGCACCCCTTTGAGTGGCACTCCGGGAGAGGGTACCCCCGTCGGTACACCGGATGTAGAGGGGTCTCCTGCATATGCCCAGGAGCATGGACAGAGATGGGAGAGGGCCCATCTTAGGCATACTCCTAGGGGTTATGGATACCTAGTGGATAGCAGGTCAGGAGCCATCATCATGAATGATGAGGGGAGGAGGGTGATGGCTCGCATGAGGGAGTTGTGCCAACAAGTTTTTCGGCACAACGTCCTGGATCATTGGAGGAACATACCGGAGGGGAGCAAGGACTAAATAGTAGCATCCTTGCACGAGGAGTTCCTGGTGCCAGCCGCAGTAGATAGATTCTCTACAGGCTGGATGATGGATTGCATGCGTGCATACATATCACATACACAATCCGACGCACGCAAGGCAATCAAGAGTGGGGCTCCAAGCCTGAGTGGTTAGATGCAGACGACTGGCGCCGACTGAGGGAGGAGGCTACAGATTCGCCAGGACGTTGGAGTCAGCAGCGGGAGGCGGTGAGGGTATGAATCGAGGCCGGATCGGTGTATCATCTTGGGAGTGGCGGCCACAGGACATATTTGGAGGACTTTGTAAGTTTCTCTTTTGTTTTGCTTATTTGTTTTTTTGAGATATTCTTTGTACTGACAATCATGTTTCTAACAATTAGCATTTTGTTTTCTTTGTAACACTCCATTACAAATCGCGATCCGCAAGGCCTTGAGACTCGATATGTAGAGAGGCACGGTCTCAGGGCATTGATCGACCGATTGTATAGACGCGGCAGCCCTGTAAGTCACTCATCTTTCTTGTCTGTAGTTACCATGAGATATTTGAATGCATTATTGTATGGTGGATTGATATGTTGTTTCTTTTTCTGCAGAATCCATTTGATTCTCCTTTGCAACGGGATGAGCTTTCGGGGGACGAGGATTTGTAGCTCGCCCTTGGATCCTTAGAGCTCACACACCTTTAGTTTTTAGTCGCCTGATCTATGTAGACATTTTCTATGTATTAGTGATATCGTTTCATGATTGTACCAATCGCATTTTATGCGATCATGTATTTATTTCATGTATCAGTTTTATGATTTCAGTATACATTCTTTTTGTTTGCAAACGCTTTGTATGCAGCAGTGACAATTTTTTTTTTCTCTGTTACCGTTGCTATTTGCATCACAAATTTACTGCTCGCGTCGCTATTGGCGTCGCTATAAGCGTCGCAAATTCTCTGTAACCGTCGCTATATGCATCGCATTTGCGACGCATATAGCGATGCATATAGCGAAGGTTCTATGGCGTCGTCAATAACGACGCTTTTTGCAACGACGGGGGCAAATTTTGTTGTTTGTATTTTCGTCGCTTTAAACATCGCTATAAGGTTTATATCTTGTAGTGCCAATGCCTGATGAGTGAATTTTCTTAACCAGTGAGATGACTTTAAAGTGGTTGAAGCTGAGATTTGGAGCATACAGACGTCCAAGAAGCAAGCAAATAAGTCATTTTGTGACCTGCAGTTCATTCAATTTCAATATCGTGGATTACCAAGGAGTTCTTCGAATGACCTGCAATACTAATAGGGAGGGTTGTTTGTTGAGAATCAGCAATCACACTCAAACAGCCTCTTTGTATGGAGTCTCAGGGTCAAGGACATGCAGGGTGACTTATCCCATATGCACAATGGTGCCTACTGCAGTTTCCTACTTTCCTATAAAGCATTGTACTTGCTTCCTTTCTTAATGCAATGATAGTACTCTTTTCATTTCAGTAAAGTGTCAATGTCATTGTCCACATACACAAGATTGTGTTTATGAGTCCAAGTCTCAATCTTGGAACCTAATTCACTTGTGTAACAAACAGTGTCCTTTCCATCATGAGTCTACACTTATTTCTTCATCCTCCATAGCTTCCGGTTTTGCCATGCTCTAGATCCCGCATTTCTAACATGGTATCAGAGCACAGCTGAGCATGGCTTAGCATGTCTCAGGTCTCCTCTCTGCACTTTCAGCTCCTCTTCATCTCTGGACAGCTCAAGATTGGTGTATGACTCTATTTCCAACTTCATACTTCATCCTCACTCTTGTCTGCCATAGCCAGACAGTACCCAGCTCACTTGGAGCTTCTTGATCTACTTCTACAGCCCATATTTCCCCACGCTTCCTTCTGGAGAAACTTTCCTATGGTCCTAGCGCAGCTCCTCGTCACATCAAAGGCCGACATTGGTAAATCGTAGCTTCAGCATTGCACAAATTGGAAGTCGCTGCCCATTCTGCGCCATATTCTGGTCGTACAGTTCGCGCTGCCTCTGCGTGCTGTGATCTGGTCCGTGTGCATAGGGCAATTGAAGCTCATTACCCAAGCTTCCTTCCCATCAAGTCTTATGTAAAATGGTTACGCCCACGAACTGCACGAGCTGAAAAACCAGGCTGCACCCTGCAAACCCTAAAGGGAAGCCATAGCCCTTGAACCAAAGCTCATAAGCCTATTCAATTTCTCATTCCTTTGGGCTCAACCAATAATTTGCAACTCTGATCTACTCAGTGCCTCATTCAAAATCAACAAGAAGAAGGTTCAAGAAGATCCAGCATCAACATCAGGCTCATCAAGAACAGTATCTATTGATACCTATCAAGTGTTATTTGACACTATTTTTCTTGTATCCTTTGATACACTTGAGTACAACACTCTTACTGATTTAACTCAGATCTGAAGGCATCAACATCAAATCAAGAAGGGGAAGATCACTTGGAGAAAAAGACTTTTGCAGATTTGGTATCCAAGGACACTCAATCACTTGGAGAAAAAGACTTTTGCAGATTTGGTATCCATTGACACTCAGTTAGTGCTTTTTAGCACTTGTGTCTCTCAATCAATTCTTCTATTGCTCAAATCTAATAAAGTCTGAAGTTGATTTGCTACTGTTCCCGTAAATCTAACATGGGCAAAGACTCGCCAAATGCTCGATTCAAAGGAGTCGGATTCCACACTTGGCAAACCCGCATCAAGCTCATTCTGATGAAGAAGGGTCTCTGGGCCATCACAAATGGCAAAGAGAAGAAACCGAGGGACGCGGCCCTTGCAACTACTTGGCAAAAGAATGATGACAGAGCCCAGGCCATTATCAAATTGGAGCTAGATGACAGTTATATCCATCACGTGGATAACTGTGAGACCTCACAGGATACATGGAAAAGACTTGACACCTTGTTCGGTGCACAATCCAAATCATCAAAGTATGGTCTCCTAATTGAATTCTTCAGGCTTGAAATGAAGTCCAACACATCACTTGCCACACATCTTAATTACATGGAAGGACTCCTAACCCAACTTGCAGGAATCAACATTAAAATGGATGAAGATGTTTGCATCGGTGTTCTACTTAAGAGCTTGCCTCCTGAATATAATAACGTATCAACAACTTTAATCAACATGCCAACTCCTGAACTTGTTGATATCCAGGCATCACTGTTAGAAGAAGAAAAGAAGCTAAAAACTAAAGAAGAACCAAGTACCTCTAGAGATGAGCATGCACTATATGTTGGCAACAGGTACAAAGGCAAGAAAGATCAGGTCTTTTGTGACTTCTGCAAAAGGACCGGACACACCGAGAAGTTCTGCCACGCAAGAAAGAGATCCCAAAAGGCCTATCTAGTCGCAGTCAAAGAAGAAGAAGAAAATGAAGCAAAGGAAGAAGAAGATGAAGATCACCAGGATCGGAAGGACAAGACTCATCAGTCCTTGTACTCTCATAATTCTGATAGACTGTTTTAATAACCTTGTATTTTCCTTGCCCTAATGCTTCCTGCCATAAGCTTTGTAAACTCCTTATGTAACTTGGCATTACAGTCCCTGTACACTTTGTGAGGCCCCTGTTACAGCCTCTGGATGTCCACCATGTTTATGGTACCCACACTTAGCTTTTTCTGCGACAGCCTCTGGTGTTTATTGCCATGTTTGTGGTATGCCCACACTTTGCAGGTGGTTCTCATTACAGCCTCTATACACTTTGTGCCTTTCCTAGTTGTGATTGAGGAGGGGTGTTGAGAATCAGCAATCACACTCAAACAGCCTCTTTGTATGGAGTCTCAGGGTCAAGGACATGCAGGGTGACTTATCCCATATGCACAATGGTGCCTATTGCAGTTTCCTACTTTCCTATAAAGCATTGTACTTGCTTCCTTTCTTAATGCAATGATAGTACTCTTTTCATTTCAGTAAAGTGTCAATGTCATTGTCCACATACACAAGATTGTGTTTATGAGTCCAAGTCTCAATCTTGGAACCTAATTCACTTGTGTAACAAACAGTGTCCTTTCCATCATGAGTCTACACTTATTTCTTCATCCTCCATAGCTTCCGGTTTTGCCATGCTCTAGATCCCGCATTTCTAACATTGTTTGAGTAGAATGATCGAGGCACTACTTCAATGAGCTGTGAAACACGAACACTACTGGCAGGGATGGTTTCTGTGATATTTGCAGGCTGGGGGAAAAGGTTTTTCCATTCAGTGAGTAGTGGTATTCTGAGGACACAATGGCCATCCAACAAAACTGGCAGACATTCGCTGAAGGAAAAACCAAAGCGGTAGCACAGGTAGAGTAAAGGGGGCCCTTTTGGTGGGCTTTCATGCGTGATGGTTTCTGTCATCAACACCATAAGAAGCAACTGTCATGGAGAGCATGCTCTGCAGTAGTATAGTATTCCATGAATACACAATTGTCCTTTAAATGATGTGCCCACTATATCATCGCGACAAGGGAAGTTTAGAGATGAAGTCCATAATTTGTGACTTCTATAGTCCAACCAAGGAAAAGCACAAGCTCTAGGTCTATATTCACCTTTTGGAGGGTCAAGGAATAGTCATGAGTATAGAAGGTGTTTGCTTGTAAATGAATTCTAGATTGCAAGACTAATCGAGAGAATATGGGTAATCTAATTATGCTGATGATAGCACTACACAAGATGGTGACCTGCTTGTGAGAAGTAGAGACCAGGCAGTTGTGAACTAGTCACAGACAGTGTATGTTTTGATAGGATTGATATCCTGCAGCATTAAATGTGGAGGACATGAACATGAGAGAGGCAGCAGCAACATGAATCAAGCACAGGAGGGCGTGGTGTATACTACACTGATGACAAACTGTTATAGACCAGGATATTCTCATATGTAGATACTAAACAGCACAGAATTGTAAACTGTTTGGAGGAGCTGCATCATTTCTGATAAGATTCAGAGACTCTTGCTTTGACAAGATAAGTTATTTGCCTTTCCCTGTGGGTTTATTGTTAAGTCTGTGGATCCATGGATCGGTTGATGCTGCTGAAAGGACAATGCTGAGATTTCTGTCTGTAGTTAATAAACAGATTTATACTGTAGATACCTATGTTGAAGGTGTTGACATATCGAGCTCCACTCGTGATACGCCAGGGTGACCGTTGTATATTTATATCACCGACTTGTCAGTTGCAGACGCGGTTGGTACACCGCCCATGAATAATAGCTACATGATAGCTATCCTTATCTACTCTAGTTCGTGGCTCAGTTAGTATGCCACCTTAGTTAGTTGAGTTTGGTTTGAGACCCATATATAGGGTTCTTCTATTTCTTTGTACTAGAGTTTTTTTGGCTTACACAACTAAGAAGAGGAAAACTGTTTTCAGCCTCCACCCTTGTGTGTCTTCCCCCATTGTGCAAGCAAGAAAGCTTCAAGCGAGACTCCTTCCTTCTCTCCCACAATCTTGACATGGTATCAGAGCCTTGTTCGTGGTAAGGAGCTCAAGAAAGCAAGCCAAGCTCGCGGTGGTCTGGTAAGAGGAGCAGTGTTGCTTTCATTTCCTGTTTTGGGAGCAGATCTCTGCAGGTAGCACAGCCGGAAATTGCAGGAGTGCATTGTCTCAGGTTGAGACGCCCTTCGCGGTGAAGCAAGAGGGCAGTATATGCTGCGGGCGAGGGCTTTAGCCCTCGACGACCTTGTTTTTTTGATTTGAGGCCATTTCGGGGCCTGTTTTGCAGACGGAAGTTTTCTGCACGCACTCAAGAAAAGGCTCAGTTTTATGCTGTGCGACCACTGTTCTACAGGTCGGTGAAAAGTTACTGTAGAAATTGCATCGTATGCTTGTGCGCAGAGACATTGGGAGTTTCAGAATCATCCTTGGTTCCTGTTTATGCAAAATCGTCACTAGGAAGTGACTGTGTGGTCAAATACCACTTTCGCCAGTTTTGCAGATTTGCCCTTGTGAGGCTGAAGTTGTGGTTTTTGCAGTGACAGATTTTTTTGCAGTCTTCTGTAATGGCATCTGATTCTCTTTCACAGATTGTCACTGAAAAGCTTGACAAGAACAACTTCCAGGCATGGAAGTTTAGAATGACGAATTTCCTTATGGGAAAAGGATATTGGGAATTTGTTGCAGGAAATGAAGAAGAACCAGTTCTTCCTGATGTTCCCAATCAACAACAAATGCAGGCATTTAAAACATGGCATGAGAGAGCCAGGAAAGTTATGTATTGGCTGTCTATCAGTATTTCAGACTCTATGATTGTGCATATTCAGGATGCAAGTACGCCAAAGGAGGCATGGGATACTTTGTCAAAAATGTATAGCACAAATACGCAAGCCAGGAAAATGCAGCTCAAGCAAGAGTTGCATAATGTGCAAAGAGAAAGTATGAGCATCAACGACTACCACATGAAGGTGAAGAAGATTGCAGATGCACTTGCTTCCATTGGGTCGCCAGTGGAAGATGATGATTTAGTTTCCGTGACCTTGAATGGTCTAGGAAAGGATTATGCACAGTTTCGGACATCCATTTCAGTTCGTGAAAGATTTCCTGATTTTGAGGAGTTGATTGCTCTTCTAATTTCTGAGGAACAGAGAAATGGTGGTGCATCTTCTTCAGGAGGAACTTTAAAAGAAGCTGTCTTCTACTCAAATGCTGGAAGAGGTAGAGGCAGAGGTAGAGGAGGCCGATTTGGAGGCCGTGGCAGAAATCAGAATATGCAGCAAACTCAAGAAAACCAGTCCTATGGAGGAGGACGTGGTAACTCTAGAGGCAGGGGGAGCCAAAGAGGTCGTGGTGGATGGCAAAGAGGCCAAAATGCAAACAGTAATGTTGAATGCTACTACTGTGGTAAAATGGGTCATATGGCTAAAGACTGCTATAAAAAGCAGAATGACATCATGAATGGAAAACTGCAACAAGGGAATTATGCATCTTCTAGTAGACAGGGTGATGACAGAAATGAGCATTTGTTCATGGTGCAGCACATGAACAATTCTATGACAAGTGCAGAAGAAAGCAATGATGTATGGTATGTTGACTCAGGTGCATCAAACCACATGACAGGTCATGCAGAATGGATGGAGGATGCAAGGAAAATGGAAAAACCAGGATTTGTGGAGACTGGTGATAATACTGCACATCCTATTGTGCAGATTGGAAAAATTCCCTTGTCTATGCAGGGTGGGAAAAAGAAATACCTGTCCGATGTATTTCATGTCCCGAATATCACCAAGAATCTGGTTTCAGTTGGTCAAATGGTTGAACAGGGCTTGCAGGTCAGATTTAATCCTCATGGATGCTTTGTTGAGGATATGAAAAATAAAGGTCGCTTGATAGCAAAAGGAAAGAAGAAGGGCAGAATGTTTACATTGGATGCAGACATGTCTGAATTGAGTGCAGCAATGTTTGCACATGGGACCGGTGTAGTTGCAGATATTGATATCTGGCATAAACGCATTGGTCATGTTAATGTACAGCGACTTAAATCAATGCAGGCCCAAAATATTGTTAAAGGATTGCCCAAATTCAAGGTTGCAGAAATGCATAAGGTATGTGAAGCCTGTCAGTTTGGAAAACAGGCAAGGAAATCATTTCCTAGACATGTTCAAGAGAGTGAGAAGCCATTGGAATTAATTCACTCTGATGTGTGGACAACTAAAGCTGCATCTCTTGGAGGCTGTCATTATTTTGTCAGTTTTATTGATGACTATAGCAGAAAAGTTTGGGTGTATTTTATGAAAAAGAAAAGTGAAGTTTTTGGGCATTTCAAAACTCTTAAAGCTATGGTTGAAAAAGAAACAGGCTTGCAGATAAAATGCCTAAGGTCAGATGGAGGGGGAGAGTACCTCTCAAATGAGTTTGCAAAGTTCTTGCAGGAGCATGGCATAAAGCAGCAATATTCATGCAGTTATACCCCACAACAAAATGGAATTGCAGAAAGGAAAAACAGGCATATTGGAGAGGTATCTCGTGCCATGCTCAATGAAAAAGACTTGCCAGATTTTTATTGGGCTGAAGCAGTTGCTACAGCAGTCTACATAATGAACAGGACTCCCACTGCAGCAATACATGGAATGACTCCAGAGGAGAGGTATACTGGTAGGAAACCAGATATTTCTCATTTGAAAATTTTTGGTTGCATTGCCTATGTACATGTGCGAGATGAGCTGAGATCCAAGTTGGATCCAAAAGCTGAGAAGTGCATCTTTATTGGTTACTCTCTGCAGCAAAAAGGGTATAGATGCTATAACCCTTCTACTCGTAAGTTTACAGTGAGCAGAGATGTTGTTTTTGATGAGATGAGTAGCTGGTATAAACCAGTAAATGTGATTGATGATGAAGATGCACAAAATGGTAATGCTACACAGAATTCACAGCAGCAGTCACAAAATATTAGTGGACCTGGAGCGTCCTCTAGCAGTGGTTCACATTCTTCGCCATGGACAGGCAGATTGAGATCAGGAGAATCTTCTCAAAGCAATGCAGATAGTGGTATGCAGGTATCACGAAAAGGAAAAGAGAAGGTTGATCAGCCCATGTTTGATGTGAATGCAGGTCACTCTTATGTGGATGGTGAATCCAGTGGCTCAGAACAGAGCATTGATGATGAGTTGGGTATTCCTTCTATTGTTACACCTGGAGTAAGGAAGACCAGGGATGTTTTGAGAGCACCTGGGAGTGAACCTACTTTGCGCAGGTCTACAAGAGCTAGGTATCCTGTGGATAGGCTGAAATATGATGGATTTACAGCCATTCACTATGCATATATGGTCAAAGTGATACAGGAACCAGAACCCACATCTTTTGAGCAAGCCATGGGAAAAGAAAAATGGGAGAAAGCCATGGATGAAGAAATGGATGCCTTGGAAGCAAATGCTACATGGGAGTTAGTACCTTTGCCTAAAGGTAAGAATGCAATTGGCTGTAAGTGGGTTTATAAGGTGAAGCACAATGCTGATGGTTCTGTGAACAGATACAAGGCAAGATTAGTAGTCAAGGGGTATGCACAAACATATGGCATTGACTATGAAGAAACATTTAGTCCGGTTGCAAGAATGGCAACCGTAAGAGCAGTCATTGCTATGGCTGCATCAAAGGGATGGTCTTTACATCAGATGGATGTAAAGAATGCCTTCTTGCATGGTGATTTGCAAGAAGAGGTCTATATGGAGCAGCCACCAGGTTATGTGCATGCTGTTCATCCTGAGTTTGTTTGCAGGTTGAAGAAAGCCTTGTATGGCTTGAAGCAAGCACCTAGAGCATGGTCTGACAAGATAGGACAGTATCTTGTCACTATTGGCTTTCAGATTTCCAAGGCAGATTTCTCACTTTATGTGAGAAAAACAGAGAAAGGTATTATGCTACTTGTCATTTATGTTGATGATTTGATTATGACAGGTGACAGTGATGAAGATATCCTTCATGTGAAAATGCTATTGAAGCAGAAGTTTGAGATGAAGGATTTGGGAGAGCTGCGTTATTTCTTGGGCATTGAGGTGATTAGATCACCAAGTGGGATACAGCTCTTGCAGAGGCAGTATGGATTGGACATGCTGTCCAAATATGGGATGACAGGCTGTAAGCCTATTTCAGTTCCTTTGGAGCAAAATGTGAAGCTGAGCACAGATGCAGGTGAGCTTCTAGAAGACCCTACTATGTACAGACGCATAGTAGGAAGTTTGATTTATATGACTATTACCAGGCCAGATTTGAGCTATGCTGTTGGATTGGTAAGTCAGTTTATGCAGGCTCCAAGGAAACCACATTTGGATGCGGCTAGACGCATACTTAGGTATGTGAAGTCCACATTGCAGTATGGACTATTTTATGAGACTGGGGTTCAGATACAGTTGCATGGATACACTGATGCTGATTGGGCTGGTAGTATTTCTGATAGACGATCTACCAGTGGATATGTGTTCTCTTTTGGGAGTGCTGCAGTCACTTGGAGCAGCAAGAAACAGCCTACAGTTGCCTTGTCGAGCACAGAGGCTGAGTACAGGGGTGCAGCAATGGCTGCATGTGAGGTAGCTTGGTTGCATAAGCTACTTTATGATATGCATCAGTCTACAGATGGGCCAGTTGTCATTTATTGTGACAACATGAGTAGTATACACTTGGCAAATAACCCAGTCTATCATGCTAGAACAAAGCACATTGAGGTGCATTATCACTATGTGCGAGAGAGAGTTTTACTAGGTCTTATTGATCTAGTTTATGTCAGCACAGAGGATCAGGTAGCTGACATATTCACGAAGGCATTGGGCGTAGAGAAGCTGCGCAAGTTCAGAGACCTGCTTGGTGTGCAGGAATTGGGATTGAGCTCGAGGGGGAGTGTTGACATATCGAGCTCCACTCGTGATACGCCAGGGTAACCGTTGTATATTTATGTCACCGACTTGTCAGTTGCAGACGCGGTTGGTACACCGCCCATGAATAATAGCTACATGATAGCTATCCTTATCTACTCTAGTTCGTGGCTCAGTTAGTATGCCACCTTAGTTAGTTGAGTTTGGTTTGAGACCCATATATAGGGTTCTTCTATTTCTTTGTACTAGAGTTTTTTTGGCTTACACAACTAAGAAGAGGAAAACTGTTTTCAGCCTCCACCCTTGTGTGTCTTCCCCCATTGTGCAAGCAAGAAAGCTTCAAGCGAGACTCCTTCCTTCTCTCCCACAATCTTGACAGAAGGATGGATTCTATGCTCAGCTGAAAGCTTGCTTTTGGTCTTGTCATCGCTGCATAGACGAGGTCTCCTTGGGAGCTTGGCAGATCTATTGCTGCTCACAAATCCTGTCATCTTGTTTATTCGTATGATTGATCTTCTATCCTGAAATTAGTCAAGGTCCTCTGTGGTTGCGACTTTTCTTTTGAAAACCCTTTGACATCTTTAGGTGAACCTAACATGAAAGCGTCGCATTTAAATTTCAAGATGGGAGATACTTCAGCATCAGTTTCAGCCTCTTCTACGATTCCTGCTTTGTCCTCTACTTTAACTCCATCATTGACTGCTGTTTCAAGTACTTCAACAGATGATTTAAAGCAGATTTTGCAAAATATGTCTATGTATATGTAGCTTCAAAATCAAAAGACACAATTGTATATGCAGCAACAGCAGCAGTTGCATCAACAACAGTTGTCTCAGCAAAGGCAACTATATTCGGAGCAAGAGAATGCAATCAATGCGACTAAGGCAATTGAAGCAGTTGAGAATGAAAAGAAGCTATTTGATGGCCATAATGTATCGGCTTATTTGAAGACGTATAAGATCAAGATGGGATTTTTTGAGTACCAACAAGACTTATGAGTAAATATTTTCTTCGCCTTATCACACCCGCCTTGAGGGCAAAAGTGACTGATCTTTTCCTTCAAAATTCACATTGGCAAGATTTTAAGAAGGCCCTGAAAGAGGAGTATTTTCTTTAAGACTTTGGGATGGCTACATAGTGGTCATTCCAAGAGTGGGTCTACATGCTAAACAAAGGTCTAGCTGCTTCAGAATTGATACGAGAATTTGAAGAGAGGTATAGTCAGCTTGATGCTATTGAACAAAGAGCATTGGATGTTGAGAAAGTTGAGCTTTTCTTGGAAGCTGCAGATCCTGCTCTTCAGGAAGAATTAGGAGAGCTTCTTGAGGATCGCACAAAGCCTATGGGTCTTAAAATGGATTGGCAAGATGCCCAGGATGCAGTCTCGACTTTGACCAAGAGGAGGATATGGAAGACCCGCCTACAGAATGGATCCATGACATCGACGCCGTCTTCTGCTCCTATGCTTGCTTCTACCCCTGTCATTTCCTCTCTTCCTCAACCAATTTCTTGGCCTTTGCCAGTGCCTACTATTTCTAATCCTCCTGTTCCTCCTATTCCAAGACCGATGCTGGCTCCTTTTGCTCCAAAACCATCCACTCCGTTGGTTCCTTCATCTCTTGATGACATAATCAAAGGCATAACGGATTTGACACTGGAGTTCGTCAAAGAAAAATTGGTGGGAAAATTGAAAGAGCAGTTTGCTTCGACTGCGTCTACTATTTCTTCTAGTGCTCCTACTACACCTAAGAGTGCTCCTAGTGCACCTAGGAGAGATCGAAGATGTATTTGGTGTGATAGTACGGACCATCAGCATTGCAGGGATTGTGAATCTTTTCAAGATGCAAGGAGGAAAGATTTGGTATTTTGGGGACAAGATGGCAAGTCTGGTTGATTGAAATAGGAGCTCTGCTTGCTACCAATTTTGGGAAAGGCAGAATGAAGAAATTAGTAGATGATATGACTGCATGTACTTCTTATATGGAAGCTAGAGGAGATGCTTCTACATATAGAGTCCAGATTGAGAAAGGATCAGAGAGTCAGTCATCATTATGGAGCTATGCTATGGAGACGACAAACAAAGGGAAAATTCAACAAACTGTTTTGACTAGTGCAGGTTCTAGCATCAGATTTGAGACAGGTTGGGATTCGCCTGTTGATAGGTACACTATTTATGCCTACTTGGCTAAGTCTCAGGGAGCAGATGTACTTGTTGAGGAGAAGCGTAAGAGGGATGAAGAGAATCCAAATGGAGCTAAAAATACTAGAGGGGGTGAGTTTTTACTCCACCTACTGCAAGGCCGTCTTTGAGACCAGGGCCAGAACGACAGATGGAAGATGCTCAAAAGAAAGAAAAGAGGTAAGAGCCTAGAGAGAGAAAGCAACCAGGGTTTAGATTGATGTTTGATATTGAGACATCTACGGACATGAAGAAAATCTTTAATGATAAGATACTTGGCAGTGAGGTGACTTTTACTATTTCTGAGGTTTTGGGCATCTCGAAAAGAGAGTTTCAAGATCAGTTCCAAGAAGTCCTGAAGAGGAAAAGACATGCATTGCCTACTATTGATACATAGGGAGTTTTGATTGGGGAGTTGGATGAGGATGAGGTTATGGTTGAGAATGCTTCTATTTTTCGGCAGACAGAGAAGAGGGTTCAGCCTATACATTATGCTGAAACTGATGAGCCTATCTTGGTACCGCGTAGTCATTTTTCACGAAGTCATTGGGCTAGGGAAACTACAGAAACA
Organism: Lygodium microphyllum; assembly: GCF_053477565.2. Classification (NCBI taxonomy): domain Eukaryota; kingdom Viridiplantae; phylum Streptophyta; class Polypodiopsida; order Schizaeales; family Lygodiaceae; genus Lygodium; species Lygodium microphyllum. The sequence goes on along the minus strand of NC_141140.1, from coordinate 35,828,846 downwards.
ATAGTAAAAATTGGAGAGAAACAGGTGCCTTACGTTGCTTTGGTTGATCATGGTTCAAAGATTAATCTCATGGTTCGTGGAGTTTATGAAAGTAATAGATGGCCTATGGATGCAGAGCATGGGTGGCGTATGAGAGCTGCCAATAACACTGCAGGTGATTTCTATGCTGCCTTTGCCAGTGTCAGGATTTCTATTGGAGATGTAGAGGAGGATTTCCATTTCTTTGTGTAGGATTCATGCTATTACCCCATAATCCTTGGACAGCCATTCATCACAGAGATGCGCATGGAGATGAAAGTAATGGATGATGGATCTGCTTATGCATGGATTCGCAGTAAAGATGGTATGAGATCAGTCCAGTTTATGACTGTGTGTGTAAATCATGCTAGAAATAGGGATACTCTTCGAGACGCACCTTTGCCCACTGTGAGGGATTCGGATTTTCGTTAGATATTACTATTCCGCGAGACGACGGTGGTACAGAGCAGAGGAGATTGGAGTTATCGCCTCCTGGTACTGTTTTCTCCTCCAATTTTGTTGGAATTTCATCAAACAATTCGATGAGTTATCAGAAGATTCCTAAGTTGCCTAGAGCTGCAAGGCAGGACATATGCAGGAAGGAGAAAATTTTGAAAAATGCAGGTATTTTAGAGGATGATGAGCATATAGATGGGATGTATGATAGTATGGTTTGTGCAGATACGATGACAGAGATGGAAAATATACTGAAAATTGATATGCAGAGTTGTCACAGTAATGTATCAGTGCAGTCCCTGGACATGTTTCATGAAATTTCAGATTTTGTGTCACAGATAGAGTCAGAGGCTGAGGTGACTCAGCAAAAATTATTGAGTACTGAAGAAATTCAGCAAATAGAGTTTTCGGCTGATTATGATCAGTCTACAGAGATATAGAGGGCTGACAACTTTCAGCCAACAGAGCTGCTGAAATATTTCAGCATCCAGAGTTTAGGGCTGTTTTCATCCAGTCCATAGAGCAGAGGGCTGAGGATATTCAGCCCCCACCAGAGTGCAGAATTGCTGATTTACAGCAATATTTGAGTGATGCATAGGATCATAATGAAGCTAGGGTTGACACAAAATACAAGATTGTGGATAAGAAGGTTAAGCCAGTAGCTGGACCGCTTCCACCTGATAGTGATCAACAAATAGAGAGGGTTGCCAAGTAGCCAATTTTGAGGAATCCAGAGCATATAGGCCATAAATTTTCAGCAGAGACTCTTGCTGAATTAAAAATTGGAAATGGTGATTTCTTGCTACCCTTAGAGAAGAAATGCTTTCAGGATATGCTTGAGCGACATGGAAGGGGGTTTGCTTTCTTCTTAAATGAGATTGGATGTGTGAATCCAGATATTGTTACCCCTATAGCGATCTTTACTATTCCTCATATTCCATGGAACCTCCGACCTATTCCAGTGCCTAGGGCACACCTACCAAAGTTAGTTAATTTGTTGAATGAGAAAATCAGGATGGGAATCCTAGAGCCATCATCTACACCATACTCAAATAGGTGGTTTACGGTTCCAAAGAAGAATGGTACTCTCCGATTTATACAGGACATGCAACCAGTAAACAGAGTTACTATCAAGAATGTTGGTATAGGTCCAGTTGTGGATGAGTTTGCAGAAGCATTTGTTGGACGTGCCATCTATTCTTTAGGTGACTTGTATTCGGGATATGATCAGTTCAGTTGGCTTTGGAAAGCAGGGACATAACCACTATGAGAACTCCTATTGGGCTTGTCAGGATGTGTACCTTGCCTCAAGGTGCCACTAATTCTATTGTGCATATGGTGAATGCCATACATAAGGTCCTTTGTGAGTACATACCTCAGCTTACCATGCCTTTCTTGGATGATGTGCCCATTAGGGGGTGTGTAGAAGAAGAGAAGAATGAGAGTCTAAATGAGCAGGGATGCAGATACTTTGTGGTTGATCATATTTCAGCTTGTGAAAAGATTTTGGCCAGATTAAAAGAAGTAAACTTTACACTATCAGGGCAAAAATCTGTTTTTGGAGTAAATGAGATTGTCATTGTTGGACACATATGTGGGTATTATGGCAGGAAACCTTCACCTGAGAAGGTGGATGCTATAGGCAAGATTACGAAGTATTCTTCTACCACTTTAGAGGTACGGAGATTCATTGGAGCCTGTGTGTTTTACATGATTTGGATACCCCATTTTGCACACATAGTAGATTGTTTATATCAGCTGCTTTGAAAGGGACATAATTGTTTTTGGGATGAGAGCCACACTAGAGCCATGTAGAAATTGAAGAAGTTATTGCAGATTGCTCCTACTCTCAGGAAAGCGGATTATAATCGTGGAAGGCCTATTGTATTGACAATTGACACTAGTCCAATTGGCATAGGTTGGGCTCTGGGTCAAGATGATATAGATGGAAATAGGTATGCTATTCGGTTTGGGGTGAAAGTCCTAAACGAGAGACAGAGGAGGTATCGGCAAATCAAGAGGGAATTACTAGGAACTATGATGGCTCTCAAATGTGACAAGGAGTACTTTATTGGAGCTTCAGTTGTGGTAGAGACAGATTGCTTGCCATTGATAGGTATAATTACAAGTTGCTCTACTCCGGATATAGCTATGCTGAGATGGATTGCATACATCAAGTCATTAAATCCAGAATTTAAACACATAGTAGGGAAGGATAATCCAATGGCACATATGCTGTCTAGAGCCAGATATGATGATAAGGAGACACTACTTGCAGAAGAGGATGATACAGAAATTTCAACAGCTATGGTTGATCATGTTTGCCATGTTTGTGATATTGTGGCTTTCATAGAAGAACTTTATGTTGGAGATTGGTTGCAGATTGGCAAGTACCTTAGTACACTAAGCAAAAGAGATGAATGGACAGATGAAGAGTTCAAGAAGATCAAAAGAAAAGCCTATGGTTATTTCCTCAAGGACAAATTTCTTTGGAAGCACCCGAGGTGGATTACCCTTTTGGGTTGTCTGTGATAAAGAGACCCAGTTATAGGTGATGAGGGAGTTTCATGAGAGTCCTTGGGCTGGTCATAGAGGAGTGTGGGCTACTTATGAGAAAATCAAGGAAAAATATTGGTGGAAAGGCATGTATAGAGATATTTCTCGCTTTGTAGAGACTTGCAGAGACTGTCATATATATTCCGTAGTGCGTCATCGAGATGAGCTTCATCCGACCTATCCGCTATGCATTCATTATAAGTGGGTAGTTGATTTGGTTACTATGCCGATGGGTCTATGGCAGATGAGGTATATTGTTTTGGCTAGAGAGTATCTTACCAATCATGTTGAGGGTAGACCTTTGAGAACGAAGACCACTAGTGCAGTGTGTAAGTTCTTATTGGAAGAAATTTTCTGTAGGTATGGCTATGTGGGTAAGATCACTGCAGATCGTGGTGAATTGGATGCAGATGCAGCTAGGCAGTTTTTCTCTTAACTAGGAATCAAGTTGGCTCTAACCACAGCATACAATCTAGAAGGAAATGGAAAGAGTGAAAGAGGGAATCTGCCGATAGTGAAAGCATTAGCCAATGCATGCAGAGGACGGATTGGAGAATGACCGAGACTTCTACCATTTGCTTTGTGGGCTGATCGCAGGATGGTTTGGGCCATACATAGTCAGACATGTCTTTGACAATGCAACATATGAGCTGACAGAATTGGCTGGGACAGTGCTTAGAGTGCCCATTGCAGGAAAAAGAATCAAGATTTTCAAGAAAAGAGATGATGAGGATTATGCATTGGAGGAATTTTCAAGAGAAGAGCAATGAGAAGAAACTCTAGTAGAAGAGACAGATGATATGACAGATAACCTTGCTGATATACTGGAAATAGTCAATGAAGATATTGATCTGTTTGTGGATCTTGATGGTAATGATCATGGGTAGTTGGCCCATTCGGACGATGCGCAGTATCAGAGGGGGTGGATGTCGTACTGCTGCGCATTCGAGGTGTGGAATCCACCAAAAAGTTGTGTGTGTGACATTTGTTACTTTGTACATACTTAGTCATTGTGTTTGCATTTTGTTTTGCGTGGGCGACTCTAATAGTAATGATAGCAGGGGAAAAAAAATTTGTGGGCAGGACCACAAATAGCACTATGTGCTTTATTTGGGCCATACAAAAGAGTTTTAGTAAGCATATATACAATCACTAGGATGGAATCATACCCTTTATGTATAGTAAGTAGGCCCACTATAAGACTAATACATAAAATGAATATAAGATCACATAATGAAAGTGACGATACAATCATGGCAAGATACAAAGGATGATAATAACATAGTGCATAGAAAATGTCTACATAAATCACATGACCAAAAAAGAAGAGCATGTGGGCTACATGGATCGAAGGGTGAGCTATAGATCCTCGCCATCCAAAAGCTCGTCCCACCACAAAGGAGTATCGAACAGACTCTGCAAAAAAAAAGAAACAACTACACACATCAGTCCACCATATAATAATGCATTTTAATTAAAATTAGTAACTACAGATAAGAAAGATAAGTGACTTATAGGGCCATCATATCCATATAATCAGTTGATCAATGCAGTGAGACTGTGTCTCTCTACATATCGATTCTATAGATTGGTTTGTAATGGAGCGCTACAAAGAAAACAAAATACTAGTGTTAGATGCACAATCGCAAAAAAATAAGTAAGAAGAACAAAAGAAAAACTTACAAAGTGCTCTAGATAAGTCATGTGGCCGCCATTCCCAAGATGATAGACCACTCCTGCAGTCATACCCTCATCAACTCGTGCTACTGTCTCCAACATCTTAGAGAATATATAGCCTCCTCCCTAAGTCGGTGCCAGTCATCCACGTCTAGCCACTCGAGCTTTGAGGCCCTACTCTTAAGTGACTTTTGTGTCTCCGATTGTCTATGTGACATGCATGCACGCATGTACTCCATCGTCCAGCCTATGGAAAACTTATCTACTGCGATAGGTACTGGAAACTCCTTATGCAAGGATGCTACTATGTAAACTTTGCTCTCCTCTGGTATGTTCTTCCAACGATCCGAGATATGTGCCGAAAAAATTATTGACACAACTCCCTCATACGAGCCATAACCCTCCTCCCCTCATCATTCATGATGATGACTCTTGTCCTATCATCTACAAGGTATCCATACCCCTCTGGGGTATCCTCTCCCACCTGCAACCATGCTCATGGGTATATCCAAGAGACCCATGTACATCTGGTGTACCTATGTGGGTAGTATCTCTTGGAGTAGCACCCATAGGAATGCCACATGCGGACAGCTAGAGCAAAAGCTGAAGTAACTGGAGTAGACGTCCCCACAGGTGTGACAAATTCCATAGGTAACACAACTCTCGCAGAATGACTAGACGGAGACACTACATCGGTCCCTCCACAACAACCACCTGAGCCATGCTCTCTTGAACCTGCATGAGAGCGAGAAGTAGTACCTATATCCTGAGCTGACTGCGAGCTCATTGCATCCATGTCTCCGCACTATCCCCCAAAACCACTCCCTTCATCCAGCCGAAGAGCGTTGACCTCGTCTATTGAAAATTGAAGCATAAGAGTGCACAAAAGTAGATCTAATAGAATGGCCTGATGGTGTCCGAGAGACAGCTCCTGGCCCGCCATGTCTCTGAATCAAGCCATATGATCTAGAGACATATGTGTGAAGATCTCCTATAGCTCCTCATCGCTTACCCCTCGACTCATCGTGCAAATCTAAATATCCACAAAGGTCACCTGCACAGTCAAAAATTAATATTTACATAACAAATATAAATTAAAAAAAGCACGATAATATAAATCTTAAAAAAATAGTCTTACTTAAAAACACATATCTTACGTGCCCTTATAAGTGATTCGTCAACGAATTGAGTAGGTGGATGCTCCAAGTATGAAGTATCCTATGGTCCCATGTCAATCTCTTGACACAACTCTGCATATACTGGAAGGTCAATAGACAGGTCACCACAAAAGGATGAGTCCACCTCATTCTCAAAGAATTCTTGGACTCATATATTTTCATCATTGTTACTCGATTCTAGCTCCTCTACATGCTCCAAGATTTCAGCAGCCTCCACCCCTTGTAATATCAACCCCTCTATTTTCATGCTATCCTCATCTACACTAGGAACATTGCTTTGATTATACTCTTGCACTTCAGGGAGTTGAAGGCAATACATACTACCATCGAGGTTGTCGGGGGATTGGATAGAAAATTACATGCTTAAAATCACGTACAAGAGAGATTTAACTTTTGTGACATGTATCATATCATAACACCACAACAAAAACAAGTCATAGACGCGCATCTTAGATGCGCAAAGTCGGGCGCGTCTATATGCGCGTGTAAAAGAGCGTGTAAATAGATGCAAAGTTTATCCCTATACATCTGCGCAGACAAATGCGAATATAAACGCGTTTTCATATGCATAATTATTAAACCACCTGAAATTGGACTTAATATAATAAAAAAACCAGATTTAATAATTATTTTTGTATTTCTCTCTAATGAATGGCAGTTCCTCCAATTGACAAGCCTGATATAACTAATTAGCGGCAAGTGACACAAACCTTATTATACAATTAGTAGCAAGCATGGCATGTATCTCGTAATTTCTCTACTTGAAGAAGATAAAAAATACTTCATTTTTATTATGAAAAATTCAATTTAGCTTTAAAATTAACTATTGATTCTTGAGTATACACATGTGCGTATGATATTTTCCATAGAATTAAGAATACACATTGAATCATTAAGCGAATTAAGAATGTTACAGTGAATGATCCATCTCATCTTCAATGAGATCAGCCCTTGCTAAACTATCTAGTTCTAGGTCTATGTTACCAAGAGGTAACGAAATAAATAAGTCTATCCCACTATCAGATGTGTTGCTATATTGCTCAATAACTTCATCATCCTCAACCACATGATTGTCCTCTTCTACGTTTTCTTGAACATCCTCGCGAGGTTCATCTTGTACTATATCACGCATATCATCCATTATGGTGTCATCATGTACATCATCATTAATTGTTGGATTGTCATCTGTTATCTCTATGTTAGTAATATTACCATATATTGATTTTGAAGGATTAGATATAGGGATGACATACCACCATTGGTTATTGTTTACCATTGGATGATACACAACATGTATTTGAAAAAAGAAAGAAAGAAACTTAAATACTTATTATATTGTGTATATGTATCACATGTATACATATAAAAAAAATAGCTTTTACATATATACATGCTCGTATTGTTGAGGTAGTACTAATGTGTCATTCTTGTTTTGGTGAAATTTTGTAGAGTCAATGATTACAAAACCACTTGGATGACGTTTGATTGTACAAGGCTCACCATTTGTTACTACTTCTTTAAACCACTTCACATCCAGTACATATATAAAGAATTATCTGAAGTCAAGCTTCAGAATATCTTGGATCAAGCCACAATAACCTTTCATGGTACCATTGGCATCCTCGAAGTGAGCAAGGACACCACAATCTTGGGTATTTCTCTTTTCATCTATACCTTGAGTTCGAAGATGTTTACCCTCACACCAAATAGCATTGAATAATGTGCACTAGTAGTAAAAGATTAAGATCAAATATGTCAATTTATTATATAAAATATAACTAAAAATAAATTAATTGACAATATGTCTCACCTTTGATAAGAAACCTCGTGCGTATTTTCACTCTTCTTGAGATATATTAATTTCCTCCTCTTTTTCCATTCTCTCCATTTCCTCATGTAACCAATCTATATCAATATGATGTGGGAACACATTTAGATGATCTGGAAATGAGACATTATGTCCATATCTGATGCGAAATGCTTGTCTTTCGCTTTTTCTTCTTGCCCTTGCTTCATTATATAGTATCACCCATTTGCTCATTACATCACTATTGAGCACACAAAAACTATTTAACTTACGAAGTTCTTATTTTGTTAGCACTTTACTCATTCCTTTTTCTTGAGGTATTATAGAGGTCATTCTCAAGTCTTCATCATCTTTCCATAGTCGTGGTTGAGAGGGGTCCACTTTGGCAAGATATTCAGAGATATAAACAAGGGATGATTGTACTAACCAACCCTCAGCCATGCTTTCCTCAGGCCGTTCTTTTTGCCTCACAAAATCTTTCAAGGTTTTCATGAAGCGCTCAAGAAAAAACATCCACCTTGCATGAATTGCCCCACAAAGTGCGATCTCATCAATCAAATGTACGAGTAAATGTAATTGAGTAGTCAAAATGGAGCGAGGAAAAATTTCCTCCACCAAACAAACCACCTCAATAGATAATACTCGAGCATCTTGCAATATGTTTGGATCAATTTCCTTCGAGCTCATGTATATGTCAAGATGTATTTGATAATTTTTTATTTTTGTGTAGAAATTCAAAGAGGTTCACTACATGATGTATGCAATATATACTGAAAAAATACAAGGTATACACACCTCACAAGCTCTCCCGTCTTGTAAATGATATCACGTACATCTTTGGATACACAATGGGATATGCTAGTAGGAAGTACGAACTGAATGTAAATAATATTCATAGATCAAATTATTAGTTGAAGAAAAATTCATTATACCCCAAAGTTTACACATAGTTACTCCACTAATTAATATATTCATGGTTAGAGATACCCTTACTTGAATCATTTTGTGCCAATCGTGGGACTTCAAACCACATAGTTGCTCCACATCTCTTTTCTTTTTCTTTATGAAGGCTTCCTTGAGACATCTCATACATCTTGTGGGTGTTTGAAAGCTATATATTTGTTCCTTCACTATTTTTTCATCGTTCTTTGACAGCATCCAAGGTGCATGGGATAGCTCAATCTTTCCTTTGGGTCCAATGTGTGGCTGGGCTCGTCTCATGCGACCAATGTTACGTAAATCCTCACTTACATCAATAGGTGATTGATCTTGAGTTCAGTCCAATACGAAAGACGAAAAAATATAGAGAATCTAACAAGCAAAAAATATATTATGCAAACAATTCATCATGCTATATATTTTAAACTCAATCGAGAGAAATATACTTCTTACCGACTCATGTCGAGTGGAGGGTGGCTGTCCGCATTAGTCCAAGTGTCCTTCCAATCTCGAATGGTTAGAGATTGTGGAGTCATTCCATTAGTAGGGTGAACATATTTGGGATGGTCAATATGAAGAAATCGATGATGATTGTCATAGATAACCTTCTTTAAATGTGCCGGCCTAGAGGAAACTAGAGAGGGACCACAAATAGGACATGCATGATATCTTGATGTGTTTAAAACAGAACAAACAAGTGAATTAATAACATGCAATTGATTCAAGTCTTGAATTTAAAATATAGAGTTATATACATGTACTTGAACACTCTCCATATCCTGGAAAGTCATGCATAGTCCATAACAACATGGCCTTCAAAGTGAAATCTCTAGAGGATGCAGATGCGCTTGTATCTTGCACCTCAATACCTTCCCATAACATTTTTAACTCTTCAATCAAAGACTCTAAGTAAATGTCCATGTTTTTTACCTTGTGCTTTCCAGGAATCAGAAGGGACAACATTACATGTCCCCTTTTAATTGCCATGGATAGAGGAATATTATAGTTCACCAATACCACTGGCCATACATTGTATGATGTGCTTTTGATGCCAAATGGATTGATTACATCCATACCTAAACCAAATCTCAAATTTCTTGGCTCTTCTTTGAAAACCGACCACAAATTGTCTATATCTTGCCATGCCGGTGTGTCTGTAGGGATCCTTCGTTTTCCATCACTTGAACGATGACTAGCATGCCATGACATGAGCTTTCCAATAGACTTACACTTGAACATAAGTTGAATACGTGGAATAATAAAAAAATGTTGCAAAACCTTACAAGGCACATCCATTGACTTCATCTACACTTCATGTCTTGATTCACCACAAACAGGACACTCTCGTGCGAACTCATGAATCCCACAAAATAAGACACAATCATTGATACATGCATGGATCTCACTACAAGGAAATGTGTCGTTATTTGTGTCGCATAAAAAAAGAGGGCCGAAATGCGCTCTGCATAAAAAAAGAGGGCCGAAACTCGAGCGCATTTCATTGAGAGAGGGAGAGGAAGAAGGCTTGCCGTTGTCGCCACCGCCACCGCCGCCGTTCGCGAAGGAGAGGAGGAGCCGCCAAACCCTTGCCAAATCTTTAGGATGAGTCCATTCTCTCTCTCTTTTGCTCATTTAGGGTTTTATTTGTGTATATTGAGAGAGGGAGAGGAAATGAGAGAGAAAGAGAGGGAGAGGGAGAGGGAGAGGGAGAGAGAGAAAGAGAAAGAGAGGGGGAGAGAAAGAGAAAGAGAGTGAGAGGGAGGGGGAGGGGGGGGAAATGAGAGAGGGAGAGGGAAGGAGAGAAAGAGAAAGAGAGGGAGAGGGATGGGGAGGAAATGAGAGAGGGAGAGGGAGGGAGAGTGCATTCTCTCTCTCTTTTACTTTTGCTTATATGATTTGTGTATATATATTGAGAGAGGGAGAGGAAATGAGAGAGAAAGAGAGGGAGAGGAAGAGGGAGGAAATGGGAGAGGGAGGGGGAGGAAGGGAGAGAGAGAGAGAAAGAGAAGGAGAAAGGTAGGGAGAGGGAGAGGGAGGGAGAGGGAGAGGGAGGAAATGGAAGAGGGAGGAGGCTGAAATGAGATAACGAGAGGGAGGGAGAGTGTATTCTCTCTCTTTTTTATTTATTTTTTGTATAATTTGTGTATAATGAGAGAGGGAGAAGAAATGAGGGAGAGGGAGAGATAGAAAGAGAGGGAAATTAAAGAGAGGGAGAGGGAGGAAATGGGAGAGGGACGGGGAGAAAATGAGAGAGGGAGAGAGAGACATTAAACATAATAGGAAAATGAGAGAGGGAGAGGAAATGAGAGAGGGAGAGGGAGAGGGGGGAGAGATGAAAACATAATAGGGAAATGAGAGAGGGAGAGGGAGGGAGAAGAAATGAGAGGAGAGGAAGAGAGCAAAAGGAAATGAGAGAGGGAGAGGAGAGAGGAGAGAGAAAAAAAAGAGAGAATGAGAGGAGAGAGAAAAAGAGATAAAATGTTAAACATAATAGGAAAATAGAGAAATAGAGGGTGTGGGTAAGGGTGAGAGCGACGGAGGGAGAGAAAATGAGAGAGGGAGAGGAAGAGAGAAAAGGAAATGAGGGAGAGGAGAGAGAAAAAGAGAGAAAGATAATTAAACCTAATGGAAAAAGAGAGAAAGAGAGGGTCAGGGTGAGGGAGGGAGACGAAATGAGAGAGGGAGAGAAAGAAAGAAAGGCAAATGAGAGAGAGAGAGAGGAGCGAGAAAAAATGACAGAGGGAGAGGAGAGAGGAAAAGAGAAAAAAATCATTAAATCTAATAGAGAAAGAGAAAGAGAGGGTCAGGGTGAGGGAGGGACAGGAAATGAGAGAGGGAGAGAAAGAGAGAAAGGTAAATGAGAGAGGAAGAGGAGAGAGAAAAAATGAGAGAGAGAGGAGAGAGAAAAAGAGAAAAAAATCATTAAACCTAATAGGGAAAGAGAGAAAGAGAGGGTGAGGGAGGGAGGGAGAGGAAATGAGAGAGGGAGAGGAAGAGAAAAGAAAATGAGAGAGGGATAGGAGAGAGAAAAAGAAATGAGAGAGAGAGGAGAGAGAAAAAGAGAGAAAGATCATTAAACCTAATGGGAAAAGAGAGAAAGAGAGGATCAGGGTGAGGGAGGGAGAGGAAATGAGAGAGGGAGAGAAAGAGAGAAAGGAAAATGAGAGAGGGAGAGGAGAGAGAAAAAGAGAAAAAAATCATTAAATCTAATAGAGAAAGAGAGAAAGAGAGGGTCAGGGTGAGGGATGGACAGGAAATGAGAGAGGGAGAGAAAGAGAGAAAGGGAAATGAGAGAGGGACAGGCCGAGAGACAAAAAGGAATGAGAGAGAGAGAGAGAGGAGAGAGAAAAAGAGAAAAAATCATTAAACTTAATAGGAAAAGAGAGAAAGGGAGGGTTAGGGTGAGGGAGGGAGAAGAAATGAGAGAGGGAGAGGAGAGAGAAAGAGAGGGTTAGAGTGAGGGAGGGAGAGGAAATGAGAGGGGGGAGAAAGAGAGAAAGGGAAATGAGAGAGGGAGAGGAGAGAGAAAAAATGAGAGAGAGAGAAGAGAAAAAAAGAGAAAAAATTTATTAAATCTAATAGAGAAAGAGAGGGTCAGGGTGAGGGAGGGACAAGAAATGAGAGAGGGAGAGAAAGAGAGAAAGGGAAATGAAAGAGGGAGAGGAGAGAGAAAAAGAGAAAAAAATCATTAAACCTAATAGGGAAAGAGAGAAAGAGAGGGTTAGGGTGAGGGAGGGAAAGGAAATGAGAGAGGGGAGAAAGAGAGAAAGGGAAATGAGAGAGAGACAGAGGAGAGAGAAAAAAGGAGATAGGGAGAGGAGAGAGAAAAAATCATTAAACCTAATAGAGAAAGAGAGGGTAAGGGTGAGAGAGGGAGAGGAAATGAGAGAGGGAGAAAGAGAGAAAGGGAAATGAGAGATGGAGAGGAGAGAGAAAAATAAATATAGGAGAGAGAGAGGAGAGAGAAAAAGAGATAAAAATCATTAAACCTAATATGGAAAGAGAGAAAGAGAGGGTCAGGGTGAGGGAGGGAGAGGAAATGAGAGAGGGAGAGAAAGAGAGAAAAGTAAATAGGACCTTACAATAAGCTTAGGATACTATGATAGTGTGTACTAAGAATGAGTCCACCTCACTAAGAATAGGATTGGCGATTCACCTCACTAAGAATGAGTCCATCTAGGTACAAAAGGTACAAATACATGATCCTAGAAACTACATTATAGAAGCTTCCACTTGTGTTTGCACAAGGGTACTATCATATTTCACCCTCCCCCTCTCTATATTTGTGTATGCATCTACGTACAAAGGGTACAAAAAAAATAGACAGAAGAGAAGCCAAATAGACAAATGTAACAATATGTGGGTATAATAGTCAGTGTTACAACTTCTCTTCTTCATTAATACCCATATTTGCTATTGTACCCAAGTATTATGAAGGTAGATAGATAGATAGAAAAATAGATAGATAGATAGATAGTATCATAGTACCCTACTATGTACTACCTTGTACCTATTACATACTATCATAGTACCCTAGAACCTCACATTTACTGCATAATGCTTAAGGTACCCTAGCACCTGCTACATAGTATCATAGTACTGGGTACTTGGCACTATGATACTAGAGTACTAGGTGCTAAATACTAAGATGCTATGATATTATGTGCTAGGTACTGAGTACTAGGTACTAAATACTAGTGTTCTATGATACTATATGCTAGGTACTAGGTACTAGGTACTAGGTACTATATGCTAGGTATTATGTAACCGTGGTCGTAGTCATAATCATGGTCATGGTCATGGTCGTGGTCGTGGTCGTGGTCATAGTCATAGTCGTGGTCATAGAAAAAGAGAGAGATGGAAGGAGAGGATAACAATATAAGAAAAAAAAAGAATGATAACAAAAAAAAAATGTTTGTTGTAACGTAAACAAAATGGAAAGCGAAGAAGGTCCTGTTGTTCAAGATCACGAGGCATATCTTAATCAGCGTGTCACATGTCCTTGCTCTCAACGTAAGCTGGCAATTAGACGAAAACGCCAATTGTCTATAGAACACATATGACGATTTGGCGAGTTTCAATCTGAGATCATTGATCAGGCAATTGCGGATTTTCAACAAACGGTAATAAAATTTAATATTAATTATGCATTGTAATCATAAGCTAATGAAATACCATATACAATAAGATTGGGTCTCGCTAGCACCCTTTGCGGCCAATTAGAAGAGTACGTGGGCGTGCGATGGATGGAGCGCAGGACCCAATCCACCACACTTGAAAAGCCAATCTATACCATCAATACTAAAGTAGACAGGCAACCTGCCAAACCTACCTACAACCTTGGAGCCTAAGATGGAGGCAATGATCGATACATTGATTCCCATGGATGTCAAGACTTCTGATCCGCTTAGAGAGGAAGCATTCATACCATTATATGATGGGTGCCGAGTATCTTGCCTCAAGACACTGCTTGCACTCTTAAGTGTGCAAGCAAAATACGGGTGGAGTGATATGAGTGTGACCGAGTTGTTCAAGTACTTGCACATATGCTTCGTTGTTTTTTTTTTCGATACTATTATTACAAACATTTGTGCTTTTTCAAGGTGTTTATGATTTTTTTTCAGGTTATTGAAATATCATATATTACCATCTGCAAATACCATGCCTAAGTCTCGTAAGGATGCACGACATGTTTTACGAAAGCTTGGCATGGACTACAATAACATCCATGCATGTATCAACGATTGTATACTGTTTCAAGGAGAATACGAGACTATGGAGACATGTCCAAAGTGTGGTGCTCACAGGTATCGACAGGACTTGTAAGGGCAAACCATCCCTCAAAAAGTTCTCAGACGCTTTTCGCTTATCCCCCGCATAAACCACATGTTTTTACGTCCGGCATGGCGAGCTTGACAATGTAGTATGCACGGAATAGGTCCATGGATGGAGTTCAACGAATATCAGCGGATTCACACGCATGGAGCCACATTGACTCTACCTTCCTAGGCTTTGATCGAGATCCAAGGATTCTTTAGGGGCTCGGTCTTGCAATGGATGGCATGAACCCATTCGGTCTGCGCTCAACTTTTGATAGTGTGTGGCCTATAGTCCTTGTCCACTACAATATTCCTCCATGGATTTCTACGAAGAAAGGACATCTCATCCTTAGCTTACTCGTCCCCGGCTGCTACAAAGTAAAAAATATGGACGTGTATCTTCGTCCATTAGTCGATGAGCTTAAGATTTTGTGGAAGAAGGGGGTCATTGTGCAAGATATGAGTACACGTGATGGTCGGCGGTCAGCCAATATTCGAGCCATTCTCATGTGGACGATGCATGACTTTCCGGGATTCGGAGAGTGCTCAGGTGACAGGCCTCCGTTCTTGTTGGTAATATCTATATTTTATCTCATTCAAGAAACTATTCACTAGGTCGTGGTGTTGGAACAAGTCTAGTTACCTCACGTTATCATGATGTCCATTCTGCGGGTCACTGTTAGACTCCCGAAGGTCACGAACCATGAAGAGGATGGTATATCAAGGACACACTGCTTTCTTGCCAGAGAATCATGAACTTAGGGAAGGTTTCCTTGGACGACCTCCAACACGTATGAATGCCGCAAGTTGGTACCAGCTGAAAATGGTCCACACAGAATCACATCCAAATGGAATGGGGTGGTTCTTAGTTTTCTACGAGTTGCCATATTGGACCCACATACAGGTCAACCACTTGTTGGATCCTATCCATATTTTCAAGAATGTGGACAGCTTGCTATGGGAATACATCACAGGAAAGAGAGACACTATAGGGGCACGAATGGATTTGAAGGAGGTAGGTAAGATGGAGGCACTTTGGCCGCAGTGGAGTTGCTAATGGTCGCGTGCACCTTCCTCATGCTCCTTGGGTTTTGTCCACTAAATAAGAGCACATTGTAAAGCAGGTAGTCAAGTCTATCCGCATTCGGACGGGTATGATGCATTCTCTCAGGTACGTATTTTCTAAAGACGGCCAATTATCAGGGCTAAAACCCCATGATAGGCATAAGATATGTCAGGTTTGTACTACGAATGGATTGTAATTGGCGTGCACATTTTGCTATTTGGAGTGTAGCCATTATTCATAATGCTTTTTCATTTGTGGAAGTTTGTACTATGAATAGATTGTAATTGGCATGCGCATTTTGCTATTTGGAGTGTAGCCATTATTCGTAATGCTTTCTCATTTGTGGCAGTTTGTACTACCGACGATCTCGATCGCAGGATATCTTACTCCAGAAATACGCGGGACCATTTACAAGTTGTCGACTTTGGTGCAATGGATCTCACAGAAGGAGATTAAGACGTCCTCTATTGAATCCGCGAGGCGGGAAGTAGTGGAGACGGTTTATCTCTTTGAGAAATGCATGCCCACCAGCATGCTCACGATACAAATCCACCTTCTTGTGCATCTTGTAGATGAAGTCGAGATTGCTGGACCTGTCCATACGTGATGGATGTTCTTCTTGGAGTGCTTCATGAAAACCCTGAAAGGCTTTATGCGGCAACGAGCGCGGCCAAAAGGTAGCATGGCTGAAGGTTGATTGGTGTTTGAGGCGCTAGTGCATATCTCACAATGGCTACCAACGGTGGATCCAAACAACGAAATGCTATGGTCATTGAAGAACGCTTATAGACTGACTGGAGATGTGGTGGTTGGAAATGGGGTAGAAAAAAGAATGGATGCCTCAATGGAGGAGAAGGTGAATCGCTTTTGTATATTGCACCATGCCTCTATGGAGATATGGCTCACCAAGTACTAGATCGCTAGGCAAGATCGAGAGGAAGCGCGAGCTGAATTCCGACGTAGTACACGTCATCGATCGAATCGATATCCCAAAGGCATGGAGGAGATGCCGCGGTTCATGTCAACGCGATGGTTGCATGGAGCTTTGATTGCAGCATCTCGCGAAGGGACAGAGGTCTCAATGGAGGAGTGAAAATTCTCGAGGGGATGTAGTCCAAAGGTGATGAGGGGTTTAGAATGTATTGCATCTAAATTTTATATGCGACATCTAATTTGAGTGTTTCAATGTACAGTACAAAATATATAGTGCAGTGTGGTCACACGGACGGCATTTTCGCGTGAAGCGTATTGACAAAATGCGCTCCACAATGGACTGTGGTATCATGGCAAGGTTCGAGCAAGAGAGCCGGCAACGAGCAACGGATCCAAACACAGTTGTGGATGAGATGGAGTATTTTGGAAACTTGCAAAGTATTGTTACGGTGGATTACCGTAGCTTCTCCATGATACTATTCGATGTGCAGTGGTTCAAAATGGTACTTGGAGAAGCTGGAGCAACAGTTCGACGAGGTCCATCTGGATTTCTCGAAATAGATTCCGAAAAAAAATGGACGAATTTGCGTGACACCTTTGTGTTTTTGGCCCATTGTGAACAGGTGCATGGACTCAATTTTTTGCTAATTCTATTACGACATGGTTTATGTCACAATGGTTTGAACTCTCTTATACGTGTTTGTGAACAAGTAATCTTCTATCCAAACCCCCGACAACCTCAATGGTGGTATGTTATACCTTCAACTCCCCGAAGTGCGAGAGTATATGATCAAAGTGATGTTCCGAGCATAGATGAAGATAATATGCAAATAGAGGGATTGATATTGCAAGGGGTGGAGGCCTCGAAAGCTTAGAGCCAGCATCGGCTAACAATGATGGAAATACAGGAGTCTAAGATTTCTTTGAGAACGAGGTGGACTCATCCTTTTGTGGTGACATGTCTATCGACCTTCTAATGTATGCGGAGTTGTGTCAAGAGATTGATATGGGACCATAGGATACTTCATACTTGGAGCATCCACTTACTCAATTTGTTGACCAATCGCTTATAAGGGTACATAAGATATGCATTTTAAGTGAGATTTTTTAAAAAGGATTTATATTGCTGTGCTTTGCATGATTTAAATTGATTATTCTAACATCATTTTTTGTCTGTGCAGGTGACATTTTCAGGATGAGTCGAGGGATGAGCGATGAGGAGTTACAAGATATCTTCACATGCATGTCTCCAGACCAGATCACGAGATTCAGAGATATGGTAGACTAGGAGCTGTCTCGGTCTTCGTCAGGGCACTCTACTAGATCTACTTCAGTGCAATCGGATACTTTGGCTTCGAGCAGACAAGCTCGACGCTCCAGACTTGGGACAGAGAGGGAGTACTTCGGGGTTAGGGGGATGTTGCAGGGATATGGATGTAGTGAGCTCGCGGTTGACACGAGATACAGGTGCGACTCCTCACTCTCGTCAATGCTTTTTTTGGAGGTTTTCCTAGTAAGGAAGACTTCATGGGAGAGTTGACTACACACCTTGGCCGCTCTTCCACAGAGCAGACGAGGTGTTCAGCGTCATGTCTGGAACGCCTCTAACATCTTTGCCTGGCACTGCTTCCCAAACACCAAATGTCCAAACCCCAATTGCAGGTACTCCACGTGCATTGTCTGTACATGCATCGGCTGAAGCATAAGCGTCAGCCGACTCACGTGCATTTGTGGAAGCATGTGCATCCAGCGAGGCAGAGGATAGTCGATAGAGAGGGAGAAGGGAGAGTCGAGGGGGAGGATGAGCCTTGTGTGGGGGTTGCCTAGGAGGTGGCGACGAGCGATCACCCTCACCAGAAGATCACATAGAGGATCCTGTACGCTAGTACTATAGAGTTACAGATACTAGTGGCATCTTCCATGATGATGAAGGAAGGGATGTAATGGCGTACATGAGGAGTATCGTAAATGTGACATATAAAGATTATTTCATTTACTTCAAGAATAAGAAAAGCAGCTTGTTGCAGGAGGTGCTGAGGGCAGTCCATAGGAGGTACCCAAATCCTGAGGGTCAGCGATTCTCGAATGATTGGGGATGCACAAAAGTGAGGGATTAGCTTTACAACAAAAGATCCCACCTCATAACATGCGCCAAGGAGTCACTGCGGAGACAAGAGGAGAGACGTGGAGCCTATAGCCAACCACCTATGTGCCACCGCATAGAGTGAAGAGTCGCCAACATGCAGAGGTGCGACGCATCCAAATGGAAACTATGGGATCGGATCGGGCAGTAGAGAGTCGTGGGAGGCAGAGTTTATAAGTATATTTTGATTTCTAGTTTTTTAAAATTTATAATTTTTAAAATTCTTTATATAATTTGTTCTAATACATTATGTCTCATAATTCTTGTATATCATAATTATTTTGCAGACTACTATTGTTGGTAGGATACCTACTCCTAGAGAGATAGGTTACTATCGAGGCTATAACTACGTAGCCACATTGCTTCACTTCTATGAGGAGGGTCTCATCACTGAGGAGCAACACAACCGAGCTATGAGGATTCAATAGCCAGAGGAGGTATGTTTTTCTTACTTTCCTATCAATTATAACTTTTTCTTTGCAATTGTACGTAAACAACCTTGAGCTTTTGTGTGTGTAGGCAAACCCCAATGTGGAGCATAGCAAGGAGGGGGATAGCGACGCCAGTAGCGATGGTGGTGCTAGCAAAAAATTTTCTTCTTCAGATTTGTAGAGGAGCACCATACCTCCTCTATGGCCCACTACTTGCGGCCACGCTTTAGGTTGCAAGCACTTAAACTCCCCATGTAAATGTGTTTTATATATAATGAATACATGGATTTTTGTTTTCAATTCTCGTGCCTTTAGATCCATTGTGTTTTTCCCAAATGCAAAATTTGATGTAGGGAAAGGGACTGGTTTTTTTTTCCAATTCTGTGCTTCACGTCTATTTGCGCGTCTAAATTGTAAAAAATGCGCGTCTGTACTGGTGTCTAAAATGTAGAGCACACGCGCTGATAGACATGCTATATAATTCAAATTAATAAAAATAAATTAATTATTTTTTAAAATATATATATTTTTGGTTTTATGGTTGCATCTATTGGCGCACGTAAAAGCGTGTCTATGCACGTGTCTATATGCTCGTCTAATCTTCCAAGTAGACGCACTTGTAGATGCACAAAATAAATTAAATAAATAAGAATTTTACTTTTCTTGTGCGCGTTTATTTATGCATGTATATGCACGTCTAAAGCGCGTCTATTGATACGTGTGGATTTCCTTATACACGTGACTATAGACGCGAAATGGTACACGCGCATTTGGACGGGCTTATAGATGCGCCCGTAAGATTTTCTCTCAATTCAAAAATTTCATCTAAGAGGCCTTGTTTTTGTAGTGTAATAAAAATTTAAAAAACATGAGTTCATACACATTTTCACGATGGGCCAACAATACAAACGTGTCGCGCAAATCTGCCCATCTTTTTTTAGAATCTATTTCGAGAAATCTAGATGGACCTTGTCGAACTATTGTCCCAGCTTCTTTAAGTATCGCTTTGAACCACTGCACATCAAATCGGATCATGGAGAAGCTATGATAATCCACCGTGATAATACTTTGCAAGTTTCCAAAATACTCCATCTCATCTATAATGGTGTTTGGATCCATTACTTGTCGTCAGCTCTCTTACTCAAACTTTGCCATGATATCACAATTTGTTGTGGAGCGCATTTTATCGATACACTCTACGTGAAAATGTCGTCTACATGACCACGTTTCACTATTTATTTTGTACTATACATTGAAGCAGTCAATTAGTTGTCACATATAAAACATAGATACGATAAACCCTAAGCACGTCGTCACCGTTTGGCTACATCCCCTCGAGAATTCCCACTCCTCAAATGAGACCTTCCCCCTTTCACGAGATGCTACGGTCAAAGCTCCATGCAACCATCGTGTTGACATAAACCGCGACATCTCCTCCATGCCCTCAAGATATCCGGTCGATAGCATGTACTACGTCGAAATTCAGATCACGCTTCTTCACGATCTTTCCTAGCTTGCTCATATCTAGCAAGACACTTCTCCATGGAGGCATGGTGCAACATACAAAAGTTATTCCCTTTCTCCTCCATTGTTACATCCATTCTTTTTTCTACCCCATTTCCAATTACCACATCTCCAATCAGTCTATCATTGTCCTTCAATGACCATAGCATGCTGTTGTCGGAATCCACCGTTGGTAGCCATTGTAAAATATGCACTAACACCCAATCTTCGACCATGCTATCTTCTGGCTGAGCTTTTTGTCGCCCAAAGCCTTTCAAGGTTTTCATGAAGCGCTCTAAGAAGAATATCCATCACGTATAGACAGGTCCAATAATCTCCACTTCATCTACAAGATGCATAAGAAGGTGGATTTGTATCGTGAGTATGCTGGTGGGTAGGTATTTCTCAATGAGACAGACCGTCTCCACTACTCCTCGCCTTGCGGATTCAATAGAGAGTGTCTTAATCTCGTTCTGTGAGATCCATTGCATTAAAGTTGACAATCTATAAATCGCCCCACGTATTTCTAGAGTAAGACATCCTGTAATCGCGATCAATAGTACAAACTGTCACAAATAAAGAAGCATTACGAACAACGACTACAATCCATTAAATAGCAAAATATGCATGCCACTTACAATCCATTCATAGTACAAACATGACATATCTTATGCCAATCATGGGATTTCAGCCTTGATAATTGGTTGTCTTTATAAAACACGGACCTGAGAGAATGCATCATACTTGTTGTAGTGCAGATAGACTTGATAACTTGCTTCATAATGCGCTCTTCTTTAGTGGAAAAAACACAAGGAGCATGAGGTAGCTGCAAGCGACCATCAGCACTCTGACTGTAGTAGCCAGAGCCTCTCCATCTTGACTACCACCTTCAAATCCATTTGTGCCCCTGGAATGTCTCTCTTTCCTATGATGTGGTCCCATAATAAGCTGCCCACATTCTTGAAAATATGCATGGGATCCAAGAAGTGGTTGATCTGTAAGTGGGTTTAATATGACAACTCGTAGAAAACTAAGAACCATCGCATTCCATTTGGATGTGAAATCATGTGGACCATTTTCAACTCATACCAGCTTTGGGCGTTCATACGGGCTGAAGGTCATCCAAGAAAACCTTCCCTCAGTTCATGATCCTCCGGCAAGAAAGTGGGATATCCATGATATAACATCTTCTTCATGGTCCGTGACCTTTGGGAGTCTAACTGTGGTCTACACAATGGACATGCATGATAACCTAAGGTAACCAAACATGTCCCAACACCTCTATCCAGTGAATACAAACTTGAATGAGCTATGATAGATATTATCAACGAGAACGGAAGCCTACTAACTTAAGCACTCCCCAAATCCTGAAAAGTCATGCATGGTCCACATGAGAATGGCTTGAATATTTGGTAGACCGTCCTTCCATAAAATCTTAAGCTCATCAACTAATGGACGAAGATACACATCCATATTTTTGACTTTGTAGCTGTTGGGAATGAGAAGCTAAGGATGAGGTGTCCTTTCTTCGTAGAAAGCCATGGAGGGATGCTGTAGTTGACAAGGACTACATGCCACACACTATAAGAAGTTGAGCACAGACCGAATGGGTTCATGCTATCCATAGCAAGACCGAACCGAAGATTCTTTGGCTCTCGGGCAAAGCCTGGAAAGGTAGAGTCAATGTGGCTCCATGCACGTGAATCCGCTGATATTCGTTGAACTCCATCTATGGATCCATTCTGTGTATGGCACATTCTCAAGATCCCCATGTCAGATGCATGAAACATGTGATATATGCAGGGGATAAGCAGAAAGTGTCTAAGAACGTTTTGAGGGATGGTTTGCCCTTGCAAGTATTGTCGATGCATGCATGGATGCTATTGTAATCCATGCCATCATTAATACATGCATGGATGCTATTGTAGTCCATGCCAAGCTTTTGTAAAATATGTTGCGCATCATCACGAGACTCAGGCATAGTGTTTGTAAGTGGTAATATACGATACTTCAGTAACTTGAAAGAAAATCATAAAACACCTTGAAAAAGTACAAATCTTTTTTATGATAGTGCTAAAAAGAAATCAACAAAGCATACATATAATGTACCTGAACAACTCGGTCACACTCGCATCGCTCCACCCATATTTTTCTTGCATACTTAGGAGTGCAAGCAATGTCTTCAAGTGAGATACTCAGCACCTATCATATAATGGTATGGATACTTTCTCTCTAAGTGGGTTAGATGTCTCGATATCCATGGGCATCAATGCATCGATCATTGCCTCCATCTCAGGCTCCTAGATTGTAGAAAAGTCTGGAAGGCTGCCTATCTCTTGTGGTATTGATGGTATAAATTGGGTAGTACCTTCCAAGTGATGGATTGACTTAGGCACTCCATCCATCGCATGTTCATGAACTCTTATAACTGGCTGCAAAGGGTACACTCCTCCTTGGGATGATACATCACCTCCATATAATAAATTCATCGGCAACATCCAATGTTTTTGTATATAATATTCAATTAGTTTGCGAATATAATGCATGATTGATATATACTTTTCTTACTGTTTGCTCAAAATCTGAGATCGCCTGATCAATGATCTCTGATTCAAAACTCATCTAATCGTCCTACGTGTTCTATAGACAACTGATGTTTTCGTCTAATTTTCAACTTACATTGAGACTAAGGACATGGGACACACTAATTAAGATACACCTCACGATCTTAAACATCACGGCCTTTATCGTTTTCCATTTGGTCTACGTTGACAAACAATTTGTTTTTGTTATTATTATTTTTTTCTTTCTTAAATTATTTGAGAAGGGATTTTCTCTTTTGTAACTCAACAAAATTAACGTACACTATAACAAAAAGGCTCCATAGACGCACTTGTAGATGCAATATTTGAACTATATTTAAAAATGTCAGGTACCTTTATTACCGTGTCTACTGCTGCGTCTAAAATTTCGTGTCTAAAAGCGCGCTTATAGTCAGAGTTACATGCTCATATTGACGCGCTACATAAATATATAATCATATTTATAAAAAAGTAGATATATTCATATTGTGCGTCTATACACGCGTGTATCTGCGCGTCTAAAAAAGCATTTACTTTGTAAGTTTTTAACGAGAATAGACGCGCATTTATCCTGCAATTTAGACGCGTTGATAGACGCGCAAAACAGAGGTGTGAAAAAAAAAACCAGAGAGCATGTGCCACATGCTCTTTGATTTTTTTTCCCCCATCAATATCAAATTGTATGCTTAGGGAAAACAGAGAAAGATTATTTCGAAGATTTTTGTCTTGAAAACAAAACAATGTATGTAGAATACGAAATTTCATATATATAGATGAAACGTTTTTACATGATGAGTTCTAGTGCTTGTGACCTCAAACATGGTCATGGTTGCAAGTACTAGCTGAAAGTAATACATATCAAAAATGAAAACTACAAGCCAAGGGAAGGCATGCATGCATGGGGCTCCTCTACATCTCCTTAGAAGAGGCATCATCATCGCTACCACCACCGCTGCCTGTGCCACTGCCGCTGCCGCCATCGCTATTGCTAGTCCCCCTTCGCTATCTTCAACTACATCAGGGTTCGCCTACACAAAGGATTAAGGTATATAAATACCATTACAAACAATAAATTAGAGTTACCTATACTTTTCATGTAAAAAATAAAACATACCTCTTCTGGTTGTGGAATCCTCACGGCACGATTATATTGCTCCTCCGTGATGAGACCCTCCTCATAGAAATGCTGCCAAGTGGACGCCCGGTTATGACCTCGATGGTAGCCTACCTCTCTAGGAGTAGGCATCCTACCAACGATATGATACTACAAAATAATTTGAACATACAACGTATTAGAACACACTACATAATGAAGTGAAACAAATTACAAATTTTAATTTAAAAAAAGAAATCAAATAATACTTACAAACTCGGCCTCCCATGACTCCCTGCCACCCGATCCATAATGCGACGATCCCATGGTTGCCATCTGGATACGTCACGCCTCTGCATGCTGGCGACTTGTCATTTTCTCTGCTGCTCTCTTCTTGGCCTCTTTCCACTCCCTGCAGTGGCAATTGGGTGGTTGGCCATATCTAGGGCGCCCCTTCTCTTGTCTCCGTAGTGACTCCTTGGCGCGTGTCATAAGGTGAGACCTCTTGTTATGAAGCACGTCTCTCACCTTTGACCATCCCTAATCATCTGAGAATCGTGAATTCTCGGGATTAGGGTACCTTCTATGTATTGCCCGTAGCACCTCTTGCCACAAACTATTTTTTTGGTGCTTAAAGGGAATCATGCAATCTTTGTATGTGGCATGCACGACACTCCTCAAGTAGGCTATCACTTTCCTCCCCTCAGAGTCATGCAAGATACCACCAACATTAGTGACAGAGTAGTACATTTGTGGAGGCTCACCTCTCTCATTTCCCGGTGAGGGTGATCGAGAGCCACCTCCTAGGCAACCCCCTCAAAGCCCTCAACCTCCTCGTCCTCCCGCACGACTCTCCCTCCTCCTGGTGAGGGTGATCGAGAGAGAGAAGAAGAACCCACCTTCTTTGCTTGTTCCAATGGATGGCGGTTAGGTTGCAAGCTCCTTGTCCTCCTTCTCCCTTCCCTTGGTAAGTTGCTTGAATCTTCTTCTCTTCCTTGCTATTTAGCTCTTGTTCTTTACTCTTTGGCTCCTCCTTCCTCCTGTCCTCTTTTTACTCTTATTTCCTTCCCTCATTGTCTTCATGAAGTGATAGA